>NC_137649.1:20040701-20640701 GCF_963383615.2 Lipophrys pholis
GGGTAGTGAATGAAAGACACAGGAAAAAACCCCTTTTCCTTGACTTTTCAGGTTAAGTTCCGTCACATGGCTGAGCGGCAGGTTTCTTTGAGCAGTGACCTTGCATCAGTATGTTGTGTCCACTGGAGGGCAGATGGGGACAGTGGCTCCGGGAGAGAGGAGGACTGACTCTGTATGTGTGTGTTTGTGTGTGTAGCGTCAATGTATTACTGTATATTGTTGCCATAAACTCATATTTGAGGACGACACCAATTTTTTATTTTTTTTTACCAAATTATTATCATGAAAATCAACTCATCTATGCAACAACCTGGAATGCTGTGACACACTTGGGGGCCTTCAAAAGACATATAATCGTTTTTATGAAGGATGACAACCCCCGAGGATGTGACTTCACGGTACTGAGCGCTTTAACTGAGTTTACTAGTTTATATGGAACTGAGGGAAAAAAGAATGAGAAGGCAGAGTGAAGCCCTTCTCTTTTCACATCATCAGCAGCCTTCATCACGACCTCGCACTCTGGCCTCTGGCCCGTCGGCGTCGGCCCAATCATGGCTTCTGGTCCATTTAAATATTGATAAAAATAAACATTTTGAAGGTTCTAACAAACAAGGACTTATATTCTGAAGAAATTAGTGTCCTTTATTTTGAAAACTAAGTTCCAATCCAGCTAATCTCTAAATATCAATTTTTAAAGTTTTAGGTGTCATTTTTAACAAACGAGGACTTTTATTCTGAAGGCGTTTGGGGCTTTTAACTTACCCCTAGCCTCGCTAACATTAAAACATCCATTGTGAAGATTTTCTATTGTCATTTTGATAAACAAGGACTTTTATTTTGAAAGAAATTGGTGGCTTTTATGTTGAAAGCCAATTCACCCCGAGACTAGCAAAACACTTAATATCCATCCATAGCACATCAGTGGAAGTGTTTTACCTAAAACGAGCGACACGTCAGACCTCTTTCTTTTTGTCTATTGTTCTTTCATCCGTCCATCTGTTCTCTATACTGCGTTCCTATCTGAAGTGTGGCCAGAGTCGATCCACCCCACAAAGGGGTCAGCAGTCTGTGATGTCTGCGATGCACTTTTTCAAACCACATGTACTTACTTTTACTTGACGACGCCAAGTACAGATACAAGTACGTATTAAAAGCTTAATTCTAACTCCATATGCAAAAGAGATGCGGAAACTATACATTGCTGCAAACCGCACCGCCAACGGCGTTGAATGCTTCATTAGACTGTTACAAATACTGAAGTTTTCATGAACTTTAGTCATAATCATTTGTTCTTTAATCCATTTTTCTTTTCCAAGAACAGGTGTAATGCAGAATTCTGTAGGCTTGTGAAACTTGCATGTCACTTGAGGGATCATATGCAATTTTATATTTGACATTTTAGAGAAGTAACTCGATTTAAGTACAAAACTTATCGAAAAACTTTTAAGTCGAAGACATTAATAATGGTTGTATTTGACATTTTACCACACAAAAAATGTACTCTCCTGGTAGTTTTACCCCCCGAAAAGAATATTTTTGTGGGTTTAAAATAATAAAATTGTGTATTACCCTTGTGCCTGTTGTTCGATTGTTTGCCTATTTCCCAAAAAGCTTTTACATTCTTTGAATTTAAGGACGCAATGTGGTCGTATAATGACAGTATGTTTGTTTGTACCTGTAACAGCAACATTTTGAACTCACATCCATTAATGTTTGTTGTTTAAAGGTCAGAATTTACAGTTTTCTGTGACGACAACACTCAAACGGCACAAAAGTGAAAGACTGTTTATATCTGTGATTGAGACACACTTGCAGCCTACAAACAATAAGTGGCACCAAATGGATTTTATTTTCACTTTAAAGTCTTTTTTTTTTTAAAGAAAATGAATAGGAAACAGAGAGTTGAGAAGGATGTTGAGAGGGTGGGGGTCGCCTGTGTCTGTTCTAGTGTGGTTTTGTGGAGTTATTTGGTGTTAAAATATGCCTTAATGGTTGCTGGGGATCCATTTATTACAGGCAGGAAGCAGAAGGGGGTTTCTCTACTCATTTAATGTGACCGCCGAGAAGCTCGCCAAGTCCTACAGGCAAGCCAGCATTCCTGTGCACCAACACCACACACACACACACACACACACACACACACACACACACACACACACACACACACACACACACACACACACACACACACACACACACACACACACACACACACACACACACTATGGGCTATCTATACACTCATAATTACACTGTGAGGGATGTAAATGAGGTTTATGTGTATGTGTGTCTCGATGCAAAGACGCATAATCTCAAAAACACACGTTCATCGCAGCGCTTTTAGAAACGGCGTACAAATATGTGTGCACTCGTAAAAGCGCACACACAAATAGACTGTGGTCTCTGGCAGTGAGAATGACCTTTTCTGAACCATGGAAACACACACACACACATGCGCACACGCGCGTTCACGCACACACAAGAGAAGCCTCTGCAACACATTTAAGCATGGCAGTGGTGAGGGCCTATTAAAACAACAAAACAAAAAAAGTCTCCTGAGAGCTTATTAATTCACATTTGTTTTGCAGTTGTGAAGCTCGGTTTCTCTCCTTCTCACTCATCCCGTCTCCCACTGCAGCCTTCGCTCTTTCACTGTCTTCCTTTCCGTCGCTTTCTCAGGCAGCCTCCTCTCTCCCCTCCTCTTTCTTTTTGTCCTCTCTCGCCCGGAACCCATCCGGTACTAAGCCAGATCCAGCTTGACACCCGTCCCCGGCATTAGGCGGGGTGTGTTAACACCTCCCGCGCACATGCCAGGGCCTTAAGACGCCTTTATGAAGTGCAGCGCATGAAGAAGAGAGAGATTAACTCGACTCTTTTTTTTTTTAAGGAAAATGAATGATTTCTTGAAAGGGTTTAGTTGGTGTTTTCACAGCATTTTGAATTCTACTGATGTGAAACCACTAATCGCAGGCTGCTTCTGTATTTTGTGGCTCGTTTCAAACCTGACACCGGCGCGCTGTGTACTTATGCCTTCTTTTTTGCCTCACGGCTCAGACAGATTGAACCTCATCTGGTTTGTGTTGCCGATCGTATCTCGGGGTGCGCTGGCACGGCCGCCGAATGTGAGAAAAAATCATCGACGACGTGTTTTCGTTGCGATTACACCGGGTTTAACGGCGCCGGGTTGCGCGCAAAAAAACCAAAACTGACGCAACCGTGAGTTTGGTCCGAACGCCAAATCAAATTATACAGTGTCAACATGTTTAAAGCAAAGTAACTCTAGAGGCTTCACTCGGTTACTGCAGCCGCTCAGTTAAAGGTTGTGCAAAAGCCTCTCTGGGTGTGTATGTGTATGTGTGTGTGTGTGTCTGAGGGTGCGCGGCGTGTTGGGTTACATGGCGGATATAAGGCTATATCCCTCCTTTCATCAGCTGAGTGAGGAAGAATCGAGCAGCAGTGCAATCCAAGCCGAACGTGCACACAGACATGCACTTTAATCCACACAGTAGCAGAGATGCAGACGTGACTCGGTGCTGAACGGGGCTCGCCGCCTCAAAACCTCGCTGCTGCTTTCCATTGACCGCCACTTTCACGGCAACAGCCCTCAGTGGTTTCGATCGCTCCCGCCAGTATTATATCATCAAGTCAGCATCACCTGAAGCCTTTAAAATCCCTCAAGGCCGCCAGCCATTCCAGGGAATTCACATGCAGCAATAAGCTTTTGAGCAGATTTATGACGTTCAGCCAGTAATTGTTTCCTGCGATGATGAGATGCAGAGACTCATCCAGCCTCCAGTGCACAGTCTCGCCATTAACGCTGCGTCACAGTGGAAATCATCTGGCCTGCAGAGGTGGGCACTCGTGTCTTATGGCATAAATGACATGGGTTTGAGTCTGAGCTTGTCCTGTGTGTTGGTTTTCTCCTCGTGCTCCAGTTAACTTGGTCCAAAAAAACTACTTTTGAAGCTTGTTGGTGACCTGAAATTGAATAGTTGTTGAAGTGTGTGTCTGTCCTGACGAGTTTCAGGTGAAAACGCTTCGTTTTTTGCATTTTCGTTCCAGAAAAGTTCAGCGTTTCCAGGGCAACGTTATGAAAACAGTAAATGTTTACACAGAAATGACAGCAACGCCGAAAATCATGGATTTTTCATGTTGGCCAGAGGTGGGTGCTTTTGGTTGTTTTTATAATAAAACCATACATGCATGCAGAGAACAATACCTTGTCGACATTAACAATGGCGAGTACGCAGACCTTCACGTATACTGACGATGAAGTTGGATTTCTATTCTCTCAACTATGAAACTACCAAGAGTATATGGACTGTTCCATTGATTGATTCCATTGATTGTTGTCATTGTCCATCCACTCCCTCTTTTGCAGATGAGCCATTTACCACGGACGAGTTGCACAGCAGCAGCGTTCCCACCATTTACATGGACACACAGTCGGAGGGTTTTTAGAAACGACCACCTCTGCCATGTAAACAGACCCCCAAAATGCCATTAGAACGACACCTACACACACACCTTGCTTGAAACAAGAAAAGACCATCTGCCACACTGCCAGTTCACTAAAAAACAATCGAAAACTATGCAGTGATCAGACACAAAATTGAACCCAGGTGCCTGAAATAGTGACTCCGGTCAGGTAATGAACGTTATAAGATTTATTGGTATTAGCAGCAGACCTTTTTCCTCTTGTCAGGTTTGTCCTGGAGTGTTTCACGAATATCTCACAGGTACTTTAATGGATTCAGATCAACATCTTAAAAGTCTTTGTCATCACTGATTCTGGTTTCAACGTCTTTAGATGATTTATATTGTACAATAAAGAGAAAAGGTATTTCAAAGTTGATTCAAGGAACCATGGTTAGACTATTTTAAAAGGTTACTGTGTAACCGTGACAGTGTGTGTGTGTGTGTGTGGGTGTGTGTGTGTGTGTGTGTGTGTGTGTGTAACTGGAGGGGGGGGGGGGGGGGGGGGGGGGGCGATTACGGTGTAGAATGTCCTCCTCATCACTGGAGCTGACCTAAGAACACAACGGTTAATCATCCACTAACCGGCAGCGAGACGGGGAATGAGGGAAGGAGAGAGCAGCCCGGACCTGAAGGAGAGACGCAAAAGGTAAAATATACATCAGAGACCGGCGGAGGGTGGGAATAGGGATATACAAGCCTGACGGAGGATAACAGTGGAGGACTGCACCTGCCTTTGGAGGATTTGGATCCGAGCTCAGCGCAGACAGCGTTCGATGTCCTTCATGTAACCCACGCTGCTGACTGATTGTTTACGTGTGTGTGTGTGTGTGTGTGTGTGTGTGTGTGTGTGTGTGTGTGTGTGTGTGTGTGTGTGTGTGTGTGTGTGTGTGTGTGTGTGTGTGTGTGTGTGTGTGTGTGTTAAGCATGTGCGCTCTCAAAGGATCACCCTGCTTCTAGACTAGACTGTGAGCGTGTGCGAAGCGGCCACATGGGGCCTGGGCCCTGTCTGCGATGCCAGCAGCAGCAGCAGTGAAGCCCGCTCTGGAGGACATGGTGGCAGAGGGAGCGGGCGTGGGAGAGCGCGGCGTGTCCCAGTGGGAGGCCCCCGGGCTGGGCCGGGAGAGGCTGCCTCTGCCCTCCCTGAAGGTCCCCAGGGAGCTTCTGCGGCGCTTCCCCCACTCCAAGCGGGTGGGCTCCTACCTGGTGGGGAAAATGATCAACAAGGGCTCCTTTGCCAAAGTGATGGAGGGGCTGCACATCGGCACGGGGGAGAAGGTTGGTGACTCGAGAGAGAGTGCAGACATGAGGGGACACGCCTCGGGCTGAAGGGATCACACACATACAAGATTACTACTACACGTTTACAACTAGCGCCTTGCAACTACCAATTATATGAAAAACGTGGAAGCCTGTTATGACTGTTGTAACGTGTACAAACCTCAGCCAGGCCAGCTGCTTATTTCATAATTGTGTCATACAGTTGCTTGAAACATGTAAAGAGACATGTGTTTCCACAGTCTGTCCTAATAGAGCTAATCACCACGAAACCGTAAATACAATTAGTATCCTCATGGTATATTTAATGTGTAAGAGAAGCTACTTTCAGATGGATATGATATTGTGCTGGGATCACAGACAGAAGAGGCCACCAAGCCGAGTCTGTTGTGTGGAGTTTGCATGTTCTCCCTGTGCATGCACGGGTCTCCTCCCAAGAGCATGCCCCGACAGTTAATTGGTGACTCTAAATCCGGGGTTGGCAACTCATTTTCGGGCCCCATGAAAAATTCTCACGAGTGTTGAGACATAGAATTTTAACAAGAATTATGTCTTGATTAAAAGCTCTTTTAAGACATCATTTAGTCAAGCTACTGTTGATCTGTGCTACTTTTTATAAATAAATGTGAATATGTAAATATAATACATACATACAATGCCTTCACCCAGCAACACAGTGGACAAGACAGTGTCTAGTTTGCGGTTGTGGCTCAGTTGTGTGTGTAAACGTATGTCTGTGTTCAACTTTCATGGGTCACTGAGTGCCTGACCCTTGGCTGTGTACCTGACCTGGTTGCTGCAGCAATGGACAAACGTACACCCCCCCAGGGGAGGTGTTTGTTTCTCTTAACCCCTGTTGCCCTGCACAGGTACAGGATATGTGAAGGTGAGGTCTTCAAATATGCAAACGCTCACTGCTGGAGGCCTTCGGGCTTCTACAGAACCGGTCTCAGCGTTATGTCATGGTTTGGCCATAAACAGACAAGATGTAAAACTACTTTTGATCTAAACTGCGTTTTCCTGTTTTGTTCCGAGTGAGGGGAATTTTTTAATAATAAATACTGATTAGGGAATTTTATTTCCACATGTGCAACCAAGGTCTCTTTTTCTCATCGTCATTATCTTGAAGGTAAATGACTTGTGAGAATGTAAATTGTTGCCAGTGTCCAAACCGAGCGATGGGCGAATGAGATGCAATGGAAGCTGACTTCTTTATGACCCGTCAGTGCTCGGTATAACATCATTCCTCCTGTAATCAGGGAGTGTTTGTCAAAAGATTTTTCTTTTCACGTGAATTTAACAAGAACGGTTCATTACAGAAACGTAGAGGCACATGTGATGGGACACCACTAAAACTTGAAATGCGTTCACGAAACAATACCATCTCTTTCAATGGCATTAGTCTCATAGCTCATTTTTATAAATTAGTCTGGGGATCACATCCAAGTCAGCTATTATTCACACGTGTTGAAAGTACTGTAGATGTACCAGACCACTGATCAAATATTATATATTTAAATATATTCTCTCTATATACAGTTTATCTTATCAAGATATCTTATATTGTGTGTGTTCAGGTAGCCATCAAGGTGATAGACAAGAAGAAAGCCCGCCAGGACTCCTACGTGCTGAAAAATATGAAGCGGGAGCCCAGAATCCATCAGATGGTCCGACATCCTCACATTGTGGTCTTGCTGGAGGTAAAACCTTGAAAACAAATTTTCACGATCCCACATCAGCAATTGCTCTCTGCATTGTACTGCTGTGTGATATGAACGCCTGCGTGTGTCAGACTCTGGAGACGGAGAACAGCTACTACATGGCCATGGAGCTCTGTGCCGGAGGAGACCTGATGGACAGGATCTGCGACAGGAAGAGGCTGGAGGAGAGGGAGGTGCGGCGCTACACCCGACAGATCCTCTCCGCTGTGGAGCACCTGCACAAACACGGCATCGTGCACAGGTGACTACACACACACACACACACACATTGTATACGGCACGTCTATTTCAGACAGGATTAATTCATTAAAACTTCTCCTCAGACAACTTTCACTCAAGTGCTTTTCATTTTACCGTCTTTCATATTAGGGCTTTCTCCCCAAATAATAAATCACACAATATTGCAATATTAGCTCGCCTCAGTTCATTGTGGCTATATATGTTTTTTTCTTAAGTTCTTTTTCATTTCCTTTGCAATTTCCTGCTGACTGGATGAAATAATCGCCTGCTTATTTGAAATATAAAACCATTTTACTGATCATGAAAACAATACATTTTGCACAACTGATCTTGGGCTGTGATAAAAAACCTTTAAGACCGGGAGCGTTTTATCGACTTGTTTACAGCCACGGATTCTATCTGGGCTCATCACTAATATGTAAACACTTAAAATGATGAATGGATTGTAAAAACTGTATCAACTAGTGGCAATCCATTCTTAACAGACTTAATTGTAGTATACTAGTCAAGACCACCTAACCCAAGACTGATTCAAGACCGAAGAGCATCCCAAGACCAAAACAAGACCGAGACATTAAGGGCGTATTCACATCCCCCTGTTTGATTCCAGGCGGTTTGTGACCGCCACCTAAACCAAATGAAGGACGCTTGATGCTCTTAAAGATCGATTTCAGGTTTAATTGATCCGTTTGAACAAAAAGAGCCAAAACTTGAGAGGAAAGAATGTATTTTCACACGGTGGTACAACGGTAGCTCCAGAATCTGCTGGTCATTCGTGCACTTGAGAGCGCCGACCGACACACTGTGAGTCGTTCGCAGGGCATTAACAGCCTCCAGAGGAGGACGAGCTGCAGGAAAGGCGATACCTGGCACGAGGTCGGTGTGGGAGATGACAGTCTTATTTTACTGGCATTTTAGTGTGTGTGCAGGTGTTAGAGATCCAATGCTCACACACACACACACACACACGTTTACGCTGCACTGCAGCCACACTCGCCACGCACAGCGCTGTGTTTTGGTTTAAGACTTTGGCTCCTCTGAAGGTGGGAATGTGATTACCAGGCGATGACCTCATCATCCTGCGCCGGCGCCATGATTCACACATCATCACAACATCATGGACTTCCTCTCTAATGAAGTCCCCCAACGACGAACGCTCCTCAGCCGTTCGCCAGCACCTCGCCGTGTCCCGCACACGCACACCCACCCACGCCACGCGCACGCCCCCGACCACCGTCCCACACGGAGATTATTAAACTGGAAATAAATGGAAAATTTGCACTTGAACGCACCTCCTGCCACCCACAGTCAATAGGTTTACCGCATTACATTTTCTCCTTTATGGCGATGTCTGCTCTCGCTCTTTCTTGCTCCGTTTCCCTCTTTGAACTCGCCCCGGGTCCTGCGAGCGGGGTTCTCTGGATTTTTCGAGCGTCTGTTGCTTAGATGAAGGCAGATGAAAGGAACATGGCGGATTCCCAGGCTATAGTTTATGGGAGCTCTCTCTCTCTCTCCTGACCGCAGATTTTCATTTAGCACGGTCGTTTTAGAGCAGGCAGTAGTGTGCGGTTGGTGGCGAGGCCGGGGTACTTTCTAGGGAAGTCAGGCGACTTTTTCAGGTAAACAGTATTAGATCTTCGTTGGAGGCTATTTGGGAAGCGAAGGAGAGCCTTTGGACTTGCCTTGAAAATCGTGTTTTCTAGCTTTGGGGTTTAATTTGTTCTTTGATTACAACCAACTGTTCATTCAGAACCCCATTTAACTGTGTTTTTTAAAGCTTGAGCTCCACTTAAAACCAAAGTCAGCTTTTGTTTTTTCTTGTTTTTCTGGCAAACTTTTTTTTGGTCACTCATAAAAACTCCAAACAGATTACAGTATTTGTTAAACAGCTACCATCAAATCTGTGAGGGAAAATGCTCAAAAAGCATTGGGACATAGTTCATTTAGGATAATTTGCCGGATTTACTGATCTTTCTCACATTACAACATATAATTGTTGACAGAAGTTGAGCACCATAGGAAAGTAAAAGCATTATTTGCTTTGTGGTAGTTACAGGCTGCAGGATCCTCATGGATATTACCACTGGGGCTGTACTTGAGTACATTTGATCAATTTAATTCATGCAAAACAATCTCATACATTATTTAAAAAAAAAAGTGCTTTAATGAGATATGTGTTATCTCCACCTCCTTCTTCTCAAAAATCAAAAGGGGAAAAAAAATCCCTGTTTGTGAAAATCCTGCAATAAAACTACTTCCTTCCTTTGAGATTGAGCTGATCGATCATTTATGTTTGCAGAGACTTAAAGATTGAAAACTTCCTCCTGGATGAGCACAACAACATAAAGATAGTAGGTATGTTGGCGTGCATGCTTTCTCCAGCAACGTCTCGTGAGAAGTGAGGAGTTGTGAAAATGCAGTGCCAGGAACTTGCTGTAAAAAACTTTTTTTTTTTTTTTTTTTAAAAAAACAATAATGTTTCACACAGATTTTGGCCTGAGCAACACTCTGAAAGCTGAATCTTTATCGTTGGAGCTCCTCAGCACCCAGTGTGGAAGTCCTGCCTACGCCGCCCCCGAGCTGCTCGCTCACAGGAAGTACGGACCCAAAGTGGACGTCTGGTCTGTGTAAGTAATACGGCCGGACCAAACTTGTGCTTTCGAGTTAAACTTCCGAGGAGGCACCCAAAAGGGATGAGAATGAAGTGGGCCACTTATGAAATGGAAAAATGTGGCCCAGCTGGTTGAGCGGGTTGTATTACAATCCAAAGATTGGACCCCATCCTTGATGCTGAACCTGAAGTGGGACACCTTGTTTGGCTGCTGTCTCCTCTGGCGTGTGAATGTTAACGTGAACTTGTAAATGCTTTGAGTCTGCGAAAGTGGTGACAATGCACCACAAGTGATGTCCAGTTGCACTTTATGCCCCCGTTTAATATTTAAACTACTCAAGGAAACGATACTTTTTAATGACTTAGTGCATTAACTCCTTGTTGTTGCTTTTGTTGGCTTAACTCACACACAATTAGTGGACTATTTGAAAAAAAACACACAGTGTAAATGATACAAAATAGGAACAGTACTATTTCAGCTAAGTCAGTCATCACATAGAGTAGCATTTATTTAAGTTTAGGGTTTTATTGAAAACCCACACAGAAACATCCTTAAAGTTTATTCATGGGACATTATCTTTGTATTATTATTTTGTTATCAATTTGAGGGATGAAAGTGGGTGTTTGGTGGATAATGATGGGTGGACGGGACCGTACGTCTCGGTTTTTACCATGTAAAGCACTTTGTGCTGCATTTGGCTGTGTGAAAAGTTGACTGATAGATTGATAATTGAGGGCCAACGCGCAGTGGACAAGAAGATTATTGCCCTGCTGTTGATTTCATGACGGCGAATTAGCATTTTTGTGTATAGCACACATTGTTTGAATGTATTATCCAGATACAGATTCCAAATATATGTTTTAACTCTGCTGGAAAAAAAAAAGAAAAAAGAAAGAAAAAAAGAAGAAATCATACACTGTAATTTGAAAATATAATTCTTATCAACTCAGTCATGCAGTCACTGCAGTATTAAAGTGATTAAAACGGCGCACTGTGACAAGAAAGCTAATAAATGTTTCAGGCTCATACTTTGTGGCTCCACAGCAAGTCGTTGCAGCTTGCATTGCAGACTTTTGGCGACTTTTTATTAACCAGATCTCCTTCCTGCCACATCCGGGATTCAAGCCTGCGTCCCCCACCCTCTAGCGCAGGATTTAATTTGATATACCACTGGGGGGGGATGGGGGGGTTATTAGCGTCAAATAAAAAATAACAACTTATGAATGATTATTATAGCTTTAAAACCAGACAAACCAGGTGCCAAACAATACAGAGGTGATGCCAACACAGAGCTTCATGGGCTCATGTTTTTTGAATGTTTTTTAGTACAATCCCTTATGTATTGGAGAGTAATATTGATTTTGCGTTGATGAACCATAACAGATTTAATGAGCCAGGCGCAGTTTCACTGTACCGGCGGTGTGTTCTTGGCTTGGCCTTTGAGAGAATCACATGCCACGGGTAGGATCAACCAGGAGACCTCAGGCCTCCAAGGAGCCTCAGTCTCTAAAGTACCTGTAGGAATTTGTGCAGATAATCTTTTTTTAACCTTTTATTACAGTACACTATGTATGTTCACTAAATGTGTCATTTGTTAAGGTCAGATTCCTCCACATGAAAATATTTCTTTCTCCTCTCATCATAGATTGTACATGTAGGAGCTTCTGAACCTTAATTCTGGTTCGTTTATCCAGCGATACAACAAAATCATCCCTGTGATGTGATTACATGATTATTTGAGCCGCAAATGTAAACTGGAACACACCCAAATACATTCACACAGCACGTTTGGATCAGTACCTCAGGGCTTTTTCCACTTTAGATAAATGCTGCAGAGCAGTTTCCCGGTCGAGAAAAAAGTTTCTCTGACCGTCTCAAAGAAAGAAAAACTTCCCATGTGATCTCTGACGTCCATTCAGGGCGGTCCTGGACCACAGGTTTAAACTGTATAGAGACTTGTGGGAAGCAGACAACTCACTAATAAAGACACTTAAATCAACAGGTGCAGTAAAAGAGCAAGAGAAACCCTGACATACCCTGCAAACACACTGTTTGCCCCCCTCACAATTGGACCCACGTGTACTTGCTCACTATTAAAGATATTTCTATTAGACTGTCTTTTAAAGTGTCTTTTTTTGTCCACTGACGTGTTTGTCGTGTGTGTTTGCAGAGGCGTGAGCATGTTTGCCATGCTGACGGGGACTCTCCCCTTCACCGTCGAGCCTTTCAACATCAAACAGCTTCACCAGAAGATGGTCAACGGGGAGATCAGCAACATCCCGACGGACATCAGCAAAGGTTCCTGTGTGTTTCTCAACATATTGTAACCAAAGACAAGGGATGGCGTAACGGATCAAATTTTCAGTTTTTTGGGTTTTTTTTCAGTCGGTTTAGTTTCTCTTCTTTACCTCTTTTTTCCCTCTTTCTCCCGGCGTTACTTCACTCTACAATCTGTCGTGGTGCCATGTCAACACAAACAAACACAGCTCCCGTTACTGCGAGGAAAACCAGTCCGACGCCGACACTCTGAAACTGTGTTGAGAGCAGATTCGAAGGAAAGAACTGTTACCACCACTGGACCTTTCAGACTTTTCTTCACCTCCGAAATCCCGACCATACCCCGCCAATTTTCATACTATTCATTGTTTTTCTGATGACTGAGCCGACTGTCGCTTCCCTCATTTCCATGTCTTTGTATTTATTCCTGATATTTGTTAATAATATTATTCTCATCATTGCACGATTTATTTTCACACTATCATCTTACCCGCAGCTTTCAGTTCAATCCAGGGTGTTCGCATAAATACTGTTCCTCCGGTTTCTTTGCTTAAAAAACCAATAAATACTCTATTATATATCTTTTATTCGTGACAAACAGCTTGAGTTGACTTTGGCTGAGAAAAGCTGCGCTGGCTCAGCCACTAAGAGGAACTAATAGTAAATGGAACGCAGCGTCGCAGGGTTAAATGTCTGTGGACGTGGCAGCCGTCCCATTCGAATCTGTCCGTATGCCGTCAGACTGCAGGGCTTATCTGGATTCCCCATCGGTGCTCGAGCCATCAGCCGCGGTTCGGCTGCCACGGGACAGACTCATGTCAGAGGGTGACAAGACGAATCGGTTCCACTCAAAGGGAAACCCTGCCTCTCATGTGGTTTCACCAGAGTCACACAGTGAGCGATTAGTCTGAAGGGGTTCGGCACACTTTTATGGGCGTAATGTGAAAAACACACCAAAAGAGACACGGTTCAACTTTCTCAGTGCAAAATGTGTGATGTATGAGGTGTAGGATGAAATTCAACAATGATATCCACTCTTTAAGAGTTGGTAAGTCTGTAATTTCCCCCAAAGGAAACACATTTAAAATTGACACAAGGAAAAACAAATGTGACAGTGTGTCTTGTTTCCTTTCTCGCTCTTCAGGAGCCGTGTCGTTTGTGCTGTCGCTCCTGGAGCCGGACCCAGAGAAGAGACCCAGCGTCAGGGCAGCAATGGAGGAGAAATGGATCAATGAGGGATACACCAAGAAGCCACTGCACACACTAGCTCATAAAAACAGGTGACTTCTCTTTTTTTCTGATCCCATTCTTCCAAACCATTGCTCAGCATCCATGTCATAGTTGGGATACTTTTTCAGATTTATTGGGAACAAACCACAAAAATGCCACTTCTGAATGTTTGAAATATTTGGTGTTTTTGCAAGTCAAAGATATAATTCTAAATACTATTTTGCTTTTCTCTCTTTTAGGTATTTTATAAACTTTGTAATACATTACTTAGCATTTCCTAGGCATTCTCTATATCATAGACATATCCTTTAACTTTCTTCTTATGGAAACATAAGTTTATGGTGTATTATTTTTGCACTTTTTGTAGTTGCATAAGACCTTTTTTTTTTCTGTACGAGAAGAGCAAAGAAGGTCACAAAAACTCTTCTCAGAAAAAAAGACCGCCGTAAACTTTACAATGCGGGCAAATGAATCAAGAGGGAAATCTCTGCATGTTTTCAAACTAAATGAACATTTTTGTGGTCTGCAGTGTAACAGCTTAGTGCACCAGAACAGGACTAAAAACCTTTTATCACTTTACACAATGTGGAAATGCAATCATGTGTGGCTTCTTCTGGCAATAACGTGTCTTTTTGAAATCTCGCTTTTGTCTGACTCAACCAGAAGTTGGTCCTCAACGAGACTTCGAGTGGTTGGGTACATCGCTTTCATTTTTATGTCGTCTTTGCCTGTTTTTTTCCCATCCTCCCCCGCTGTTGTTTCCCAGACTGTGTCCAGAGGATCTGAACTCATCGGTGCTGGCGTACATGACAGAGACGCTGGGCTACTCGCTCTCTGAAATCATTAACACGCTCACCACCAACCGACCCTCCGCCATCATGGCCGCCTACCACCTGCTGCTCGGCAAATTCAACAGGAGCCAGAAAGGGGCCAAGGCCGGCAAGGTTTACACTTCATCCCGTACAGGCACATAAACACACACACACACACACAGGCCTGCGTTATGTTAGGAAACATCCGAGAATCACTCAGCACAATGGTACCTGTGAGCAAATATAATCCATCTGTCGGTTAAGTTCAAATAATAACCATGGCTGATTTGGCAGAAGCTGGAAGGAAATGACTGGAGTCTTTCTAGCAAGAATACGTGGCGAGAGAGGAACAGCAGCGAGTCAAAGCCGCAGAAGCAGGTAAATATTAAAGCTATTTCATTCATTCAAAGAGGTGAAAGTAATTCTGATCAGGGGTGGAACCCGGTCCAACATGCCAAGATTCCATGTAAATTTAGTAAAGAAACAAAGTTAGAAAAGAGGGTAACTACAGGTTAAACTAATGTGTTTTTGTTAGAATTTGTAAGAATATTTATGTGACATGATGAAAACAAAACTGTTGTGATAGTTGCAGGCTGCATATAGAGACTCATGTTCATTATCATCATCATCATCATCATCATCATCATCATCATCATCATCATCAACATGTTAGTATTTGCACGTTATTGAAAAAATACTAAGTGAATTTAATTTGTATGAAACTTTTCAGATATTTGATCAGATTATTAGATTAAATCAAAAAAACTTTTTATCTTTAAAAAAGATCCGATGATGTTCAGAAGTGGGATGAATTTGTTTATTTTGGTATATTTCATACATGATGTCGTGGTTATAGCAATAATGTAGTAGGTTTAAGTTGTGCATGTTGTACCTGGGTATACATCTGTTTCTTTTGGGTCCTCCAGCCCAAAAACATATTAATTGATGACTCTAAGGGCGTGTCCACTGTTTGGTCTGGACCGGAGTCTCTTCAGGGAAAAAACGTTTTGTTTGGGAGACGTGAAAACGCCCACTAACTCTGAACTGGAGCTATCTGGTTCCCCTCAAAAGCTAGGACTCGGTTCGCCAAACGATCTTTCTAGCGAGTGGGGTGCGAGGATGTGATGTAGTGCGCAATGCATTCTGGGTAGTGAACAAACAAAGTAAACTGTGCAAATCAGAAGAAGCAGATCCAGAAAGGAAAAGTTGGAGAATATCTCGTGGGCAGATGTGGAGTGGAGAGGAAGAAGTAGAGAGGAAGAAGTAGTGAGGAAGACCCATTGATATCCTGTCTGAAGACTATATATTGTGGTTGTTTCTGGTAACCCAATAACCACGAGCTAACTGGCCTAGCCACCACGGGCTAAATCGGCGAGGTTTCTGCTTTCGGTCCGGACCAATCAATGAGCCTGGTTTCTTCTTTACTTCCTCTCTGGTCAGTTTTTGTTTCAGGCGACAGTGCCCCCAAACCAGCAGCTGTTGTAATTGCGTGACATTTTCCAGGCGGTTTGTTCTGGTCTTAAAAGTCAATGTGAACGCCACCCGAACCAAAAGAATGTGTGAAAATTCTCGACTCCCCTCCCTCCCAAGTGAACCGAGTCCCGGACTATCCGAATGTGAAAGGCCCCTTAAATGCCTGCAGGTGTGGACGTCTATGTTTACCCTGACAACCGATCGCTGATTAACCCGCAGAACAATCCGGCCAATGACAAGAGCTCGAAGCAGCCCGGCCGACCTCTGAGGACCCAGCAGACGACCGACTGTCAGAGCAACAGGAGGAGGACCGAGGACCTGCACAAGAAGGGCCAGAGAGAGGATGACGAGAACCGTCCCCCATCGCCGTGTCTCCCTCAGCTTCCCCACTCGGCGTCCCCCTCCGTGCCCCCTCGCCTGCCCTCCCCCTCCGACGCCCATCAGCGCGCAGAGGATGGGGCGACCGATGAGGAGATCGCCATCACCTTGGACACCAGAGAGGTGCTCTTTCCTGAGGGTGAGGAGTTGAAATATATAGAGAGTCGTGTGTTTCTTACATCTTCAACACAATGTTTTTCATATGACGCTGTAAACTCTGTGTGTTTCAGTGTCAGTGTTTGGAGACAGGGAACTCGTCCATATCTCTCCCCCCAAAACTTCGGTGTCCCAACTCTGTGACTCTGCCCCTTGCCAAGTCCCCCTGCCACCGGAGCCAATCAGAGACGGTGGCACATGCAGACCCGTCCGACACACGCACCTGCTGAGGACAACGCAGTCGGACGGGGCGGACCCCGGCTCGGACTGTTTCCGTGACAACCTGCGCCAGGACGACTCCCATCACCTGAGCATCGATGAGCGACTGGAGAAGCTGCAGACGTTTTACTCCACCGAGAACAACGGCGTCTCTCCCCGGATGCTCCTGGAGGCCGACGCTCGCTCCCCGGAGCGAGCCCACCTGGGCGCCATGGAGACCACGCAGACGTCGCCCCCTGCCCCACTCCCCCGCCTGCGCAACCTGGGACTGAATGATGGACGAGGCCGGAAGATGACCTGGGTGGGTTTGACCCGTCCTGGACCTCCGGGACTCCTAGTGAACGGGTCCAAGCCCCCGGCTTTCCCCTCACAGAGGCAGCACACTTTGGTCATCAAAAGCCTCAGGCAGGAGAGGGGGAAGAGAAAGGAGCTGTCTGTGGCTGAAGGAGGAGCAGAGAGAGCAGGAGGAGGAGGTGGAGGAGGAGGAGGAGGATCAGGATCAGGCATGAGCGGAGCCAAGAGGAACTCAGTTCAGTTACGTTCGACCCTCCAGCGCCGGGTGGCAGACCTGAACCTGCCACTGCTCCCCGCAGCTCTGCAGGGAAAAGCCGATAGGAAGAACCAGCTGCACAGTTTGGACTACTGACACGCTGAAGGACAGAGCGGGGACAGAGCGGGGACAGACAGCCTGTTTTAAAACAGGAGCGTCTATTTATGGCAGCTACAAAAAGACCCAGAACTAAAGCTACTGTATCGTTCTACTTTTCATGTCTCAAAGTTTTGCAAACTACCAGGAATCCCGCATACATCCAGTGTAAATAACTTCTCAGTGCCAAATATTGTGATTATAAGCTCATTCAAACACAAAGGAATTCAGTCCACAGAAGCTTCAAAGTCATGACCACAGTCTTTTTTCATCTCCACCCATCACAATGTGAAGTGCAACACGCACACTGACTCTTCAACATTAAATATGTTTTTTGTACTAATACTGAAAATGGAAATAAAAAGTACTATTGGTTAAAATTGTTCTTGCGTATCTGTGGCTTTTTTTTTTTTTTTACTTTGGAGAGGTGATCATGATGATTCAAACAATTCAAACTATGTATACTCAGTTGCGAACGCTTACTTTATCATTACAGCAAATAAAAATTGGCCTCACAAATGGAAGCAGGTATTTTCTCAGTAGGCCACCTTCTGTTTTAAGAATTTGTGAGGAAAGGGAAATAAGCACAATTTAAAACGAATATACATTTGATTAAAAGACGCTTTTCTTTTTTTTTTTAAGAGCTAAATGATGCAAATTTCCGAAAGATAAATTACATTTTTGGTTGAAATAACAGGTACAACAATTGCTGGGCTTCACATAAAGACATCAAAACTACTAACTTTACTATGAAAGTAAAAATTTATGTAATAAATGGAAGATGGAGATATATACTGTATATACCACAGTAACGGGAGCAATATTGTACTTTTGTAGACTTTGGTCACCCGTTTATGTCCTTTGCTGTCATATGTAAGCTTATTTAAGTAAAAAAATATTGGAATGGGCATCAAGATAGATGGGGAAAGACTATTCGGCCTTGAATTTGACCTACTTTGCGGTGGAGCTGCATTTTGTTTGGTAACCTGACCGGGATTCTTCTCATGTCACTGTGAGTAGTGTTTTACGATATGTACAGAGACCAGAGGAGTTGCAGTGAAATCATAACAGTAACATTCATCTTTTGAAAAATGTACATTTTTGTACAATGACATTCACAAAGGTATAGCTTCTACTACTACTACAATGATTATATTTATTCAGGTTTTATGGTTTAGAATTGTGTAATAAGCGAGTGAGTTTGACAATCTTTCCATATTGGGCAGTTCTTCTGTGCACTGAAAAAAACCCAGTCATAATGAGGTAGTCACTGTAGTGATTGATATATGGTCACTAAGCTGTATTCGTCTACTTTCTGGCAGGTTTGAAATCCTCTAGATATAGAAAAACACAGCAAACATAAGACCCATGGGCCTAAACCGGTCTGCAAGAGGCTCCAATCCAGCTGCCAAATCACCAAGCAAACCGAAAAAATTTAAAGAAAACATTGACTTATTATTTTTATTTTTTTTGAAACAAATTTATTAAGAATAGCAGACACAACACAAGACTTGAGCTGAGATTCTGGTTCTGCTGCTATGAAAGATAGCTACCTCATTGTGAAAATGAAGCCACCATTTGTCCTAAAGCGAAGCTGTCAGAGTGAGTGTGGAACAACATTCATTAATCAGTTGCATTAAAATTGGCTTTATGTCGTAGTAACTTTCGGGAGTAATTTGTTTTTTTTTTTTACAAAAATATAGATATTTTCACCACGCAGACAATTGTGAAGAAGCCAGCTGCTCCTGTGCAACTGCAAAGCCAATTTGACCACCAAACAAAGTTAGTAATCTCTCATAGAAATCTCTGGCATGTGTCATATCCCTCTATATCATCACTCCTCTCTACTCATGCTTTGTGGGTCATTAATATTCAGTCGCAAAGATGTGGAAGAATCTGGTTGCTGCATGGAGGCACTCTTCGCCGCTGCTGAATAATTGAGAGGGTGGCCACCTAATACTGACGTTTTGTGAGTGTGCGCGTGTGTGTGTAATGGTGAGGTGCACGTTATGCGTGTGCCCAATGAGGACAGATTGAACCCACTGAGGTGGATACATCCCCCCCACTCTAGTTACCACTCTGGCTACTTAACTGTGATATGAACCAGTAAGCTCTGATACTGAATCGCACATTCACACTGCACAGTGGCAGTACCCTAAAGAAGAATACAACGGCACCAGGCCAGGAAGCAATACAAAAATTAATGTAAAGAATAAAAGCAATTTGTCGGGAGATACTTGGAATTTTGTTGTTGTTGTTGTTTTTATTCATGCATGTCTAAAGAACTATCCCACATCCCTTTCATACATGGCCTGGTCACAGGACATGTATGAAAGAAATCGGACAAACAAGGTATGGAAAACCGATTAATAATGCATGTTGCACATAAAGATGTACCCGGGGCCACTGGAACATTGCGTTTACTTTGCATGCTACAGTGAGCATTGTTCTTCCTGTACAGCTTGTGACTTGGACAATGGCTTTCAAAAGGCGACTCAAATAACTGCTTATCGATGGTACAGTGCGGGTTCTTAGTCTCAAACCTAATTACCTGTAAAGACCTGGGACATTTGATTTGGAGTCGTTCTCACTGACTCGACATGGTGTTGACTTCACACACACACACAACGTCAACATGAAATGATTTGACAACGTCTTTTGACACAGAATTTGGTATTAAAAGACTGAGAAAAGTGGAGATGTGTTTCTGATCATGTACAGTCTGTGGCCGATTTTTTTTTTAAGTCCTGTGGACCAAATACTGTATGTTTCATTTACGATTCAGGAAGCAGAATGATTATGAAATATGATTGATGAACATTGGAGAAATTATGGGAATAAATATGTTTTACTTCTTTCAACCCTATTTTAGACCTGTTAAACTAGATATACATGTCATATGTGTATTTCTCTCTCTCTCTCTCTCTCTCTCTCTCTCTCTCTCTCTCTCTCTCTCTCTCTCTCTCTCTCTCTCATAAATAGTACTAGTCTGGAGTTATCCTGTGGTAGAATTCAATTCATTTCACTTCAACTTTATTTATATAGCACCAAATACAACACAGCCATTTCTAAATTCTTTTTACAGAGAAAACACCAAGAAATACACATGAGCAAGCATGAGGAAAGGAAAAACTCTAACAAGAAGAAACCTCTTTATAAGGGTTTCTTTATTAAAAGAAGAAAGCTATGAGACTGCCAGCTGTGATTACTGCCTGTTACTAACGTGTGTTCATTTGTTTTACCATTATGAAGACACAAAACATGCCTGAACTTGTCTACCTGCAAATACTTCCTACTGAGGTGTACTCACTTAGTTATTCATTAGACATGGTTTTCCAACAATCAATCATCTATTCTGTCTGAATCACATGGGGAACCACAAGTCCCAATGGAAAGGATTGTTGGTTTCCAGTAACAAGATGTCTTAGACTATTTTACTCTTCTGCAAGATGCCGTTTTTCATTTTGATCCAATATGATGAAAAACCAAAAGGTGATTCTACTCCGTTACCAACGTGTTCGATTACTCCCTTCTGGGTTGCTAAAGTGTGTTAACCTGCTGAAGTGAAACTGGGAGCTTTACAACGCAAACAGATACCTGAGGCCCTGTTTACACAACGTTTTCAAGTGAAAATGCGTTTGGGGTCCATTCACATGGCAGCGGTATTAAGAGTCACTGAAAACCCCACCCGGGGTGGAACTTTATGAAAATGCTCCGTCTCCGTGAAAACAGAGGAAAACACATTCAAGGCCTGGGACTATGTACTACATGGTTTTGAGCCATGTTCGTAGTGACGTGTGGATATTTTTTCAAGAACAACTTGGAGAAAAAAGATGATTTTGGCTCGTGGGGACAGGGCCTTCATCGTTTGCAGTGTTTCCGCCATTACCATGTAAAAGAACATGATTTTCAAAAGCCTGCAGTGTAAATGTGAAACTTTTCCGAAACGATTGTTTTGCAAACGGGACCTAAAGGCTCTGCTTCAGTTGTACTTTTGGAAACTTTGGTACACTGCAGTATGGATCTATCAGGGGAGTGTTCTGCTGGAATATTATGGTTGTTTTTTTTAAGATATGAGCCTAGTTATTCAAAGCTTTCTGTGTCAAGAGAAGTATTTTAAATGTGATTCTACATTTTACATTCCATCTTCACAAAGAGTAACAATGAACCAACAAAAGCATGATGAAGTATGTAAGTATATTTTCTCATAGTGACCTGTCGTATCTTATTTCATGGCCGTCACTTTTGTATGGATTTTAAATGTTGGTATGCCCCCTGTATCCATCTTAAATCTACTAAAGTTAAAGTTTCTGATGCCACAGCAAAAATAAACATTGGTGCTTAATTTGATACAGTACAAATTACAAGATCTAAAATCTTATTTTTAGACGTGATTGATAATTTTTGCTTCTTTTTAAAGTTATTTACTTATTTTTAGTCCTTGATTTTACCGTATAATCTTAAAACTCGCTTTAAAAAAATCTTATTTTAAGATTTCTCATCAAGTAAAGTGTAAAAACAAGTGTGTAAAAATCAACATTTCCTCATCTTAAATACTTGTTGAATTTGAATGAAATGTGTTGGAGGAACCAACATTGAGACGAGGCCGTGGAAAGAAAATGGAGACGTTGACGAAGATGCAGAAAAAGCGGCGGCAAAACTGACGTGCCCGGATTCTGCTTTGAAAGACGAAACCCGAGTATGTTTCTATATGTATGACTGTCTGTGCCGTCACTCGCTGCACTGAGGGTCAATCCCCGAGTTAATGAATGATGAGGGACGTCTTTTGTGTGCGCTCCAGCCGAGCACAAATGCGATTAAGAGCGGACAACAAAAGGGACGAATACGCAGCTGCCCTCGACATCAACTTTCCCATACAGCGGCTACAATAATCGTATTGTCTATATGCATGATTGTTGCAATGTAATATCGTCATTGTGGGATGTAATGTAATATTGTTTGACGATAATATTCATTTGCTTGTAATGATCTCGATGTGGAAAATGGAATAGTGGTGGTCACCAGGAGGCCACCGGGGGCTCGGGGGTGCAGTGGTTCTAGGATGAAATGGATGGTGTTACCCCATTAGCACTTCAATAGTTTTGGGTGTCTCTGGGAATAATCGGCGTGCCCATCATAGTGTTTATATATGTGTGTGTGTGTGTGTGTGTGTGTGTGTGTGTGTGTGTGTGTGTGTGTGTGTGTGTGTGTGTGTGTGTGTGTGTGTGTGTGTGTGTGTGTGTGTGTCAGTCTGGGTAAAGCCTGTGTTCCGGCGTGTCTGGTTTCTAATGATGGTCATCTATAATTGAGCATCGCCTCACAGAGATGAGTGACTGGAGGTGGAGAGAGAAGGTTTTTTTTTTGTTGTTGTTGTTTTTTTTTGGAGGAACAGTCCAGGGTGGTGTGGTGGTTAACCGGGATCGAACCGCTCGCCCCCGCCGGCGTGCGTGCGAGACACAGGGGTCAGCGGCACACAAAAGCGTCCAGCGCCGCGGGGCTGCAACCCGAGCCCCCGCGGCGCTGGTTAATTGATGCCACCTCTGATTAACTGTCAGGTGGGGATCAACACCAGCCAATTCACTAAAAGACGTCGCGAGCGGAGGGACAGTGTGTCGCTTTAACCCCGGCACGTGTCGAGCTCAACCTCCGCAGCAGGCTCAGGTGCAAAAAGAGGTTAAGTTATCAGAAAGGTGCATGTTTTTAGGCAACCGCCTCAAAACATGGCGCCAGATGATTATTATCAATCCATCCACCGTCCTAGTTTCATCCCCTGGTTTAAAAATAACCTAAAAGGTAAAATAACTGAAATGATTAAAACGGCTAAAAAGGCCAATGTGGATGAAGCCACCGGAGAAACCAACCGCCAGAAAAGAAAAATGGCCAAAATGCCTACAAGAGTTAACAGCGTGAGAGGAGTATTTTGTCACATTACAGCCACAAATGTAAATGTATTTAATTGGGATTTTATCTGATAAACCAACACAGCGAGCCAAAGAATTGTGAAGCAAATCTAAAAAATAAATAAATAAAAAATTACAAACAAAGCGGAAAAGTGTGGCCAGGTCAATACTTTGTGGAGACACTTTTAGCCGCAATCACAGACGTTTCTGTTAACAGCACTTCTAAAGTCATGGCAGAGATTTGAGCTGTAAAACTTTCCATTGTCGCTCTGGCTGGATGTTTCAGGTCGTTGTCCTGCTGGAACGTGACCCTCCGCCCCAGTCTCAGTTCTTTTGCGGACTCTGACAGGTTTTCCTCGGAGATTATCCAGTTTTTGTCTCCATCCATGTTCCCATGAACTCTGAGCAGCCCAACTGCATGATGCTGCCGCCACCATGCTTCACAGTGGGGATGGTGTGTCCTGGGTTTTCCAACACACGATCATTTAATCCCAAAAAAATCCCATTTGGTTTTCAAAACATTGCCGGGTAAATGCAAAACCTTTCCGAAATGAAAACGCTAAAACTAGGGATGAGAATACACCTTAAATGTGTTCGATTCTTCTTAACGATTCATTCCCCAGCACGACGTCAAGTCGCGCTGTGCCACGTTGCATGACGTCACACACTCTGCGACACAGACCTCCTTCAACCAGGAGAAAACATGGAGGAAAAGTGGGAGACGATAAGCGACAAAATAATACGATAAGTTAATTCATGTTCCACTCACCACGTCCCGAATCCACAGAGTCCACAGCCTCTCGCCTCACAGCCACAAGGTCCCAGATGAAAATGAATAAATAAGTAAAAAAGGTCTCGGCGCAAATCCCGGCAGGAGTCTTTCTGTGTGGAGTTTTCATGTTCTCTCCGTGTGTGCTGGTTTTCCTCCGGTACTCCGATAGTCAAAACAACCGACCAACAAACGACTCCCTGAGCTACACCCCGGGCCTCCATCACCTCCTCAGAGCACCACCCTGTGTGGCTCCTGAAGACGGTCCATTTGGGGAAGAAATGTCCTGTGAGGACTAACGAGGGACTTTTAATAAATTAACTCTGCCGTCAATCTGTCCCGTGTAGCGAATGTCTGCTTCAACTAGTGTAGACATATGTTAGTAGATCCTTCATTATATGTCTGAGCTTCTAGTTTTCACACCATAGCGTAAAACATTTTACGTCTACTACTGTATGTCTATGTATTAGATCATTCTGTGTTGAAAATCCCCTCAAAAAAGCACCAATACAATATGAAAACACAACATTCCCTGCAGACCGAGAACGAGTTCCTCCTGCTACGTCACTTCCTCATTCCTCTCCAGCCTCCGACCTCCCAGAGAGGGTTAGCTCGTCAACAGCGCAAAATTTGAAAAAGTGTAAATTCCAGGGGGCATCCAATGAAGGCAAATACACATTTGACTGTTCTTTTTTAAGAGAAAAATTATAATTCAAGTTTCATGTTTGGAAAAAAAAATTTTTTTTCCTTTTGGTGCAGAATACTGTGTAAAACTACTTTTTTCTCCCTCAAAGAAAATACTCAGGAATCGTTACGAGAAGTGATACGGAATTGGATTGAAAAGCAGAATTGACAATGATTTTGATATTGGTAAAATTTTATCATTTCCCACACCTACTAATCTACCTGTTTATGGTCCTTTAACCCCCCCCCCCCCCCCCCCCCCCCCCCCAATATCGATAAGAGAATCGATAAAGAATTGAATCGTTAAACAGAATCGAAAATGGAATCGGAATTGGAAAAATCTTATCAAGTCCCATTCACTAACTAAAACAATGCATGTTCACTGGGTTGCTACACATTTCAGCATTTGTATTTGTAAGAGTTGTGTGATTAGAGCCGGCAAAGTTATAACAGAACACGATGAAATGATATAATAAGATGGGGAAAGAGAGCACACTATTTTTATATGGCCTTTTGTGGAGCTGCTAAAATGAGTTATTGTTCCATCAGATGAAACATGAACATTCAGACTGATAAATATTAAGATATGGAGCCGATTAAAGACTGCATGTCAACGTGATCTGGATGTGATTTGAAAAACATCAGATTCACGCTCAGAGTGTCATTCAGACATCAGATATGGGTGAGCTATCGATATACTGGGGAAAATTTTGCCTGCAGTTTGAATGAAGCCTAATTGTCTCTACCCGAGTATGAAACTCACTTCTGGGATCTATTTTTTCACACCGAACCTCCTACTTATCCCTGACTGAAGAGCATGCTCCAGAGAAGCAGCTTTTGCAATTATCAGACTTTTCTTTCCTTTTTTTTTTTTATGTTTTTTTAAGTCTTTTTTCTTTCCATTTGAAGGAGATTATGACACTGACCACTGTTCTATCAATTATTTTGTAGCTTCTGAAAACCCAAATCAACTGCGTTTGATGTTCAAAAGAAGTTCTGAAAGAGTATTCCGTTATTTGAGGCACTTTATCATTGGGAATAACTTTTGGGTTAAACATGTTCTTACCCCTTGTCATTAAATAGGAAAGAAGATACAGCTGCACACAATTCGTACATTTCTCATTTTCCAGAAAGCCATGTGCCGTCTCGTCTGTTGACAATGTGAGTGGATTCAGTACAACAGGTCTTTACTGGTGTTATTCGAATAGTAATAAATAAAGCAAAATGTTCAGCTGGACAACGACAGACACCGGCTGAAACGGTGTTCCACATCTGGACACATTAAGACCTTCTTATAAAATCGTTAGCCCTCTTCCATCAGGCATGCACATATTATTAGGTAAGCAATAATAGAGCTACTACTAAAAGAGAAAAAAAAAAGTTTTTTCAGTTTCATAACGTTGGAGTTTCAAAGGGTGCGATTGAAGAGTTCCACATGTTTCAGGATTAACTTGAGAGATTTTAACTGTTTTCTTTCTTTCGTTGCCACATTTGTGGCTGTTTTTTCAGTCACTGTTATTGTTCTTATTTCAGCACAAAATGTCATATTTTGATACTGTAAAGAATCTTTAGGGAAACAAAAAAAAAAATAACTTGTCGATAAGGTATTTTGTGCTTAAAACACTGCAACACAAGGAAACTGCATGTTCACGTCCAGATACAAATACATTTTATGTTACACCGAAAAGTGCACTTTTGGAAACAGCAGTTGATTCTTAGCCCTCAGACATCAGTTTGACTTTATAGCCTCTCATTGTGGTTATCAAGGACGAACTCATCTCAAGAAAACTGCTAGAAAACTTTACAGATTAAACCGTTTGTGGGTGATTTTCTTTCCTACATAAACCTCTTAAACATTTAGCTCAAAAATACCAAACATTCAATTAATTTATGAGACAATGTTTTGGTTTTTTTTTTTTTAAATAAAATTTTTTTATGTATTTTTTCAGGAAACCATTATCTCATAAATTCAGAAAAACTAAGCGAAATTTTTTTTTTAAATATATTTTTGTCTCATATTATGAGATAATTATTTCATAATTATGAGATAATGAACTAATAAATTCAGAATAACAGAACCGATTTTATTTTCTAAAAACCATTAGCTCATAAATTCAGAAAAACAGAGCAGAATTTTTCTTATAATACATTTTTTGTCATTTTTATGAGATTCTCTCATTAATTCAGAGAAACAGACTCAATTTTCTTTTTTTTTGGAAGTGAATGCGATACGCGTCCGTACATTTGCTCACAACTTAGAACAAGTTCAGAGGTTATTATGGTACTATTTTACCAGTCCGGCTCACTCGAAATGAGGGGGCTGTACAGTAAGTGGCCCTGGTCTGCAGTATTAATACCTGATTATTTAACAGTGGCCATACCCATCGATTCTCCCTCCATACTGCACGCATTAAGGGAATAATATAGAACCTCCAGAGCTGCATTAGTCCCAGACACTGAAGAGGATGGGACTTGATAGACTTGCTGGTTGTTTCGATGAGTCATCGCTCGATGGGAGTCATTCTTCTGGACTGGACAGTTCTTGATCAGCCGCCAGCGGTTCTGACAGGCACAGCTCAGCACCTCCTCGTGTAAAAATGGAGGCCCGGGCCTCTCGGCTCTGTGATATACAAGTGTTTATTAATGGGAAACTTACCACATAGTTTCCTCTCTCTTTCATGTTCTCTGGCAGCTTCTCTTGAAGGTTATTAAAGGAGGTCAGATTTTCTTTCTATTTTATTTATTTATTTATTTTTCACTTTTCATTGGTTTTGGATTATTTAAAGAGTTACCACGAGTGCACAGATGATAAAAACAAAAACACACCAGCTTTGGCTGCCAGACATCAATTACTAATGAAGTCTGTAACGGAGCAGAGTCACGTGGGTCGGAGGTGCTAAGTTCAACACACGTTTTGTTTCAAGTTTGCAGAAGATCAAAAAAAACAAACAAAGAAAAACTGTTATGTTACCTGTGAAACAAAGGAGAAGAAGAAGAAGAAGAAGAAAAAATGTGAGCTGACAACAGTTTGATGATGGCTCAATCCCAAACTGAATTTACTCAAACGAGAAGCAGAAACTGAGCTGATCCGCGTCATCTGTTGATCTACAGCGCCATCTGTTGGAGAGGCTGGACTATATCCATCCGCAGACGTCAGAAAAACTAGTCACCAGTTGACCTCAAACCAAAAACGTATTGCTGAGAGAGGAGAGCGAACCACTGCACATTTCGCAACAAAATTCTCGTTAGAATACAATCAAAAGTCGTAAATGTTGTGTGAAAAAGACTTTTTACCCAAGTAGATGAATAAAAAGTGAACAGAGAGAAAAGACAATGGAAGGTCTGTAATGTGCTGATTAAAAAGGGAAAGATAAAGAACAAATAGCTGTAAAGTCACTTGTGAAATGTCAGGGAAAAGGTTTAAACGTGGAGATGGTATCAATGAAGCAGTTTGAGAGACATGAGCACGACAGTCCAATAAGAGGACAACTGTGTTTCTTCCCACAGTATAAAAACATGCATGCGAGGTCAATTGGTGACCCTGAATTGTCCCTCCGTGTGACTGTGAAAGACTGCGTTTGTCCTGTGCTGGACTGGAAACCTGAGGTCAGCTCCAGCGCCCCTGCATAGGATGACGCTAGAGGAGAAGATGGATAAAGCATTCCACCCAAAATGTGAAGTAAGAATCTGGAGACTTACATCCTTCAATGCCGTCACCCCAACCGAACAGCAGAACGCTGCCCCCTGAGCCTGAAGTTCTGCATATAGTTCATATAGTATATTTAGCGTTAAAGGTAAGTTTTTTTTTCTTTCCATTTTCACTCATGCTTGTTCACGCTAAATTGTTGGATTTTCTCCATCAAAGTACCAAGAAATTTGAATATTTGGCACTCTACAAATAAAATTTGATTAACATAACTGAACATTTGAAGTGACGACAGTCCTCATATAGTCAACATTTAAAGGTTTCGAGCATAATTTAATATCTAATAATAATATCTAATTGTGATAATTTAATATTCTAATAATAAAAATTTCCAATACTATGTGGGACAATAAAATATTCAAGAATAAAAAAGAAAAATATTTGTTTATGCATAATAAATCGAAAACTTTTGGAAAGTCCACTGTTTCAATTGTACTTTGGGGAAAATGTGCTGGAGAACACAAAAATAAACTCAAAAAGAAAAATGGAAATTAAGTGTCGAGTTAAGGAAAGTGACAAAAAGAAGATTCTCACCAATTAAATGCAGCTTGTGTCTCCTTGCTGTGCAAATGGTTTGATATTAAACTTATAATTCCATATTCCACATCGCTTCCGATGTTTAGATATGTCGCCCCCTGGTGGACATTCATGAAAGTGAGACCCCCTCGTTTATTAAAGAAAATGTATTTTTATTTGTTCCTGGACAATCCTTTCTTTTACCGGTTAAATACAACATTACAATGAGCCACACCGACGCCGTGATTGAGTCAGCCGGGGCAGTTTTACACAACAACTCAGTTCCTTGACCCAGGGAAAGAGAAACTAAGACTGTTTGTTTTCCTTGAAAAGTGGTGCATGAGGCTCTCCATTAAAAAAAAAAAAAAAAAAGCTCAGTGAAATAGCTGTGATCATGGACATAAGATCTGTTGAGTCAATGGCACAGTTTTTAGTTTTTCCTCCTCGCTAACATTTTCATCTGTGACATCCCTTGTTGTTTAAAGCATCGGTCTTCGTGTCGGTCGTCCCCCACCCCGGGCTCCAAAGTTCCATTTCCAAACATTCCTACAGTTTGTTTAAAAAAATAATTAAAAATAACAGGATGAAACTTGCTGATTGGAATCAACAAAGCCTCCATGAGAAATCCGCCCCACATACCCAGCTGTGATTTAAAAATACAAAACTGAAAGAAACAATATGTATTTACACAGATATTCACACGTACAGAACAGATACACATGGGGGCCCGGCCAGAGCGCGGAGCCGCGACCAAGCACAGGAGGTCAAATCTCAGTCACAGTTCTTGCCACATAACTACAATCTACAGAGTCCAACTGTCACAGATCGATGGTGGGCTTTCTTTCGGGTGGAGGCGAGCGGGGGAAAAAGCCTAATTTCAAATATAGATTTTAAATATAATGTGCTTATGACCGCATATAAAAACGGCCCCGAGTTGTACGGGCGACTGAGCTGGGTATTGTAGTAGTTCCATGTGGTTTTGTTCCTCCCAGACACAACAAGGTTGATTAACCTGCAGTCGACATGTTCAGTGCTGCTCGTTACTGGTTTATGTACAAAAAGTCTGTGGTTTAAAAAAAAAAAAAAAAACAGAAAGAAAAATGCAAAAAGCAAGTGAAGAAGCAAACCTTGATTTTTTAACCTCAGTCGTCAGATACTCCTCTAAAGATTAGAATACAACTGAAAAGTAAAAAACAAACTAAACTTTCAGATCTCATCTTTTTTTTTTTTAAACCAGAAGTCATAATTTTGAAAGTGTTTACACATGATGAATGTAAAAATAGCTGACAAGACGGTTAATTTTTCAATGACAAACAAACTAATTGAGATTCGCCTGCATCTGTTTCCTATGCCGCCCGTTAATCAAGTTTTCCTAGATTTTCCCGTAGATGACGTAGATTCCTACCATCTGGATATTCATATTCTCACACACACACACACACACACACACACACACACACACACACACACACACACACACACACACACACACACACACACACACACACACACACACACACAAATATATTAACTGCAGCCTGAAGTGAACACAGGCTTTTCCTACTTTACATATTCTACTCTGATTGAGCAGCTTTCCTCAACGATCACCGTTTTGAGATCAAAAAAGAAAAAAAAGAAAAAAGTGAGGTGTGATATGCAGCTGAGCGTCCTCGCCACGCCACTGGGTGTTTTTCTTTTTTAAAACCGGCTTGGCCGAGGAACTTCCCGTATTTTGCGACTATTTTCCGACGAGGCACAGGAAATTGTGCTCGATGAATTCACAGAGATAACACACACAAACACACACACACACACACAAACACACACACAAGCCGACAATCACGTAGCCGTAGCTACATAAGGCCCGGCAGGTCTCATTCAGCCTCGCTGTAAAAACCGGTTGGATGAGAAATCGTTTGCGGCCGCCGGACGAGACGTACAGGAAGGCGTGAGGGGTGCCTGCGTGTGCAGCGTCGCCGCCGGGGGCGGTCGTCTCGCGCGACGGCTTGTTCCCTCAGAGTGCGTCCGCTCCGTGGACGGCTTTTGGACGCACTCTTCATTCAAGCAACTACGCAGCTCGACCGCGCGCCGACGCCGTGGCACCGGATCGACAGAAACACGCGCGGAATAAAAGAACCGTGACGATAAAATAGGATAGGAATCCGCGTGAAAACACGACACCTCGGGGGGGAGGAGGGGGAGGGGGAGGGGGAGGGGGAGGAGGAGAGCCGGGAGGCCAGTGCTCAGACAAGAGGTCGAAGTGGAGGTACAGTGAAGGTCGCCCTGGTCAATTCTTCCACTAGTCATTAGTAATCCCGCTCTGATCGCCACTGATCAGAACTCAATTAAGCTATTTAATCTTTACAGGAGAAAAACTCCAGCTGGACAGTAAAAGCCCCACACCAATGAACACACTATATGTATAAATATAGAAATATTAACAGACATCACAGATTTTTTGTTTTTTTTCCCCCCTCAACTGTAAATCATCTGAAAATTTAAAAAAAATGTGTGTGCGTGACCAGAGTCCGGAGGTTTAGTCAAGTTTGTAATCACACTACTTGAGGCATTCCTGTTAATATAATAAAACTGAAATGGCATATCCCCAAGGCTTATTATACATTCATAATACTATGCGAGTATAACTGTGTGTTCGTACACGAGGCTGCGTTTTGTACTGAAACACCCGCCGCGAGATAGAAATGATCTGCGTGCTGCAGAGTGTGTGTGTGTGGGTGAGTTTGTACATCTATTTCTGTGAGGACAATTGAGTCCTCACTCGGGGACGAACGTGATCGAAAAGGCTGCTTAAGGGTTAAAACTCGGTAGTAATGGTTAGAATATCGACTCTGGATCCACGAGCGTCCCCAGAATGATAGATGTACAAAAGTGTGTGTGTGTGTGTGTGTGTGTGTGTGTGTGTGTGTGTGTGTGTGTGTGTCTTCGCATGGCTCGTCTGGGTTCCTGTCCTCACGGCTGAAGCACATTTCCGTAGGAAACAATTGCGCCTCATTGGCTCAACCAGGTTAGCCAATCACCAATGACGGAAGCCAGAGCCCCTTTAGCCCACCCCACCGCTGAGACCGGAGCGTGGTTGGTTAGCTGGTCCGGGAATGTTCATATGTGTGTGTGTGTGTGTGTGTGTGCGTGTGTGTGTGTGTGTGTGTGTGTTTGAGGGCTGTAGGCAACACAGAAGAGGCCCATAGTCTGTTCCACTTGCAGAGTCCTCATGAATGGAGGGGGAGGGGGGGAGGTTTCCGTGGTGATGGACGTGAAGTGCCGGTAAGCCGAGGAGGGAGGACGTCTAAACCTCTGCTCCCGTCAAGCCGATTCGCTCCTCCTCCTCCTGTCAGTCGCTGCTGGACTTCTTCAGGGAGAAGGCGAAGATGTTGAAGTGGCCGCTGAGCTGCTGTACCTGAGGAATACAAAGAATATAAAAAAATAGATGTATAACACAAAAAAATTGGGAAGATTTTTCATCAGGAGGTTTTACAATCTACTTGCAACAGACTGAACAAGGCTCATGACGTTTTCGTAAAAAAAGGCTTAATTCTAATTGTTTTTAAACGTCTGGAACAATAATCTTTCTGGTGCTCAATTCATGAGCTGCGATTCAACCCGTTTGTCTTCCAGCTCACATCATAACAGGAAAAACACACTGTCCAGAATCAAAGTGGCCTCCCAGAATGCAGTGGGAATATCTCAGTGATGAAGAGGAGCAACGTTCACTGTTCTGAGAGGGAAAAAGTCCTGATCTGTGATGTGATGCATCACTTAGATCAACTCCCCTCCCAGATGTTTTCCCGCTGATTTTCTCTTTGTCATAACGAGAGTTTAGCTACTGCTCGAAGTACGTCTTCAATCCATACACAACATTACATTCCATCGTCTCATGTCTTTCATTACCTTGTATTACCGTGCAATCAAGAGGTATTTCAAAGAAAATCTTAAAATGTCACCGCTCGTGTGCTCTTACCACTGACACGCCATAGTGGATGTGCGCTAGTATGACGAAAACCGTCCACAGGTAGAGCAGCAGCGTCTCGTTGATGGCGACCCCGGTGACGGCCAGCAACACGACGGCGGTCATGGGCAGCAGCAGGAAGCTGAGCGGCTGGCAGCGCGTGTTGCTCATCTGACACACGATCAGCTTACACTGAGAGACGCGCCGGCGGGCAGAACGCAGGGGAATAATTAGCAACGGCGGCAAACGTCGAGGCGCGGGAGGAAGGAGCGTGAAGGGAGGGGCTCACCGTGACGTTGGCGAACGCCGTCCCCACCATGAGGTAGAAGATCCGGGGCTGCACCTCCATGATGTTCGACGGCGAGAAGACCACCCAGACGGTGGAGAGGACAAAGAGGAGAACGGGAGAGAGGAAGGGCAGGAAGGCCTCGTACAGGCTGCCGTGCTTCAGAGTGTTGCTCCGATGGGCCCTGCGAAAAGCACGGAGGGTGAGAAAAAACAAACAAAACACTCCGAGAGGTGTGACGGACACGCAATCGTCAGAGGAGCACTCACTTCAGGACGTTGTAGAGGCTCATGGGTAAGGTCACGGTGAAGGAGCAGGCTGGAAAACAGCAAAACCTTGATTATCGCGGCTGCTTTTTTACAAACCAGCTCGCGGGCCGACGGGGGGGGGGGGACACACTCGTCTCACCGATGATCATGAAGGAGAAGAGGTCCCTGTACAGGAAGTGCCACAGGATCGGCTGGTACCACGTCTCCACTCCCACCACCGCCGTGACCATGTAAACCAGCGAGATCGTCTGGGAAGGGACGAAACGCGACACCTTTCACCGATCTTTCACCGACACACTTATGAAACAAGCTACTTTTCCTCTCAGTAATAATAACCAACGTAATAAGACAGTCTATATGACGAGTGCAAGTGTGTGTGTGTGTGTGTGTGTGTCCTTACCACCTGGCTGATGTCGTATCCCCAGGGCAGAAACAGGATGCCCGTGTTATATTTCTCCCAATGTGACAAGATAAAGGAGAACAGCACCACCCACAGGATGTAATAGAGCGTGGTCACGCGCACGCCGCTCTCCCCTCGGCCAAATATGGAGTATACGGTGGCCACGAAGAAGATGCACGCCCAGCTGTCCAGGCCGTGATCGAAGAGCTCCCCCAGTGGCGTGGAGGAGTTGGTGCGGCGCGCCTGTTTGCCATCAACACCATCTTTTAAAAATAAATTTAAAAAGGAAAAACATGAGAAGAATGCAAGTCAGTACTCACTATACATTTAGGAATTCAGAGTACAGATTTTGTTGTTTTATAACATCTTCACTTGTATAAAGCTGCGGCCCACACTCACATTGTTCACATACAACCACATTCCTCCTTCCCACCACTGACCTCACTGCTGCCCCACATGATCGGAGCTGTACACCGTGAAGAGGCACAAAACATGGTCGCTGCATTCACAGAATATATACGTCGACATACCAGCACAAAAGATTAGCAGTGCTTTTATCTCCCTCTGGACATGTCACTGACAGACTGCTTGAATGCACTCCCGTATTTTCCACACTTAATGCTACACCTTCAGTAAATGTTGGGCCACAATAGTCACTAATCTTGTTCAAGGCAGCGGAGTGTGAGGGTGTGATGTCATAACACATGTATCAGGCAGATTACACACTCTGCAAATGATCGCATATTAAATGTTAAATATTTCACTTCACACTTCACACGCTGTTTAAAGCGGCGGTTCTAATTCACGGCCTCGTCCACATTTCTTACCTCATCTTCAACGCGTTTTCTGAATATTTAGCAGCGACACTCTGACAGAAATTCATGTTTAAAACTGTTAAAATATGGTTTCAAAGGCAGGATCCTAAATCCTGGTGCGGTCAACTGGCCCAACCATTTTTTCGGATCATCTAAGCAACAGCACTGAAATGTCTTTCTGTATCTGTTTTGACTCGATACAACTACTTATATTCAACTTCCCTCAAGGACAAAAACAACCGCGACGGTAAATTCAACTTAACATAAAGTGATACAATATCATGTATCTACTAGTTTCAAATAAAACTGATGGACACAACTTCCAGAAGGTCAAGTTGAGCATTAACAGGAATCTAGAGCATTCCAGTGGTGCGTTTATGAGTAACTTATGATGCGGCATGGTAGAGTGGTCGTCTCTCAATCGGAAGGTTGCCGGTTTGATTCCCATCTCTGCCTGCCTACATGCCAAAGTGTCCTTGGGCAAGACACTGAACCCTCAAAACCAATGCAGTATTATTATTATTATTATTATTATTATTATTATTATTAACAGCCTTGTTTTTAATTGCATTTGAGTTAGTTTTTACTGTTTAATGTGTGTGTATATATCAGGCAGAGAAGTGGATGAGTGGGTATCTTTACCCTGTAAAGCAAAAAGTTCTATATAAATAAAGTTTGATTAATTGGCGTCACCTTGCACTGGAGTAAGCAGCATATCTATAAAACAACGAGGGTATTAATAAAGGAGGCATCAAAATAGCAAGGTAAGCTTTGGGAGGTCTTATTTTGAAAGTGTCTCATTACATTATTATGAGATCGTTAGAACAGAACATGGTGCTGAAGACTCAAGAGTTCCAAAACAAATCGCTTCCTTTGATGAAAATTGATAGAAATATCAGAAGAAAATCTACAGATTTGACGTAATCCAAGACACAATTTGAATAGAAATGACAGACATCGAAAGTTTAAAATAAATAAATAGATCATGTTTGCTCATGGTTTAAGGGAAATAATAATAACCAGAACACATTCCTGAGCAGAGGGGAAGTTTTTAGTTTTCACAGAGCGTCGCCCCCCCTTCGGAGCCCCTCGGAGAGTTAAAGAAAAAGAAAACAAGGCAGAGGTTAAAACTCACCGAGTGTGTACGCTAAAAAGTTGAAGATCCCCGCGGCAACCCAGACCCAGCTGGGCACGTGGTCTTGTCCTGCAGCTGAGACACAAATAATGTAAATATACAGCATACCACACAGAGACAGCGAAATATCTGAGAGGCGCACACACACCAGCACACAGATGTCACAACGTTCTCACTGAATGCCACTTTATGCAGGATTTAGAAGACGTGCCAAACTACTGATTGGAATTATAAGGTGGAGGTCTCAAGCATGTGTGTGCGAAATGACAAAAAAGACAGAGTGTGGCCTAGTTCCCTTATTGTTAGTGATATGACATAAGCAACCGACCCGTACTGTGAGGGAGGGTGTGTGTGACAACATGCATGAAGGCTGCATAAAGTGTGTGTGAGTGCCATTGTCGTGGGACAGTCATCAACCAGCACGGCCCGTCTCGCTGAGGTGACTTATGGACTTTGCCTTTCATAAACAAACTGGCACATGCGTGCGCCCTCCGCCCTGCCTGACGCTGCTGCGTGCGAGGACAGAATAACAGCTCGACAGCACTCTCTTGCACAAGACAGATAAACAGGTAGGACCTACAAGAAGCCGTGAAGTCAAAGTCGTAGAAGGCCAGCATGAGGAAGTTCAACACCAGGAACATGAAGCCTGTGAATGTGATGAGGTTTGGGGCCAGCCATGTTGGGAGAAACTGGGGAGAGAGGAAGACGGATTTATTAACGTCTCACTGATTCAAGAACAAGATATTTACTGCTGTTCACATTTTGAGGCCAAATGTAAAATAAATTCTTGATACAAATGAAATGTCTTCAGTTCAACACAGCCGACCGAGAGGTGCGGTGCGGCTGCGTCGGTCTGTCTCTTTAAAGTATCGGAGCAGACGTCTGGAAACCTCATTAATCATGTAGCGAGCGCTCAGACACTCTGAGCCCGACAGGTCTTTCTCACCTTCACCACGAAGTTCCAGAAAGGATGCATCACGTAGACGGACAGGGGGTTCGAGTCCACTGCGCTGTACTGTGAAGACACAGAGGAGCATTTGATTTCTGCGAGGATGCGACGACAAAGCAGACATGCAGCACCTGTGTGATTCCTTCAATACCTGTACAATTGTACAAAGTATTCAACTTCAGACGGGGAACAGGTTGACCGGCTCACTTTTTGGCAGGATGTCATCATGCAGGTCAAAACAAACCTGATTCCAGTCACTGTAACTTTATCCAGGCATGACAAACACGACCATGTGACGCAGCGCTTCAGACCTTCTCTGGTTGATAGAATTTAATAAATGCATCAGGCAGCACTTTTTGTGTTTGTTCCATCTTTACCCAATCGGATGCTCCCTATGTGACAGTCTCAGAATCTCTGGAGTTGAAATTACCTAAGATACTGTTTACTACAACGGATAGTCCAGTAGTCTATGCAAAAAAAGCCAAACAAGAATACAAATTCATGCCACTTTATGTGGTGAACTTTACAATGAACCTAATGAGTTACTCATCAAACCCACTGATAACAAGCACACGGACAACACCGTTGAATTGTAAGTTTTCAATTACATTTATTGAAAAGTCTGGACACTGACACAATAAAGACCCTGCTCACTATGGCAATCCCTCTTTTTTATTTCAACACGCTTGGCCACACCATATGATTTTGATATCTCTCTGTATAGTACAACACTTGAAATGAACTCTAGACCTTTAATCTCCAGTTTATAAATGAGTTATAAATAGTGAATGACACACACTTGGCCATGGAACAGTAAAGCAAACACGATCCTACAATTTGTCCGATTACATTTACACCCTTAAAAAGGTGGAGGCACATATAAAATGTGCTGTAACGTCTCCACAGCTCACCTGATTGAAACAAAGCTGAGCGTCTGCACATCTGGATTGTTTCATTTCAGGTCTGTGGAGGGACTGTAACTTGTGAGAACTTCCAGATATTTATGGTTGTGACTGTATGACTCTCTCTCACAGACAATGGGTGATCAATACCCCACGGATGTGAATACGGGAATTGATCTGATCTACTCTCAAAAGGAACGTGGCACTGCAGTCCGCTTGCAGTGTGACAACAGTTGTGAGGCTGAGTAAGATGAACTATCTGCAGAGCCATCTCTGTATTCTTCAGCACTTCAGTTATTTACACGTTTAAAAGCTCTGTTGTTCACTTTTATAAGAAAACAGCCACCGTGTCGAAAAAGGGTCACAACAATTGAATTCACTGCCATTTGTCATCCTCTGCTGTCCTCCAGCCACCAGTGTCTAACAATCAGACAGTGAAGCCTCTTTAAAAGCAATTATTGGAAAACAGTCTCTCATGATAAACAAGCTCTAAGGAGTCGATTTATGTGTTGATGAAAGCAAGAGGATATGGAGCAGACATGGACAACTGGTAGCCTGCGGGCTATGGAGCCCACCTTTCTATTTTTTTGGGGGGGGCGAGGTGTGAGCGAATAAATTATTATTGTTTTCAATTGACGATATAAGGTGGAAGGTAACTTTAACTAGATTAGAAGCAGTTATCGATTCCAGTTACTGTTCTAGAAAAAACTTATAGACTAAACCACCGCTATACAAATCTTATTCACGATTTGGTCGCCTTTTGGCAAATCGATTATATTTGTGAGACCTTTGAAATGACCAGAGTTGCCATCGCTGGTGATAGAGAACGAGCTTAAGGTGATAATATCATATCAAGCTTTTGTGTCTGTAAACTTCTTATGTTTCTGTCAGTGTCATCAAGTTGACACTCCACAGCTATGCCCATCTTTCTGGGAATTAAAAGTGAACACACACGGGACTGTGTGGTGTTCCGTGTTGGGTGAGACCAACCTGATTTCTGGGTAAGTGGAACACTGATGATGTCACATGACAGCCCTACAGTGTTTCCCATGTTTGCACTGGTGGTTTACAATCTCAGTTATGCACCGAGTTCCTTTCTGGGAATGTGAAATTATAAAAGTAAAAGAAATGCTTAAGACAGAAGATGGATTTGGAGTAGAAGAGATGCAACAGCGTTTTGCTCATGGATCTTGAACGTGCACACCAAGTAAGTGATGTCTCTGTACATGAGTGAAGACGAACGTCAAACAACTGCGGTTATCATTTCATAGTATTCTGCCAAACAGAGTGTGCGTATTTTAATTCAACAGCAAGGGGCTGGTGGAGGGTGTCTAAAGCAAGACATTCTGCTTCATCAATGATTAAGAATGACAACTTCCCAAGGAGCAAGTTGATTATTGCGGCCACATTTCCGGATATTAATCCCGGGTGTAGATTGTCCAGCATGAGTTATGGTTTTAAGTCTGCACCCTGCAGATCGTGACAGCGAGCAGCTAAACCAGACACACACACACACGCACGCGCACGCACGCACACACACACACACACACCCACACACACACACGCACGCACGCACACACGCACACACACGCACACACACACACACACACACACACACACACACACACACACACACACACACACACACACACACACACACACACACACACACACACACACACACACACACACACACACAGCTAAGTGGCTAACAGGTAGCATGTCTTTTTTACTGTACCTTGTATTTGTCGAAGCCCGCAAGCTGCTCCTGAGTGACGTATTCGTAAAGAGCCATGGCTGCCCCGTCTGGCTCGGCGACAGTGTGAATGAATAAATATATCCCCAACCGTTAGCTGCCGAGTCCAGGTACCATGTAGCTTAGCCGCCTTGAGTCGTTCACGCCGGGTGATGTCGAACCATTGGAGCCACTCCTCCGGAGCGGAACCCAGGCTCCACCCGGGCTCAGTAGCGCCCCCTCAGGCCTGGAGGACTGTGACGGATAGGCTGCAGGAAATATGGCGGCCATCTTGGTCCGGTCGTCAAACCCGTAAACACAAATTGCAACAGCCGAGAATCCAGATGTACATCTGAATAGTCCGTCCTTTCTCCTTTCCTATCTACTTTACTTCATCCCTCCTCCTACCAGGATCACAGAGCTGCTCTGTTCTGCCTGCTTCTCCAGCTGCTCTTAAGGCCAGACTCCATGAAGCTTTAGCAAGAGTGGAACGTCTGGAGCGAGAGAAGAAGACTCCACCTACATGGTCCAAAGGCATACAAACACCTCAGACTCCAAATGTTCCGCTTTATCATCAAAGTTAGTCTTAACGTTGTCCAGTTGAAGTTTTAGAAATGACTCTTGTAAATATCTTAAATAGCTGCTTGTCATTGTTTGTACAGGTGACATATAAATAAATATATAACATATATAATACACCAATATGAGAGACTTTTGATTCATGTGCTTGTTTTAATGTTTTTGTTTGATGTAATATTCTGAAGTTTTGTCTCTGTGTGTTTATTGCCCTCTGGTGATTGTTATACAGTATTGTTTTATGCTGTACTGCCTGTTTTTTGACTGACACCGGAAGTTCATCATATAACTTCCGGTGTTGAGAGAGAAATGGCGGCTCTCCTTGTTCACAGTAACACATTCTTTGTGAAAACTCCAGCAAAGTACTTTTCTGTGACAGACTCGAGCGACTTTATTTGGTTGTTGACTTGAATATTTTAGAGATGATTTATTCAATCCCTTTTCATGGAGTTTTTCTTTTTTTTTTTTTTTACTCAATTTGATTAGTTTCCATGGAGACCTTAAACGTGACGTGGCTTTCCGCTTCGACCGGAAGTCACACTGTTAGCCTGTTTGTTGCTCCGCTGCAGCAGTGTCGTCCACACCGGGATATTTAAACCGAAGATTTAAAGTAAGAAAGTCTCCATGAGCTGAATTCTAGTAGACTTTAGTCCCAATTCTCAAGCTTTACGTGCGTGAATCTTTATGATAGACGCGTCAGTCAATGTGAGGGTAACCAGTTTGCTCGCTAGCTCACAAGCTAGCTCTACTAGCATTGCCAACAGACTCGATGTTAGAATTAAAAGGCAGATTGTTTCATAAATGTTCGGAAGTGGTTCATATTTCTTATTCTAAATCCGACACCCTTTTTGAGCTGTTAGTGCTATAAAAGTTTATTGTAGTGATGCAAACTGTTAAGTTGAATATTTGTGCTTAAAAAAAAAAGCTTGTGGACAGAAAATTTTAAATCTTCATGGCTTTCAAATACATCCTGTTGTGCATTAGAGTGACAGTCCAGCCGTTTTAGTGACGATGAAAGGACGATCAGAAACATTGGTGGACATCTGTGTCACTTTTGGTTTTGAATGTCTTAACTGGCACTTGTGCAGACTGCATGGAATGAACAGGAGTCACCACTTGTGCACTTTTTGCACACTCAGGAGTTATACTGTATTGAAAATCTATTTTAAAATGCCGTTCCACTCTTTCACAAGCGAGATGAGATTTCACTGATTGACGATTTCTGTGGTTAAATTAGTCCTCAGGCCAGTGGTGTTTAACTGAAACTCAAAACTCGCCAGAGCATCCCTGTATTACATGAACTGGAACCAATGAAATAGCTTTGTGATGTTCCAAAAGTAATGTTAACTTCAGGTAATACTGAGTAAACACGATGCAGAAATGCTTGAAACTTTTAAAGATGACTCAATACTCAATTAAAATCTGTCATTTGCCTCCACTGCAGAATGGTGACCGACGTGCAGCTGGCCATCTTTGCCAACATGCTGGGAGTGTCGTTGTTCCTGCTGGTTGTGCTGTACCATTACGTTGCTGTCAATAACCCCAAGAAGCAGGATTAGGTTTCCTCATCATGGCTGGAGAGGTGAGTGCACTTGGTTCAGTCTCAATTTAAGCAGCTTTTTGTGTGAAACGTACAGAGGCTGATGATAGTAATGATCGATCACTGAGCATTAAAAAAAAAAAGGAATTAAGAAGTCCAAGCATGAATCCAGATTTACCACCTTTTCACTCGTCATTTTTTCCCCTTCTCTCTACAGGTGACATGGGAAGCAAAGCCACCACCTTGGAAATAACAACATTCCCTTCAGTCCTCTTTCCAAGGGAAGAATGGCACTGTTTGCACAGTAATGTTTTCTAATAAAACTGTTTGAATTTCCCTTGCGTTGATGACTTCAGTTCGGTTTTAAGCTGCTCGATATGCATGCACACACTGAGTAACTCAAAATACAGTTTATTTCGAGGTTGAGACACAGTATGTCAGTCACAAGTTGATAATATTTTTTTCAGAAAACACCAAAATATGAAATCCTATATGGATATACAGTATCTAGATATGAAATGAAGGACTCGTTTCTTTCTCGTGCGCTGAAGGGCGAAACATTCCTACAGATCTGTGACAGGAAAAGTATATTCAATACAAAATCTACTGTCACCTCGCCATGAACCTTTTCATGGTTTCTTATGCGACGTCCACTCAACCCAAACAAATCATTGTTGCAAAAAGGAAACTTGCTGCAACTAGGTGTTAAATTTGTATCACACTTCTTAACATGGTGCAAAACCACTTCAGTAACAGGCCATATCAAGTCACAACACTCCTGTATTTTACTGCATTGATTTGACCATTCAAGGTCTTTAAAGATACTTTCAGTCTTCCAAGATTGGTGTATCTAGGAAAAAATAGTAATATGTTCCAATTCTGTTACACATGGACTTTTTCCACCCGATATTTAACATGATACATGTTACATAAGACATTTTCAAACAATACACAAGAACACATTTGGAATTACCACATTACACATTTGGTTCTACATCAAAAAAGTGATATGAAGGTGCTGTTGTGTGCTTCAGTCAGAAAAAAATACAAACACGGTCGGCCCTTTGTTGGAACTGTACAAGTGGCCGACTCAAATACTCAGCAGTGCATAACAGTATTGGTCAGAGTGCAGTTCTCATGTTTTCATGGACTGAAATGACATGAGAACACAAATGTAAGGGACAATTCTTGGTGCTGAAATGTTCACAGATATGCAAGTACTGATCTAAAATCGTCTGGAAAACCCGATTATGGGAAGTTAAAATCACTCCTCCACCCCTGCTGTGGTGGTAGTGTCATGGAGCAAGGCACTTGACCCTCAAGCAGCTCCAGTAAAAACTAAAGATATTGTTTGTGATGAGCAACTCCGCCTTCTGAGCGTGGAACAGGTGGGTACAAAACAAGGTCGGTCAGGAATAAATACAAATTCATTATATTGCACATTGTCGATTACTGTTGTCCCCAACTCATCCAATAGCTCTGAGTCGCAGAGAGCAGAGATCTACACTCCTGATCAAAAATCTTCGGACCAGCTACAAAATTACAAGATTTTGCATTTTGCACTGTTGGATCTTGAAAAAAAGTTACAAGTCGAGCTTCAAAATACAAAAAGAAGAAATGGGAGCGAGAGACAACTGCCTGCTCAGAATGTTTTTGTGTCTTTCTCTCTTTTCGCCTTTTTGTATTTTGAAGCTCGACTTGTAACTTTTTCAAAATCCAACAGTGCAAAATGCAAAATCTTGCAATTTTGCAACTGGTCTTAAGACTTTTGATCAGGAGGAGTATCGTCATCGAAGCCTGGTGCTCTGTGCAGTTCCTAAGCTTCTCCACACAGGGGCGGCGTCTCGCACAGGTGCAACGCTTCAGGCATCAGCGGAGCTTCTTCAACCTTCGAAAACAATCCAGTTTGAGTCACTCCATTCATCCGCGGCCTCTCGGTTCACACGCAATATTACGGTTTGACGGGCAGTCTGCTCTCACCTGTTGGAGTCGTTGATCCGTCTGTGGCGCCGCTTCTATGATGTGGCTTCCTTTAGACTGGAAAATCCCTTCCGCGCTCTTTTGTATGAGCGCTTTAGAGGACAGCTGGATGACACCCTCTCTCTCTGCAAAAGAGTATGTGAGGATAACTCTGGTGAAAGGAGAGTAAATGAGGCTTGGCGGGGTCGAAGCGGCTCCCATTCCAGAGCGCACGTGGAAAAACACACTCGGCGTGTTGAACAAATGCCACCGCCAGAGGCCAGTTTGAAGGTTAAGACACTTAATGATTCGCCGGCACTAATCAAGTCTAAAGAGTCTACAGCCACCGGCGACTTGAGGCACAGCGGGGCTTGGAGTTAAATGCTAATCTCAGTATGCCAACAGGCTAATGGCTTCTTTGGAGGATGCTGTGATCAGGTTCAATATTAATAAGACGAAATAAGACGCATTTTTACCTCTCTTGTGCGTTTGTGGAGTGTCGGTGGAGCCCATCCTACGGATGGGGATGCGGCTCATATGAGGCTGCAGCTCACACCTGGACAGACGGGTGACACCGTGAGTGCTCGTACCAGAGAGAAAGCCACGGACATTTATTTACAGAGTCACTGCGTTACAATGAAAGTGTGTAATATCGTCCTCGGTGGGTGTTGTCAGCGCTGCTCCTCAATTTAACTGGAAGAAGTGCTGGAAATGTTCGGACAAAAAGTCGGATTTCAGACTTATGAGGATGAAGAAAACATATTAGGCGTAAGGCCGATGTGTCAAACATGAGGCCTGCAACAGGCTCCAATGCGGACGATTGATAGATTTCAAAGAAAACACTTTTTTAAAATTCAGGAGTGCTCATCATTTTACTGAAACTGGTGCCTCCAGTCTAATGCCGTCACCAGACGGAGGCATCAAGATGTTCAAGACCAACACACGCACACACCAAAAAAAAAAGGTTGGACTTACTTGGTAAATTTGATGGAAGAAAGAATGTGTTCAAGCCCCGAGTCTTTAGCAGTCTGTGACAGATGGAGACATGACAGTGAGATGTTACCGGTTGTAGGATTCTGAATATGGAGCTTTCTGCGTCCGTGTCGGAGCGTCCAGGTGAGCTGACCTCTCTACAGGCCTCTGTGGGGTGATGGGTGACCGCCAGAGTCCGGCAGGCTCTCCCGACACGAGCGGGCCGCGCGGGAAAGGGCATTCTGGACCATCCGGCTGAACTGGCTTCCCCGGCCTGAAAGTTTGGGCAGCTGAGGCCTGTCAACCAGATGGAAGGAACATAAACACACTGTGCGGAGCACGAAGCATCAGGGAATTGAACCACTGCGATGCCTGCTGAAGGCTTATGCAACACAAACTGTCGATTAGGTTTAGTGGGAGGGGGTTGATTTTCGAGCGGGTCGCCTACACAGAAGAACAAAGACGCACACAAAGAGGCAAAAACAAACAAAAGAGAAGAGGACACACATAGTACTTGATTCACAAAGGGATAGATTTTATTCCAGAAAGGCGGTAAAAGACAGCAGCACATTCAGAAGACGCTTGTGAAGACGTGACAGAGACAAACAGTATAGGAGGTTATAGCACCACATTGAAGAAAACACAATTCTCGTAAGGAGCGCCGAGCAGAAACACCTACTGAGAATGTGGCTACGCATACAGTGTCGTTTCGTTTTTTTTTTTTCTTCCTTTTCAGATGAAGATGAGGTGGGGCATCAAGAACAAGAGACGTCAAAGTTCACAGTGAGAAAGCAGAGTAAAACTACAGTCCATCCCCTCCGAGTCGCAGCTCATAATGACGTCCGCCCGGGCTACATCAAAGTCATCATCACAGAGATGGAAAAGGAGCATTAGGTAAGACGTTTATGTCCCAGGAATGCAAAACAGCCACTTTAAAACCCTTTTCTTTTCCCAGAATTTAACTCTTTAACGTCCCGGCGTTTAGGATGATACGAGTTTTATTATGTTAAAAAAAAAAAAAAGGCCATAAAAGTCCTAAATATGCCCCTTCAAACAATAAGAAACCGTGAGCGAGCTCAGAGTGAGCAGAATTATTTTGAAAGTACAACGAAGCAAGGCACAGCATGACTACACGGCACTGGGACACACAGGAGCTACAGCGAGGCGGCGTCACACGCCCGGTTCACAATCTGCTCTGTTAGCTGCTCGTGAAGCATTTGGAAGGCCGCTGACCCGCTGGAAGCGGCTGCTCCTAAAGACAGGCGCCATCGCGAAGGACGGGATCACAGCTGTAGTTCCATGAGGTTTACGTATAAAACCGAGACGACGTGGCGACGACCACAGAGTGCGTTAACCGTCTACAGCCTGACACAGGAAACATTTATCCGCCTCAATAAATAATCATCATTTACTTCACCAAATAGATGAAACATACATCTGAATAAATAATAAAAAAAAAAAAAAATCTTTTATTTACATTAAAACTACAAGGAAATTAGGAGCGTAAGCCAAACAAATTCGTGTGATATTGCTTGTTGGCAAACGGCTCAATAATAGAAGCTTCCAGAGCAGCTCGATATATAGTTTTGGTCCACGTGAGGTTTCTGGCAGTAAGCTACTCCGTCACTGGTCACCACACGATGAAGTTCACAGCCTGCTGTTGGAATGACACAGGGCTTCATAGACATTATAGACTAATTCACCAACTTGCACACAGATGTTAAATGTACATCTTGAAGTGAGTTTCTAAATTAAACAGTGAGTTTGTTTTCATGGAGAGGAAGGCCGCAGACACTGAAAACAAAACTTTATTTATTTTTTTTTTTTTAAATGGCTCGCAAGGTGGAACTTTTTTTGAAAAGGCCCCGAGTCCATCTCCGTGGAAAAAAGGGGAAATTGCAACTTTTTGCAAAAAAAACTTCTTCGACTCCATCTCCCTGTAGATGGCGGAAAACAGCCGCATCTCAAAAAAATGTGATTATCTTGAAAAAGTTCAATATGTTTTGTAAAGTTATTTCAGAAAGTGAAACCCATATATTATATAGAATCTTTACACATAGATTGAAATGGGTGATTATGGCTTACAGATAATGAAAACTCAAAATTGATGCAGTGTTTCATGCAAAAGGAGGCCCAACCCAAGTATTGAGTGCATGAAAATGTTAAATACTTTTCAAAAGCCTGCCATTTGTGCTTAAAACATTAAAAAAAAATTTTTTTTAACTGATCTTATGTGATATTTAAATTTTCTGAGACACTGAATTTTAGGTTTTCATTCTCTGAAAGCCATAATCGACAAGAAATAAAAGCTTGAAATATTTCTCTCTATGTGTAATGAATCAATAGAAAATAGCAGTTTCACTTTCTGAAATGACTGACAAAAAATATTGAACTTTTTAAAGATATTCTAATTGTTTGAGATGCACCTGTAGTTGTGGATGGACAATAAAAACAATGGCGGCCTCCAGAGTGTCGTGACCACCCGTCCATATTCTCCTGGGACGTGGTACTTTTATAGTTGAGAGACGCGGTAATAGTAATCCAACTTCATCGTCTGTCCATACGAATGTCAGTGTACTCACCACTGCTAATGTTTATGGTGTATTGACTCAAAATGGCGGGGAAGGTTTTTGGTCAGGCTGTGATTCATAAGGATTTACAGAGAAACAAGTGGAAAACAACACTGTGGAGTAATTCCACAAGACACCCATTAAATAATCTAACAGAAATGAGCAGTCTAACATGGTTAACATAAAAGTGCATCTTTAGCGCAGTAGGCGATTGTGAACAAAAACCGTATTGGTCAGAATATTGGACAAATAATGGGTCGTCTTTTTTTTAGTCAGGGTTTATCATTCATCTCATTCAAGTTTTGCATCACATCGCTGTGGATTGTGGCGAGGGTATCTTTCAAAAATGTTATTAGTGGCTCTTTTAGTTCCTGCAACCTGTTAAAAAGGTTCATATTTTAAAAAAAAAGAAGAGTTTTTAAGGTTGTCTTGTATTTGGACCAATACGTTATATTAAAGCCTCGACAGAAACATTGAGAAAACGAGGACATCTAATAAATAATGTTCTAGAGATCAGCACAGTTATAGTGATTACATGTTGTCGTCGCTTATTCACTTACATACAGTCTGAGAAAGAAGCGTGTTGTAGAAATAAGCCGGATTATATTATTTTCAACGTGAAGGCAGCCGGTTATTGTTTAGCATATGTTCTGCAAGTCCCAGAGGGACGGCGCAGGCCGCGTCTTCACTGGACTAACACATTCAAACTTCTACTGGGTCAACTCGGTTTAGTCAAGAATATCCACAAAAACAACGTGACGACCAGGACTCGATTCAAGGTTGGTGGAAAGACGGATTCATCTTCTTAATGCGTCAACCATTGAGGAGTTTTGAGAAACACTCGTGTAACGTTTCTCCTTCAGGTTCGAAAACTGTTAACACGTGTAGTTTCTTGGACTCGTGTATGAAAACGTTCCAGGAAAAGTTAGAAGAGCCAGCACCACTGATGGTTTAGACACACACACACGCACACACACACACACACGCACACACACACACACACGCACACACACGCACACACGTTTTTGGACCTAGTTTCAATAAAGACAGTCTGCTGATGTAGTTTAACACACCTTTTTGTTATAGATATTTAGTCCGTTCACACACACACGCACGCACACTCAGTCCGGGGTGGGCCCAGCAGGGGTGCTGCTGGCCGGCGGGAGGCTCTGGAGGAGCAGGGGGCTCAGTTTGGAGAGCAGCGCGGGGCGGGGCAGAGCCTGCAGGGAGGGGAGCAAGGTGGAGAGGCTCGGAGGCTGGAGGGAGTACAGACCTGTCATACTGACGGAGGCCGGGAGGGGGCAGGAGCCCGCCGCGCACACTGAGGAAGACGAGGAGGAAGAGGAGGAAGGGGGTGAGGGTGGGGGGCGGGCGGTTGAGTGGCTGTTGCCGGGAGACCGCAGGACGGAGCGGTGGTGAGGGGGGCGTCTCTTCTCCTGAGGCTTAGTGTCTACAGAGAGGGAGACACACACCTGCTCAGAGACGTGCGGGGACCGTGCGCGCACACACAGAACAAGATGGCGGCTGGAACTCTTTGGGTTGATGGGCATGCAGGAAAACTCACGGCTTACATGCCAAAGATGGGAGTAAAAACACGTTTCCACCAGAAGCGCCACGAAGCGGCTCTGATCCACCTCCGAAGTGACTCAGCGCTTCACGGCAAGTGATAACGGCCATATAAAGCTTGAAACAGGAAGTTCCAGAGTAACTTTGTGAATGGAGCGTTACGTCAAACCTGATGACGGACAGGCAAGACAATCAGAGGCACAAAAAGTCAGAAATCAAGGGATGTTGATCATCTGACGCGTCGCTTCTGAAAGCACGGTGGAACCAAAACCACATTGCAACTCTACAGAGCTGCTTCTGGTGGAAAACCAGGGGGAATCTGGCATGACGACAAACACTTTGGACCAGTGTGTTTTCAACCAAAGAATCTCAGTACATCTCAAGAGGAGGCGAGGCATGCGGTGCAAGAGGCAAATGACCGGGTCATGCAGGAGTCATGCAGATGTCACAGCTTGAAACGCTTGATCATGTCAAAAAAAGGAGAGAAACAGTTCAAAACAGTATCAAGGGAAACTTGAAGATGACAGTCAGACACATCCGCTATATAAAAGCTCAACAATAGAGACACCGAATGAGTTGCAAGATGAAGAGGACAGAAAACCGCCACCCAGGAAGAGGCGATACAAACTGTCAGCCGGCAAACGGAGAGATCAACTTACCCCTGACTGGCCCGAGTGTCTTGTTGCCTCCCCGGCCGCCGCTATGCGTGCCGTTGTGCTGTGCGTGAGCTCGCGATGGAGGGCAGCCAAAGGTGAAGCTCGGGGAGTTGTGCATCTTCGGGGAGGGCGTCTGGCTGCTGCTGCTGTGGCTGTTGCAGCGAACGCGGCTGAGGGTGTTCTCCGACGCCGATCCGGACATGCAGCTGCTTTGGAAATCGAGAACGCAGAAACATCGCCGTCATTTTTTTTTTGGTAGGAAGCTGAGGGGGCATGGGACTGCGTGGCCTCGTGGAGACACTCACGTGTTGAAGCTCTTTGGCGGCGACACCCGGCTGCCGCCGTGGTGTATCCTCGGGGGGGCGTGGACGTGCGCGTTCAGGCCTTTGGTGTTGCGGACATGCTTGAGGATCCACGCTCGGAGATTGGTCAGGCAGGTGTGCTCGGACAGCACCAGCCGCGGCCAGGGGTTACATTCCGCCATGTCCAGGGCGGACACGGCCACAGCACGTCCCACCTGATACACAACAACTCGCTTGAAAACTCACATCAAATTCGGCGACTTGTAACTTCAGAAACTTTTTCGTCTACCTGTTCAAATATTTCTGGAGTGTATTTTGGAGGGAAGGAGGAGGGTGGAGGTGGTGTCGCTCGTCCGTTGTCATGGCAGGCGGGCGGGATCGTGTTCATAGTTTTTCCGGTGTTGTAGTTGCACTCTAAAGTGTAGCTGGTGAATCAGAATATTAACATCAATATATTGTGATGAACTGAGAGGGAGGAACGTAAAAGCCGCAATGCAGAATAGCTTGGATCTACAAAATGTACATTTACTCCTCAGAACAAATAAAATGTCAGTAAAATACACTCCTCTTGATTCTTTCCAACTGTTTTGATGAAGATTCAGTAATATCTGACCTGTGGAGCAGCCCTATTGCCTTGTGGATGGCAACCCGACCGCTGCCTTCTTTAGACTGACCGTCTCGTTTGTCTCGAGCGTACATGTTTTTCTCAGAGAAGTTACAGCCCAGAAAGTCAAAGTGAGCCGAATTCACAGCAATAAGCTTTGGATACAGCATGTTCTCCACCTGAAAACACAAGAGGAGGAAGAAGAAGGGAAAAAAATATATAAGATGCTGTACCTTCCTTAAACATATGTATACATGTCGTACATATATTTCCAAAATGTAGCTCACTAAAGAATGAAAATGTAAAGTTACTGACCTGCTGGCTCTCCTCTGGAAGGCTATTCCCATACATGAAGCATCCACGTTTGGAGGCGTGGCCGTGCAAGTCCACATAATAAGCCACGCCCCCCTCATGGGGTGGCACTGGCTCCTGTTCCTCCTCCTGTGGCGGGACTTCTACGTCCTCAGGTGTTTCGGTCTCGGCGGGACCCGACGATATGCTGTTCTGGTTTCCTTTCTCCGTCTCCGTGGTGACCCAGCCGTTCTCCTCCATGACCATGGGGACTTCGGGCGGCGCGGGATTTGCGTCCTTCTCCGCATTACGTTGGTTCAAGCTGACTTCCAGGGCGGTGAGCGGAGGAGTCTGGTGCTGGTTCGTGGGTTTGACGTTGAGCGGGGTGGACTGCGTGTGCGCGTGAGCGGGGCTGTTGCCGCGAGTGCTCGACTGTGGCTTGCGCACGCGGTTGTGGGTGTGGTGGTAGAGCAAAAGGGATTTGGCTGCATAAATGGAGGGGTGCAGCTCCGGGCTGGGGTTCAAGTATTGCCTGTTCAGGTTCACGCCTCGGGAGTCGGTTCTTTATAAAAAAAAAAAAAGAAGAAGGAGAAAAGGTTACTGTATTTTAAAACGGATATTGTGCACTTGTTTTCTTCCTCGAGGAAAGATCCATAGAGCTTTGACAATCAAACACACAGAATAAGAACTGACATTATTTATTCATTCCAGTGGTGCCCGGCATTAAAAGGGTCAGCATGCGCCACCTGACCTGGTTGTGAATGTGGTATGAATTCTGGAGGTGTAGCTTAAGAGCAATAAAATATTCAAGTGCAAATTATGCACACTCGCTGGGTTACAGCCGGAACTTTGTAGCAAGGATTTGATGTTTTGTATAAAAGGCTCACAGCTAATATAGTGCTAATGTACCATAATTGAGGCAAGAATGTAAAAAAAAAAAAAAAAAAAAAGATTTTCCCACATTAAACTTTTGAGGAAACGTCACAAAGGAGTCAGTTACTGACCTATAAGCACTTGTTGGCTTCTTACATGGCTATTAAATGTAATATATTGTATTTATATGTATTAAAAAAAAGAGCAAATTAGCTATAAAACAAAGCAAAACTGGCCCACACGCTGCATTTATTTTTATCATGTACACATTTGTGGTGTATTTTATGTCGATTTCTCAAACCTGTACAGCCGCTCCACTGGAAAATCTGTGTCACCTTTCGGCCTTAAATGATTGATGATATATACTGTTGTGCTGCATTGATCTCTCATTGTTTCCACAAAGCTGTTTAAGCTTTGGAAGAACACATGAATCACATGATATCCTCCAGATCAACACCACTTGCAAAGTCCACCCCCAAAATCAACATACGGTTGTTTAAGCATCTCTTATTATCTCATAACCCTAACCCTTACCATTTAATCTACTCCCACCATAGATTCAAAATAAATTTACATTTGTCATAATACAGATTTCAGCATCACTCGTGCAAAACCAGTTTTACTATCCCTAAAATAATGCCGTGTGTGATTTCCTCACCTGTAGTGCCCACGGACAACTCCGTCTGGGTTGAGCATGGGAATGAGCTTGAACACGAACAAGTTGCGCAGCGCGTGTGCCCGCGGGTCGTCTCTTCGGAGGATGAAGTTCAGGAAACCGTTGAACACAAAGGACGAGGGAGTCTCCCCGGGGTGCACCCGGCTGCTGAGAAAAAACACCTGAGAAAACAAACACACACACACACACACACAGACGCATATGGCAAGAGTCAGCCTCAGTGATTTTTATTTATTGTATGGTGAGTGAACAGCAGCAGAGTCTTTTCTATCATCAGACAGTCTTGGTTTCTGTATGGAGCGTTACCCTTTTGCCAGGGAAGCGGTGTGGTCTGGGAGTGTTGGCGTCAGGAAACAGCTTAGGCAGACGCGGTTCCCTCTCATCATGCATCCCGCTGCAGTTTGTCACAGTGAGCAGGTCCACCCTGTTACCATCCAGAGAGTTGCACAGCAGTTCTCTGTGGTAGTACACAGTGCCTGGCGCACTGGGACACGGGGAAGAGACAAGGGAGGAAGTGAAACAGCCAGCGCGTGTACTTTCACGAGCCGAACACAAGATAAGGTGAGGTATGAGGACGTCAGCCGTTACCTGCTCAGACTGAGCTGAGCTGCGTTGGGGTAACGCTCATCCAGCTGCTGCAGCATCTCCTGGCACTCGCTGTAAGAGAACGGGTAGCAGAAGGAGAAGTAGGTGGTGGCTCCTCGCACCTCCAGCAGCCGGTGGGAGAATGACAGAATGAACTGGTTATCTACGATCTGCAAAGCAAGAGAAGAGAAGAGACACGTTGTTTTTTTGCGAACGATAATAATAGCTCATCTGGCAGCGCTCTGCTTCACAACACTTTGATGCAAACATCCTCCTCCCCTCCCCCGACAGGCTCATCTCTACCTCGGATGTGGGTCTGTCCCGAATCCTTTCCCACCGGTTTTTGCCAGGTAGAGTACGTACGAGAGGGGCCATGCCCTGACTGTACAGCTTCCTCTGGTTGTTCATGTTCATCACGTTGATCTTCAGTAACTTTCCCGGTGCCGCCCCCCGCACGCTGAAGAAAAACCACGATCTGGGGAGCAAAAGCATGGGTAAAAAAAACCCCAACAATGATGTATTTGTTCTGTTTTCAAGCATATAGCGTCACAAAATCGGAGGCTTCTGCTACCTGTTTCCATTCTCGAACTCCGTGCCGGCGCAGTCCGGCTGCGTCCACACGTTGAACTCATAGTCAGGGGTGAGGCTTGAGCCCGAGGGGGAGCTGCCACTAGAGGCTGTGTCTGACGTAGGGCTGGAGTTGCCCTTGTCCACCTTCTCCACACGTGCCAGGTTCCCAGAGTCAAACTTGGAACTAAACACAATGTTGCCAAAGCGAGCCTCCATCGCACTCTGGCCTCTTTCACTCACTTTTTTCCCCCAGAAAAATCTGAAGAAATAAAAACAAAACAAGATAATATTTTCTCTGAGAACAGATACAGACAAGAGGACCACGATGGTGATGTGGGTTAGTACGGCCGCACGACATATTGCAAATGTATCATCATCACAATGTCAAGCGTTGCAATGCAAAGACTAAACTGCAATAAATGTCTTGTTTACATACCGCAAAAAAATATGGCCAATCAGATGGAGCACTGCTCTATTAGATTGTGTCGACAATTAGTCGTATATCACTTCAATTATTCATGACATTACATGGCTGGTAGAAAAAGGCCAAACATCAGAATCACAAAAAGAAAAAGAAAAAATGATTAAAAACACCAGCTCGCTTCTGAAAAGTTCCTCGTGGGAATTTTACGTGCCTGCCTCTCATCCTCAACGGTCTTAGCTCTGCTCCTGTACGTCAGCTACAGCGTCTCCGTGGCAACAGACGCTGAGCTCGTTTATTCCCATTTCTGCTATTTATTTTTTTTGATGTACGTATTCTGGAACGGTCGGCCCGAATCGTCAACAAAAGTCATAGCGATCTATTTCCAAACTTTCTGCACCGCTGCAGGAAAAAAATTGGCAGAAAATGAAAGTTCAAAATTTCATATTTCACAATTTGTCTTTGTTGTGGCACCAAGTATAAAATTAAATGGATAGTAATCTTCACGCCTCGCCTCTTAAAGAGGCAGGTACAAGAAAAATAATAATAAAATTAAATGGCCACCATAAAGATTACTATCCTCGGTGGCACCTAGGATAGTAATCTTAATGGCAGAAAAAAAATATTGCCACTGAGGCAGGAACAAGGAAAACTAAAACTAAAACAAATGCAGTTCAGAAGCTTCTGGTTAAATCAGTGTCAACAAAGACAAAAAGTCCAGTGGAAACTTTTCTGACTGGTTTGCATTTTTCCATGTGCTCTAAAGTATGAATGCAGGTATTTTCCTATGAGCTCTGAGTTCCCTCCAACAGATCAAAAACATTTTCAGGGTTAATTGGTGATTTTAAATTAAATGTGTGGTTGTCTGTTGCTCAGTGTTTTCCCCCCAGGATGGACTGGTTTAAATTGGATTAAATGGTATAGATCGGGGGCGCCAAAGACATTTAAGTTCAGCGGACACATGCAGCCCAATTTCATTTTGAGTGGCCTAGACTGGTAAAATTGTGCCATAATAATCTTTAAATTTAGGGTTTTAAGTTTTTCTTTGTTGTGTTAAAAAAAAAAAAAACTAAATCACAAAATCAAACAATCCTATTAAATGCTACGATTTCAAAATAAAGACAATTTTAATGATACTTTCTGGTGCAAAATACAGTGAAATGTCTAAGTAGCTTCGATGAAGCTGTCGCATCATGCATGTTTTTACAAACTCACCCTGACCGCATGACTTTGATGGCAATGAGATAGCTATCGTTCATGGCAGCATCACTGATATGTGAGCTCTGGTCTCCGTGTTGTGTTGTATCCACTATTTTTAAGAAATGTCTAACAAATTACATGTTTTCTTTGACATTTAAAAAAAAGAAAATTGGTGGGTTTGGCAGGCCGGATTAGACGGGTCTTGGCCCACATGCCTTATCTTTTGACGCCCCTGGTATAGAAGCTAGATGGATGGATAAATGCCAAAAAGCAAATAGGATGCAACAAATTCAATCTGTGCCATCATGTAAAGCTTCAATAACACACGACTTTGACTGATTTATGCTGCATGAATATCCGTTAAAAACACATCAAATCATCAGTCTGATATGTCAATGAAACTCAATAAGTCATTGCTAAATTTGCTCAGCTTGTAATGGGAGATAAAAAGTATAGAAGAACTGATCATTAAAACGTCTTGACCCGATTACACGCAGGTCAATAAACAGCAGCGACACCCAGCGGTCGTCCCGCAAACTACAGCAAACGCTCAACATATGACATTTTCAATGATTACAAATCCGTTTCTCCAACGTTAAAGCTTCGTTACCTCTGTGTGTTTGGAGGGGGAGTATTTTATGGAGGATGTGAGAGTCTGTCGGTCCAGTACGATGAAATAACGTCCCTGTTGTTTGGTTTCTAGTCAGAAGCGGAGCCACAACAACAACAGCTGACCGACAAATGGAGTAAAAAGGGGGAGTGGAGTAAAAAGCTGCAAGCCTCACACTCGGCTTAGGATGAATATTCCGCTATACGTCGATAAACCGAGCTGATATTCACTGATTTTCAACTGAAATCCACCAGTTTTTCTGTCCAATGTCACAGCGATAATAATAATATTGCACACAGCTAATGTACCGAGGCTAACAGCGTAGCAAGCAAACATGCTCGAAACGGACAGTCCTTCAGACAAAAGCCCCGTGCCTCCTCGCACGACACCATCACCACAAATAACCGGCCCCAGTGTCCTCGCCAGGCTGAAGAAAGCACCAGTCTTACCCCGCTGTTTTCAGTCGAGGTCCATTTTTGTTTCCATCGTCCTTCTCAACCCTCTGCGTGCTGCGTTCACGGACCTCCGGAAAAATGGACGTCCCATCACCAGGCAGCTCGACGTCTCGCGCTGTTATTATTTCTGAGTTGTGCTCATAAAATTAATTGTTATACGTCTGTCATTACTTGCTTGTTATTTTCAAGCGAAATTCATAAATTTGTATCCAGTTTTGTTGCGATGATGCAATTTCTACTTATGGTGGGTGGGCCCTGCAAAATACAGCACACCAAAAAAAAAAAATAAATATTGGAATATTGAGGGGGGGGGGGGGGGGGGGGGGGGGGGGATCATATTTTAGATCACTGTCTGTCTCTGGAATCTGTTTCTACACCCCTTATATCAGAGGTGTCAAACATAAGGCCCGTGGGCCAAAACCGACCGGCAAGAGACTCGAATCCGGCTCGCCAAAACCACCAAGCAAAATGTCAAAATTTCAAAGAAAACATTGATTTGATAAAAACAAACATAAAATATCTATTATGTTCTCTTGAAAATGATCAGTAGCCTGAAAGCCATGTTGTCAGGGTGACTTTTTAAAAACATGCACGCAAAAGGCCGCAAAACGCATCAGTTCTAGAAGTTTTTTGTCTTTTTTTTTTTTTTTTTTACATTTCACTGAATTTTGCATCATTAGAATTGGCTTCCAAAATATAACACAGACCACATGTTGTCGCAAGAAGAGTACTATTTATTTTCTGGTTCAGTTTAAGAACCTCCCAGACATGGTTTGGAACAACATCTTCCCTTTTGGGTCGTGCCAACTTTGACGATACTGATGCTTAGAAAAGAGAAAAGACAGCTGATTCAATATTTGATTGGGCTTCTATCCTGGAAAAAGACGGTGAATAGAAAAATCTAAAGCAACAATGTTTCCTGACTTATCAGTCTTGTGTTTGTTTCGTTTAAGAAAAATTACATTTTCACTACTATCAAGGAGGTCAAAACACACGTGTGAAGTAGTGATTCATCATAGATGCATTGAAAGACATTTCTCTCCCTTGTGCAGTATCGTCGCACATGCGTTCTACCGAGGCCACTCCCTGAAACTGTTTCCTGAATGGCTCGGACAAACGGCGGGCGCACAGTTTTGATGGTGAGCGTCTAATAAAATAGACTCGGTTTGGTGACGCAGGGGGGCCGGCGCTGGGATTATCATCTACAAACCGACATCATAATGAGACGAGCACAAATGTTTCCACTGTGATTTACTTAAAGCTTGATTAAAGCCCACATTGCTGATTCCATTTCAAAGGATTGATGGTTGATGATTGATGTTTTGCAGCTTCACAGTTTTAACATAATTTTGGAGATCGTCTGTGTTCTTTTACGTGACAAAGGCTGATTTCCTCATCTGTCATTGTCTCTTATTGTGAAAATATACCTGGCATAAGTTTGTGCTTGGAGGCCGAGCTGTGTGGAGTGGAATGTTCTCCCTGTTCAGAGTACCTGGGGGTTCAGGGTAACGTGTGAAAAGTGTGGTGCTGCACACTGCTCCAAGTCCATTAAACCAGTCTTTTGATAATTAAACGCGTCTAACGACACAAGAAAGGCCAACGGTTTGTGTTCAACTCATTTGTACTATTCATTAAATAGCATAGCTTCTTTTATTTTTATTTTGCCTCGGCGTCTCAGTCCACCTCTGCTGTCGTAACAGTACAGTATAAAGTCACAACCTGGACCGATGAACTCTCACTGAGCTGTTCCTCGCTCATTCACAGGTCATCATATAAAACAGTAAAACATGTTCAACCTTTTAAAAAAAAGAACACTTAAGAAACACTACCTGTATGTATCGAGCTACCCAAGGAGGATGATTGAGAGAGCTACGTAGATACAAACACACTTGAATTGATCCTACTTCTGTGTGGATGAACCTTTATTATTTTCCGCTTCTGGCGGAGCTATTTCGTTTTAAACAACTGTTCTGCTTATATATGTTGAGTATGAATCACTTCATCTACATATCTTATAGTTTTCATTCTATGCACAGGGTGCTCGTTTCATCCAGCCTTCCACAGACTCGTCCTTGCTGTATTCACACATTGTTCAGTCTATTAAGTGAATTGACATTTACAGTAAACTTTGCGAGCTTTCTGTAAGCTCTCTATGTACGTCGCATATTAGAGCCGTGTGGACTGCGTCTTGTGTCTGAGACACTTTCTGGAACGCGACTCGTATAATTAATGTGCCGAACACTTCTTCTGTTATTAATTACACCGACACCAACTTAACAAAATCATTTAAAAAAAAGTGGATCATGTTTTTGCTTGTCAGTGTGAAGGATTTACATTATGTAAATAACTTTGTTCCACATCAGGAGCTGAATGAAGGAGCAGTGGCCAAGGGGGAAGAACAGTGGGTTTGGGATTGCAAGTTTGCAGGTTCAATTCCCCGCAGCAGACAGGCCACCACTGATGCTCACTGAGCAAGACCTTTGACCAGCTCCCCAGAGAAAAACTCACACATGCCGAGGTTGAAGTCAAACCGAGGATATATCAACTATGATTGAAGAAAGTCCATATTAGTGACGATGGCATGAAAGATAGCTATCTCGTTGCTCAAAGACACGCTGTCAGGGTCTGTTTGTAAAAACATGCATAATGCAACAGCTATAGAAATTTTTTCTTTTCTTTTAATATTTTACTATATTTGGTGTCATAAAGTTTCATTAAAATTGGCTTTATGTTGACGTTGAAGTAATTTTTAGTCCAGACATTTCAATCCCATATAATCAGTGACCAACAAAGAAAAACTTTAAAACTTAAATTCAAAGATTATTAAAGCACTATTGTACCGGTCCTACCCACTAAAGATTAAATTGGGCTGTATGTGGCCTCTGAACTAAAACGTGTTTGACATCTTTGCTCTGTGATGGAGCAGCATTGAAAATCATGTTTCCACCAGAAGAGGGCAATGAAGCCTTTCTGCTGAAGCACCGAGCGCGCGCGCGCGCGCGCGCGCGCACACACACACACACACACACACACACACACACACACACACACACACACTCACACACTGCTAACAGACTAGTCATTTGGTAAAAAGTACCAACTGGTTCAGATCAGGGTGAAAGGGATCAGCTTTAACATCCACTCATCTTTTACAATGGTACTGATCTTCCAGTGACGAACATTTGGATTTTTAATTTTAATTTTTTTTTCTCACTTTGACAAGCTAAAGATAGCAGTGAGGCGTTAATTGATAATTTTCCTATTTGTTAAGATCTGTCATGTTTTGCTTTTTAAAAAAAAAAAAAGAAAAGAAAAAAAAAAGAATATATATTTCTCAATTTCTTTTCTTTTCTTGGGGCTTTTTTGATGATTTTCTTGGAAGTGCTGCATCGGGAAGATAATGTTTTGTCAGTTGACCTGTGTTGAGCTCTTAGCGCAGAGATGCTTTTAAGTCCTCCATTGTCTTTGATTCACTGTAATTAACGACAGGGAGAAACAAACATCAGTCATTACTGGATGGCAATTGTATTTATGCTTTTTTGGAGGAGGATGATGATTTCACCCAGAAGACAGAAAAATAATAACACTTGATTGACCAATTTAAACTACTCCTATTGTAGTGCAGAGAGTGAGAAGCCTAGTTTTGCAACACAGACCAGCCTTAACAAATGTAAACAGTAGCACAAGAGAAGCCTTTATAAGTTTATGTGGTACAAATAGATTTTACAGTCATTGTACTTTCATAATTCTTTCCCATCCCTAATGCAACTTTTGTGACATTCAGTAATCCCACAATGCAGTCGTGAGCTGGACTCGCTCACTAATGACAATAAATGGGCACAAGACAATCCTTAATGCTCCCGAGCCATCAGATTTTTCTCATCAAATCATTATGTGAAACGAGAGCTGGAGGGAGAGCCGGAATTAAACGGCAGTATTGACCACTTTATGACTTTATGACCTTTCGAGAGCACAGAGCGTCTATTGTACTGCACCTTGTAAAATCTTTAAGTGCAGTTTAAGAACATTGCCTCAATGGTACTTTGAGTGAAAAATAAGGCACGCCGTCCTAATGGGTATTGCCACATTAATTATGTGATCTGTAATCATTCACGTCACATTTTGAACAGAACATGTTTGAGACTCGCTTCAGCAACAACAACAGCAAAAAAAAAAAAAAAAAAATACCACAAGCTGGCTTTCATTGGCTTTATTGTGTTTTGTTTATATGCATGATGTATCATTAGGGGGAGATTTGTGCCAGACGAGACTCCCAGATACTCAGCCATAGGGAGCAGCCTCATAACATGCCCTAGTTAAAGCTTTTCTGTTGTTTGCATCCCCAATCCGGTCAAAATTTCCCCAGATATGGCTTGTAAGAGTGTGTATGTTGTTGCTAAGGAACAGTTTTTCCCGTGCCCCCAGTAGGTGGTCTCCTTATGAATATCATTACAAATCCCCATTCAGGGAAGGCAAGACATCTTTATCCCTTGCAGACCGTGTTTATCACTATTCTCCCTTCTAAATTTGGGAGGCATGTTGGTGCCCACTGTTTGCACCTTTACTACGAGATCCAAATGAGATCCACAGTAATTGCTGATGTTGAGGATACGGCGTGGTAGGAAAATATCCCGAAACTTTTATGTAGTTGTGTCTATTTGAGGGGAGTGGTGGCTTACTCACACTTGTCTCTAATTAATCATGGACAACATTAGGACTTAATCCAGAGGTTTAGCCACAGGAGGTCCAGTCTGGGGTATGGGGCACCCCTATAGTTGTGGCCCCTCTCGCCCCTGTGGTGTGCACTCTGTGTGGGGCAGAGGCTCAGGGCATGGCCCCTTGTCTTCCTGCTGGGCCTCCATCTGCTGCGGAGGTGGTTAGGTCCCCGGATTGATGGCGATACAATGAGTTTATGACATGTGTCGCGGTGAGTGACAGAGGGCCCTGTCCCAACTGGGCCTCCTGACGACCACGGATTTCCACATTTGTGGTGGGCACTGTGCCAAGGCTAATGGGAGGAGTGATGCTCCTGCTGTGGGATGGGACTTGTAGTTTACAGCTGGCTGGTAATACAGGACAAAAAGCTCATAACTGGCTTCTGTCCTCAGACTTGAAGTTGGATTGATACTAGTCTTACTGATTCTGAGATCAATAGAAAATAGTGCTAACTTCTGATTGCTATAAAAGTCTGCTGCCAGTGAGCCTGTCCCCCCTCCTCCTCTTCTGAAAGACTTCATGAAGCCTTCTAAACTGGTCTCTGAAGCTCCCCAGTTGACCCAGCAGTACTCCTTTCACACACCTGTCAACACGCTGTTTCTTTCCACTTTGGTGGGTCCAAGTTAAAAAGAAATAGCTTCCTTCATCTCCCACTCCTCTCCTCTTCGCCCAAAACAGAATGATAAAAGCCGGAGTTTCACATCTGAGCAACTGCAACAATGCTACTGTACCTTCAAAGGGGAAGATGCCACATCGTGAGATGACAGGGTATTGATATGAAAGTGTTGTCTCCTTCCTAGGTGAGATCAGAGGAGGCCCGCTCGATGTGCACCGCGTTGTGTTGCTCTGAGTGATCTGACCAGTGTGCTGGAAGAGACGTGTCATTCACTGGGATGTGTGCCTGTGTCAGTTTTTCCTTGCAGGAGTTCAGTATAACACCTTTGGCACATTTTTTTTATTATTATTTTTTATTTTTTCATCTTTTCTTGGCTTTCGTGTTTGGTGTTCAGTGTGTGGTACTATAAATTACAAGGAATTATGCAATTTTTTTTTAAGGAAATATCAATACTGTGATATAAAATAAAGAAAGTTATTATTTCTGTTATTTGAAAAGTCCTGCTATGAAGTGGTTGTTTGTTAATTTTGTTCTGTTAACAGATTGATGGATCGTACCTACTTTTCACATCGTGAGTGAATCAGTCATGACACTCTGGAAGCTGCCATTGTTGTTATTGTCCATCTACTCTACATCTACTAAGAACTATTTACTATGGCCGTGGTGCACTGTCACACTAGCAGTTTTTCAAAAGAGTTGTGTCTTCCATCTTTTGAAGCATTTTCGAAAAGTTCCGCATTGAGAGGTGAAACAAAAGCAACAAAAATGCAACGGAAGTTTTCATTTTCCACTTGGAAACACATGTAAATGAGGCTTGGATGTATTTTAGATATATTTGGTCTGTTTTTGATACTAACATATATGTTTGCTTCATGATTTGGATTTCGCTCCCTTGTTTATCTCTGTGACTGCCTGCAGAACATAGTTTGTCTTTTTTTAACACTGAATAAACTGCCCCAACTAATTCCTCATCTGACACCACGTAAACCTTAGAATTACTAAGAATTCACAAGAGAGGAAACTTTCTTCGTGGTGTTGAAGAATGTCTGACCCAGTAACAAAACCTTCCACTGTGCAATTTCTGTTTTCCTGTTGCAATAGCTACATCAGGTTGATTTTGGAGGCTTTGGAGGTACAAAACTGACATCACCCACACTTGATTAAGTGAATCGTGACAGAATTTTCAACACGATTTACATGTAGATTCATAAAAAAAAATCCCTGAAAACTAGTGTACAAATATCTTTTTTTTTTTTAAGTAAACAATTGCTGTTTCCCCTCATTCTAATCTTATTTTATGGAAATATGATTGGTACTTTGCCTGCAGTAAAGGCTCTGATCAGCGTCTCCCTGGACTGAATCTCAGTGTTTCAAATAAGAGTTACCTATTGCATATGTGGCTCCTAGGTAAATGTCCCTAAACACCAACTCTGCTTGGGCTTTAAAGCATCCAGGAAGATGTAAGAAACTCAGCGCCAGCAGAGCATAAAAAGAGAGCAAGAAACACCAGACCATTTGAAAGTTTTTTTTATAAAAAAATTTTTTTCAGATAATATGAGTGAAAGACGCTAATTCAATATTTTCACCGGGTAAAACAGGTTGACCTGGATAAAAGTGTGAAATCAAGGCCTAAAAGTAAAGTGAAGACAGAAAAAAGTATTTGTTACGAGTTATCAAAACTGTGACAAACTTCTGTAAGATTATGATCTCGAACACAAATATCTAGATGAAAAATGCACGACTCTCCTGAACAATGTTTTCCTCAAATAACTCCCACTAAGTTGACTGATACAATAAAGATAATCTACATTAGTCACAGTCGAACCCAGCAAACTAAATAGCCTACAGCAAGCCAGAGCAGCAAAAAGGACACACATCCAAAATGGTACAAAAAAGTCCAAAGTGTCCTACAGAGGGTTATGGATGGGATTGAGAAGTAGGAACAAACATGCTGGGATAAACACCAGGAAAGGACAGAAACATATGAGGGGACAGCAGACCAACACACACCAGGAAAGGACAGACAATGAGGCACAGGAACTACTACCAGTGGTATTAAAAAAAAGACACAAACCTGGAACTGAAACACAAGAACTATGGGGGGGGGGGGGGGGGGGGGGGGGGGGGGGTACATGGTGAAAAACAGAACATGAAAACAAGGCAAAGCACAACACAATGTTCAGGTATAAATGTTCTACCAGCAAAATAAACAAAGTTAAGAAAAAAAATGACAGTAGATCAAGCATTGTCACAGATTCCTGCTTACTTTGTGGTAAGACTTTACTTGTATTATTTATTTATTTATTTATTTATTTATTTATTTATTTATTTATTTATTTATTTATATATATATATATATATATATATATATATTTATTTATTTATTTATTTATTTAATAAATAAATAAATAAATTATTTATTTATTTTACATACATACATACATACATACATACATACATACATACATACATACATACATACATACATACTATAAATCAGTGTCACACAGCCTTTAAAGAAGGCAAGAATTATTTACAGTGTTTACAGTGATACATATTAAGAATCAAATCCATAAAAGATGAAAGCCAGTGCAGTGATCCTTCATTACTGGTTGTATGGTGCTTGTGAAAGAGGAATAAATGTAGAAAGTCTGAAGGTCTGTTGCAGATCATTCCAGTCATTTGCAGCAAAAAACTAACACGAGGAGGTACGAGTTTTAGTTATGATCAGACTGATGAATCTACTAGAACGTAAACTGTGATTTGTTTTGTGAATATTGAAAAGGACTGTAGATATAGAAGAGTTTTCCCAACAAGAGTTTTGTAAATGAAATGAAACCAGGTTGCGTGGACGGAGAGAGGCTGGGAGCACAAGGAGCTCCAGCCACGAATTGAACGGCAGCATGGTAGCTCACATCGAGCTTGTGAAGAGGAGTTTTTAAGAACGACCATTTTAACCAGAAGTTGTTTGTCAGAGTGCATAAAGGACCATTTGTTATGAAAATGAAAAGGATAACAGGATTTTGATATTGTAATCGTACAGTTACCTATACCATCAGTATGTAGATAAATTTATCTTCATTTAATCTTTTACTCAAGTCGGCTTAAACAACCTATGTAGAGTTTTGGACTAAACTAACCGCTCTCAATATCACACCACTAACTGTGGAAGACGAGTTAACCTTATCCAAGCAAAACTCACAGAAACTCACTGGAAAAAGTCTCATCCTCCAATGGGGATGACTTGTAATGAGTAAGTGCCCCTCACTTCTCTCCTGCTCAGTGCCACTGCAATTATTTGCCACCGAGTTAAAGAGCAAAGCCTTAGCCAAGTGAGCAGCAGGACCAATGGATCCCCCATGAAGGGATGGAGTCAAGCACCCAAACGTGTGAGCGTGGAAAAAGAGGGGCTCAGAGGAGAGACGCTGAACTGTCTGAAATGCCTCCAATGTGAAAGCAACCTAAAGGCTGTAATTGAGGCCTACGGACACCATAAGCACAACATGGAAGAGCACCTGTTCCTGGATGGCACCCTGCCACTGCTCTCTGTCTGCCTGCTGTGGAGGCTAGCTACCCACTGATGAGGAATTAGAAAGTCATTAAGGAACACAAATAGCAGGATGGCACAGTCGCAACCAACTCCAGAGTAAATGTGTGACTTCATTTATAGACTCGTGAGTGGGGGGAAGAAAAAAAAAAAGGTCTGTATTTGTTCATTATTGATTATATTTACACACGAATTCAAATTTTCTGTTTAGCTTCGGGCTCCTTTTTATTAAACTGAAACTTTGACGTCCCTCTCCTGTGCTGAAATCACAATGTGAAAAGTTAAAATTAAATTTTCTATTTGTTTTTTGTGTTCCATTGAAAGGTCATCATAAAACTTTGGTTACAATCGAATATAAATCCGTGGAGCTCCTCCTGCAGTGTGATGTGTTTCTCCTTTATCCATTTATCTGTTTTGGTTTGTCATGCACAACAAACCGACAAGATTGTCCAGATCAATCATTTAATACAATATACAGGCAGACATATGAGAGACAAACACAACAACAATAGTCAATACCGGCATTATTAGATTGTGAGGTGCGGACAAAGACCCCGTTTACACAACATTTCGAGCCAAAACACGTCGTTTTTGCAGTTTTTATTTCAGAAAGGTTTTGGAAACGATGAAAAGGGGTCAAATCTGCCCCAGGGATGCTTTTTTTTTTTTCTTTTCTGGACCATTGGTGTAACAGACAACGCATTTGAAGTATTTATTTGTTTTTCCGCTATATTTGGTGCAGGAATCATTATGCATCCAAGACACAAGTACAGACAAAAATAATGTGCACATCACACACACACACACAACCATGTTATTTCTGGCCTTTATTGATCAGCCACGGCGTTGCTGGGAAAAGTAACTCCAGAAATAGCGACCTCGTCTCGAAATTGGCAAACCTGGAATCGACTCAGCGACAACAGGTTTGGATGCAACTCGTGAGAAAACAACCCAACTTTTTGAGTTTGTTGCTTTGAACCAGACCGTACCAAAATAGATAGCAGGGGACCTTTGATTTAATGATTTCCATCAGACGGGGTGTGTTTAGAAATTGTGCTCAGTTTGTGTATACAGTAGTTTACTGTTAGAAATATTGTTCACGATTGGAGATGATATAGTGTCGTGGCTAGATGAAGAGTATATTGTAATCTTTGAATACTGCGCATATGGTTTTCACTTCAGTAAATAAGAAGCTCAATGTCTTGTTCAAGACCCTACATTCTGCTTCAGCCTACATTTTAATTGAGTTGCCAGTGTTGTACACCCACAGACACCATCAGCCTTATTTTACCAACTCAAGTGAGAATTATGAAAGAATAATCTGAAAGTTAAACATGTCTCGTGTGATACGATTTGTATGTTTATTGTTTAAGTCTGCGCGGTTCCTGTGATAAGACTGCGGAGTGAAAATGTAATATTTTGACAGCAGCTTGTGATAATCTTGTTTATTGGTATCATTTTTGAAAAGTGCACGCCTCCTGCAACAAGTTAGACCCACATCTCACAGTCTGCTCGCAGACCCACCTCGCAGAGGCAGACAGTAATACCATCGGTTTCACTGATATTTAGGTGTGATCCAAAAATACTTGACAAACTGCAATTTTAGGCGAGTGACAGCCAAGAAGGAAAAAGCCCATTAAACACCAAAGTGAGAGTCATTTTTCCTGTGGGGAATGTCAGGGTTAGATTTCATGACCATCAATCTAACAGATATTGATGCTCATACACCCCCAGCTTCAAACGACACTGTAAAGCACTGGACTGACCTCATAAGACTGGCGCTGATATCCTCTCACAGGGCTAAAGAAAATAATAGCTTCACCTCTTTAATATAAACTGATTCGCTGGAGCGTTAACATGACATGAATGACCTGGGTCCCGTGGAAAAGGTATTAGTGTCTACCTGGAGCCATCTGTTGCTCACTGGTCATGAGAGCTTGTGATACCCTCTTAAAGGCTTCAAATGAAGTTTGCAAATGAAGTATTCTGTTGTCTCCACAGCTGGCAAGCCTGACAGCAAAGACTGAAGAGGATTAACCAGAACCAGCACCGAAACAATAAATAGAAATATGGTGGTGGAACGGGAAACAGTAGTGACTGTGATGTCTCTTACAATGAGCTGACAGTGAACCTCACTGTATTGGGTTTTATACTGACCGCTGATAATGACATCTCAAATCAACTTTATGACTCCAAACCAGGGGTGTCAAACACATTTTACTTCAAGTACAGGTACAGTTTCATCATCAGACTGCATGGCCTCACTTTGACATCATCTCTGTAATATCTTTGCTGTTTTGTTAACAAACAGTTCTTCCAAATATAACCTGGGCTTGTCTTTACTACTGCCATGATAGATATAGTCTCAAATGTTTTTTTTGCCAATTGAATTAAACCCTAACAGAGGAGTTTATACCTACATTTATAGTTATAGCTGCAATAAACATAAAATCTTAAGCAGAATTGTGAGGAAAGTTTTTTTTTATTTTGTTGTGTCGAATGAACAGGTGCAGGTCGTTACTCATTTACGGAGCGTTTGATCACCTTTTCAAGTCATTATTTCGAGAAAACATTTAGGATGGTTTCAGTGCTCCCAAATTTTAATCTCACAGTACCGGATTGCACGTGGACTAGAAAACATGTTTGGAAGGTCATCACACGGGAGTTTTGTGTTTTCAACTTGATATGCAGCTGATAAGTGGAAACCCTGAAAGAAACGATATAGAGTTTGCTGAGTTGAGAAAATCTACAGTTGTTCGTGTAAATTGAAGTTTTCCGGTTATCCTAAATACTTCTGTGCGGCTCTGAAAGAAGGGCTGCAAATGTCAGTGAGCCAGACAGTAGTTCAGCGATTCACATACACCACATGTCCAGTGACTTTAGCGGACTGTATCTGATCACTATGTGATGAATGTCTGTTTCACTGAGGCCCTCAAATACGTCAAGTACATTAAAGCCCATTTCGGGCCGCCCTGCTTGAGAGGTCAAGGCATATGAGAATCTGACAGATATCATGAACATGACTATAACTCCCATCTTTTACACCTAAATCCTGAAGCCATAATGCATTGTACTTTGAGAGTTACCCCAAGGCTCACTAGCCGCCTGAGTCATTGACACACCAGTGACTCCGACTGCACAGTCAATTACCCATCTACCTTTCATGGGACAAGAGTAGGAGACAGGGATTGAGTTCATCCATGCATTCAACCTACAGCAGCCATGCCTCCACCAGAGGTGAAACCCATATGCAGACAGAAGAGACAAGAGGATATTGGGTGAGTATTTTTTTTTTCCTCCTATGTGGAGAATAAAGGTTAATAACAGTCCTTTCCTGTGTCATATTTGACATGACCAGTCATCGCAGTAATTACAATCATTACACTCCAAAGGATGTCTAGTTATCCCTCTTAAACACAGGCCGCACAAAGGAAATCAATTATTCAATCAGAGCTCTCCCATTCATCCCTGCCTGAGTTCACTTAATTTTGGGCCTGGGTGAATCTGCCGCAAATAAACCCCACGACCGGAGAAGAAAAGACGAACAGGCCCCTAATTTGTACCCTTTCAGACGGTCAATCACTTTTCAAAGGAATGCAAGCTTATTCTGACAATCAGGCCGACGTGAATGGGAATGGGTTTCATCTGCTACTTTACATAAGTTATCTGGTGATAAAGAGGGCAGAAGAAGGGAGGGAGGGGTGAGCGTTCTGTCGACAAGTGCAGCCTGTGGCCCCCTCCGCTCTCCCTCTCTCCCTTCCTCTCATCCCTCTTTCACCTCATCTCTCTCACCCATCCTCCGCTCCTCATCTTGCCCGTGCCCACTAGGATTGGCAGCATGTAATTTAAGAGCATGGGCACAAAGACCAAATGCCAAGCCCATAATGGAAGCTGGATGTGTTCTGATTTAAATGGGCTTCTCCGCTCAAGGCCCAGGGCCTGTAATTAAGATCACTGGGACAAAGGAGAGGAGACAGTCTCACAATGCAGTCAGGACCTGGTTGAAGAAGAGGGAGTGAAAATATCAGCTCCTTGCACGCAAAAATGGAAAAGAAGTTTCATTTTATTTTTTAAATCTTTTTTTTTGTAATGGACAGTTGAGTAGTTGGAAGAGGAGAAGAAAGTTGAGGTTGAAGTTAAAGTGAAGCATGGCTGCCACGGTTGTCTATTTATTGTTGTTGCCTGCTTGTGATGATCTGATTAATATACTTTAGCTTGTGGCGTCCATTCATTAGAATGACAACTTAGACGCGTAGTCGAAATTAGTCTGGGCTAACTTTCAAGGATCCACCACAGTACATGCATCTCTTTGATTGCTTATGGAGTGTGTCACGTTGCAAAGAGCAGCTTAACTTCAGAGAGAATTACTATTACCAAGCACTGGCTCCATCAGCATTCCTGTAGGGGTATTTGATCAATCTGAATGATGAAAAGACTACGAGAGGCCTTCATATCCGGATAGAGGGCTGGAAGTCTCGTCCTCCATATCCATACGCCCTCCATCACTCTCTCCTGAGCGTTTTTTTTTTTTTTTGTTCCCGAGGACACACTCCAGCTCCCGGTGCTCTGGGTGGTTGTGTGTTCAGACCTTTTTCCGTTTAATTAGATTTGTTAAAACAATTTTTGGAGTGCTTTATTCGGTAAAAGCTCTCAGGGGTTAATATCCGCAGAACACTTCTGTTCAGCTTCTTTTCACCAATGGAGCATAAATTATTTAAATTATTCAGAATTGTGCGACCTTTTATCTCACCCCCTTTGAAGGCAGCAAATTAAAAATGCAAATGGGCTAACTAATTAATATGCAAATGCATTCATTCCCAGTTAACAATTAGCAATTAAACCTGCAGTGTCTAGAAAGAGCACTGACAAAATTAGCAACTTATTTTTTCATTTGAAAAATAGTCAGTCCGGAAAAAAATTGATTGACGAAATGACTTTTACTGACAACCACCTGCCTCGATATAAACAAAATTAATAGGATGTCATGTAGGAGACACAGAAATCTGAGCGGAGTCATGTCACAAACAACAGAAATGTATGTCGTTTTTTTTTTAGGTTTTGGTTTTTTTTTAAACACGGTTCGGCGCAAAGAGTACTTGTGTGTTTCATAACTCAATCAAACGTTAATTGAAACATTAAAGTCTAAAAAGGGATTCTTAAGGGGGGGGGGGGGGGGGGCGGGAGCCAAATGCAGACAAATGAGAGCTCAGGCAGACGAGGATACAGGAGAAGTCTGAGTTACCACATTGCATAACACAAAGTAATAACAGGTCCCAGTATTTATAGCTATGGTCAGATATTCCGAGCAGAGAAGGACCAGCAGGAGACCATAAAACACCACGACCTGTCACACACTTCCCTATTTCCTTCAACCCGCCTCAAATGCAATCTTACACTTGCCACTATCTTCCATATTACACCTTATGATACCTAATGTTACAAACTCAACATCAATCATGCATGCCAGGCCCCAACTGTCTCTCCTGTGTCTGAATCCAACCACATCCAGATCCTTTGATGCGATAGCGGGAAGGCGCGAGGCCGGGAGGCGTGAACTGCACCTCCTTGTAAAGGTTATCTGCGATACACAGACCCGGGGGCACCTGCCTCATGCAGAGTTCGCGCACGTTGCCGCTACTCATCCGAGAACATACAAAGTGATGTATGCACGGAGATCACTGTCAGGCGCGGAGCTATGACAATAGAGGTCAGTCAGTCAGTCAATCAGGGGAGCGGGGGGGAGGGGGGGTTAGAGAACAAGAAGAAGATTTGTCTTCTTTTTTTTTTTTTTCTATTAACATCCTAAGCTTATATACCAATAATCAGTGTCAGTGTTCAACTTGATCTCTTGTCAGCCCTGCAACTTCTGCCAGAGGGCTCCGCAGCGCCATCACCACCCTTCAACAAATGCTCAGTGATTGCTGTGCCTTTAAACACGATTCTTGAGTTTCATTAACTTGCATTAAGTGCCCAGGTCCCCTGACACTTGAATGCTATATTGCCAAAGAAGGTTCATATTTTATTTATTGCAGTTTAATATTGTTTTTGAATATTTGCGGTGCCTTTAGGCCTGGCTCACAGTCACATTATGCTCTTTAATTTCTCTTTGGAATTGACTTTCTATTGCTAGGAGTGACGTTTGATTAAAAACATTTTCTTGCATAAAAATGCAAACCGACACAGAGTCGTCCTCCACGCAGCAGCTGCTCACTATAATACTTCCAGATTACGCTCACATTTTTATCTGACGCGCTCCTTAATTGAATTGTTTTCTTGTTTATGTTGCGAAAACGTATGCCGCGCCGTTTAAGATCGGCTCACCTTGCTGACCATTTGCGAAGACGACTTCCCGCCGCTCTAATTCACTCGCCTGTTCTCATATACGTACTGGTAATATACTAGCAACCGCATAATTACTGCACTCGACACTCCACATGCATCTCTTTATCCGCTCATTCGTGGAATAAATAGAACTAAAACACAAGAAATGCAGCAAAGAGCCTCTTTCAAGCAAATAGGCAGGGGGTGGGGTAGATAATTAATTCTGAGATTAATGTACTGTAGCAGTGGTGTGTTATTAAAACGCTATTTTTAAATTACAGCTCAGAAAGCACCCCCTTGGGATTAAGAGTGTTAGCCACTGATCTCTGCTTAAGTTATGGATGGGAAAGGAGGGGGGTCTGTTTTACATGCCCAGGTCTCTTCTTATGGCTCATGCTGTGGAGTGACACCGAAAATCTTTTTGGTGTTTTTTTTTATTTTTTTTTCTCTCTCTCTCGCCTCAGTGACTCACTGAGAAGCCTTTAGTCCCTTTATCAGCAGAGTTGGAACTTGTGCGTTTCAATAAGTATTTAGAGTGTTTGATAGGCGAGGGACACTGCTTGGCTTACAAGTGGCATTTGATTAATGGATCTTGCCGTGTCTATTGTAAAACACTTGTTTGTCGAGCGGGGGAAATGTTGGGAGGTTCTTGAAAGACGGATGACAGATCTTTGGAGAAATGCAGCACTTAAAAAAGGTACATGGATCAGTGCGCGGCCCGTACCGCTAAAAGGACAAGGCCAATCTTAACAGGAGTCAAGCTGGTTTTTGAGTTCTGTTTTTGTAGTCGCGAAGACAATTTGCGTCGGTTATGAAGCGTCTCAGCATTTGACGAGTTTGCAACAACGGCCGTCAACAATCATGCTGAACAGTTTTATCGGGTGGTTGAATTGGAAGTGTGCTCATACAAACCAGGTGAAACGTACTCATTCAGTTACAGTAAAATAACCCAGGAGGCTTATGGAAATCGCTCTGAGCGGTGGCATTTGTTTTTCTGTTTGCGTTGTGCTGTGTCATCTTCTGAGGTGAATGCATTTGCACAATCACAAGAGGCCTTGTTGTGCTCTTGTAACAGGAACTTTTGTTGCGTTCACCAGGGTGCTCGGAGTGACTGAACATGCAACCTTTTTGAAAACGCAGATTTGACTCGAAGATCCCTGATCTGATTGGTTGGGTTTAGTGTAGAGGGTGCACGTAATCATTTACACATTTTTTTTAACTCTTTAACTCGTGACAAACTGTTTGAAGGATCAGGTTATTGTCGTGGTGTTCGTGCGGTCCTTTGGGACGCACTAAAGAAGCAGACTGAGTCCAATAACAAAGCAGTTCTGGGTGAGCTTGCAAAGGTAATCTGGTGCCGTTCCATTAAAGTCCATCTAAGCTCTCTAACACAGAACCAAAAATCTGTATTCAGACTAAACAGATGACATCATGGACTTGAGAAGTGCTGTATTTATTGTAATTGACAGGTGCACAGTGCAGGAATGTCTGCTGCTGTTTTGACTCCATTATTATTTTGTATAGCTGTCGGTAGGTTCTGAGCTGGTAGAAATCCACCACAAACAATAATCCAACATGCACTGTGTTGTATTTAGTGCAGCACAATGTTGTATCCTGTTCAGCTGTTTGGCATTTGTTCTGTTCAAGTATGAGCGTGAATCAAATTGGACCAGAGTGCAAACTTTTCTCTTTTTTCTTTCAACTTCTTTTTACACTACCAGTGTGAAATTTCAAGACTGAGCGCACATTACTATTTAATTTACACTCCGGCAGGCACAGTCGCCTGGTCCAGCAGCATTAAACAACATTACCCTTCCTTCAGTGTTGCGTTTCATTATTGCTTGATTAGCTGTTCACCAGATTATTGCTTTGTTTGATGCAGAGTAAGCAGAATGGAGTTCATTTATGTCCCATGTTTTGGTTTAAAGAAACATGTGTACTGCAACTTGACATCTTGTTAAGGAGAACAGTGAGAGTTTATGGAGCTACGACAAATAGGAAACTAATACCCCGTATACAAGACGTTTCAAGTGAAAATGCATCATTTTCGTTTATAGTTTACATGGCTTTTTTTTTTTTTTTTAATTGATGTAGATTTCATGTTGAACCACTAGTGGGTGCTGTTGTTGGTTTTTGTAATGAAACCACACATGCATGCATGCAGAGGACAATATGCTATAAACTGAACAATGAGTACACAGACATTCGTATGGACAGACGACCAAATTGGATCGTTATTATGATGACTGTCAGCTATAAAACTACCAAGTCCTAGGAGAATATGGACTGGGAGTCATGACACTCTGCAGGCCGCCATTGTTGTTATTGTCCATCTGCTGGCACATGGTGCAGAAGAACTCTGTACTGCAGTCGTGAGAGTTGCGTTTTCAGTGACCGTGTGAACGGGCTTCCAAAACACAACGACAGTTTGGTGTTTTCAATTGAAAACAGGGCCACATTACAAATGACGGCACCCACTAGTGGCCCGACATGACAATTCCATTGTTTTTAGTGTTTGTACCGTTTCCGCGTAAACAAACATCGTATTCACAGTGTTGTGTAGACGCGAACATTTTCAGAAGAATGTGCTTTCACTTGAAATGTTGTCGTGTAAACGGCGTCCAAGATCAACGCTAGGCTGGTAACCTGTTCAAGGTGTTCCTACCCTTTAACCGGAAACCAGTTTGGACAGGCTCCAACCCTCCTCCGACCCGACGGCGGAAAAACCAGCATAGATCCTGGAGGCCTGGATGGAAACCTTCGCACGGCAAACACAGCAGATAATGAGATCCTCAGCCAAATGTTTGGATCATACCACTTATCTGCTTATCTGCTCACTCTAGAGTGACAAAGAGCTAACAACACTTTAATTTCTGACAAATATGTAGAAAAAGGCTGTGTGGTGGGGCCATCTGCATAAGATGACCACGACATGAAAGAGGGGATATTTGTGTCTGAATGTGTGAGTTTGTCAGGCTGTCTGTGCGTTCGCTGTGTGTGTGTGTGTGTGTGTGTGTGTGTGTGTGTGTGTGTGTGTGTGTGTGTGTGTGTGTGTGTGTGTGTGTGTAATGTTCTGTTTTTAACATTGGCAGTGACTGCTTTGCACCTGTGGCTGCTGGCAGACCATCCGGTGTGTTGCGGCTCCGGAGGGACCTTGAAGCCCGTCGCAGTGGGAGAGAGGAGTCTGTCCTGCTAACCGTAATTAGCACAGGCCTGTTGATTCACTGATAATGAGAGGGAGTTCATTAGCACCACGCTAATTGCTGCCTACTTCACCACTGCCACCGCCGCCACCGCAGCCATGCCAGCCCCCAAAACCCCTTGCACTCAAAAAAAAAAAAAAAAAAGTTTGTCCGTCTATCACATTGGTAATGAGAATAACATGAAAATCCTGCAACTTTTCAGGACGTTGGAGTGGAAACAGATGGAAGATCGCCTCTGAATTAGGGACTTATTTTTGTACGTGGTGACAAAGAGGTAGGGCAAAACAGAGAACAGGGAGAACAGGGCTGTTTTGGTTGTGAAATTTCACTGTGATAAGCATTACAAGTGTTCTCCAGGGGGCCAGATGCATGTAGGTAGGACAGTTCTGTGCGAGGACATGATGGAGGTTCAGAAGTTAATTGCCAGAGCAAGCAAACAAGAGAAAACGCAGCATGCTGATTCAGCTCGAAGACAACCTCACCAGCACCTGCATTATATAACAACTGTGTCACTGGCATATTAGGGCTTTATTCCAGTCTTGCAAAACATTTTATCCGTAATCTTTGGGCTGTCGGAGCCACATATTGTATATATTCAGTTTGAGATACATGTACGATGAATGAATTCATCACAAAACATGAAAAAAGATAAATAAGTGGGAATGGTTCAAATAAATATTAATAGATATGCAAAAAGTTATTGATACTACAGTCTATATTCAAGAGTTTAAGGTGCTTTAAAGCATCTATTAAAACACCTATTAAATTACTATTCATAATTCAGATATGGGAAATCAAAATCTAAGTAAAAAATATAATTATGAATAAAAGCTGTAAAGCAACCATACACCTCACACATACTTATTATGGCCATTGTTTTCTTTTCTGTGGCAGCAGATCTGTGCTAATTGCTCCTCAAAGCTGAATAATTGAAGTATGCTGGTCCACGTGAATGTTTCTCATGGCTGAATTCACATGTAAATGTTGGTGTATGAGTGTAGATTTTTATGGAGAAACGTTGTACAGGTTTGTGTTTTGTGATATAAAAATATGATTACAGTTAACCTGTAACGGTTTGGAATGACTTCTGTCAACAGCCACATACATAGGGCTGCAACAGCTTTAATATTTTACACCTTTTTTTATATTAATTTGCCACACATTTGCATTTGATACTGCAAGAGGCTCGATATGCAAAGCCCCAGCTGAGCCCCCCCCCCCCCCCCCCGAAATAAATCTCTTTAATCAAGCATATTTCCTAAAATATCTTTTGGCGCTCGATGCAAAACATTTTATCAAGACTGGTAGATGCTCTGGTGTTCCTGCTAATAGTCTCCAGTAAAGTATTTCTGCATCTGTCAGTTTCCGATTTTGCTTTACTTCCTGTCATTCTTCTAACAAAAAGACAAGAAACGGAAAAAAAAGAGCCTTAAAATCACACCACCAGCATCATATGACGTTTGTGCCTTTTTTTTTTTTTTTGTTTGTGTCTAGCTGTTCGACATGGCAGCATATTTAGCAGCTAAAGAGGCTGATATTTCCCTCAGGAGTTGGTTGAAGCAGGTAAAAGCAGAGATGAGCAGAGACAACACTGGACTTGAAATGCAAAATCACACATAATGCTGCCTCGTGTCTTCACAGAATTTTAACCCGAATCAATCTCTGGCGGAAATACTTCAAATTTTCGGAAGTGTGTGTGTAACCGTAAACCGGATACACCAATAACAATAGTCTGGGGGGGAAAAAAAAAAAAAAAAGAGTGATCTTTAAAGACTGGATTCTTCGCAATCCCAATAAATCATGACCTGGCTCAATAACAAAAAAAACCCCCAAAAAACCCGATAAATTTCTTTGAAAACTTCCCTAATTATTGAGAAGATAATCTTTAAAGCAGTTTGCATCCCCCGGTCCCCAGAGGACACTTCACATTCAATGGGGGGGAAATGACAGAAAAGATGGATGGAGGTATGAATGTAGGATGGAGGGATGAGTAACCAGTCCGAAAGAGCCACGGTAATATCCGTCATTGTTGTGTATTTCTACATAACAAGTGTCCATCCACGAGGCAATCTCACCTCAAGAGAGTGATCTGTCTCTCCTCTCCCCTCTCTAAGAGGCTGGGGTTTTATCAGTGAGGCCATGATGAATTCTCTGCAGACACCCACTCCGTATGGGCCCTGAGTGAGCATGCATTTAAATGAACCCTCTCTCCCTCTGCCTCATACTACACAAGGATTTCTAAACTCTCTCTCTTGTCAAGCACTACATCAAACACAATAACAACAACCGTCCTAGCCCTCCCTCATCCCCTCCCCTCCATTTTCTACCTCCTTTCTTTAAGTCATTTCAGTCTCTGACATTTTTCTTCTCTGGTCTACATCACCAAAGACTCCTTTCATCTGCTCTTCATGATGGACTCATCTACATTTTTTTTTTTTTTTTTTTTTAAAGCACCTTACGTCATATTCGGGTTTGTTGCCGCTCTCAATCAAACCACAAAGAGGCGCGAGCCATCACTCTTAACCACCTTGTATTGTCGTCTTTTTTTTTCTTCTTCTTCTTCTCCACAGGTTTTGAACCATAAGGTGAGAGGCAGCATCCTGGTGATCAGAGCATCAAAGCTGCCAGTCAGCCCCTCGGCTGGTACATCATCCTCGCGGTGAATAGCAGCAGAACGAGAGCTCTTTTGTCCACGACCACTGCGTTTAAGGTTCAGCGTGTCACTCTCAGCCTGACTTCCAGTCTCAAATACGAGTGAAAAAAAAAAAAAAAAAATCAATGTTTTCTGTTATTTGTGGCCATTTGTGACAAAGGTTCGTCGATTTAGAAGAAAATCCAACAATTCAGACTGCGTCTGTCGCTTCACACATGAGATGGTCGAAGAATAAGGCCCTGTTTACACGACAACATTTTCAAGTGAAAATGGGCGCCTTCCGCTTTGATTCGAGTGTCCATTTCGACGACAATGGTGCTCGCAGCCACTGAAAACTTCCAAGTTAATATTTTCCTTTGAAATGGGTGAAAACGCAACTTATCTCTGCAGTGCTGCTACTGCACATGCTCACCATAACCGTCGTAAATAGATCTCATGCACATTTGTGAGTACATGAACAGTAACAACAACGGCGCCTTCCAGAGTGTCACGACTCCCAATCTATATTCTCCCGGAACGTGATAGTTTTTACAGTGGAGAGTAACTCGTAACGGTAATTAGCTTCATCATCCCTCCACACGAATGTCTGTGGACTCGCCATTGTTGAAGTTCATAGTGTATTGTTCTCTGCGTACATGTGTGTGAACAAAAATAACCAACTGGTTTTAGTGATTTAGTGATTCTGCCATTTCCATGGAAATGGACATTTTCAAAACGTTGCCATGTAAAAGCAAAAACTTCGCAAAATTTGCTTCATCTGTCTACTTTGGCAGGAAAACAAATGCCGCTTTCATTGTGTTTTGGGTGTTTCTTTTTATACAGTCACTGAAAACACATTTTTTTTATATGGCTTCCAAGGTGGAACTTTTTGAAAATGCTCAATCGCTGTAGAAACACAGGAAAAATGCAAATCGATTGAAACACATGTGCACTACGGCCGTATGGCTGCATGAGGAGACGGACAGTAACAACAATGGCCTCCAGAGTGTCATGACTTGGTAGTTTTATATTTGAGAGTCACCATAATAACGATGTTTACAGTGACACATTTACACGTGGTTTCATTACAAAAACAAACACAAGCGCCGACGAGTGGCCCAACATGAAAACAACATTGTTTTGGCAATTTCCATGTGTAAACAGATGTTTTCCAATTGTTTTCATATAAACACAGAACTTTTCTGAAACAAAAAGGCAAAAATGACACGTTCCCACTTGAAATGTTGTGTAAACGGGGCCTTGGGGTCCCGAGGGGCTGGAGACGAACCCAGGTCACTGTGGGTGAGGACAAGCCGACATCCTGGACAGGTCAAGTATTAAAGCAAATCTAGTGTTTAGGTTCCAACCAACTGAACATCTCTTCATTTACCCTCCATTTCCAGACAATTTATTTTTGTTGATATGCTTGATGAAATAAGTAGAATCTATCAAAAGCATCACTCTAACCTTCATCTCCCAAGCTTAGTTAATACCCTCTCTAAACCTTTTAAAAATAAGAATTTTCCTTGGCAGATAAACTAATGATGACAGTTTGTTCTGCTAAAATCAGAAATACCCATGCCTTCAATTTCTATAACTGCATGCCTCCTATTATGAAAGTTAATAGGAGTCGTTAACAGTTAACAATGTGTTCCAGCCTCCTCTGACCTCAGAAGCCGATTTCAGTGTCGCCACGAGAGGCGCGAGATCGAGGCCGTGATATAAAATTCACCTCCTTGAGGTCTTTCTCCTGAGGCTGAACTCAGGGCGGCTTCCTCAGTTCAATTTTCAACATGGCTACACATTGACATTTTAGCATAAGCAGTGTTTCATCAATGGTTTTGACCACTTCAATGAATTTTAAACACAGCTGTTGCCCGTGGGTGTGAAATTATGCTGTTCTTGTGAATGAAATGTTTTCATATATGCTCAGAGAGACGTCTCGTTTGAACGGCTTTATGTGACGTGTCCATATGGTTTGTTTTCTGACTGATGTCCTTCCAGCTACAAAAGTTTATTCTCTTATCTCAGCTAATGATTGTGTCTATTCTATATTCTATTTAAATTTATGGTAAAAGCTAACCACAGCTCCATGGTCGAACTAAAGTGTGATTTAACAGTCTCCACGCAGAAACTATAGAAATAAATGTTGAAGTGAAAATGATCCAAACATAAGCAGAGAAACAAGTCAAATATGAGTATATATTCATTTATAAGATTATATAAGATGGGCAGATTTGAAGCTGGTGACTGCTTGTGATGACTTCTTATTACATACTCTGATTCAGCACATTAAAATACTACGTCTTGGTAGTTAGAATACTTCACACCACATTTGGATTTTTCTCAATTAAGCCACTGAAGTTATTGTTTCACAGGAAATTGAGGAAAGTTGGAAAATAAAACTAAACAAAAAAAAAAAAAAACGTACGGTAATTATTCATAATCCCAACAATTTGAGTGCCACTACCTCATTTGGCTCAGTAATTTTGGCTTTTCGGAAAATTTCTTGCATACATTTGCACATTAATGCGGCTCGTTGTATGCGGAGAGGCTGCGTTTTTCCTGTGTGATGTCTCACGCAGTGGTGCGGCCCAGTCGGGGAGGCAGGGCCAGCTGAGACACAAAGATTGGTTTTGTTCTCCTTTCGCTGCGGATCGCTTTAACGCATTCAGCGTTATTGCCTCTTGTCAGTGGTGTTGCGATGGTAAACAAGCACCTTTGCTGTGTGTACAAGCATGTGTTCGTTGTGTGCGTGTGTGTGTGTGTGTGTGTGTGTGTGTGTTTGGGCTCTTTTACGCCAGGCGGATTTGAGTTCTGGCAAAAAACAAACTAATACGCTAGAAAATTAAAATTTTTAATGTCAACCGTCTCACTCATTAGTTGTGGTTGCTGTTAGTGACATAGAAGATTTATTTAGGACAAAAAAAAAAAAAAAGCAAATCTAAACTTCATCCATCTACAGCATCCATGTATATTATTTACCATAAGCTCCACATTTCTTAATCTCTCCGACTCTGTCACTCCACACCCTCGCCACTCAGTCCCACATCTGTCATGTTTTCCACGTTTTCCCCAACTAGTTTTGTGCTGTCGGGGAGATATGGCCACCAGTGTCTGTGGCCGGCTCTGTGTTGTGCTTCCGACTGTCTCCCTGAGATTTGCATAAATAAGCTCCCGGTCCCAGCATGCCCACACTGTTGCCCAGGTGCAAGGACATTTGCATATAGAGCTGTGATAGGGCTCCCCTGGGTCCCCTCGGCAACTGCTGAGCGGGTAGGGGGCCGGCAGCACCACAAATGAGTTCTGAATTGGAGCCTCACCGCTGCCCTCCATTTTATGTGTGTGGAGGCATGGAGCAAGGCAGAGAATGACCAGAGAGAGAGAAGAAGGAGATAAAAAGGGAACAAGGGAAAGACAGACGCCAGGAGATAGGTAGCATGTGGCAGAAGTCACAAACAGCAGCGACACAGACCACTCGCAAGATACGAATAACCCGTCTGCTTGATCCGTGACTTGGTTTATATCAGAATTTTGACACCGGGGTGGATCACTCAGTTGTTTATCGACATCATATAATGAGTCCCATAATGACTTTCAACAGCTCTGCTGATATATTACCCCATATTGTGTTGGACATCTACCAAAGCAATATCAGCCACAATATTTCTTGACTTTCTCTGATTCCCATTATGCTTTTCCATTACCATGAAGTCTCAGTGGCCTTTTGAATCAGCAGAATATGTTTGGGAGGCAGGGAGCCGAGCCCAGTCCTGATTAGTCACATGCCGCTCCTCTGACAGTATTCTCTCCATCTGAGCACCATCGAGCTGTCTCTCATTCCGCAGACAAGTTCTGATGGGACAACAGCCAAAGAGGCGTAATGGGAGCTGCAGGGATGCAAAAGAATAGATTCACACAAACGCCAAAATATATGCAAGTCAACGCATTGGAGGGTCCAATCTGTCGTCTGTGCTGCTTTTTAAATGTTGTCAAGGAACCTGATGGGTACACCCTGGACAGGTCCATCACAGGGACGGTTTAGAGTAGAAACCTCAGGCATGAACAGGAAGAACATGTAGACTACAACAATGTTTTTAATACGTGAAACCTTTTGTTGTGTTGAAGCACAACTTTTTGAGAACGCCTACCAGGACTTTTTGAAAACTTTCCAACTCCGTCTCCTTGTAGGAAACGATGATACCGCGCCTGCGCACCACGGTCGTAGTGAATGCTTCTTCTGCTCATGCGCAAGTAGATGGAAAATAAAAACAATATTTGCTTTGCTCCTATTGAGGGAGTGTCATGCCTCCTTTTACAGTCGACCGTCACCGTAAGAGCAATATAACTTAGTTGTATCTCCATACGAATGTCCGTGTACTCGCCATTGTTAATGTTTATGCCGTACTGTTCTCTGCGCACAGTTGTGTGTGGGTTTCATGTCAAAAACAAACAACAGCACCCGCTAGTGGCTCAATCGTTTTCTGCATTTTTCTGCCGCTTCTGTTTAAACGGACATCCTTGTCAAAATGCTGACGTGTAAAACGTGAAACTTTACAGAAACGCAATAACAATGTGTTTTCACTGGAAACGTTGCCGTGTACCTTTGGTGGATTATTCTCACAGTGAGGCGAGACTGCTCACCCCTACAAGCAACGTGCAGGCCGATTTCATGCAGACAATCAGAAGTATTTAACATAAAAGTTATAGTGGTGGCGTTGGACTATTTCATCTCCTTGTTCTTGTCGTTTGACACTCTCAGAGATGTTATCGCTATGGTTGGATGCTTTATCCGTGTCCTATTCACTGCAGCCACTTAATATTATGAATAGCAACATTCAAAACGTGAACGCCAGGGCAGAAGTAGGGCAGTAGAAGAAGAAGAAGAAGAGAAAAAAAACTCTCCTTCAGATTATGTTCACACTCTAAAAGGCCATTGCACCTGGTCATCACTTATAGAGAGAAAGAAATATCAACACAAAATCAACACATTGTGCGTTCTCTACTGTTGCGAAGACATTTTGACCTCAATTACCAGAGGGTGTCTGGTCTAAACGAGCGCGTGAAGACTCAAGGCCAAACAATGAGGTGTTAGTCTTGTCAAAGATGCTCAGAGGTCAATGAAAACCCTCATTAGCGGTTTCTTTATTCTGGACTGGAAATGTTTTTACATTTAAAAACATTGCTGCGAGGAAATGAAAGCAACCCCTTTAATCTATTCGCAGCGAGGGTCACATGCTGTATACAATGCAATCTGACATTGTGCAAAGATGAACCACTCCTTCAAATGATAAAAGAAAAGAATACAGAAAAATGACAGAAAGCAGAGGGGAAAAAAGGAACGTTACGAGGAAGGTCGGCAGAGATCGCCCGTATTACATTTAGTCCAAACATACACACAAAAAAAAAAGACTTTATTGCACAAATGTACAATTAAATCTGTCTTTGATGAATTGTTTACACTTTGAAATTGTTCAGTCGGTGTATTTATTTATCCTGTTTGTGTTGGTTAACTATCTTCCACATGATTATGGCTTTTTCTATTGTTAACAAAGAAAAAAAATCCTCCAAGTGACATCAGCAAGTCAAGTCCTTCGGTTGCTTTCCAAGAGCTTTTACATTAGAATTGTATTTTCTATTGCCAAAATTTACAACACGACAAATTCCCACAATGATCAGCCATGACGGCTCATTGAAAAACCAATGACAATTGGTGGTCAATCATGTATGGGTGCCCCCATTAACCCTGCTGATAAGGTGGCCACTTTATCAATTCAATTTGAAAATCAACATTAGTTTAAATTGAAAGAGTTGTGTAGTATTGGTGAATATGACGTATTAGAACCTTTGTTGCTTTCTCCTTCTCTCAAATACTGGTTTACACATGACCGGCAAATACCTTAATGAGCTTAATTGATTTCACCGCAACAATAAAATTTTCTCAGTAGATTAAGTGAAACTTCAAAATGAATCATAAAGCAGTTTGTACTTTATAAAAGTCTGATATTCTCCCACCGCACAGGGATCCGTTTTATTTTAAACACTGAATATGCATAACCTAAAACGTTGACGTTTAACTTCAAATAAAAATGTCACAGTTTATTAACACGTGCATATTCAATATCCTGTTTCATCAAGATTGAAAAGAGTTGGGATTTAATGTGTTTGTTCCTTACATTATCAAGAGATACGTCAAACAAAGTTGGAGTGTTTTAAAAAAGTTTTAAAAAGCCTGTCCAGCTCACACAGACACAGCATATTCTGAATGCGGCTCCTATGATGCAATATTCAAATTGAGGAAAAATCAAGGAAAAGCAATAAACTTTGAATACAAGGTTTTTGGACCAACGAGATCCGTGTGAAATTGTTGAAAAGCTGCATAATATGACCCATTTAAAGCTTATTGCTATTTTCCGCTGTAATCTTTGGTTTTTGTTTTGTTCCCTCCATGATTTAAAGAGATCCATCAAACAGTGCGTCTCAAACTGACCTTTGAACTCGCTCAACTGTACTCCCCTTCAGTGCAGTACTAATACATAGGTGAATATGTTTCTACCACATTTTGTGCAGTAAAGATTGAGTCCTGTAAACCTCCTCCTGGCACAACCATGGAGGACAACATCAGGTTCAAAAAGTTCAATAAAACCAAAGTGATCATAAGACAAGTAAATGAAGAAATGAAAAATTGACAGAGCTTTTTCTCCTTTCTTTACTTATTTGGCTTGTTGTCAAATCTTTTTCAGAATAAAAGCTCATTAGCCATTTGATTTAATTCTTATTAATCTGTCCCACCATAAATCTTTTTGAGAAGTTTGTCTGAGTGAATGTGACAGGTGGTCAAAAAACCCCACTGTCTGTCTCAGTGCTACTTTGAGTTTTAAAAGTATCTCCAATGCACATACTATGTGTTTTTTGACCAACACTCGTTATTGTTTGTGTGACGTTTGATTCACCTGCTTAATCACAGCATTAAAGTCAATGATAATGTAACTTTGTTACAGATTTGTGTTAAAACTGAATATATTTCTAAATAATGAAAAAAAAAAACAGCTGGAATTTATGTGGATCACTATTAAAACAACACAAAATATACATTTTGAGGCACTTCATTTTAACTTTTGACAAAAAGTTTTTTCACATAAAACATATTATAATGAATGCAATGAGGATACGTTGAACTATAGTGAACAGGGGAGACAACTGCAACCAATAGATAGAATAAACATTAATGTCCACTCAATATTTTATGTGCTGTCACTTGAGGTAAGTTCATCAACTTAAGAAGCTTTGAGCCATCTTCGATAAAAAACAGAGTAGAAAGTATAGACATTTCATTTCAAATAAAGGGAGTAAAGGAAAAATGTTGTGCACAAACCTTAAAATCAGTCACATGCAGACATTTGTTTTCCATTTAACTTAAAACAGTTTTGAAGAGGCAGCAGGTGAAGAAGGCGCTTCTTCTGCCTCGTGCTAGGGGGCGCTCGTCAGTCCACAGACTCTTATGCTGCAGCTGCAGAGGAAGAAACTGTCTCAATCTCAACTTTTGTACACAATGGAGGAACATATATATATAGCCAAGATCAAACTATTTTCTAAACTGGACTTTCAATCCAAGCAGGAGGTAATAATTCAAGGGATTTTTCTCTGGAAGGGTCTGCATATAAACTTCATTTATGAGTAAAGGTAAGACTATCGTAACATTTCTTGAACGTAATGTGCGTCACGTGGTCTACAGTTTGCAGAAGCTGCCTGCTGTTTGCTCGGTTTTCATTCACTTTTTTTTGACTATCTTGAAACCTTTTTTACTTTTGCTTTCTTTCTTCATGATGTGTTTGTGAGTTTTACTCAACATGCTGTTTTTTCTCAGTATTGACAGTAAATGGACCAGCTGATTGTTTACAGGGACTTATTACTGTCCAGCTCTTAACTGTGCATATTTGTTCACCATTCGCCTTGAAAATATTGATATTTTCTTGTGCATTTTAGTATTTACTTATTTCACATTTTATTCTTACTTCTTTGATATTTTAATCTTCTATTCTATTAACATCCTTTTCTACTCTGTGTGGAGCAACTGCAAATAATTTTCCTCAGGGATTAATGAAGTCGTGCTGCATGGCGATGCAGTGGTTATCGCTCTCACCTCACAGCGAGAAGGTCATGGGTTCAAGTTTGCATGTTCGCCATGTGTGTGCGTGGTTTTCTTCCAGATACTCCGGTTTCCTCCCACAGTCCAAAAACATGCATGTGAGGTCAACTGGCGACCCTGAATTGGTCCTGAGTGTGATAAATGAATGGAAAGAATGCGGATATAGATCTGATGCATAACCCCTCAACAGCTGCCGATCAAATATCAAGAATAATCTACTCTGCTGGGGGCATATATTTGTAAATCTGGTTATGATGGAATCAGCGCCCAGTACCTCCGTGTCTCACCAGCCTCCTCACCACATGTCAGTGCTTAAAATAAACTACCCAAGTACAGTAACAAGGCATTGGCACTTTTCTAATTGTCACCTTTGTGCTGATATTTGAATCTCTTCTCCGTCGTGTGATGTTAAACATTGTTTCCCCGCATAAACAACACATGTTTGTTAGTTGTGTACATTTGATATACCCACTTCATAGGCTCAGCCAGAAGGGTTTTTACACAAAACAGTCAACTGAGTATGATCAATCAATTTACTGGCCATGATTGATACAGTATGTTTCGTCTCGTTAAAGTGTTTCATGACGCCAAACAGCCTGAAAATTGCTGGTCTAAAGGACGCTGAAAGCTACGCTATTGATGTCTCTCTGTGGCTGGCATGACCTCCACTCCAAGTCTATCCGGGGCCTTTTGTTTGGTCCTTTGTTTGGCTCCGGGCTCTAATGGCAATCAAAAGGGACACGGTGGTCGTTCTCAGTCCTCGGCACTAATGACATTGGCACGGAGGCAGACAGGCACCGTTCATCCAATCCGCTGGCCCCCCAACACGGTCTCATTGCTGTACACCGAGCCTCTGCAGAGTCTCTTCGGAGAGCTCCCATTTAGCCATTCTCTGTGATTTCCCTCTCAGGAAACAACCAAATCATTTTCTCATAGACACGCTCATTAGCTGACAGCCCGTTCTCTGCCAGTTTCAACATTTGAATATTCCCGTGTGTACCTCAGCAAACATCGGAGGTCTCATCGTTTCCAACCAAAGCCAGAGCCGGCGTGCCAGTAACACACTCCAAGGAAAAAGATCTAGATGCCAAAGCAATAAGATGAGGTAAAAAAAAATAAAAATAATGAGTCAAATGTTATGATACTCAATTACATGATGAGAATATGTCAGAATGTAATTAGACATTTGGTTAGAAGGAGCAGCATATTAGGTAAATTGGTGAAAAACACTAGATGTGAGGCGGCCATTAAGATACACACAAACCTGAGGATAATATTATGTCCAACAAAATTTAAGAAAAAGTCATTAGCACAATCACGCATGGATAAACACACAGACGCTCGCGTGCATACCATCAGTTTCAGTGAGTTCAATGCCTGAGACTGATTTTTTTTTTTTCTCTTCCTTTTCCTAATATGTTCTGCAGTAAATCTGCATTGTCTGTGGCTATTGAAATACAGAGAAAGAGAGATCAATATAATAGGTTTGGCACCTGGCCAAAATCATCCCTGACAATGTGCGAGGCAGGCATTTGAAATCATTGGTGCATATCCGCGTGTTTGGGGGATAAAAATAATTCCTCGCCTCTTTGCCAGGGAGAGGGAGGCACAATGCCCAGGTCTGAAGGGAAGGGTGCCACATGGGTCTGCAAATTGGCTCAGGCGATCAGACACGGGCATCTCATTTTGTAGAGGAGAAGAAGAAGAAGGAGGAGGAGGAGGAGGAGGGGCGGTGGGTGTGGAGGGGTAGTAAGGAGGAGGAGGAGGAGGAGAAGATGGGAGGCGTCTGTATGTGTTGGTGGTGATGGTGGTGGGCGGCTGGAGAAGAGGGTGGTGGGGGTAAACAATTCCAATGATTTCCCCAACCTGGCACGGTCCAGGACGTGGATGGCTGCACTGGAGAGGAACTGCAACGGGTTTATTTGGCTCTCTGTTTGTTTCTTTATTGGGAGGAAAGAGTGAGAGAGAGCGGAAAGACTGAGGAGGAGGAGGAGGAGGAGGAGGAGGAGGAGGGTATGTGTTTCTTGTCAGTGCAGTCAGATGAGAGAGGATGTTCAGAACAAATAATTTCATTCAGATGAACTGAGAATCATTCCTTTACATTTGCAAACATTTTCCAGTCCCCAAACTAGAAATGCCATCACAAAGCCCGAAAGTTTGGGGGAAGAAGCGTTTTCTCCCTCTGCGGAGGCTCACTTGATAACATTAACCTCTGGTGTGATGTCAAACTCTGATGTCAACTCGCAGCAATTATTGCACCGCTTCAGAACGAATGCCAGGCTGAAACGCCAAGTGCAAATCAATTGCACGCATGGGAGAGCGTCTGGACCCTCACTTTCTTAGAAACACAGTGAATTTTCCCCTAGATTAGATAATATACAAACTGTATAAATTCAGTCTATAAAGCGTTAACGGTACAGATTAAGTTATACGGATCAAGTCTTTGTGATCTCTCCCTGGACCTCCACACCTTAAAGAATTGCTCTGCATTCTTTTTTTTTTTGTATTCATTGTGCTCCCCGACAGTGATGTAGAACATCTACCCTTGATTGCATGCGCCATACATCAACAACTTTAAACACATGCATAAGGCACAAAAAGGCATCTTGCACCCGGATGTGTATTTGTGTGTGTGTGTGTGTGTGTGTATGTGTGCGCGCACGTGCTTTCATGTGCACACATCAACACGTGCTCGGCTCACTGGATACACTTCCACACAAGAGCGCCGCGTGCACACGCACGCCCACGTGCCTCCCGTGCAGGTACCTTTGGCACCCTACAGACTAGACTGCTCCCGAAGAAGTCTCAGCGGGAGTGCAAGATTAAAAATGACAATCACTCGGGGTGCACGGCAAACACCACAGGAAACGCAGGTGCCTTTGTTAAGAGACACCCAGCGCTCTAAAGGGCCTAATTATCTGCTGTTATTTTGGCAGTTATCAGGCAGAGAATAACTCCCCTGCTCAGACTCAGACTCACACAGCGAAAAATTACTCACTCGCTCACAGTGAGCTATTATACTGCACCACTGACAAGGTATGAATATTATATGCTGTGTAGGAATTTCACTAGAATTTTCACAATAGACTGTTGTGGTTTCCTGTTTTGTACAGAAAGGAAATTATTAGTATCGCCCCGATCATTAAAAAAAACAAAAATCCCCCCCCCACCCCCTCCTCCCCCCGTCCCAAAATTGTAATTACTTTCAATTGCATACAACTTATTTTCCAAAACAAGTGCCAGGTGTAAGATATGGAAATCGGTCCAAACTTTTCCTACTAAATATTGCTGACTTCACAGCAATTTCCTCTCAGATCATAAAAGTGAAACACAGACAGAGGGAGAAGATATTAAAAAAAAAAACTCTGCTTCCCCCCCTGCTCTCGGGGGCTAGGTGGCACTGTTGGGCATGCTTTCAGACACACGCAATACATATCCTGCCCTCAGCTCATGAACAGATAATTGGACAGTTTTATGGAGGATATGAACTCTGAAGGGGAACTTAAGCCATCTAATCATTGGCATTCAGCGTATGCTATTCATATGCATAAATACAAATAAAACACATTCTCTGTCTGCACAAAGAAAGCCCGGGCTGAAAAGGAAGTCGCACTACAAAACATCTCTATTTCCCTGAAATTGAAGCAAAGATTATAGGAAGTAAATCACTCCAGGTAGAGAAATCTCTTTTTGCTCTTTTGATGCATGTCTGAGTTCGAGATTAATCAGTATAATATGTGATCTATAAGGACATAAAGTCCATCTTTTTTTTTTTTTTTGCAATTGAACAATGGAGGGGCAACAATGGTGTAGTGTGTGTGTGTGTGTGTGTGTGTGTGTGTGTGTGTGTGTGTGTGTGTGTGTGTGTGTGTGTGTGTGTGTGTGTGTGTGTGTGTGTGTGTGTGTGTGTGTGTGTGTGTGTGTGCTGTCCAGCAGCTGCCTCAAAATTCACACAAGAGGCAAAGTTGTGAAAAACATTTATTTATTTTTTTTTCACATCTCAAGTGTTTGTGTCCATGATATGATTAAATCAAAATGTTTTTTTGGGGACTCAAACCCTCATTGTCATTTTACCATATTTCAGGCGCATGTACCGGGCACCACTTGAATCCAGAACAAGGTGCATCAATCGCAGCGTTCCCTGAATGAAGCGTTACTTTCTTAGCATCGAAGATGCATTCAACATTTGTATTTATTTTTTTATTTTTTTTAAAAATCTGGTGTTTATGTGTTTACATCATTGGTTTCACCTTTCAGCTGAGGCACCCCGCCTGCTTTCCCTGCATGCTCTCGCCACTAATGTAACCAGCCCCATATAATATGCAGATAATGGTGCATCAGCGTGTCTTCTCCATGTCTACCTCGCTGCATTACAGTGGATCACTCGACATGGCCTTGCCCTGCAGGAATACAAGCGCCCTTGTAATTGAAATGAATAAGAGAGGGAGGAACATGCCTACAGAGAGCCCGAACTTCTCGCTCTCTCGTCAGCGTATTCAGTGGGGATCCAGCCTTTAGCTGGCACCGCCAGTCTCGGCAGCTCTGTCGTGGGGGCTGAGCGGCTGATCGGAAGTGGCACGGTCGAGGAGAGGAGCTCTCAGCGTGGGGTGCAGGAATGGGGACAGTCCCCTACGGTCTCCTGCTCCCTCTCCCCCTCTTTCACTCTCTCTCTCTCTCTCTCTCTCTCTTGTGCAAATGCATATCCATCTCTTATGATCTTTGGTTCTTCTTCTTTTCCCTCGCTATGATCTCCCTCTTCCTGTTTCCCTCCCACTCTCTCGCTCCGTCTATCTGTTTCCTTCTATCTTTGCTTCTCTGGCTCTCTCCTTCCCCACGGCCCGTCCTTCCTTCATCTAAGTCCCTCTTCCTCCTTGAGTTTTAGACTTTCTGTGTCTTATTATTTTCTTCTTTTTGTGTTTTGTTAGAGGTGAGTTTCAGATTCATAAGGAAAGAAGAAGAAGTAGCCCCATTGTGGGTATTGCAGCACCTGTTAAACTTGCTGCACTCTGTGCAAAGACTATAGCACATCTTTTTTTCTTCTTTTTTTAATTCCCTACACTTGTTTTGGACACTTGTACACACACTTCTTATCCTCTGCTCAACTTTTTCCCCCTATGCTTTGCTGAAGTTTTAATGTTTCACTCTGGCATTTTTAAAAAAAATTTTTTTTTTATTTTCCACTTCCCGGATGTGCTCTTTAAGTCATTTGCTTGAGGTTTCTGCAAAAAAGCTAAATAGATGCACATACGGTAGTTCATGCACCCATGGCACACGCTCGCTCCCCGCCCCTTCCCAACACCCGCCTCTTTGCCTCTTTACTCCTCACCCATCTGCGGGGGCAATTATGTGCCCCACTCTCATCCCCGGCGCAGCCACACACACTCAGCAAAACCACATTCATCCCTCGGTGCACCTGCATCCCTCATGTTTCTAACAGTCCCGCAATGGCCTCCGTCTACCGGCCTACAACGCCCCAGGTTCCTGCGAGAGCAGATCATTGTCATCTTTCTCTTCCTTTCTTCTATCCGTTCCTCCACTTTGGTGACATACACATTATTTATTTTATGACTGAGGACTCAATTTAAATCCCCTTTCTCCATCAGTCACATGCCACACAATGGCTTTCTCCTTATCTACTGGAGTGTCCTTTTTACAACACATCAGGGCGCCGTAACACACCAATAAATTCTACTGTTTCTGTATTCTCAGCGACTGAAACCAGCGGTTTAAATTCATCCGGATGGCGGGGGGGGGGTGGCAATGAAAAAAATATTTCAGTTGGCTCCTCTGTATGCCTGTGCGGTAGTTGTAAACAAGTAGCTCCTCCTCAACTTTAATTCTTTTTTTTTTCTCCTTCTTTTTCACCCTTTGTAAGTTTGGTAAGGATTCCTGCAGGAGGAGAATAAACAAGCTGATTATTTTTTTTCTTGTTATTCAGGAGCCAACTTGGTAACTTTGCCAGCGCCGAGGACAAACGTGTACACGAGTCGGGGTGACATTGCTGACCATGTCCAGCGGCCCAATTACCTCTCTCCAAATATGGCGTACAAAAGCCAGGCCGGTGTATCTGTACACATGGTGTCTGTTACTCCCCAATTATTCCTGCATAAGCAGATTGTGTGGAACATCAAACTGGGGATGTGATGGCTCGTGTGCGGGCTGCCTCCAGCAGAGTGCTCTTTCTTTCCTATCATTTGATCTCGTATTGTAATCCCAGGTGCTTTGAATAATTTATAGGATACAGCTTCTCGTTAAACAATAATTTATATGTGTCTATGAGAATTGATTCCACAGGAATGCACATCTAAATAATGAGAGAAACTGCTGCATTTCATCTATAAGAAGAAGCAGGGAGATAATAATAGCAAAACAAAGGCACTTGAATAACAACAACACCACCAGTGGAAATAATAATAATAAATAATAATAATAATAATAATAATAACAATAATAATAGGATTATTTTAAGTTAGATTTTTATAATTTTTCCCATTTCAGTGGATTAAACCAACATCCCCTGAAGAGAAATCTACATTATTGTTACATTGTAAATATTTTTAAACTTAAAAACGGCAACTTCCCCTCACACATTTCGACATCAACGTCCATTCTGCGACGTCACTTCATCCCTCTCGCACTCTCAAGTCAATATGCAGCATTTTCCTATTCACATCCACTTATCAATTCGCAGGAGGGCCACACTCATGCATGATGAATTTATTGTTAATGCAAAAGCCTTGTACTGCCCAGTGCTGGAGCCCCTTAAGAGAAATGATGCAACTGATTCCTTCTCAGGCGGAACAATCAAAATGTTCATCAGAGGAGAAGATGTAAGGAAGAGTGGGCATGAACCAGGCCGAGGTCACACCACCTACAGGGTTGTTTTGGGTGCTGAAATGTGAAATAAGTGCCTGCGCTCCAAGTAGTGCAAGATTAATTTGCTTAAAAAAGAGTAAATAGCGTTCCGAAAGCTCTCACCTGACACCTGTGTTCTCACACGCTCTCACAATTCGATAGTGAGTGAAATCTGACAAGAAAAGAAAAGGAAAAAAAACAAACACACAAAACAACGCTTCCTGTGCAGCCTGCATTTTGGCTTAAGCAGCAGTGTTGCATGCATAACAATGGATAAGAAAATGGTGTTAGTTAAGGTGCAACACTGTGAAGAAAGTTTTATTGGGACCTTTAGTAAAAGAGGGAAGTTTTGCTCGATTTTTTTTTTTTTTTTTTTTTAACAGGAAGTGCCGGGGACCAATTATCCAGAAGTGTGACGCTGTCAGAAGTCTCCAGGTTTTGTCAAGTCTTCTGACACTCTGCCAGTGTTGTTCTCTGGGAAATGGAACTGTTGAGATTTTTTTTTTCCTCTCCCCCCCCCCCCCCCCAAACGGGATAGAGAAAAAAAAATAAAAAATTCCCTGCATTCGTGAGTAGCCTAAGGGTCTGGATTTAACTTCTCCTGGTCGATACATTTTTAATTATCTTTTCTCTCTTTCTCTCTCTCTCTCTCTCTCCCTCTCTGAATATGCGATAAGCGTACTGTGTTTGTTTGGAGTCCTCCCCTCTTTTTTTTTTTTTTTTCCCCCCCAGAAATTTTACAGTGTCTTGAATCGGAATATCTGACATTAAAACGTGTAAACGTCCCTCATTAGCGACAAGATTCGAGATGTCATTGCTATCACATGGAAATCAGAAAAATAAGATGATAAAACGTAGATTAGCATTTTAGAACTGCCTGCATCTAGTGCATCATTCTGCTTCAAAGAAGAAAAAGATAAATGATGATGCCATTAAAAGTGAACTAATTAAGGAATGCTTCTTTTAAAAACTCATTAACTGCACCCTCATTTACATAATGATGCATATTAATTAAGTTTTAATGAATCTGAGCTTCCATCAAGTCTCCTCTCCTTGGCAGTGGAGCCATCTCTACAAATGAATAAACACTTCTCTTAAGTATATTTCTCCCTGCAAATGGGAAATGGGTTTTAAACAATAGCAACAAACAAACAAAAGCCTTCAATCTCTGCTCAATAGAAATGCACATAATTCAAGGTCAAACTTCCAACAGAAAAAAAATCTACATAAACTCTTACTGGTTAAAACAAAAAATAGCTATTACTTGTATTTTTATTTCTCTGTGTAACATATTTACAGAGTGAAACATTCCTGCGGTTATTTCCTCTCTTTTTCTTTCTATATATTTTTTTGGGGTATTTTAGAGGAGGGGATTAGTAATTCCACCCTGTGTCTTTATATAGAGAAATAGTATAGTGACAGGCTATGGGTTGCTTCTAATGAGATGCATTTTAAATTAGAGCGCACCTCTCACACTGCCAGCTGGTGCCTGCTCAGGTGCTTCAGTGTTGTGAATGACGGCATGTACGCACACATACACACACATCATCCTCATCATCATCCTCATCATCCTCCGTCCCTACTGTAACACATAAACCCTCCGACAAAAAGATTTCCTGACACTGGAGGCTGCCTGTGGTGTCTGAGTGACTTGTGTTAATCCAGGCTTTTGCTGCACTTTAATTATGTCATTCCTCTTAGTGGAATAAAAAAAAAGAAGAAGAAGAAATCATTACAGCACTGAGAGAGAGAGAGAGAGAGAGAGAGAGAGAGAGACAAGTTTTCTTTAACTAAATGGACTGGATGTGAGCGCTCCGCAGAGGAGGATAGGACAGACAGAAAAGACTTTAAGTTGAGTTAAGTTCCCGCCTGTCTTCTTTTGCTCTGAAAAGGTTTGTGGAAACAAAACTAACAAACTAAGAAAAGAGGAAACCGAAGTCCCCCCACCTCCTGTAAGTTTCGGTTTTTTTCACCTCGTGAATGAGTGCTTTTGAAAAACCGAGCGAATTCAATCAGATGCTTGGCAGCGACGGGAACTCCTGCAAAAAGACAGAAGTGCGCTGTCTGTCCTCCAGATGAACACTGTCTCATTGGTTTGTTTGTTTGCGTGCCCTCGCCTCTCCCCCAGCTGGCGCGTGGCGGGCAGGTAAAGCGAGAGAAGGGAGGGATGGCGGCCCCAGCCAGCGCGAGCGGGAGCGCTCCGAGGCAGACGAGCTCGGCGGGGTTAAAGGTCGTGACGATCAGATGATTGGAACTACAGAGGGAGAGGGTGTAGCCATGTAGGGAAAATGGGGGAAGCAGATGCCCGTTAATTAGGGGAAATGTGACGGACAAGATTTGATCAGCGAGGGGTACGGCTGCCTCCTGCAGCACGGCAGCTGTTGCGAGGGGGGATGCTGGTGGGGTTGGTGTGTGTGCGTGTGTGTGTGTGTGTGTGTGTGTGTGTGTGTGTGTGTGTGTGTGTGTGTGTGTGTGTGTGTGTGTGTGTGGTTGTTCCCGTCCCCACAGGGCACCGCCACACTTCACAGACATGCCAGGAACCGTCCGCAGGCCAACGCAGTGCCCTACGGAGAGAGACTATTTACAGCACAGTACAATTCAACTCATTAAACTCTCAGATGAAGTTGTATTTGTCAGGGGTGAATCTTAGCAGGAAACTTGGTTTGTTTCTGTAACAAATCCCACAATTTGTTTTTTTATTGTCTTTTTTTTTTTTTTGGAAAGAAGTGCTTTCAGTGAACTCTGCTCGCGGGCAGAAGAATCAACCCGGATCCATTTGAGTCATGTGGGCTGGTGAATTAGAGAGAGGTTTTGGACTTTAACTCAACAATCTAAGACTTTGAAGTGACAAAACAACCACAGTACAAGTATTTAGGTGGATTTGACATGAATATACTTTACATTTAAGTATGATTCACAACATCTACTTTGCTACTTTCAAGTGTCTTGGTGTGCCCACAATGTTTATTAACATTCAAACTTTTTTTCTAACTTTTCCAATAAGTTTAATTAAAAAAATTATATCTTTATTTCTTTGCCATTATGTAATTCTAATTTCAAGATGCTTCATTGTCTGAGAGATGTCTTTCTTGAAGGTAGATGCTGTAAGCTCATGAATTCAACAAAATGCTTGTTACAATGAGAATATGTGTGATTAAAAAGTACCTAATACTAAAGTACTTTGTTGATGACCATATCGACAAGAACATGACATGTCGAACAGTATTTGGTGCAGTGATGTGGGGATTTGTGGACAAAATATAGTGACTTTGTACATTTTAGGAGAGTAACAGTGTGAACAAAAGTGACACGAGAGCAGATACTGATAATAAGTTCATTTAAATAGCTTCCGTCAGTCCTGCTTCAGGGTTTTCACCTATTTAACTGTTTAAGTCCAGTTGGCAATGCACACATTCTTCTGAAGAAATGAAAAAGTGAAATTTTCCACACTTTAACTCTCATTTATGATATCCAACCTATCGTGCACTGTGGGTGGTTGAAAATGAAAAAAAAAAAAGTAACCAAGACCTTTTAACTGTTTTGATGGTAGGCAGAATAAGACCGCAATAAATGAAGGTCAAATCAACTACAGCAGGGGTGTCAAACATGAAAACACTTATAGGAGAATTTAATTTGTATTTTTTGACATTTCACTGTATGTTGGACCAGAAGTTCACGTTGAAATTGGCTTCATGTTGAGATTGTAGTTATTTTCTGAAGTAATTGTTTGGCTTTTTGTGAAAATAGAGCTGTTTTCATCATGGGTGCTCTGCACCACAACAAAGGAACGTCGTTAAAGTTTAGATTTTAAATTTATTATTGCAGTATTTTACCGTAGTAGTGGCAATAGAGTACAATTTTTGGCCACAGTAGCTGACTACAAACTCTTCCTCTTTCACCTCCAGCTACGTTGTGCTCTTGCGGCACTAAGATTATGGGTGCTATTGTGTTGGCATTGTATATATATATATATATATATATATATCAAACATTTATCATGTCAGACAATTGCGCACCAGAGAGGAGTTGAATATCATTCAAGTCTGTGTGGAGAGGCTTTTTTCAGAATTCCGGAGTTTGTCACAGTCATACGTTGAGAAGAAGAGGTGCTAAAAATAATTTACGCAGCCATACTATTCCTTCAAATCTTTACCTTTGCCTTTCTGAGTCACACTTTGATAACCGCTGACCTTGACATTTGCCGGCAGCCCCTGGCTGACGGCCTCTTTGTCATTTCGTTTTTGATAAACCATGGATATCCCACGCTATCTGTCACTTGTTTTTTTTGTCCTTTTACTAGTGAAAACAGTGGAGTTTCAGTGAGTAACTTCTCCTGCAATGACTCCCCGTCTTCGCGTCTATCTGTCTGTCTTTTCCGTCTGTCTGCCTTCGCTGTCAGCGTCGCGCCTCTCTCCCCAGACTCCCCCCCCCCCCCCCGTCCGTGAGTTGTTTCTATCCGCGGTCGTGTCAGGTGTTCATGCTATTTGCTCCCGTTCTAATGCTGCTCGTCTCGCATGTGCAATTAGCGTGCCACGAGACCGACTGACGTGACGTTCGACGATGCCGACAGACGTTACTAATGCAAACAACCACATTATGATTCTTAAAAAAATGTTTGCCTTGTAGCTGAAGAGGGATGGGAAGAGTTGAACAGATGGGCTGTTGGTTCATAAAGTCTTAAACAACTTTTTATTTTTTTTTTCCCCGGCAATTGTTTAACATTCACTAAACATAAGAGTACTTCTTAAAGCTGTGCATGTCAGTTTTTATTAATCAGTCAGTACCTATTTAGATCAGCAAGTGATGCTTTCCCATCATTAATAATCAAATACAATTTAAAATCAGAGTTATAAGACTGTGCAATTTGTACAAGAAGGCATTATTTTCTGTAGTTTTCACTGATAAATAATAAAAATCAAGAGTTTAGGACAGTCTATTATTTTATAAAAAAATACTTTTTAATGTAATCAAGACAAATTGAAATTAGACCTTGTTAAGTAATAATAATTGCAACAGGTATAAGAATTCATTTTTTTCTTATATATATATATATATATATATATATATATATATATATATATGTGTGTGTGTGTGTGTGTATATATATATATATATATATATATCTCTCGCTGTCAAGCCTGCCTGACTAATGCCTATAAATATAAATCCCAACATAATATCAAACACTTTCAACCATAATCTGATACCCAATACCAGATTATTAATAGCGTGCCTTTTTCCCTCAGTGTGTGTGAGCTGGCAGCTAATTATGTCATTATTTGATATGATTTGTTCAGTCTGCAGCTGTGCTCGCAGAGAAGGGTGAGAGGAACTGTAGTATGTATCCGACCACGCTAATCGCTCCGTTTGTTTACGTAGCCCCGTGTTTTTTGACCATGTTTCATTGATAATCTCACTGAATTGTCCGAATCACGGTGCACAAATGTTCCACTCTCAAAAAAAGTTGACTTGAAGTTGAAAGCACACACACACAGACACAAACCCAGCCCAGTTATTATATTGCTATTTTATTTTTGTTTATTTGTTTATTTAAGTAAAAAAACAGTGTTGGTACAAGTTTTAAAAGAAGTCCTCATTTGTTTCAATATTGAGACGCTTTTTGATACACCTCAGATGTTTTATGTTAAATTTATCATTTCATTGTTACAAGCGGCAGAATATGGCATGCAAAAAAAAAAGCAAAAAGAAATGTTATTGAGAAGACTCGCACCATCCCTCCCTCCCTCCCTCCCTCTCCCCCTCCCGTCGACACCCACTCCACCACCACCACCTATTAAAACTTATCTTTCTTTAATCAATTGTTAAATGTCATAGACAATCATCATTTAACACAGTCTTCCTGTGTGATTCTTTTTAATCTGGCTGTAAATAGGGCAGCCCTGTCTATCACATCAGTTTTTGCCGTACACCAGAGACTTAAGGTGTTTCAACAATAGCTCATGAAAAAAACAAAAAGCAAAAAAAAAACAAAGAAGCACTTTTTTTCTCCCTCCTCATCTCAAATCCCCGCAGAGAACACCAAAGGTATGAAAAGTGAAGAAAGGAGGAAATAAATCCAGGCGATGATGAATAATTTGAATGTAGAAATGAAGCTGTTTCAGGAGTGAGTGAGATACCGCACAAGGAGCAGCCATGGGGAGCGTACAATTAGGTCACCCAAAATAAAACGCTATCCTCCAGAAAGTCTTTCTTGGAGTTGTCAAATTCAATATATTTCACTGCCAACAGAATTCTTGATTTGGCTGTGAAGTGAGAGGGCGAAAAAAGAGAAGGAGAGTGAGGGATTATTTGAGAAAAGACGACTCAAGGACCACGTAGATTTCATAATTTATGTTCAAAAAAAAAGTGGGGGGGACTTTTTTTTTTTTTTTTTTTTCATTTAAAGTCACTCTATCCTCTCAGGAGGGACAACAGCCATACTGTCAGGCATGCGCTTGGGGAAAACATGACGTGTCTCTGCAATGATACCTGGCGTTGTCTGATTTCCGTAAGCACGCGGAGACATTGTTTGCTCTCTCGCCGGCTTTACATGCGACTTAATGACACTCAGAAAGGAGCTCCCGCCACTGAGCGCGAGCGTGGCCGCCGCCATGGCGGCACCTCGTGTACCGAAGAGCGCCGTAACAAAACTTTGGGGCGGTGGAAAGTTTACAAAGCATCAATGCGGTGACAAAAGTCAACAAACAGACCCAGCCAGCCAGCATCTCTCTCTCTCTCTCTGCGTTCCTCTCTCATACTCTCACTCTCTCTATCCCCACGACACCCAACAGGAAGGCGAGGCTCCTCCGGAGAGCACGGTACGACGCGTCTCCAGGTGACAGATATGTCACACCACCTAAAACCCTGTGGCACAATTATACCTCTGTCGCTCTGAAGGGAGAGGGGAGGTGCGGGGGAAACGGGGAAGGGGGGGGGGGGGGGGGGGGGCGATGGCGTAGGGGTGTGTGTGGTGGTGGTGGTGATGGGGGGGTGGAGGCGGTGGGTACAGAGCGAGAGTGAGTGAGTGAGAGAAGTGGAGGGTGTGCGGGGTTGGTGGTGCTGGTGGATGCTTTACTCCTGGCTTATTCAAAGAGACAGCCCAAGGGATGCCTCTCGCTCTTCTAACAAAGCACTTCTTTTTTTTTTGCCTTTTTTTTTTTTTTTTTTTTTCCTTGAGTATTGCTGGGTGTGCTCCAGTCAAATCCTCTGGGCCCCAGTCTTCCCCCTCAGCCATTTGAGGATGCCTCAGAAACTTTTTTCTCGCAGACATCGGGGCCCGTTTCACTGCTGATGTTTCAAATGAATATTGCAACGCCGCTGCGGCCATGCAGAGAGGGGTTACTCGGGGAGTGGGGATGGATGGCGGTTTAGTGTCGAGACTCGCAGCTGAGGGATTGTCACTTAATTCATTGTAGTCAATTGTCACGCGGCGGTGACACGTCGCTTTAAAGTCATTTTCATAAAGATCTTTCTTGGTGCTTGATGAGTTTTTCTCTGGCTTCAACTTAGCGACAAAAAAAAAAAAAAGGCGATTTCTCTCCCCTTTAATGCAAATAAAATCTCACATTTCTGTTCACAGACACACACGTACACAGTTTGTATTAGCTCCTTCTGACATGTGATGACTTGGGAGTGCCTAATACGGGCCCACGGCTTTAACAATGCATGAGTGAGGGAAAGAGAGAGGGGACGTGCTCGCACTCCAACTAGGTCAAACTGTCTAAGGAACAAAACAGAACAGACCTCAAGTTTGCGGAAATCATTACAGGAAAACAAACTTGTCACTCGCTTGACACCCTTGACTGTTTTGCTTTCCGAAGCAGCGAACGGTAATAATAATAATATAAAAAAAAGAAAAGAAAAAAAAAAAAGAAATCTCCATTGCAAATTAGCCTCTATGGTTGTGAAGTTTTCCCCCGTTTGAAATGCATATCAAAAAGCCAGCCAAAGCCACAACTTACCTTGTCGTTGACATCGGGGGACAGGAGAAGAAAAAGCGCTTTTTCTCTTCGAGGAGCTAGTTTCGATTGTATACACAAGCTCCACAAAGGAAGATAAACCAGAGGCATACATTCATAAAATATACATCTGCTTCTTTGTCTTTCGTTAAGATCTTCAACAAATAGTGCTGATGCAAGAAGGACAAAAAGAAAGAAGGTTATGGGGGGGGTGGGCGGTGAAAAAAATAGAATTGCAGCAGCATTACTTAACCTCTACCTCTTCTTTATGAAACACAGCTAATCATGAAAAGAGGCTCATTTATACTTAAAGCGCCTTTGAGGGCCTTTCCAGCGCTGTTTCTGCCACACTTCTCCTCTGGTTAGAAAGCGGCTGACTTTAGTCGGCGCCCGTCGCCAACTTGCTTTAAACGTATTTCCACAAGACTTCCTGTGTCAACGCTTCGTTTGTCATTATCTGACAATACAGGCAATATCACCCGTTTCCTGGTGGTTTATTAGCACCTGTCACCTGCGTCGTTTTAAGCATCCAGCATTTTAGTTTTTTTGGGGTGGGGGGGGTGGGGGGGGTACTCCTCACCTTGTCTGTCCATTCCTGCATGCATGGCCACACACCCCCACCACCACCACCACCAGCAGTTTGTATGTGTGTATGATTGCCGGTACAGGAGAGAGCGGCGGGAGTGACAGCGCCCCTCCCCAAGGTCACGTCCAAGGAGAGTCGAGCCAATTACTATGCAGATCAGAGCTGATGGCGTTTAAGGGGATTGCTCCGATGCAATCACATTAGCCGGCCAGAGAGGAATCTCCAGGCTGACCCCAATCACAAGGGCTACAGCGCCGGGGTCAGCCAGGATGGAGGACTGCCGCCCATGTTTTCTTTTCACAAAACACTTTTTCCTTATCTTGCGAAGGCACGTGATTATCAAGCCAAACAAGCCTCCTCCACCACCCCGGGCCTCCTACAGGCGTGCACTTGCATATATATATATATATATATATTTATTTATTTTTTTATTTTTTGAGAATGCATATGGATTGCACCACGTACAGTACCCGGTGGCGAGAGGCCGTTTTGGGTGAGAAATAATGCAGCCGGATGGTAGACTGTCGCACAAACACAACCCAACAGCGTTCACAGTTGACCACAGTTATCCGCAGACATGCATTCACACTTTTCCTGCCATCTATTTCTCTCCCTCTTTCTCTCTCTCTCTCTCTCTCTCTCTCTCTCTCTCTCTCTCTCTCTCTCTCCCACTCGTCTTTCAGGTGATACGCCTGTCTGTGATCCGCCGCGGTCTTGGAGGGCAGATTGCAATTTACTCTCTCCCTGTGGGTGAGGTGTGTGTGTCCAGGTTGTAAATATGCCTCCTCTGTCTTTCTCTCTCTTGCTCTCTTTTTTTTTTTTTTCTTCTTCTTTCTCCCTCTGTTGCAGCCTTCCTCTCCTCCGTCAGTAGTTTCCCCCGCTGCCCGTATGGCCAGTAATGAGACTGAGTCTGATCAGGTCGCCCCGGTGTTCCTGGAAAGATCTCACTTGAGCCACTGGCCCGTAATGGAATCTGCATCTAATGCATACATAAATCACACCTCTTTCAGGACATTTTCATATGCATAATGTCTTTCAACCCCCCCCCCCCTTCTCCCCCCTTCCCATTCCTCTTTCACTCTCTTTCCACCCAATGAGCTTTGCATGGAGGGACAGGGGGAGCTGTGGGGAAAGAGAGGGATGGCGAGATGGAAAAAAAAAAAAAGGAGAGAGAGAGGTGATGAGTCCCCTCCCTTTTTTCTTTTTCTTTTTCTTTTTTCTAAAGAAAGAGAGAGACCCGTCTGTAATTCTGTCCTGTCTATTGTGCTGACAAGACTGGCTGAGTGGTGAGATGATGCTAAGATTGGGGAGGATCTTCTTTAGGTGGCTGTTCGACATCTGTTCTCACTGTCTGCATCCTGTGTGAGGGGATGTGTGTGAAAGAGAGTGAGAGAAAGAAAATGGGAGAGAGAGAGAGAGAGAGGAAGAAAGAAATGATGCCAGAAGAGAAAGAATAAATAATTATAGCTTGAAAAAAAAAAAAAAAAAAAAAAAAAAAAACAGAATGGAGAATTTGTCAGTTCGGCACATTTAATGGACTTTGGGTAGATTTGCTAGGGACAGTTGCTATGGTCTCGCTCTCTCTCTCTCTCTCTCTCTCTCTCAATGTCTCTTCCTAACTCTCTCTCTCTCTCGCCCCTCTGAAGCTTTGTTATGTTAATGCAGACGGATGTGGCGGATTCACAGTGATTTTTCATCTGCCGGTGACGAGAGATAAAAGGCGAGTGACGAGGTGTCGCGATCGTCCTCACTGTTCGCCTCTCAGTCACTAACAAGCTTCTGCATTGTACCTCCGCCATTTTCCGCTCGCTCCATTTGCATCTGCAAGCCTCCACTTCATCCTCCCTCCTAAAAGTTTATGCCTCCTCGTTAGGGCCACGTAGGTGTGAGATTAAAATGTTGGGCACACTTTCATTTTCATAAGCGCGGCGACTGCGCGTGCGCGCGTGTGTGTTTTGTGTGGCTGGATCTGTATGTGTGTGTGTTTGTGTGTGTGTGTGTGTGTGTCTATATGTGTAGGGCACATGTGCGCTCTGTAAAGGAGATATTACCATACAGCATCTATGCTAGTCAGTGTTATTTATTTATTTGAGTGCCTCCTTAGTACGTGGCACTTTTTCCCCCCTGTAGGTGCTCTGCATCTCTTTAGATGATACAAGCTGCCATATCAGCACGGGCTAACCCATTCTTAATCACATTTGCATTTTTATTTTGAGATATTCCTCAAACGTTTGCATTATTGAGGATTTATGATGAGCTCTTCGCCTGATCCTCCATCAACTTCACTCATAAAGAAGGTTCTCCATAACTCATAGGCGAGTGGAATATGTTGGCCCCCTGAAGTAATTAGATAGCAGAATTCTGATATGGAAAGTTTGAATAAATCACTTTGTTTATGAGTGCTGAGGCCTTGAGAAGAAGGTAGTCGAAAAAAAAAAAAAAAAAAAAAAGGCCTATTCACACCGTGCAGGATACAGTTTTGCCGCGGCGCTGCTTATAGTGTGCAATTAGATTTTGGTCAAGTTATAGAAGGTAACGCAGCTTGTGTCACTGTTTCTACCGGTTATGTCACGACACTGTACTCTCATGACTGGAAAGAGTACTGCCGGGTGGGAAGGAAAAACACACGCGCTCATGCACGAGCTATTAGATGTCCGCTCTTCCCAAAATCACAAAACAAATACTGACATACTACAAGGGCTGGCTCCTCAAACTGCTTCAGTGGAAGATCCCAAAGTGACTAACATGACCTGAAATGTTGGGATAATGTAAACGGTGCAGAGCTTGAGGCATGACCACATGAACACTGGTACACATGTTAGCAGATTAGCTGTTATATATTGTATATATAGCAAATTCTAACTGTAGTTCCCTGTTCACAAAAAAAAAAAAAGAAAAGGCCTGCAAGGAAATGAATGGATATGCATTTACTTGCCTGTGAAAAGAGTTGCGTAATTTCTTCTGTGGGTCTTGAGGGAGCCACAAAAACACAGGGGGAGTCTATTAAATGATAGTATCATATTGCATTATAGGAAAGCGGGGATCCCGTTTAAGGGTTTCAGTGCATGAAGCAATACGCTGCCACGGGAACGAGCCTGTTTGACAGCTTCCGGTTCTGTCATCATAAAGTCATCGGGGGTTTTTTAAGGGTTCTTTAATTGGATGTTTGAAATGATGCATGTGTTTAAAACAAGCTTAGTAAACGATGACTCTGTGATTTAAAGCTTTTCAAAGCCACGTTTGCTAACAAGTGGTTGAGCGAGAAGACGTAAATTGCTATGGATTGAAAATCTGGTTTTGTCATCCCGACTGAGCCTTTTTGATTTAAGTAACGTCGAAGATGAAACAGTGACGTGGAGCTGAGCAGGCCGAAGCAACCCAGAGGTTAAAAACCTAGGGTTCTGTTGAGACGGCAACTTTTTCAAGCGAAAAACGCAAAACTTATTTAGCATTTTGTCTGACCTTATGGTCTGTTCGTGAAAATGTTCTTAATTTTCATAGCGTAGTGGAATGTAATTGTTAGTGTTTCTGTCATTTACGGAACAAAAACAATGGGTTTTCACTTTGTCTTGTAAAAAAAGGTCCGACATGTTCTCACAGCTCAAAACTGGGAAAGTTACCAGATGGGAAAGTTCCATTTCCTCAACTGGCGGAGGATAAATAACAAACACTGTAGCAACACACACTGATGAAATGATGTTTGGATATGAAAAAAGTCCAAGTCTAGTTGACCTGATTCATTAGTTTGAGATGCTAGAAATGAAAATGTGTATAGATATGAGTTTGGCTGATAAATATTCGTCACGACAACAAATTTGCTTGTCGGAGCTCAGGTTTACTTGTGGGAAGTTCCCAGATATCAAATGCATTTTTCCAACTTCCCAAATGCTCACTGTGTGTGTACAGTTAAAGGATTTTATTTTATTTAATTTTTTTAAAGCCCCACAATAACAATGCACCATCATACACATCGTTCAGCTGTCACTGATTTTATATGTTTGCGATGAAACAAAAACAGATATTATTCTCTTTTTCATGCGGGACCCAGGATGATGCTCACTTTTCAGTCTACAATCAAAAATATGTATTCCTGCCATACCATGTTGCATGATGGGAAATGTAGGAATTATTTTACAGCGTTTGTAGGCACTTGTCCCTCCCATTGCAATTAATGCACATGCAGTTCAGTGATAATTCTAAAAGCGAGATGAACGCATGGTTTTGTTGTTTCATTTGAAAGAGTATTTTTACTTTCACACAATCGTCATTCTCCAAACAGGTGAATACTACTGTTTCATTCTCTGTCCCTCTTTTTGACAAAAAATTCAAATGATGTTCCCTCTAATTCACAATGAGTTTTTTTTTTTTTTCTTTCTGGCAAATCTATGGGAAATGAATCAAGTCGAGTTTTATTAAAAAGGATTTGAATATTCAAATGAACGCTTGACTGATCTTTTGTTTAAGCCCTTTTCCTGTCACCAGTTATTAGCTCAAGAGGGTGAAAAGTTTCCCATATTTTGGTGAATTTCACATTGGATTTACACTGGAGGTTTTTTTTATTAAACCATTATTTACATTGACTCGTTTCCATTTTGGTTCCCTACAGAAAGTTCAAGCTTGACATTTTTGAACAAACTTTGTGTGTTTCCTTATTAGTTTTTATTATAGATTTGCAATGATGCTTCAGTAAAAATAGGATTTCCAGTCACTGTTTACCGAGATGTAATTGGCTATCTGCAGAAGTGAGGTTTTCGGCGTAGGGCTGAACTTTGGGATGAAACATAAATTACTGCCTCGCTGCCTCTGCCTAACTGTAGGTAGTTATTCTACAAATAGAAATCTCTGCCTCATGATAATTACTGCCACACACACACACACACTTGCAGTGATGTGATATGAATGTGTGAAGCCATTGTACGTGGGGATCAAAATAATGACATGTCGACCCATGAGAGGAAGGGATTAAAAATGAGATGGATTGTTTTTTTGCATGAAAAGCAGTTCAGTGGTGTTGAACAAGTGGAATTCAGTGCAGTGATTCAAAAAAGGACAACTTGCCCTCTGTGTGAGGCGCGTTAAACAAACCAAGTAATAGTGGCAGACTTCCCATTAATTAAGCTTGAAGGATTCAGTTTCAATCCTCCATTTGTTGATGGGGAATTGCATACTTCACAGCCTCTGCCCCTTTGATGGTAGTTTTGGGACCAACAAATTGATTGATGGATAGCTATTTGCATGTATCTTAAAATGCATCTTTTTTTTTTTTTTTTCTCCCTGTTTTTTTTTATTGAAAATAATGGAATGGAAGTAAGTGTGTGTAGACGGGGGCCTGGCGGTGGGTGCGGGGGTGTCGGCGGCAGGGGGGTTGGTGGGGTGTGGGGGGTGGTGGGGTCGGCTTGTTAAGCAGAATTCATTTTCCACCAGATCATAATGCAATCATAGTGGGGCCTGCTTTATTGTGCCAGCCAGTCAGCACACACACACACACACACACACACACACACACACACACACACACACACACACACACACACACACACACACACACACACACACACACACACACACACACACACACACACACACACATATATCTTACTCTGTTTAGGATTTGATTTTATTATTCCATCTCACTGTGTCCTATTCAAGCATGCACAACAGCCACACATTCCTATTTATTTATTCTCAGATGCTCATAATCAGCCATATCAAGCTTGTGCAACGCTGTTACCCGCCTCCTTTATGTCGTACAGGGATCGCATTGGCTTAAAAAAAAAAAAAGTAAGACTTTGTTGCCAGCACAAAAGCAGAGTTCGATTACACGTTGGCCCGCTGTAAGAAAATTGAAACTCTCTGTAATCCCACCTTAAGGAAATTACTTTGATTTCCATGTTCATGACAATTTCATTATTGATGAGGCAAAGTGAATTGGCAGAGGTGGTGTCCAAAGACCTACATTAAGTGCAATATTCAAATTGTCCCCCTCTCAGTATGAGCTGTGACCTTCGGGTGCCATGAAAGCCCAGCCTTATAACCGAGGCAGTTAGTTTGCCTAAGGCATATGAGATATAAGCATATGTATATTGATATATTGAGGTAGTTCGTCCCTCGGCAATGCAATGAAGCGGGATATATATTTATATCTAGGTGTCCGGTGGACGCAGTGCCTGTGTCCGCTGATGAGAATGGGTATCTGCCTCCGCAGCATGTGGGTGAATTTACTCGAGGTAGTGCGAGCAGGGGTTTCAATCTCCCTGCAAACCATTTGAATATAGGCCGCTGATTTATTACCTTATTTGGTCTGTCTTCTGTATGCAAATGCATTAGTGGAGGGGGGTTGGGGGCGGGGGGTTGGCTGCTGGCAGTAGGGTTGACGGTGGCGGCGGCAGTGGTTCTGTTGGTGGTGGCGGTGGTGTTGTGGGGGGCACACTTTGGTTGTATGCATAATGAGATTCCCAGGGTCATCCCTCCGGTGTGTCAGGGACCCGTAGTGAGGCAAGCCTCCAGGGGATGTAGAAGAAGATGGGTGGAGGGGGGTACCAGAAGGGTGGGAGCTGGGGGGGGGCAAGGTTGCAGGGGAATGGGCCCCGCAAGGCAAAGTCCCCAGGTGGCCCCTCCCCGTGCCTCTTACCACCACCACCACCCCCACCAAAGCCTTTGTAACCCTTCCTAAACTCCTGGCATTTGCTCAGCCTATCCACTGCCAGCCTTCTCCAGACCTAGCCAGTACTAAGTGTCTTCGGTGGCTCTTGGCTCAGTGGAAGTACATTAGCCCTCATGACAATACAAGCCCCCCCACTCCCCCGCCACCCCCCTCCCCCGCCAATTATGGATCTGATCTGTGTGTTTAATAATTGCCCTCTTCAGATGCATTCAATTGTGTCCAAATGGGAGTGGAATTGATTTTTTTGTCGGATATTAGCCGATTACTTTGAGTGCCCCCCTAATTTGAATCGATTTGAATAATGGTTATTCATGTGATCTTTGCCTTTGCTACTGTGCCGCGCAACGACACGCCCTCAAGGTGCAAGCACTGCCACTGTGATAAGTACACTGTACACACAAGTGTTGGCATGCACACACCGTTTGATATTACACGTTCTTTCATAATTTGAGAAATGTTAAATGATTAATACATTAGAGGCTGGAGGATACAAAGGTGATTGCAAGGGCATGGATTAATACAAAATCTTGAGATTCATCCTTTCAGCCACAGATCAAAATGGTCTTCATGTTTATCATCAATGACAGCGGAGTTGAGAGTGGCCTTTTTATGGCTTTAAGTGGAACTCCATCAGAATGGCGCCTTTGATTGCCAGCCTGCCTTAACTGTAAATAAATATACGGCTTTCATTTGCTCGCTTACACGTGTGGATCTCCAAACGCATAAGCCTGGAAGATTAGAATGAAAATTTATGAAAAGATGTCCCGCCTCGACTCACTTTTGTCGAGCATATATGCAAAGCGCGGACCTGGGTGCTCTCATCCGTAACGGAGTGAACGCTGCACCGGCCATCATATGTGCCTCAAAGAGACCTGGGGGACGCAGACAGTGATTTACCCCTCCACCTCACTCACACAATAGATAGACAATAGGCCTGTCTGACACTTAAAATATTAAAGAGTGGAATATGCACCGCTACGTTGATCTTCACTATCAATATTTAACATCCTCTTATGCATGTATGCTGAGTTGTCCAATTTCATTAAGGCCATTTGTCATCCTGGAGGGCACCGGTCTTGGGCCCCGAGGAGCCCAGGGACAAACCGAGGGGGGCTTTTGTCACCAGCACCCATGTGGGGAGGGGTTGCAGTCGACTGATCGACCTCACTTACAGTACAAATGCAGGGTGTGAGCAACAAACAAGCACGATCTCGAGTATTAATTGTACCTAAGATGTTGAGGAGTTGAAAACCCAATCGGCTGGCGTCGGGTTTGAACCACGCAAACATTTCCACGCGCACGTACCGTAGTCCTCCAATCCGTCAACGCTTTGAACAACTCACCATTTGGTTTTCATTTATGCTCTGAACGTCATTGTGTGGGTACGTGCTTCTTTTTATTTTTTTTTCCATCACCATAGAGAAAACGTATGCTCCTAAGAGAAAGGTGCAAGGAAGTATATAACCACAAATTGTGCATTCATCAGTTTGTGTCTCTTCTGTGGGCGTCGCTCTGAGCATGTTGACTAAGACAAGGCGGTATACGCGGAGCTCTATTTGCCACTCGTACATTTGGCTCGTGTTTATCACATTTCCTCTAACAATACATCTAGATTCCTAAAGGCATAGAATCTCAAATGTGACATTTTAACAACCCTTATTCCTTTCACGCTGCACCATTTCCTTTTTGCACTTTAGTGTCATTTTCATTCCAAACCTGAATTACCAATTTGTCTTTGTGGCACGGGCAATTTACATGCATCCCTTTCAGTTTTTTTTTTTTTTTTCTTTTTTTTTTTTTATATGCAAAATGCACTAAAGTGTAGCATTTTTCCCATCACAAGGATATTTTCCCGGGTCTAATTTCATGGTTTTGATGGTGAGTGAGTCTGTCTCGGAGGAACTGTACCTCTTGTTCTCATAGCTCCTGGGTGACGTCTTGATGACAAGTGTCTTTAATATGCATGGAGAATGGCAGGTCCCACATTTTGTCCCCACAGTTTTGCATGTTGAGGGGAAATTGCCCAGTGTTGAGGCTGTGGTTACTGTAGGAGACGAATGTCAGTAACCATTCAGAGAGACCCTGGCTTTTTATGATTATTGCCTCTGTGTACCACCATTAAAAACAGAGTGGGGGGAATTGTCCGTGCAGCATTTTTGGCTCGGTTGTGCGGTGGCTAGCTTCCAGTAGGAAGGGTTGCACAGACATTTCTCTCTTATGAAGGAGGTGCAGTGATCCCCTGCCAAACCCAGGGGCCTGTGTCCTACCGTGCCACAGTCGGGCTTAAATGGAATCTGAGGGCTTGTTCGCTTTCAGAACCAACAAAACCGTGTTTATCAGGTTTGTAAGGACAACAAAGCCTTGAAACTGCAGAATTTACAGATTTTTTTCTTCTTCTCTTTTTACACAGAGCATCAACATCCTGCCATGTGAAAGAAGTGTCTACAAATATTATTTGCACGATATCTTCCTGAAATAGTCGAGTAGTGCAGCGAAATATGCACAGCGATTTAAAACCAAGGTTGACTGGCGCCAACACGCCGCTTTGTCCACGTGTGTGAAAAAGTGCCATCAAGTATGTTTTCCAGTTGTGATCAAAGTCGGTGAACATATGGAACGCCGCGTTACTTTCTTACCTATTGAATATTTAATTGTAAAGTCTTTGATGCACATTGTGTTGAATTAGTGCAGTTCAGTATGTCTCACGATGAGCTGACATGAAAGTTCACATGGCTTGAATTTTAATCTAGTAGCCTCTGATAGCAAGATAGTTTTTAACAAAAAAAATCATTTAACATTACCAAAATTGCTAACCTCTCATTTTGCATTTCTACATTTATACCCAGGTGTTATTTTAAACCCAAAATGCCAGGATTGATTTGAAAATGGCAAAATGGTGGCGACATGGCAAAAACAGGAGGTTTCTGATATTTTCCATTCAACTTCTTCACTCCAGAACATAGTAAGAAATAGTAAGATGATAAAAACAAGTTTGGAATTGAACAAATGTTAGATGATGGCTGTTTATTGCCAAGTGTTAACAGGCATTTAGACTCACCAGAACGAGCTTAAATATTAAATCAAAGCCTTTTTTACACAACTGCCAAAGTAAGCCTGTATGAATTAGGGCTCATGATAGTAATAATGCAACAAAATGATTATTTATAGAGTTTGTGAGTCAGAAAACATGACCCCACACATTGGGTTCGACACAGTAATTGTGTTCTGACTTTTTGAGGTTTTTGTATTAGGTGTTGATAGAATTACAGAGATAACTAGTTTGTGGTTTGCAAACGTCACAATTTCATCAGTCAGCACTTTTTAGTGTACCACTTACAATCAGACACCTAAAGACCAACTTAACCAACATTTAACGAAGCCAATTTTGTTCAGTGAAGCAATATTATAAAAAGATTTGCACAATAATAGCGCGTAACTCCACCGTAAATGTTTTCAACCAGGACAGTTGTAAGCACTGCGGTTGTTCTTGGTCACTTGAAGAAATATTTCATTTTATGCAAGATGAAAACCCAGTTTACTTGGCAATGGCAATTTCTTTTAATTCACTTTCTTGTCTGTTTACACGACAATGGTGCACGGAGCCACTGAATACACGACTTTTTGAAAACGGCTCTCAAGGTGGAACTTTTCTAAAACTATTTAACGCCGTCTCCATGGGAAACTGGGGAGAAGTGGCACTTTTCTGAAACCCTACTTACTGCACATGCGCAGCACGGCCGTCGTAAAATGTCCTTCTGCACACGCACAAGGAGATAGACAATAACAACAATGGCGGCCTTGAGTCATTGTCATAGCAATGCAATTATTCGTCTGTCCATACGAATGTCCGTGTACCTGCCATTGTTAATATTTATAGCCTATTGTTCTCTGTGCGCCTGTATGTGTGGCTTCATTACAAAAATAAACAACAGCAGGTTCAATATTATCTTTTTGCTTTGTTTTTCTACTGGGAAGTAAAATCTGCAACATAATGTTCTTGAATAATGCCAAACTTGTTATAAATGTGTTGACAGAGTCATGACTCCTAAATTGACTTCAGGACACATTTAGAATTGTAAGGAATGGTGACACAAATGTCTATATAACATTTATTTATGGATATAAGTCATTCAGTCATTCAGTCAAAATAGAAAAGATTTACTTAAAACGTTGATTTTGAGGTTAACCTGGAATTTTAAACATGTTAGTTCAGGCCACACACGGCCTCTGGAGTGGGCTGGACCAATAAATAGTGCAATAATAACCTTTAAATTCAAAATTTTAAAAATGTTTACCAAAAATGATTACAGTTTAGACATAAAGCCAATTTTTATGAAACCTTCTGGTGCAAAATACAGAGTTTTTACAAACTCACCCTGACAGCATGGCTTTGAGGCTAATTTAGTCACATTCGTGGCAGCATCAGCTCGGGTCTCTGTGTTGTGTTGTGTCTGCTACTCTTAAGACATTTCTTAATGAAAATCAATCTTTTCTTTGAAATTTCTATAATTTTCTTGGTGGTTTGGTGGGATTGGTGCCGATTTTGGCCCACAGGCCTTATATTTGACACGCTTGGTTTATATGAATGTTAAAATAAACAAAAAAAGGAATTTGTAATTTAGGCTTTAATCAATACCTCTTTCTTTTACTTTATAGCGTGTTACTTGGATGATGTAGAATAAAACTGCTTGTAACTTGAAACCGTGAAATGAGTTACCCTCACAAAGAATACATTGCATCTGTTATTAGTAACTTTTTATATTCAAAAAGGACAGTCAAAGAAAAGTGGGGGATTCTTTTTAAGTACTTTTGACACTGAAAAATTGAACATAATTGAAGGGATAACAGACGCTTGTATAATGTGCCGCTCAGTTTAGATGTTGTTGTGTTTGGATTCATGCGTTGTAAAACATATCCACGTCGTTTAGTCTTATATCCACTGATGAAATGTTTTTTACGGGGAATAAATTGATCAGTTGTGACAGAGTGAGCATGTTCTTGTATTACATTATCAGTTTTTTTGTTCCCCTTGCAGGTTTTTGCAAAGAAACAAACCACTCGCTCTTGAAACAAGGACAAACAAGACGCCTTTCCACAACATCATATAGAATATGACAGGCGATACGCAATTATTCAAAGCCGGAAAACTGTTGAGGTATCCACTCAGCTGGATTTTTACTTAAGAATAAATAATAAATAAAGCAACTTGTTATGCATGGTTTTGCATCTGGTGTTTGCCTCAATTTATTGAATTTATGAAAAGGATTTTGATGTGCTCTTGTTTGTGTTTTCTTTTTCTTTCGCATCCATTTCCTCACCTGAACGGCGGCCTCTGCAGACCATCCTAACGCACCCACACATACAGACGCATGCACAAATTCTCACTCAGTCACACACACACAGACACACACACACACACACACACACACACACACACACACACACACACACACACACACACACACACACACACACACACACACACACACACACACACACACACACTTACAGTGTTTACTTGCACCACTTTATTTCCTCCCTTACACACACACACACACACACACACACACACACACACACACACGCACCTCTGGTGGCCATATCCGCCACACTTCTTACTGGCGCTAATCAATCTTACAATACATTCATCATCAGCACCCCACCGCAGGCTCCGTCCTGCTGAGTGAAATCTCATTTAGGCCTCTTTAGATATTTCGCTGCGGAAATACGCAATTACATCATGGACATGGAGGGACCGGGCCTGGCAGGGAGCAGCCACTGACAATTAGACCCCAAACAGACCAGGTGTGAACTGTGCTACTGCACATCACAGACTATCTATCTATCTATCTGTCTATCTGTCTATCGGTCTATCGGTCTATCGGTCTATCGGTCTATCGGTCTATCGGTCTGTCTGTCTGTCTGTCTGTCTGTCTGTCTGTCTGTCATGATGAAAAAAAAAGCCTATAATTCTAATACTTATAGTACCAAAAAAATCAATTAACAATTGCACCAGTTGAATGACGTAAAAGCTACGGCCGACGATCTAACGCAGAGGTCTGCAACCTTCATGACCAAAACAGCCGTTTTGGTTTTTTTTTGTCACCAAATCAAATTTAACCGGAAACACGTCTAACCTTTAAGATTAGGCTAACACAGAATGAATGTAGTTTTTGATAAACATCCAAAAACCTTATCTTGTGTTGCATTTATGAACTTTCAATTACGACACAAGATGATAAACATTTCATTACATTATCAGTTGTTCTGTACCAGATTTTAGGTTTGACCCTATTTTAACCATTTTGGCTCTATTTAAAGAAGTATTTCCCCTCATCACTTCGTCTTCAATTTTATCTCTCCTTTTCCTCTTGGCCTTTCCTTTTCATACTTCCACTCAGCATCCTAAGTAAAAGTACACTAGCACTCTTGAGATGTACAAAATAATATACATTAGATAGTCCGTAAGTGTGTTTAGATATTTCAAAACGACATGCCGTCATACTACTGGAACAAGTCTGCTTGGATGTCTTCTTCCTCTGAATTGACAGCAGCTAAAACTGAAGTCCATTCTTCAGTTTGCTCCACAATTGAGACCAATATTAAAATTCATGTGGCAGCCATGGCATGATACGTAATTGTTTCTGCCAAATCCTTAAATCGGCTGTGCTTTGCACTTTTACCGATTTCATAGAAATGGACAAAAGAGCCATTTAAAAAAAATTTCTTGCTAAATTAGTGAACTAACCAGTGGTGTGGGATGTGTAGAGCACTTGCTGTCAGTCTTAATAATCGCATGAAGCCCAGTCCTCGCATTGTGAGTTTTGAATGTATCACACATATCAAAATGTAGAAGGACACAACAGCCACTTATCACTTAAAGCTTAATTACAGCCAAAAAGCATCAGGCTCTATTATACAGGACGTCGAACTAATAACTCTTACTTTACTCTCAGGGTGACGTTATTATGTGGGACATAATCTATGTCTTTCTAACAGTAATTAAAGCTACTTTACCAGCAGACCAGACAAAACTCATCAGAGAAATGCATGTTAAAAGTAAATGACTCATCTCTGACACTTTTAGAGTCAAAGTCTCGGTTTACTCCGGGATCACATGTAATGGTTGGTGTTCTTAAGAAAGTTCAACATTAAATGATTTGGATCTTGATTTTATTTGGATTTCTCTGGAAAAGTAATATTTTTAATCTGAAAGAGGAAGGTAGATAGGTGTCGTTTATATATAGGCCTGCAACTGTCATACAGTTGATAACCAAGTTCTTTTGCATTGTCATTCATTTTCATTTCATTTAGTTCCAAAATATGTCTCAACTTTTAACTTTTATGTCTTTACTTGAACAAAAAGAGTTATAAGTGAGCGGGTGTGATTTAGAGACTATTTAATGTTTGTTTTGGCAAGTAATATGTTCTTTGGGTAAGTTCTCTTAAAAATAAAGCCTTACTTTCATTTGGCCTTTACTCTAAAATGTGGCTGGCTGATTATTAATAGATTGCATTTAAAGAATGAATGATTATTGGCTTAAGGTCGACGCTTTGGTGCAGTCAGTATAGCCTGGCTGGTATTGAAATGAAACACATCTATTAATTATCACTTCTGCTTGTTTGTTTGATTTTTTTTTTGCGCCCTACAATCAGTAAACGAGAAGTGACGGAGTTTCACGGTGGACATGCTCCAACTGGACCGAGACTCCGGCATGACAGCGGGATACGGTAACGACAAAACCGCTGCGTATCTCCCTGTACACACACACACAAACACACACACGCAACTCTAACACATGATTGTGAATGAGCATGCAAAGCAGACATCTATACAGTGCAGGTGTGTGTGTGTGTGTGTGTCCGTGTGTGTGTGTCCATGTGTGTGTGTCCATGTGTGTGTGTGAGCGTATATGTGCAGGGTTCACAGGCCCAGGCTTTGACATTCACGCTACACCACCTACGCACTGGGGTCCCATCTCGAGGTCATTTACATATCTTTGAAAGACAGATTGAAAAGAAAGAGAAAAGGAGGGGTGGAGGGAGGAGGAGGAGGAAAGAAAAGAGGAGGGGGAGAGATAGATGGAGAGAAAGAGAGTGATGGAGAGAGTGAGAAAGGGAGGACAAAAAAAAAAAAAAGAGAGAGAAAGACCAAGCCCGAAGATTACATTCCCCCCATCTAGAAAATGAGGGGAAAAGGCAGGGTGTGTAGGGGCCTACTGGGAGGATCCTTATTCATATTTGTGTGTGAATTGTTTATCACGGTGACAGAAGCGTGCCAGGGCTGAGATAAAGGCAGCGCTCCATCACGGGGCTGTGACAGCGGGAGGACACGCCGCACACTCACCGCAGCAGCCCCAGAAATATTATTAATAGATGCTGACTTGATTTGCCACGATTGCAGCGTCTTGGCACCGCTTGATTGTGGCCTGTGAAGTTCCGTCCAAAGGGGAAGCTATTTTTCATGAAGTGACAGAAGTCTTCGCGATTTCTATCCAACCCCCCCCACCCCCACCCCACCCCCACCCCCTCCCAACCAACCACCTCCTCCCTCCTCCTTCCTTTTGCCTGCCCCCCCAACCGCCTCCTCCTCCTCCTCCCCCTCCTCCTTTCCTCCTTCTCTTGCCTTTTTCCCTTCAGCTGAGCAGTTGCATCTCTTTCCAAGGAGCTGATATGCAAGGCTGCTTATTATGAGAGCAGTGTCAGATTTAGAGGGAAAAAGCCAGAGACGGAGTGGTGAGAAATAGTCGCTGCCTTGATGGGATGGCCTGTGAGATGGCCTGTAGATGATATCCGGCGTGTGTGTGAGTGTGTGTGTGAGGGTGTGTGCGCATGTGTGTGTGTGTGTAAGCCAAAGTGCATGTGTCCATGTGAGCGCGCCAAGCATGCATAAACTTCCAGTAGTTTCTGGCAATATCACAGCTTTAGGAATATTGGAGAATTTGTTATCACATGTGCACATACATAAATTCATAAGTCCACACAAAGCCGGTAAACCCGGGTTTTCTTTATATACGCACACGTCAACAGTGGTGATGATGCACACATTAGACACCCCCACCCCCACCCTCTCCCTTTTCCTCACGGCAAGATTCGGATGAAGGCAGCGCAATTTACAGTACGGCGCCGAAAGCTCAGAACTCCTTCCATGTTGACAACATGTGACGCGTTCTCCTAAACACGTCCACCCTCATTCGACACAATACCTCCTCGCTGGCTTTGCAGGAGCCTTCCTTTCACTTTTCCTCTCCATTTAAACCACACGCTGTGTGTATGCTTTTACAGCCATGAGAGGGCATCGCAGTCCCAGATGTGTGAAGAAAGTGTGAATAAACTTGTTTTTTTGTTTTTTTTATGTTGCCTGCCGTCAAACTTCAGCTTATACACACATTGTCTTTGACAAATGGGTTTGCTTCTTAGATTTGAATTTCAATCCCGGGCCACCAACAAGTTTCACAGCCCACCCCCCCCCCCCCCCCCCCCCCACTACTTCCCATCCCCTCCCCCCACTCAAAGTCCCAAACTGCACCAAAAGATCAGTGGGGGTATTTGACAATGAAATAGAGACAGAAACCTTTGTATTGAACATTGTCATCTCAGGAAACCGCAGACAAGCCTCGCTGAGGGGAGTTGAAAGCCGGCGCGGGATCGTGTACAGTGAGATCATGACATCTGTAGACCGCCGTCATAACGGCAGGGTCGCCTAACCCCTTCTGACCTTGTTTGCTCGCAGACTTATCAAAACGTCCATGAGATCAGAACACGGCAGACTTTCTCAGGTCTGACTCTGTCACCGCACACACACACACACACACACACACACACACACGCACACACACACATACAGACGCACCTGTGCCGTGTAACCACAGGCTATGTCCTCATTGGCGTGGAGACGGAAAGGAGCCTGCGGTCTCACACACACACACACACACACACACACACACACACACACACACACACACACACACACACACACACACACACACACACACACACACACACACACACACACACACACGCGCGCGCACACAAAAACATACATCGCAGCCGAGTGCTGCACTGGTGGGGCCCTAACCTCACACAGGATGTGCGCTTGTCTCCGTACAGCCCTTATCTCTGTGCGTTTGCACTGCGTCTGCAGCCCAGAGGCCACAGTGTGGGTGTGACACCTGCCAAAGGAGAGAGAGAGAGAGAGAGAGAGAGAGAGAGAGAGAGGGAGAGAGAGGGAGCGGGGGAAACTGGGGTAAGTGAGTTGACAGAAAAAAAACCAGAGATGAGGTGATTACGATAACTCGCCACCTTTTTCACTTTTAAGACTCATAATCTGACTTCTTAAAGTAAAAGGTGTCTTTTCAGTTTTTCAGATTCGGATGAAATTGACTCTGGGTGTCACTCCTCGAAACCCTCATTTCACAGCCTCTAAAAAACGGCCGGTCGCCACCCGTGTTGCCCCGAAACCGTGATTCATCCCAAGCGCTGCGAGACATTTTATTTTTTTTCCCCCCTCACTATATTAACCAGGAGCATTTCTTTGGAAACGGCGGGAGATCCATTCAGCTTCCCGAACACATAGTCAATGTTCAGTATCGGCTGACAAATTAATTCCAATAATATTCAAATGCAGCGGTGGCTGCGACAGCAGCAGCCGCAGCGGGGTCATCTTTATTCAGCATTATGCTTTCTGCACTGAACATTGTTTATTCAATCTGCACCCGTACCAACCGCCGTCTACTTTGGAGTGTTCTGTTTTTCAAGCAATCTGTTTCTGATATTGCTCTATTTTCCCGAGACAGAGTGATATTTTCACACCGGCCTCGTAATATTACACCACCCTTAATGGAATCACGGTTGCTGCCACCCATACCCCCCCCCCCCCCCCACCCCCCCCACCCCCCACCCCCCCGCTTCAACCGACCCCCCTCAATTTGAATAAACGCATTCAATTAAATCAAAACCTGGAATACTGTAGCTTTTAATTGAAAGGGAATTATCCTCTATATGATTTCAGAAACGATCTCTGGGGAGGTAGTGGTGCTTTTCAACAACTCACCAATTAGACACTTGTCTCTTAAATGGAAACTACCTCTAAAGGAAATGCCCCGCATTAGGGCTTAATGATTTGGGCACTTACCAATTACGGTCGCAATGAATTTCTTTTCTCGTTAAAACAAGACATCATTTTCTAGATTCATAAAAGCTGCAGTTTTTGTGTACCGTTGAAGCTGTATGGTGGAACACATAGGAAGGAGGGAAAAAACAAGACTGTTGCATCACATTTTATGTCATATGTTACCATTTAATATAAGATTATTATTTGAAGAAATGTTAACAGATTTAAAGATTAAAAAAAAACAAAAAAAAAAACGGGTGGAAATTCATACCATATAATAATGGTTTTTGTGTTGAGATCGTCATTTTAAAATTGATTTATTTGTGTAAGAAAGTGATGAAAAGCTGCAGGCAGACAAGTTTCACTTCAGTGATCTGCATTCAGTACAGTCATGATGTTGACAAAAGAGGGCAGCAGGCTGCTGCTGAATGACCGTTTGAAGGAGGAAAAAAAAAAGAAGAAAATAAGCAGAGAAGATGTGGCCAGAGAGGGAGAGTCTGGGTCTGGTTTTGCTCACTGGTGAGGGCCTGCCTGTCTGCTCCCCCGGCCTCCCGGGCTGTCTGTCTGTGTGAGTGACTGCGAGATTGGTTTATTTTAGTTCATCATCTCTCTCATCAATCTTTTACATGGGACTGGGTCAGCAAAGATGACAAAAGTGAATCGCTTATGTGGTCTAAAGTTTCTGGCAGCGACTCGGTGTGAGTAAACACAAAAGGCTTGCTCTTCTCTTTCTTCTATAACCACCCGCGCCCCTCCTCCTCCTCCTCCTCCTCCCCCTCCTCCCCCTCCTCCTCCTCTGTCACCCGTTCCCAGTTTCTATCTCCCCCTCTCTCCTCGCTCCGCCGTCACACACCCTCTCTCTTCGCTCACCCCGTTTTCCAGAGATATATGAAGGCAATGTGTGGATCTGGTCGGCTTTGTGAACTAGGTGCCAGACCACATCTGAAAAGCTGTGCTGAGGGAGCAGATTGTGCGGTGACGTCTTCAGCCCCGTCCCGTCTTGAAAGTATTGCAAGTGACCACTCATTGAGCGATTTCTCCATCCCGTACGCGTCCTTTCTCAAGTCAGACACGTGAGAAAGTTCTCACCGATGTCCACTCCGCATTGAATCCCGTTGATGTGCTGTGCTGTGTGGCTCCGGGCCGTCTGGGTGGGGCAGGTTCGGGGCCGCAAAGTGACGATGGCCCACCGACACATCTAATCAGGAACGAGATGCAGGGGGAAAAAAAGCGAATGGACAGATGAGCATGGAAAAAGTGGAGACTCCACTTGGCCTTTTAAATTCAAACACATGTGAGATGTTTTAAAGACTTGTCACAGAGAGAGAGAGAGAAGAAAAAAAAAATAAACCATGTAGGGGGAATTCTGGGATGCGATGGAGTTAAGGAGTGTTATTTGTAAAGCCAACACATCTTGTTAGACCAATGGAAACCTCTCCAGTCACTTCCCGGTTGTCATTGATGAGATAGGAGGGATCAACTGTCCTCGACCTTTTCTGTCAAAATTCCGACAGGTTGTCATGTTGTTTGTTTTGGGTAATATTTTACCGTTGTGTCTCCTGACCAGCATTTATGGCGAGCCTCCCCCCTGGGTGCGCCAGCGGCAGAATGAATTTGTAAGTGAGTGGAATCCTTTAAATCGTGATTAAACGGAATGAGTGGAGGGTATAACTCGGGTTGAGCGGTGCAACGTAAACATACTATATGTGATAATGCAAAGTATCGCCGTTACAATATGATTTGTAATGAATAGAAATATTCAAGTATGTGTATGTTGATGTCTTGAGATTTGTTTTTTCCGAATAACAGTGCTCTTTTTCTTGCCCCTAATTTACAAATTTACACCAGACCCACGTTGTTTTATTTTATTTTTTCCCTTCACTTTTGTGACTGCAACGTTTCAGAACGTTTTTGATTTTGCGACTTTTCATCGATAACCACCAGGTATGAAATAATGAAGACTTTCGATCATTTTCAATTTCTTCGACTCAATGAACATTTATCTGTGGAATTTCTCTGAATGAACAGAGATTAAGCTCCCTTTTCTTTCATATGTGAAATAATGTCAACTAGAATTTTTAGTGCGCGATTGCAAAATGTGTGCACGTTCACAAGAACAATAGATTGTGATTTACCATGCAGTGCCATGCAAAACTAATAAATATTTATCAAAATTTTTTTAAATAATACATGGTTTAAATTGTTTTAACATTTGTAAATGTACAAAGGAATTTAACAGGTATTTCAAAGTGAAACTAATAAATTAAGGAGTTAACATTTTTTTGTTTTCTGACACACGGCCTCATCTTCCCAAAAGCTCTTTTCTGGACAGTATTAACACCTTACTGCACATACAAACCGTACGGTTTAATCGAGGTGAAAAATGAAAGACTTCCTGTAAATGATCTCAAATTAACCAAAAGAAACCGGATAACAACTAATATATGTTTTTTGTCTCAGCTAACCTGCCAACTGTTTCCTCTACTAACCTGCTTGACCATTAAAATGTCATGATTGCATCACAGTGTATTAAGAACCCAAGCCGACATATTGAAATGTCTCATAAGCAGCAGCCAACACCCCAGAGAGACTTTCAGTTGCGGGAAAACAGCCAATAGTTACACGTGGGACAATTGGCATCAGATACATTAAGCATTTGCCATTGAAAGACTCTTTATTCAATACCTATGTCACAGTTTTTTTCTGATTACCTGTGAGTAAAGCAGCTCGAAACTGCTTTTCATCAAGTGTGCATTTATTATAAAAACAGACAAAAAGTGATGCATCTTTTCCAAAAACCGCTCCAGTCTGAAATGATATAAACTGGGTTTTCTTTTTAACATAAGTATACGGACCGGATACTTATTTAATTTCTTTATTTTAATGTTTTGTCTCAATCCCAGCTGTGTAAAGCCCATTGACTCTGGTTCACTGCAGTTTCAGTCCCTCGCGGACTCATAATTATTAATTTTCATGGGGTGAGTTATTAAGTTTTACAGTCTGGAATATTTTAGAATCCAGTTCTTATCTAAATCTTTTTTCACTTTCTCTTTTTTTTTTTCCGCCTTGATTTGTTTTGATTTCATGACCATAAAATTGTCAAGAAATGTGCACTGACTGAATACTTCTGCCTCATGTTTCAAGATGGCTTCGATTTTCAGTATTCTCCAATATCAGTGTGTTTTCTTTTTTTTTTTTTTTTGCTGTTCGTGTCAGAAATGTGACACAATGACGAATCTTCTCTGCAGTCGCATGAGCACAAAGCTCCATTTCTCTGCTTTCTCGTAGTTTTTGAATTCTGCGGATATCTTAAATGGCCTCCGACGGCGTTATGGGTTTAAGAAGTAGCCTACATGTGCCAAATCCTGTCAGTGGCAACAAGACAGGAATAAAAGGGTTGATTGTGTTTTCAGATGCACGTGGGAGATAGCTAGTTGGTTAATCTGGTTCAATGTTATGATACTATCAGTTTCTGTTTGTGGTCTTTGGAAAATAAACTAAAAGTGACACGTGAACTTTTTAGGGCCTTTCCCAAAGTCTTGCATTATATCTCACCCTGTTTCGGTCAGACTTCTTTTTTGTAACGCCGCAGAGGAAACTGCAGAGAGAAGTTGCCTTCGTGACTCAAAGGTTAAACACAAACACCAAACAAAACTTGAGGGGGAACAACTGGAAATGGGGGGAAAAAAACAACAAAAAAAAACAAAAACACAGATTTGGCCAAACTGTCCAGGAGTTTGTGACTCACCGAAACAGTCGGGATCCGCTCCTTTTCCGATACGGCCTCCGCCGCCCTTTCGCTCACCAACCGGTTCACGTGAAGCACACATAGAAGATGGGCGCGGGGTCGGGCCGGCGCACATGAGAGAGACGCTTTGAAAAATAAGCCCTCATTTGGGCAGAGTGGATTCAGATGGTTTGGCTGCAGCTCAAAGGCGAGCAGCTCTCTGGGTCAGCTTATTATTTCAATGGATGCAAGGCGCTGATGTTCTCAAGTGTGGTGCACTTCAATCAAGCAGCCCGGCAGCTCAGCACATGGGTCAAGGCTGTAGAGTCTCGTCTATCGGCCGGGGCTCGTCCTGTGGCGGTTTGGACCGGGCCCGTGAGTCCTGCCAGCGCCGTTCGTACCAAAGTCATCGGTATGAGACGAAACTCAACACACAAAAAGCAAAAGGAGGGGGGGAGAAGGGAAAAAAAAACTTTTCTGCAAATTGAACGCGGCTGCAGAAAGGGAATCCCAGACCTGACCAGGAACACACACACTGAAAAAAGAGGTAGAAAGAAAAATTACTCAAAGATGCCAAGTTTTTTTTTATTTTTTGCAGAAGTCAAGAAGAGAAAAGACAGATGTTTAATTTCCTTCAATGTGTAAGCGGCCAGGCTGAGAGGTGTGGATGTGTGTGTGTGTGTGTGTGTGTGTGTGTGTGTGTGTGTGTGTGTGTGTGTGTGTGTGTGTGTGTGTGTGTGTGTGTGTGTGTGTGTGTGTGTGTGTGTGTGTGTGTGTGTGTGTGTGTGTGTGTCATGTTTGCATCCTGTCAAAGTGTTTGTGTTTGTGCTGAAAAATATTTTTGACTCCTATTTTTGTCCACCAGAGGAGAGGATAATTAACATAAGCAGACTCTCCAAACAAAAACAAACAATTAAACTCATGAGTCACAAAAAAGTATGGAAGTAATCTTTGTTCTTGCATCTTTATCTTACTTTCTGGCCCGTCTCAAGTGATTCCCCGCTCACGCGCTTACTTGAATAAACACACTTTTGTTTGTTCGTCTGAGCGCAGATTATTACCATAAAGGATTGCTTTTCCCACTTTTAATGTTGCGTTGGTGGGTTTCATAAACACCGGCCGCAATTAAATCACAATCCAATTGACCACACAGAGCCAGGGACACCTCGCGCACGCCATCGCACTCACGGAAATATGCATGTGCGACCGCATGCATGCACAATATGACAAAGGAAAACAAACAGCTAAACTAATAAACACTTAACACAACAGAGTGAAACACAATCACAGCTGAATGGGAGCCATCATGTGCGCTTGACCGAGCCTGCGCCTCTCTGACTGGTCAAAGGCAGCCTTGCGAGAAGGTTAACCGGACTATATTTGTTGTTATTCCACCATGGGCATCTGTTCCATTGCTTACATTAGCAGTTATCGACTGCACCAATATTTGTCATGGCCCCGGAGTTGTGTAATTCAGACTTACCAAAGCATACCATCCACCACCATGGTCTGTTTCCCCCTCTAGCCATGCCCTGATAGGGTAATGTTGGGTGTAATGATGGCCAATTAGAAGGGATCACGAAGCAGGACACGCAAACAGAACCCAACAGACCAGACCCGCAGGAGCGGCACCCTGCTGTGGCTGCAGGCAACTTACGTATTGCTTTTGCTCTCTGTGGCGCTGATCTGTTATCTGTCTTCATCTAATAAGGCAAAGTCAAACTAATCTGGGATCAGTGTCCTTGAGAAACATCGCTGCACTCGCAGCAGAAAGAGGGTTCCCTTGACTGCGCTGGGCAGCGTAAAATAGTTGGACCACCCAGTTTCCAGCTGCACCAAGAGGCCATTGTGCAGCCGCGCAGGCAGCACCTTGATTCATAACAGCGCTGATGGTCTATGTCTGAATGAGTGCAGTATGTGGCGAGGGGAGATAACCTCCAGCATTTTGTATCAGTAATTGGCCCTGATGAATTGAACAGCCTTAGAGATTTGCTTGGTGCAAATTGAATAACGCTTGTTTTCCTGCTGTAGATGTGTTAGATAATGATACTGCACAATGACCTGAGTGCACCCACTGTGTTTGTATATGTGAATATGCGCACCTCTGTACTCGCCCTTCATGTGTTAAGGCATAAAGGCGGTTCAGTCCTTATGCTTTTGTCAATTTGGCGTTTCTTTCTTAGTATATGAGGTGCCGGAGATTCTGCTGCTAATAACTAAAGTCGACATTTTTTTATTCAAATATAGTTTTATTCTGTGACCTTGTGAACACTTTCTATACAGCAGCTGTAATTTTAAACTTTTAATAAAGTACGTAAACTTTAGCTGGGATTTGTTGGAAAATGTGACATAAGTCTGCTCACTATTTAATCCTTTACTCCTCTCTGAAATCTGCTTGATTACTAATGATTTATTATTATTTTTTGTCAAAAAGCAGCAGAGCCAGCCCTGGGGGAGCCAAGAGAATATGGACTAGGAGTGTGAAGGAAAACATTGTTGTTGCAGCTACTCACACGTATACAGAACTATTTGTTACTGGTTGTGGTGTGCATGTGCAGTCGCAGCATTTCAGAAATGTGACGTTAACCCTTCTTAACACAGAGACAGCATTTTCATAAAGTTCCACCGAGACCCGTTTTCACTGACTCTGAGTAACGACGTGTAGACGGATGCCCAAAACGCAACAAAAGTTCTGGGTCGTAAACGGGGCCGAAATGGCTTCACGCTGTGAAGATTACATGTCCAAAACCACTTCTAACCTAATGTGACCCACCAAACCTAACCCCTCATCTTGGAACTAAACTTTCTTTTTTCCTGTGTTTGTCTCGATGAGACATGCAACATATTTTATTTAATGTTCATGTTGGCATCTGTACATCAAAACAAGCCAAAGAGCATAATGGAGAGAAATCCGCAAACACAGTCCCGGGATTGTTGTGTGTTGTTTTTTTTGTTTTTTTTTTTGTTTTACCAACTCAGTTCGGCTGAAAACTCATGCAGAGCTTATAAAATGTATGAAAGCAATGAGAAAAGCACACAGTCCTGCTGGGGGAGACAATAGTTTTATTGTTTGTCATTTCCCATGTTTGGCCCGTTTAGACAAACTTAGTCTGTAATCCGTCTTAAATCACACAGCAAACATATATTCCTTTTGCAAACTATCTGTTTGCCTGTTTGGTGCTCACCGGGGTTCAGATAGCAGCTTCTGCAACTGTTCAAAAAAAGCACAATAACAGAGCAATCGCACCCGGCCGGCCTTCTGAATATACTCTACGAGGTTGTGTCCTGAGATGCTCTGTACAGATCAGTTACAGAAAATAAAATAGATATAATTTCTCATTTTCCAGGTTACACCTTGGTCACCGCTCCCCTACAGGGTAAACACAGAGCAAATGTCAATCTTAGAGATGTATGGGCAATTTAGACTCATGAATTAGCCTCAAACACCAGAGGAAACCAGAGAAAAACGAATGCATGACCGAGAAAAACATGCAAACTAACACAGAAAGGGAAGATTAGACTCAAGCCCATGATCTTCTTGCTATGATGCCAGAGTGCTTAACTCTGCATCACCAATGCTTTCCTCACTAGATAAAATAAGTAATAATTTCATGATTTCTTCTGCTCCGGTATTTGAACCAAGACCTCCTTGCTGTGAGGCGAGAGTGCAAACCACTGCTCCACCGTGACGCTGGAAAAAAATCCATCATCATGATTTCTCCTTCTGTTTTGCCTCCCAAAACTCTGTAGTGCCTCCAGAAAGGCCCGTCCTACACTTTGAAAACCACAGATAGAAAACATATTAAAGCATGTTCTCTGTTCTCAAAAACATTGGAAAAGAAATGAGGAATCAAGTTGGAAAAAAAAGAAAAAAAGAAACGCAGTAAGAAGAAAAGCCAGACTTCCGGTTATAACAGCAACAAAAGCAGAAATATTACTGTAACGATCCCCCGATGACACATTCAGTTCGTGTATGTAAACACGAGCGGGTCTCCTCAAAGCTCTCCAAACCACACGTACCAGAATGTTAATTTGTGATGTTTATGACAAGAAATGATCTGGAGCTGCCACAATTACAGCAAGTATATGTGACAGACCCCCCCCCCCCCCCCCCTCAAAAAAAAAATCTATTCTTTTCAAATCACTCATAAATACTTCTTGAATCTGTATTGTGTTAGCAGTTCTCCACAACACAAGAAAAGCCTTCCTGAGAATCATCTGCCCATGTGTCCACACTTCATCTACACGGTCGCATCAAAAGTGTGCTCGCCGGAATTAACTCGTTCGTGTGCGCGATTCATTTTGCGAACTGATGCCTGCCAATGAGCAACATACGAATGCAATTTGGTCGTCGATTCTCCCTGGTTCTACTTAAAGTCTGAGTCCCATTCGGTGTGACGGGAGATGGAGGAGATACAGAAACGCTTCAGATGTTTTACAGCCAGTTTTACCAGCAGTAAAATTGCCTCACTTCATATAATGTAATACGACTCAGTGTCTGCTGGGTAACATGCAGGCATCTTGATAACAGTACGGAAAACGTATAAAGCACGACCACGGACAGCGTGTGGGGCGCTACCAATTATATGGGATAACATTTGGCTAACATGTGAAGTCACCTCAAAATTAATGAGTCATGTTGGACGCAAGTTTACAGCAACTGTGAAGTCTGCCGGAGGAGTCGGATTGCAACGACGAGGCAATTTCTGGGATGACTTTGGTTATTTGGCTTGAAACTTTCTTTGCGCAACTTATTGAATTTAATGTTCGGGATGTGGTGTTTCTCTAGAACCCTTTCATTTTCATACTTTTACACAATTTGACATGAGTGCGTCCTATTATTATAACTCTTGATAGTCACAGACAAGTCAAAAACATTCTGTAATATTGAAGAACATACAGATATTTGACGTTGGCTTGAGAGAGGGGAAGGGCCAGATGCACTTGCATGTTTTCTTACCATTTGTACAGCCATAAAATCGAAATAAATCCCGGTTCCTTTATTATAAGAGGGTTAAAACATTGAGGGCGAGTTGGACGTGTTCCCTTTTAAATGTCACCACACACTCACACGAAATAAACTCATGAGGAGTTTTTAAAGGCAAAAGAAGTGGGTAGCGGGTAGATTTTCTTTATCGGTCATACAAATGATGAAGTTTACTGAATATGAGGCGTTCAAATGATTGAAATCTGTGAAAGGACTCCACTCCAGTAGCAGATTGCGAAACCAGTATACTGTGCGCAGACTACATCCGGTCTTTACCGCCGTGCGCTGGGTGTACACCGAGGGCACAATTAGAGGCAGCAAGAGTAAGTACCTAATGTTCTGTACATGTTGATAACTTGTGCTTTTACTTACTCACTAATGAGCAGTTTTGCCACTTTAGCATCAGTGTTTTGTCTCATGCATGTAACTGCTTGTTCACAGTTTATTAAAAAGCATAAAAAAAAAACAATGGGAACATCGAAGAAGTGAACCACAAGCTGTGTTTTTAGTTAACTTATAGATCTCATGGCCAATAAACCGCTGCTGGCAAAGTAGTCTGGGGCCATAAGGAAGATTCGAACTATACTCCAAACTTTGCTGGTAAATCTGCCACTGATTTCACTTGTGTAAGAATGGAAACTTTGACAAGTGCAACTGAAGATTATGAAGAATGACTAAGCAGGGCTTCGTGAACGGTCAGTTACAATGAACTATGACAACATCCAAACTCCTCTCTTGTAAAACAAACAAATAAATAACTCTCTCATTGCATATGTGGAGCTTTTTTTTTTGCTTCCTCTCCACAGAAATGAGTTATGCTGCCGGCTCTGCAGTTTGCGTCGTTAACACCAAACTGCATGGCACTGACAACTCCGGCTTTCCCTTCTTCATCGTTACTTTTATTGGAGCCTGATCACCGAATGCACGTGTGCCAATAAATAATGCTCAGCTGTCCACACGTGGGCTTGCATACTGCCAATATAGCAATAACATATGCAGTTTTCTCTGCCTTTGAGAAGCCTCCAGTCGGTCACAAAGCGAAGCAGGCGATTGACACCCTCTGGTTTCAACTTCTGTGACCCTTCCAGCAGCCTGTGAAGTAGGCACAGAACAGCAGAACGAGGCCCTTGGAAATATCTGCGGTCAGCTGCATGGGGAGGAGGGAGCAAAGGAAAGAAACTTGCTTTTAATAAACAAGATAATGGGTGCCATACGCCCCTTCTCACACCACCGCTGCTGCTTGCAATCTCTTCTCCCGCTCTCCCTCTCTCCCTTCTCTCTGCTCCTCTTGCTCTGCCTCTCCCCCTCTATCTTGCCCTTTCTGTGAAAAAAAAAAAGAATAAAAAAAAATTGCATTGATGGATTCATAAAGGGGCAAAAGACTCAGATAGTGTGTGTGAGAGAGAGGAGGAAAAGTTTAGGGGAAGGAAGAGGGCAGGAGGAGGAGGAATGGGGGCGCGCTGATCTTCAAACCAACAATTAACTGGCGTCAGGATGTTTATGGGCAGAGTTAGTTTAAGCGACCGGCCCTCCGTCAGTTCAGCTGCGGCCTTAAATGCTCATTCCCTTTAATACTGAAATTATGCAGGGAAACAGAGAGAGTGCATAATTCATTTCCAGCCCTCAGAGTTGAACACAAGCAGACAATCTCGAGGGCAGCTCGTTCTAACTTGTCGTCCCTGTGTTTGAATTGTTTAGGTTGTTCAGCAGTCCGAGAGGGTCAGCTCATTGAAAAGAAGCGCTCTGTTATGTGTGGACCCGAGTAGGAACGGCGCGCTCCTGTCTGTCCTCGAAAGTCATTCCAATGAGTCTGAGGGTGTTTCCAAGAATCACAGAGAGGTGAAGACGAGCGCGCTGTGTTAAAAACCACACGATGAGAGAAAAAAAAAACCGCGTGTGCGCATTTGGATGCTCGATGTTCTGCCTGCAGGCCGAGAAGACAGAAGTGTAGCCGAGGAGTCCTGGCTAAAATACTGCAGACGGAACGAGGCGCAACCAGTCTTACTTCTTCCTGGTGTAAGAGAAGTGGAGGATATGACAATGTTTGCTGCAAAGTAAAACAGTGGAAACAGTTACAAAGTGCATCTTGTTGGATGCTTGTTGGTCTTTTTTAAACCGTTTGAGACTCATTATTTGTTTGTTTTTTTAGATATGTTTAGACCAGCCCAATCATCCTGTCACGTAATATCTAAGGGGTTGGGTAAGATCACTGTTTTTGTGAAGTAGTTGATGTAGATGTAGTTCACCTAATGTCTCCTTTAGTCATTCATTCCTGTTTTGTTTTCCCAATTAACAAATTAGACTGTGTTTTTTTGTTTTTTTAAAAAAAGGGAAATCATTCAAACAAATTCATGCCGTCATGTCCTAACCCCACGGTCTTCGTCGTCAACAAATTGCCCTTCTGTCTGTACGACAAATCATCGCTGTTCAGAACTTCACTAACGACTATTTTTATGTGAACCGCGGGAGGATCTGATGAAATGTCTTTTAAAGAGTTGCAGTGCGGAGAAAACATCTCCACAGTCAGTGATCAACCTCAGGTTTTCAGTCTTCCTCTAAAAAAAAAAGTATTACTAAGAAGAGTTGCAACTTTTTGCTCACGTTCATTGTACAAACCCTAATAATTCCCAGACTTTACATTCATTTACTTTTTTATTACAGATTCAGAGTGCTGTCTGGTGAGACCAAAAAAAAAAGAAAAAAAAAGAAAGAAAACCAGCGGATCGGGGTTTTGGATTCTCTCAATGTCAGAGCCCATGATTCTGTATGAACACGTAATTTACATCCTAGGCAACAAAGTGGTTTTCACCACAGAGTCATAGCTGTAAAACCGCTGCTAACTGGTTGATGTGGATCCCAGCGTCTTGTGAAACGTAACGTCCCACCAGACTCACTGCTGGCCATCACCCCGCTTCACTGGGGCTTTTTAAAACAATTTTTGGGATTATTATTAGCACGTCCTTTCTTTCTTTCTTTCTTTTTTTCTCCCCACTTTTCTTTCACCCCACTTCTTCATTTCTATTGTCTTTCTCTCCCGTTTTCCCTCTTGTGTAGTGGTGCTGTTAAGCCCTCCGAGACCGCCGCTGTGGTGTTGCGCCAAGTATTTTTGGCTCAACACTGCTTACATGCAAAATGCAAATTATGGTGAAATCCGTTGCTCTACGATCTAATTTGCTGCTAAAACCACATTTTATAGTGATATCTTTTCTGTCACCCTCACTTGTTTCAGATAGATTTTCACTGACACATTAGTTATAGTGCCTCATATTTCTGGCATGAGAGCATCTGTTTTATTCAATTATATCACTTGACTCGAAATTGACATTTGGTAATGGATACAGTGCTGTTATTAAAATGTACTCACCCTACCATATCTGCATTGCAGCCTTTTTTTTTAATGTGACTCCCTCTCAATTACATATAATCACAGGATGAGCACATGTCTTCCCAGGTATATCACCTTCCACTTCAACACAGTTGTATTGTTTTCAACCAGTATTGGGGGGGGGGGCAGGGGATTCCCCCCAATTTATGCAGTATTAGTGCAGCCCCTTGGCCAGACACTTGGCCGGCCCACTCCCATCTGGCACGGCGAAAAGCAGGGCTTGCCAGAACACGCCGGAGAGCCAGGCTTGTAGCTGCTCCGCTCGCAGGAATGTGTCAGTCATCCTTGCCAGTCCATCGCCGCTGATAATTCAAAATGACAATATAATGAAAGCGGTGAGGTAGAGTGAGTGTGGTACTGTGATGTGCTACTCTCACCCACTCTGCTATCAGTCGAGTGGTTCCCGGGGAGGAGGGAGCGGACGGTGCCAAGTAAAATGTACATAAAAGAAGGTTAGTGAATGGGGATAAGTGTGAGTAGCCATGCCAAATTGTTTGTGAATCCCAGAGCTTTTTTGGACTTTCAGCATATTTCTTTGGCCTTGCTCTTGCTCAGACTATCATGATTTCCAGACAGAGAGGGAGAGGGAGAAACTGGTGGGGCTTTTTTTTTTTTTTTTTTGGCGCATTATTACAAGATGTTTTGTCTCCCGGCTTCCAAGATGGTTTGTCCAGAAAAATGACATCATACACAAATATCAGAACGGTCCAAAAACAAGGGATTTGGCTTCCTCCAGGAAGGCAGAAAAGTTTTAACTTTTCCCCCAATTAATAGATTTTCGAGACATGAAATATTAATCAAGATGGATTGTTTAACGCGGGGCCGGGTGCAGTGAGGGATTTGCATACTCAAGACTCTTTCAGCTCGCCCATTATTTCATCTCCGAAATTCCACCTTGTGGCTTCTGTCAACCGGAGAATACCTCTGATGAAGGTGTCCTAGTCTGTCTCATTCTGGCTCCGTAGCCAGACAGATGTTGGCATTTCAGTGGGAAACCTTAAGGGACCAGCGTGTTCCTCCAGGGTGAAGGGGAGAACAAATTATATTGACAAACATGCATGAGATTCATCCTCTGTCAGACAACCTTTTCAGCAGAGGAAACTTTGAACGAGTCAGACAGGACATGAATATTCTTTTTTTACTAATGACTATCTGCGGTGACGCTCTCGTTTGACTGACAGATTAGTCGTAACATTTAAAAACAGATCATTTCCAGTTCTGGAGTTTCACTGAAGAGCATTTACAAAAGAGTCGTCTTTTCACTTAACCGGGAGCGAGAAGAACAATTGCAGCCCTTTTAGCCCGGTATCCCTTTTCAGCATCCCAGCGAGGGCGTTGAGTCTAATCTGTGGATAAGTGTGCTGATACTCCTTGCTTTTCCTGATGCCTCCCAGGGGATGTCCTGAGTTGGCCGTCAGCTCAGGATTAATTAGAACCTCCTGCGTCCCTGCAGACGTATTAGAGAGCTCAGCGCCGGTCAAACACCAGTTAGCGGTTAGCGCAACAGAGGCTAATACCTTGCGCTTCAACACATTGTACCGTAATTAATAACTACCTCTCTACTTGTTCAAGCATCACCAGTTATTATTTACCACATGCGACCCGAAGGCATTTTATTTCTGCTGGCGCAAGAGTGCGCAAGCATTGTTGTTCAGATTAATAATGATCTGGATCTTGTGCTTGTTGAGACCTTCTTCTTTCTGGAGCGGCTTCCAGCTGTAAAACCGAGGTCTTTTGTAATGTCGGATTGACAAAAGCCTCTTTAGTATGGATATATATCCATTTCATTTTTACCCGAATGAAATGAAAAAGATTGGGCTTTACAGCTAGTTACATACAAAGTGTCTAAAATGTTGCCTGTTGGATGTCATCTCCAGAATGTGTTGTGTCATTTTGTCTGTCACAACAAAACAGATTGCAATAATAGCATAGGAAAGACGTGAAAGTTCCCTGATACAACACAGTGAGTATTACATGATGTCATCAACAGCAACGTCACCCACAGGTACGCAAGAGAGGACAAGCAATGGCAGCGGTTTGGAGATTCTTTAAAATTAATTAGGATGACAACCGTAAGACAGACTGTAATTTATGTTCTGCTAAAATATCAAGAGGAGAAAGAAAGATAGTTCCTATGACACCAGCAACTTAATCACCAGAGACAACTGAAACCAGCAGAGTTAGCCCGATGTCGCTCATTAGGTCGACTGCTCAGTGGATCCAGGAGGATTTCTACTCCGAGCCGGGCTACATTCTACTGCTGAAGTTGATTAAATTATGACACTCATTTACCTTGAGCAGTGGCTGTGTCCCTCAGTCTACATTCTACAGTACGCAGTAGATCAGTGCGCGGAAGCGCGGAGGCGGTTTGCGGCAATCCGCAGCCTTCACGAATCGTTTATGTATCGAGTATGAATAAGGCTTTATGGCATTAATTAAAATACTCATACTCGGGATCAGCAAGGAGATGACTGTGATTGCACGTACTTGTACTCGTCCTTTGAAAAAGTGGTATCAGTGCATCCCCAATACCGATCATATCAATGCTCCGAACGCACCAACGTACCTAAGAAGAGTAACAGGCTAACCAATGTGATGCCTGAGAGCAGCTCTCTCCGTTGGCTTGATGACAGATTTAAAAAATCTGTCAGATGAAAGCCGGGATGAGAGCACGGCTGTGTGTCTCGTGCAATATCACATTTGCCCCATTTTATATGTGCAACCCGTTAGAAGATCAGGCCCTGGATGTTTAAAAAAACAACATGATTTTGTTGTCGAGATATGTGAAAGTCTATTGATTCATTCGTCTACCAAAATCAGTTTGAATTGGAAAAATGTTGCTTCTTGTGCGATCTGATTAAAATGTGATTAATTAATTACAAAGCCCACAAGTAATTAGATTTAAACAGAAATTTAATGAAGTTCCACCTCCAAAGAATATACAGACTGAAAATAGAAAGCACAATAAGAAAGCTGACAAAGGGGAACTCTATTTGCTTCTATCAATCATTTAAAACTGCAATTTATCAGTCAGATTAACATAGAGGACAATGAAGAATGAGTGCCTGCTGCAGTGACAAGACTCTCACTATTGTTTTATTTAAGGATTTTAAAACTATGATGAATAATCACTGATTAGTTCCTTTGAGGGACACTAAAATAGAAAAGGTGCATTTTAAGGACCAAAGCAAAATTTCACAAATGCAGATCTGCAACTTTGCAAACCAACTGAGGTTTTCTCTATATTTATATTTAACTTCCCTGTTTTGCTATGCACACTGATTTGCTCCTCGTCGTCACCCCTTAATATTAGCAATTTCACTTGTGTCCTTTCTATAAAGTCTCTTTTTCTCTGCCGTCTTAAGCTCCGAGCTGTCCCCGGGCTCGCTCGGCCCACCTGCCTCTTGAATAAACATGGGCTGAGGAGGATCAGGGCAGCCTGGATTACCTGTGGTTTGGCGAAATGTCACCGCGGAGAGGAGCTGAGGTAGATGAGGGCTTGATCTGCTTGATCACTCAGTCATGCTGCGTCCACTGAAGGTTAGGAGCATGGCAGATTTAGGCAGATTTATTTGTGTATTTACACAGAGCAAGAACGTACAAACAAATCCGCACCCTTCGAGGATCACAGAAAATCCAGCATGCACGGAACCCAAAGGTTAGAGGACCTGACCGACACCTTTGCGAGACTCTGTAAGAACACATAAGGTTATGGAAAAGGGATATAAAGAATCCCTGCAATATCAATGTCCAAAATGTCATACGAAAGCCACTGTGTCATTCATAGTGTCGCAGGCCTGGTTTGGGTTGCAGAGCGAAATCTCGAGCCAGTGAGAGACTTGGCCGGTATAATGAATGAACTCAGGGTTTCTGCCTTCAATCCCTCTGGACTTGGGTTTGTCTCTGAGTGAGCATGGCCGGGACTGTCAAGAGACTCTCTGTCTAGACGTAAAGGGAAAACAAGCTGCACTCCGCAGGGTCCAGTTCAAACAACAGGGCGACCGTCTTGAAACTTACTCAAGGCCGAAGTTATTATTTTTCTGATTACTGCCGGCTGAGCAATACATGTTTATTTACCTCAAATAAAACACCAATTTGCCTTCTATTTTCTGATCACCTCCTGTATAAATTAAGCTGCACCCAAACTCAAACACTGGGAGTGTGTACAATGATGAGCGTCAATATTGCTACATCTCTTTTGAGAGTGTGTAAGCTTCTTATATCAGAATGATTTGTTTGTCCCCCAGTCACAAATCATTAAGTATTTTGCTCTACTTTTTTGCTCAGTGGGTTATGAGAAAATGAGCGACAAGCCTCCATCCCTCCTGTGTACAGATTATGAGTCTGTGTTTGTGAGGGTCTGACTCTAATGGGCTAGTAATTACCGTTTGTTTATGAGTTTATCGATGCGTACCACCACCATGCCTGCATGGGTTATGGGCAATGGAAGATAAGGATCACACATTTATTTTCATCCCCCCCCCTCCTCTTCAGAGTGACTTAACTCACATTGTGAACTCCCACTGTGATCGTATTACAAGGCCCGGTACTTTTGATCATACGCTGGTATAGGTCCAGGACTTGAATCTAACTTGACTTTTGTAACGTTGGGTAACATTTCTCATTTGTTTCTCACTTTTATTGCATGGTAGGCAAACATACGCATCTCAATGCAGAAAAAAAAACCTCAATTGTCCAATTTACACCTGCATTGCAAACACTACTGTTCACTTAACAAGGTCAGGACCTAGCAGCACTGCGAAGTGCTAACATCAACTGGAGCGAGTCCGCCTGTGTTTACGTCTCCGTGTCTTTTGGGCCAATTCTCCGAGCAGGGCCGGATGGTGGGTCATGATCCTTCTCTGTCTGGGGGCTCCGAGGGGTACGTTCTATCGTGTGTTGTCAGCAAGGCAGCAGCAGCAGGCGGTTTCAGATCCCTCCTTCTTTCCCGGGCTCCTGGCGACCTGCGCAGCATATGCTCTGGGAACCCTTGACGCAGACGCGCTCGCCTCCATTTGTGTTTGTGCGGTCAAATTTAATCAAGATGGCATCTGTTGGTGTTTAATGTGAGTAATTGTCCTATACAGTATGCCTGTGTGTATGTGTACGCGCAGAGGGCCAACGTTAGTGCACAGCGAAAGGAGAGCACTTAGGCAAATGTGGCTCCTTTCTATATGCTCACATTTACTTTTGATGCATAATGTTGCACCATATGCTGTCAACACCCTGGGCTGCTTTCTTTTTTTTTTTTCCCCCTGAAACTATGTCTTCTTGTTATGAGTGCATTCCCTCTGTGATAGCGTGTTGGTCTGTGTCAAATCATGTGCCAGAGTAATAACTGTCTTGTATGAATGTACCTGCAACTGGCTGGCTGTGGAAATGAATTTCCTCCTCGACAACAAATAGAGCTCTAATCTAATCTACCCCGCATCTTTCCAGAGTGTGTGAAGATACATGGCCGTACTGTATATGTGTGTGGTCGCATGCGTATTTCTGTAAGTGTGAGAGCGAAGACAAGAGCACAAGTGTGTGCATGACTTTGGTGTGTGTGTGTGTGTGTGTGTGTGTGTGTGTGTGTGTGTGTGTGTGTGTGTGTGTGTGTGTGTGTGTGTGTGTGTGTGTGTGTGTGTGTGTGTGTGTGTGTGTGTGTGTGTGTGTGTGTGTGTGTGTGTGTGCGTGTGTGTGTGTGTGTGTGTGTGTGTGTGTGTGTGTGTGTGTGTGCGTGTGTTTGTGTACAGTATGTGTGTTTGCATTAAGGTTCGCCTAAGAGCCCATTGTTGACTTCAAAAGGATTCCTCCGAGGTTTTAATTATGCTGCCGCTTAACTTGGCACCAGAATAAGAGAGTGATCCTGGCTGAAGCCTGTAAATCTCTCAGTGCAGACACGTCCACGCCCTCCAAAGCCATTGACTCCCCTGGACCTCCCAGACACATTAAGTAGAAACACTCAGGTTGGCCCCAACCACAGTCACCTCACTCGCAAACACAAACACATATTCACATGGACACAAGCAAAAGTCCTGCGCGCACATGGGCAAGCGGCTGCCTCGGGGCTGACGCAGTCAGACTTGTCCTTACACGCGTGCTGTATGTGTGCCTGTGCATTTATGTTTGCATGCATGCTTATAGCTTACAAGAGTGCACAGTTTGCAGATTAGCTGCACACACACACACTTTCTCCAACATGTTATTTTCCTAGCGCTGAAATTTAGAAGACACTGATACCTGTCTACCTGGAAACTCATACACGGTTAGTGCAACAAACAAGAGAACATTAAAAGACTTGAATTTATCCTGATTTTGGTTGAAGCTCCATCCTCACTGGATGAAATAGTTTTGGTTTGAGTTGAGCTTTCAAAGACTGACAATGCCATTCAGCATCAGTCAGAGGGACACATACAAGTGCACACACGACATACACACATAAGGTGCTACTTTTGTGGGGTCATCCCGATGCACTCCATAGCCATAACCCTAAGTCTGACCATAATGTTCCACCATGCATCTAATTGTCACCTTTGACCCACAGGGTAGGTTGGACCCCTGCGCCATTACGTTTTTACACCGCGTGAGAATATTGCATTGACCCACATTCACTTCCTGCAAATTTTCTTTTCAACTCAGCAGGAATTAGCATTTACTGACAATAACGTTACACAAACCATAACTCTGACCTTAATCTATTTTTTTCCCCCAGTATATTTATGGGACTTCCCATTCTGTGACCCTAACTGTCACCTCGGCCATCAGAACAGAGTGCTGCTTGAAACCTGACGTACACCTTTTTGTAACCTTTAATTTGAAACTATATCATGAAGAGAATAGAAGACCACGCATGCACACTCTGATATTATGTTTCCAGGCCCTCTGGGGACGTTGTATTGACTTACATTGAAAGCAGCTTGAATGCAACTGGCAAGATGCCTTTTTTTTCTGTGCCTGTCAACACATTTTTTGAAATATATGGTTAGGGTGTAAACCAGTACCACCCAAAATAAGACACTCCACACTCATTACAGATCCAACAGTTTTTTTTTTTTTTATGAAGTACCGCACAGTTGTGTTACTGCCAGTACTTCTGAGGTTCATTGATGACTTGAAATTACATGCAGGAGTGAAAGTGAGTGTGATTTTCTGTCCAGCATCAATCTTGTATTTAGTCGAGATCGGCTATAACATCCCCAACAACTCAGGTTAGTATAGAGGATGGATGAATGGTTGGTTTTATTTCCTTTAGAGAAACCTTTAGAGAACTACGTACTGGAACTGTTGGCACATAGCCTCCACGCTTTGGACTGAGTCAGACTGGTGTGGAATTCTTGTTTATCTGAGGTGGATAAGATTTGGGATGTCACTAAAGGTGCATGTAGAAATGGATTACGATGCGCTTCAGTTTACATCACTACTAAATGCTTCATTAAAAAAAGTATAAATGGGGTCTATTGTTCCCAAAACCTGTGCCCTTACTCAGGCCTGAGGGCAGGTACGTACACCCCTCAACAGAATATGGAAGCGATGCTGCAGTGACACAAAAAACCAAAAGAAAAACCCTCAACCATCTACCGGAATAGCAATGTGAGAGAGAACTGTTTATTTGTATCAGCTTTCTTTCTCTTCTCTATGGAATGACTTTCTTGATGTCTTCCAGAGTGGCTGACATATAGTTAATGTAGTGTGTCCCCCCCCCTCCCTCCTCCCCTGCCGTACCCATATGCCTCTAAATTCGAAGTGGAATACCCAGAATTATCTCAAAGGCAAATGATGGTTGTTGGTAGCAGACAATCTTCAAATGACTGTATCTTTTATCTGTGTACCCTTTTCCAGGGTAAAACAGAAGGAGTGAGGGACTTGAAAAGTGATACCTCTGCGTACCTGCTTGAAAGAGTTTTTCCTCTCAGCGAGGGATTAAGAGCAGAATGTTTTTTTCTGTCTTTTTTTCTTGTTATTCTTCACCATTGCGCTCCACCCTCCTCATTAAAGACCATGCATATTCTCCCAGGAGACTCCTCCAACATTACAACTCTTCTCCACAGGTACAGCTCTCTGGGGTCCTTCACTTTTTCTCATCCTTTTCCCTCTCCTCCCCTTTCTCCTCCTCTCTGCTCTCCCTCCATCTCATCTCGGCGTCTGTTTCCCAGTCCGTCACCCTTCTTTTTATGTACTTCCCACTCCCTACCCCCTTAGATCCTCGCTACCTCCTTCCCTCCACCTTCACCACGCTACCTTTACTTTGGTGGTGTACAACACTCTCCTTCCCGCACTCGCTCTCCTTCCCACCCCCCTCCTCTCTCACCTTCCATCTGCATATGCAACTGCTTATTTTGAAGTCGTGGCCCACAACAGATATTCAATATTAATGAGGACCCTCATGAATTTTTGAGCTCTAATTAGACGGCTCACAGTTCGTTAACTGAGAGGGTTTTCGTGCTCAGTTGTGGCGACGGAGGGCTTGGGGGTGTGTGAGCTGCGAGAGAGGAAGAGGACTGTCCCACACTCATCTTCCACCTCTGCACTCCGTTCCCCCACGTACTCCCCATAATGTCCCACAGTGGGGACGGCGATGGAGCAAGGGGGGTAATCAGCAGGCCCTGTATCGCCGGGGCTCATTATAAGACAGCTGGCCATTAGTTTGCAGGTCCTGTGTATTGTATCATCTCTGCAAGCCGCCTCCTGCTGGGACATTATTTAGCTATTCTATTTCATCGTCACTTCAAATGATGCAATGGTCTTTTCAGGCATGGGGAGACAGAACCAGGGTGACACCTCCGCCCTTCTATGGCAAAAGAGGCATTCCTTTTCATAACCATGAATGACCAGGCCCGTCCATCCATAACTTGCCTGTGTCTTTTCCCTTCACTCTCTCGGCAACGCATGGATTTGGATTGTGCCTTTGAAAAGCTGTTTTTTCTGTGGATCTGGCCCCGTTTTTTTTCTTTCCACCACTCTGGCTTCCCTGTGTTATCATCCACAATGTCACAGACATGTGCTTTTGCCCTTGCAACACCCCTGCCACTGCACAAATCCCTCTACTCCGATATCATGCTCCCACCATTTCTGAAGGAGCGTTCCCTCTGTCCTTTGGTTTCTTGATTCCCAAAGGTGTGTCATGATCAGCAGATACTACAGGCATCCGCGCCTTGCCTGGCTCACCCCCCCCCCCCCCCCCCCCCCCCTCACAATCCAATACCCATCTCCACCTCTCCACCCCACCCGTGCCTACTTGTGCATATGCAGAGGAAGGAAGCATCTCCGCTGTGGCAGCAGCAAAACACCACACTACAAAAGAGATGCGCACCTCTGACAGTAACCATCAAGAAGGGCGTTGACAGAATAAGGGCGGGAGATGATGATCTGAGAGGCAGGGATATGCAGAAGGAGGCAAGAAGGAAAGAGAAAGGGCTTTCTTTCCTCTGACTCCCTTTTTTCATACCTTTTTTTTTTTTCATTTTCCCAGGATTCATCAAGCCCCACTTGACATATGCCTGACTGGGGTGGCGTTAATCTCCCCAGAGGGTAGGGTCCCCCTTTCTCCTCTGCATGCCACTCCTTCACAGAGCCCTTTCCTTTTCCCGTCAATTTACATTTCAAAACAGGCGATGAGCCGATCAAAGACGGTCACTAACGATGAGGCCTTTCATCAGTGGCTGGCATGGTATGCCGAGATAGTATACAGTGAGGTTTCATTGATCATAAGCAGGTGGGTGTGCTGTTTGGCACCGGTTTGTGTGCTGCCGGGCTCCTGTCATTGTTTTATCCTAAGTTTGTCTCTAGGGGCAAGACGTCGCTGGCGGGGGATGTGCCAGTGGGTCTCACCGGAGAATGTCTTTGTCATCCAGAAGCCTTACATGCCAGTGAATTAATCATAGGCACCTGCGATCGCACTGAATCCGAATGAATCCGACAGCATTGTTTCTTAAAAAAAGTTTTGATGGATCTCGGCCATCGTGCACAACTCACTTAACTGATATGGGATTTAATTTCAGCTGCCGATGCAAAGTTGCAGGACAGCAGAAGGACGTGTGATACAATTATGCACACGTGTATTCAAACGTCAAATTATCCCAATCAGACAACATTGAATCCTCAGTAACTGTACTCCTTTATCTAAAACACGACTTCTGTTGTCAGACAATTGCAGAGAAGATTGCAAACTTGACAAATGAATCTGTAATTGACCACATTCCAAACCGATCAATGATTTAGGTCTGGAATACAAGGAAAGAAAATTATTTTTATCAAGTGATTCTGTGCATAATTTTACCGGGAGAGAATAGGCTAGCTGTTGAACTTTCTTCTGGTTTGTGGTGAAGCACTGGGCTTAAACAAAATTACAACTTCTGAGCAACTCAAAGGGCTGAATACTGCAATGAATACTGAGTCAGACCCTTAATCTTAGGATCATCCCCCCGGGGTGGGAGATTATATTAGCAGAGACATTCATCTCTGAAAATTTAGTAATGTAGATAGTAGATTAGTTCTACTCCCTCTTGTCTGCCAACACCTGGGGCATAGCTCATATTCAATACCTTCTTGTTCTCTCGCTGCATATTCCAAGTGTTGTAGGTGGCCTGGTCTCCTTTCTATGCTCATTTGACTCCAAATTACTGAGCTCTCCAGGGACACAACTCAATAGCAGCTGACCAGAAGACCCCCTGCACCCCCCCACCCCTCCACCCCAACTGCCCCTCCTTCCTTTGCACAAGTCTGCAGACACTCTTACTCTCAATTGCCATTAAAGATCACACATTAAGGTGTAAAAAGAGCCGGATTATGCATTAATACCTAATCACGTGTCATTTCATTATACTCACTTGGTATGTAACCCATGCCCTTTTTCCTGTAATTACAGCCAAGTGGCAGAAGGAAGGCACGCCGTAATTGTCTTTGAGGGAGGAATGGCAGCGGCAAAGATAGATTTCAGATGGCATATTTGCACTGAGGAATTCAAGCTTTTTCTCCCGCCTCTGCTTTCTCTCCAAAAAGAGACCCTGTCGTTTTCAGAGCTTGCCGCTCCCGGGGTAGTATGCTTTTTATTATTTTTCCAATTAGAGTCAATTGACCTGACAGAATGGAGGGCAATTAGTGATATTTCCCCCTCCTCGCAGGCCTGCGGGGTAATTTGCTGGAGGTTCTCGGCAGTGCTTTATGTGGATACACGCCCCGCCCCACAAACCCTTTCTGGAGCATAATGGCTTATGATTTTTCAGAATATATCCCCCCTTCGTTTTTTTTTCTCCTTTTTTCCAGTAAAGTACAATTACAAACTGTTGAAGGGTACCATCTTTTAAACTGTGTTTAATCTCTTTCCCCTTTCTCTTTCTATGGTATAAAAAGAGGGGCAGCGATATCAACACATTCATTGAGCACCGAAAAAATATCTTTACTTGTGTTTAGAGATTGTTGCCAGAGTAGTAGCAGTAGCAGTGTTGGTTTCATAACATATCTATCCAAGGAGCCATAATTGTGAGCAGATCATTTCCCTCGGTATAAGCAGAATTAACTAGTGTGTTGAAAGCCAGACTTACGGAGGATGGAGAGGAGGTGTTGGTTGGGTGAGTCTGTTGGCTTAAATCTCGACTTGCTATTGATAAACTTGATGAATGCAATTTGTGCCTGCAACCCCGGGTTTTTGTCCCCTTTTATACCTGCAATGCCAGAACGCTCTGTTCCTGTGTGCGGAGAAGCACAATGGCCCGGTCCACGATGGCTTCCATCTGAATACCTGTATCTGCCTGTGCCTATGCTGACGAGTCTGACACACAAAGAGAAAAATAATCTTCTGAACTAAGCTTGTCTGGCATATCCACTGCTGAGTCTATAAGTGAGGAGGAAAATCTCCTCAAACTGATGCACTGAAATAAATACGCTTAATTTACCTTTGCAAAAAGCCGCATTGGAGACTGTAAAGGCCGTCAAAGAAAAGAGCCATCGGTGGAGTTGCGTGCAGACCGAGCTACAAGACGGTGTGAGTTAGTGGAGCATGTATATAGCAAAATGCAAATGCACTGAGAGGGGGAGAGAATGCAACAAAAACATGCTTGATACATTGGTTAAAATTTATTCCATGCATCTGAATGTGCCGCCCCAACCCGAGCACATCATTTGCTCGACATTCAGTACATCTGTTGTGTTAAGTGACTGTAATTTAGGTGACATTGGCACAAAGCCTCTTAATGTAGCCCCGGTGGACCCCCTGTAAGAGGGGCACGCGGGACCAAACAGAGGCATCTCGCAGCTGGAGCTGCGTCAAGGATCATTTCCTTCTTCACATGATTAATTACAGTTTGATCACTTGAATCTAAATCTGATTAATTTTGGTCACATGTCAGGGAGGCATCAGTGGTCTGTAATGTATACTGTGTTAATCTGTACCAGGCTCTCCTTGAGAATCGCTTTATGAGGCTACAACATGTGAAACTAATGTTGTGCATGTGTGAAGAGCAGAAACGATCACTTTGTGTCATTCAAGTGTGAATCTTTTGAATTATCCTGTGTAAATTTGAGGAACTGGCGTGGTGTAAGTGCAATGTGTTATCTTTAATGGGCCGCCCGTACAAGAAGGTGATTTAAGCTAAAGATATATGGTCTCCTCACTTTGCCTATTATGCATAAGAGGATTCATCCAGCAAACTGTCCAGCATTACCCTTCTGGAAATCTCTTGATGGGCCGTAGTTAAAGAGCTCCATTCACAACAGCTTCAAAAAAAAAAAGAAGCCATATCATTTATGGCTGTTTTCTTTTACCCTGACCAACACTAAAAACTCCTCGGGCACACACACACACACACACACACACACACACACACACACACACACACACACACACACACACACACACACACACACACACACACACACACACACACGCAGACGCATTCCCTCAGGACTGTTGGCAGGATTCCTGTCTTAAGTGGTTGTTGTGGAACTCCTGAGCTGTCAGAGCATCACGATAATCCCTCTCATGGGTCAGGACACAATGTCAGAACTCCATTTACTGTATGGCTTTCTACTTTTTACAAGCTTTGGCCTCGCTGCTGCTTAAAATCCAGATTTGTAGAATAATTTGTAGTTCAAGTATGCTTCATCACTGTTAGATTATAATATTATATCCACAAAATGTCCATCAAATGTTTTTTTTTTTTAAAGAGAATTCAGTATAAGCTTTGAAGGAATTATTTGTTAGCCCATAAAGTAACTTCTGAAATCCTTGTTTGGCAGAATTTGCGGAAAGGCTCTTCGAAGAGCCCCTCGGGGGCAGTTATGCATGACCCTATATGGCAAGAATGTGATGTTGAGTGTCAGTGTTGCTCTGCAGAGAAAGCATAGCGAGGCCAGAGGTCACTTACCTGCACGCCCGGAGGCCCAATGCTTGCTTGCTTTGTCTTCAAGAGCCTTTTACATGATCAATATGTCTGTCAAAACCAGTAACTCGAAGTGATCATGTAACCTACTGGAACAAAGAAAAACTATAAGGAATGTCCAGTAAGTTGCGTCGTTTCACGAGAATTTCCAGCAGGTTTGACCTGTCGGATGACGGCTTCCTCAAAGTATTGTGATTTATTATTTTTTTTTTCCTGATTCTACGATGACAAAAGACAGCAAGCCCTGACAATCTTGTCAATGTCAAACATTGTTCTGTATAATGAAAATCACCTTGACTGCGCTTTGTGGGCAAACGGAGGAAGAACTGTAATTGTGGGTACGCTGTACGTTTTAACATAAGAATATGAAAGACGGGGCACAGCAACTAGCAGCGAAGCTTTGTGAGGAGTGTGAGCTCTGGAACTGTGATCCTCAAGGGCGAATCAGCGGAAAACAAAAGCGCACAACAGTCGTGGCCTACATTCATGTTGCAGCGCTTTCGACGCCAACAGAGCTTATTTTCATACGCCATTAATTGCTTGAATAGATTGCCTGTTGAATTCTTAATGTGCTATAAATTCCATGTTTGTTTTCCGCAAGTTGACAGCGCACAGGCATATTGTGTCGGGACTTGCCCTGTAACCAGCGCTGGCCTTGGAAGTGCCTCGGCTAAAGAAAAACCCCGTCCATGTTCTCCGCTCCTCAACTTTTAAGTTTCCCGAGGGTTTATTGTGACCAGGTCTGTGTCACATCTCGTCTCTCTCACAATGGAATCTATCCGTTACATTTGCACTGTACATCAGTGGCCTTGTGCTGTGTGCAGTTAAAGGGATTTCTTTGTGCTCGTCTTTCCTATTGAGAAAGTGGGTGTGAAAGCTGAAGAGGGTCACCGAGCAGCGCGCAGCCCTGCCAAACAGATTATCCCGTGGCGCAGCGAAGAGTTGGACAGCAGTGAAGGGACATCTCTGCTTTTTGTCTCCTCCGAGTGCAGAATCAGTCGTCACTCCGGGGCTTTTACCTGTAGGAGTCAAACCCTGCTTCCAATCCATTTTAATGCATAACCAGCAGGGCTTTCCTTTCCAGCTTAATTCGTACGCAGGGACTTTGCATGTTTTAAGCTCTATGCAAATATTATTGGATTTTCCAAGGATTTGGGCGGATTTCCTGCCATGGATTTTCCTTTACAAATGTCTTTAGAAAATAAAGTGAACCTATTTTATTTAAATTCGGTTTAAGGAGGCAAACAAATATTTAGATGCTAAAAATATTGAAGAGGATCTTCTAAAGTAGGAACCCAAACTTTATATCATTTTTTTGCCCATACTGGCATTTACTTTTCCACTAATCTTTCCTTTTTTTTTTCTATATTGGAAATGAACTTTCTTTTCAGTGAAATCTAAAGCCAAAATCAACTGTATCATCATAACCATACAACCCAAGTGATTCTGTGTTTTTTTTTAAAATTGTCTGGATGTTAAAAAAAAAAAGAAAAAAGAAGGGGATTATGGCCCCACATATCTGTGTAATGATCCCCAGCATTGTTTTTTAGCGGCCTTGACAGTTTGTACAGGAACCCGGCCTTGAAAGGCGGCACTGACAACCTCACATCTTTGAGCAAACCTAAAGGCTGTCCAGAATAATGGGCTGCTGTTGCAGTCATGTCATCTGAGAGGGCGTTGTATTCAGGAGCAGCAGCAAGGAATATGATGGGGGTTTGTTTGGACATGACCAAGGCAAGTACACCATTCCCCGCGGCCATGGAAAAAAGACATTGGAGAGAGGGGGTGGGGGGGGCGGGAGGGGGGGCACACAAGTATGTTCGGCCTCGGAGAGAGCTTCTAAAAGGTGGCCCCCGTTGAGCAAGAGAAAGCTAAGTCCTCTAAAAGCTGTTGACACAAACATTTTAACAAAGGCTTTAATCGGACAGTGTTATGAGTGGAATTCGAGGTGCACGTGTTTTCGATTAGCGCTCACTCGGGAAGGCTTCCTGCATTGCTGTCTTTAAGAGCAGCAGAAGGTTTTGGCAGTAACATTTTCCCCAAGTCCAGCAATTCCAGCATTCTAACCTTCAGCAGACAGGGCACAGTTTTGGTGTCTCTCTCTCACACCCCACTTGCCCTCCCATGTCTGCCCCTCATTTCTCTCATAGTTTAGTCTGTTGGTGGCTTTTTCGGGCTGAGAGGGGGTAAGGCCCAGGCCACAAACTGAAGGCTTGATTACAGTCCTGGCAAGAGAACAGAAAGCTGAGGGGCAGAGGGGATGGAAAGAGATGGGGTAGGGGAGGGGACGGGGATTGGAGGGACCTCAGACCCTGACTAAAAGCAGCTGTGCAGTGGGTTGGGCTGAAGGCCCCGTTTGCTCTTAAAGTTCTCATGAGGACTGACCTTTATCAGAGCAACATACGTTAAGATCTTCACACTTTTTAATCTGCCATTTTTCATTCATTAGTTGTCGTTCATTCGTTCATTCTAGTTATTTGCCATTTATTACGGCCTTGTCTATAGTTCCTGTGATGACCTGCACCCACCAAAGAAGCAGTTGGAGGACCGTGACATCGTTTTCAAAATTAGGTCTGACATGACAAAGTATACAAGCAGTGAGATGATCACACACTTATAAACAAAGTCGCTTCAGATTATCTAAACCTCGTCAACTGAAGTAAAAGCTGAAGTCTGTGTGCAAAGTCATTTTACTTTCAGCATTGACATCCAAAGACGTAAACAGTTACTGAGGAGTAGTTCATACACTAAGTTATTTGTGATTATTTCATTCAAAAAGTAAATGAAACTTACTGACGTTGAGTGTAAATGTTTATCTTCCTCAAATTGAACTGATCACATTTTTATATTCCCCTTGGGGAAATCTCTTTACCGAGTTGACTCATCTGTGGGCGGCCACAGTGTGGCACTGGTAGGGTTCGGGGGTCTTGCTCAGGGACTGTGGGAGGAAATCGGAGTGGCTGGAGGAAACCCACATACACACACACACACACACACACACACAGGGAGAACATGCAATCTGGTATTTGAACCCAGACCTTCTCACTGTGAGGTTAACTATGCTAACCACTGTCCCTCCATGCAGCCAACACATACGAAACATTCCTTTTGTTTCGCAGGATATATTGAACCACGTCAACCTTTTAAAAAATATTTTTAAAAGTGCTTTTGATAAATCTTTGGAGCACAAATACGTGGACTGTCCTGGTGGACCCAGCAACTCTCAGCCACGCTGACTGCTTTTCTTTTTTCCCCCAAAATATTTGTATTCAAACTTTTATGCAGCTACAGATTGTAGGACATAAATCATAGTATAATATTGCTGCTTTATGCTAAATTAAACACATACGCATCAAACTTGCTCTTTGTTATAGCGAGTGGCAATCTGGATTAAATTAATCAGTGATTTATAATGAAGATACATTCAGAAAACTCAGAACAGTGGAATGAGTTCCCACACCTCTAAAACAAACAAATAAATTTTCAATCAAGATAATAACAACTGAGATGCAGTACAAACAAACAGAAAAAAACTCTGCTGTTTGGTCTGTAATATGTATTCTATACTTTCTATTGGTAATGTTGACAGCATTATCTATTTCTTGGTCGTCGATGTATGATTAGTTTTTTTGCATTGATCAGGATGAGGTCAATAAATCTCCATTCATCTTTATTCTAAGATGTTCTGAGCATCAAACCAGCATGATAAAGTTTAGGATCTAAGTGCGGTTGGAGATCATGTTTTCAATAATCAAACAAAGACTGCAATCAATAAAGATTGCTTATAAAAAAAAATTGAAGAATAGAAAAAAAGTAGTTCTGAATCAAGGTATGTTTGCAATACTATAGAATACTGTTAAAAAATACATTTGAACAAATCAGATGTATAAACAGGTTTAACAGATCCACTGTTCCCAGCAGTTTTGTATGTGGAAGAAGAGTCATGCAATCATACACACACAGAACCTTAAAGATTTCAAACGTCTGACTTGAACTGACTTTAAGAAAGGTAATATTTGAATAAAACCTCTTTTTCTCTTTCCTTGTTGATCTTCTTTCGCAGTCAGCAAAACAGAGTACTGTTTTCTTTGATCATGGCCAAATGCACATATAAAAACCCAGCCGTAATCAATGGAGTATTCTAAAGATACATCTCTACAGTCGCACCCAGAGGCAGAATCTTGAGGCGATATCGCATTTTCAAAAGAGCGTGAGATGTGGACAACATATGCTAAATCTCACAAACCAATGAAGCTGGCTATTGAGGTGTCAGCACTTGAAGTGACTCGATCCTGTCTTTTTTCCTGGAGCTTTTATCTCCTCAAAACAAAGGAAAAAGAGAAAAAAATGGTGATGAGCTCGAAGTGATAGCGCTGCCAGAATAATGATATATTCAAAATAATGGCAGCGAGAGAGCTCCCTAATGGCAACATTCAAGGAGCCGAGCATTGTAAAGAACCACGAGGAGGCTAAACTTGTGCAGGGGAAATAGCCAGCGACTCCCACTCTTTTCCTCAATATCCAAGATGGGTGGGGGGTGGGGGTGGGGGTGGTGAGAGAGGGAGAGGAAGAGGGGGGGGGGGGCGTTCCTACACATAAAAGATGTGCAATAGTCAACAGTGTCCCAGTATAGTTTTTTTTCACACTCCCACAAACCTTCTGTCAAATGCAACATTGTCATGGAAAAGAGAGAGAGAGAGAGAGGGAGAGGGAGAGAGAGAGAGAGAGTCGCACAATTACGCTTTCTCCTGAAATTTTAAGAACACCACTATAACACTGCATGAATTCATATTTGACTGGAGTGGCGCGTCGCCTTGGCAGAGCGGCAGCCACAGGAGCCCGATCCCGAAGCCTCCGCTCTTGCCCTTTGAGACGGAAGGGACAGTCAGCTTTATTAAAGGGATATTTCATCCAAACAGGGAGGGTCCCGTTTCCTCCCCTGATTTTGATTGACAACTTGACTCGAGCAGAAAATCAAAGCAATCTGGGACGTGTTCGGATTAAAGCGAGAGGGTCACCCTCAAAGGCTAAGGTTAGGCACACTGCGCGGATTCCCCCGTTGAAGTAACACACATTTGAGCGCGGATCAAACGCCTTTGTTTCGGAACAGGGCTTTAATGTGAAGATAACATGTTGTTGTTTGGAAATGTAGAAATGCAATCCTAAGTATCCCTCTTGAATGTGAATCATCTCATTACCAGGCATTCTCACACTGAGATAATGTGAAGCATAATGTGTTTTATATCATCATGGTATGAAACAGGGCCAGCAGTGCACTGTGTAAAATCCCCTTCAGTGGCATTATTTTGGTCGTCAGAAGCATAAATTTGGATGTGAGAAACATCAAAGCCCCCATATAAATGCCTTTCTCTTCATGTTGTCATCCTATCTTTGAATCACTCCCCCTCCCCCCTAGGGCCATGGTTATTTACATTTTCAAATCTGCATTTTTCATATAGATCTGTCTGCTTCTGATTTTAATATCAGTGATGTTTCCCACGACACCTTTTGTTTTATTATGCATTATGAATTTCTTCCCCTCTCACTCCTCCCTCTCTCTCTCCCTCTCTCTCCTTCTTTCTCTTTCTCTCTCTCTCTCTCCCTCTCTCTCTCTCTCTCTCTCTCTCTCTCTCTCTCTCGCCTCCATCTTTTTCTAATCCCTATCCCCCACACTAGGCTTATGAGTCCCAGTGTTTTATCATGGGGAGAGAGATTTATCATTTCAATCTCATTTCAATAAATAAAATAATCTCTCTTCTCCTGTACGTGACAGCAGCTAATAGTATTTTGTTATCGTAGAGTGAAACTTTGCAGACTTAGTGCACTTGCTGAAATGCCTGGCATTAGCATTCTGCGGCGGCATACAGTAGTGTCGCCTGCATATAGTGAGGAATACTTATCACGCTGTAAACTGTGCACAGTACATTTAAAGAAACGTGTCTCCGGCCCACCCGATTAAAGGGAAGCGTCGTGTCAAAACATTTTACGCACCGAATTAATGGACATAATAATGCACTATGTTTGTGTTACAACATGTGTTCACTGCTTGTTACATTGTCATTTAGAGGTTAAATAGGACATCATGTTCGATGCTCGGTAAATAAATGAATAATGCACTTATTGGGTTTGGTTTGTACCTATTTCTGTTGCGGTATACGAAGCCTCTTGTAGCAATTCCATCCTCTTAAAAGCTACTGGGCTGCACTCATGTATGCTTTTATCTTTCAGCCAGGATATGTTCTTAAAGCACGGTCTGTCAGATCCGCCTGCACTGTGGTGTGTAGAAGAACAAGAGCAGCCATCAAGACGACAGTTTTATTTTAATTGCTATCTCCCTTTCCTCCCGGTCCTTCATTTTCCCTTACCCCTGGAGCAAATCAACAGAAAAAATGTAAAAGGACTGACAGGAAAACAATTGCGTTTCAAATTGAACTCCCTGCAGAGTGTGTTCACTTCCTTAACCTGACATCCCTCCCTTCCCCACACATGGCAGAGGAGAAGGCAAGGCGAGCGGCAGCCACACTAAAGCCGGCGAGAGGGGGGAGACCGTCCTTTTGAATATGTGTTTTCTGTTTATCATTAGCTGACTGGGTGCTTCATCATTCGGCGAAAATCCCTATCTGCTGAACATAAGGCCGAGAGACAGCGGGGAATCAATCTTTTGTGCTTGGGCAGATAAACACAGGACGCAATCAGGGGGAGACGGAGCGACGGAGCAGGCCGCGGGACTCACGCCGCCGGTGATGGATGGCGGAAGTGAAAGTGTCAGGATGGCATTATGCAAATGGGGGAGGCATCCGAGCATCGCCCCGGTGATTATGGGAGATGGGAGAGCAGCCTGTGGTCCCCCTGGCACCAAGGCAGCCATTTTGGGGGCTCGTTGTCTCCTACCGGAGCTGAGGGGGGTAGAGAGAGGAAGAGGGAGAGAGAGAGAGAGAGAGAGAGAGAGAGGAAGAGGAGGAGGAGGAATGGATAGAGTGGTGGACGAGGAGAGAGAAAACGGGGAGGAGATGAAGGAGGAGGAAAAGGGAGGGAAGAACGTGTCATGGTATCATTCCCTCACACGCGCCGCCACCTCACCCCCACCCCTCACCCAAAAAGAAAAGGGGGAGGAATAAGTCTATAAGCAGAGTGAGAGGCATCTGTGTCATTTACTGAAACAAATGATCAGCCCTCTCTTTCTGTGGGGTTTGAATGAGGAGGGTGAGGCAGCCGAATGATAGAGATAGAACACTGATGGAACAATCATGAATAATGAACTTGAACTGGACAGGAATAAAAGCTGGTTTGGGTGATTGCGACTGCCGCTGTGTTTTTTTCCGACACGCCGAGGCGACTGCACGCCGAGCGGCTCTCAGAGGCCAACGTGACCCCTGGGTACAATGGTATCCATCCTGACTGTGTCACTTTCACAGCCATATAGACTGACGCATGCACGCACGCACGCACGCACGCACGCACGCACGCACGCACGCACGCACGCACGCACGCACGCACGCACGCACGCACGCACACACACCAATCTCAATGACAAGCAAGCAGGACACACACTCTCACTGTAATGACCAAGGATGCTACTTGTATTCAAATGAGGGTTGAAGTGAGAGCAAGGCAGATACTTCAGGGAGCAGCCTGGCCCAGAGGGGAGATCCAGCCGCAGTCCCTGCTGTACCATTACAGTAAGATTGGATGAAGATGGAAACATGGAAAATATGATGGTGTGTGTGTGTGTGTGTGTGTGTGTGGGGGGGGGGGGGGGGGGTTGTAGGGACTGCACAAGGAGACTGCCACCCCGATGATCTATGCAAGTGCACGTCCGTGTGCGTCTGAGAGGCAGATAGTGAGTTACTGTGTGTTTGGGGGTGATGTGAAATTAGTACCTCCAGTCAGATGAGCCCATTTTTCTCCTGTTTACACAAGAAGAGAAAAGGGGGGGGGGGCATGTGTTTGGAATATCAAAGAACAGAAGATAGTTGCACAGCTCAAGGTGTAATTGTTTTGAATAAAAGTTGTGCAGCTTCACTGCTCGACTCCACGCCGACACGACCTGAAAGCGCCGTCCCGTCTCTCCTCTCCGAGGCCATATTTAGCCCGTGTCCTAGTGAGACAAAGCGGACTGAGGTGTCCGTCCTCCACCTCTAACTTTACCACTTGCCACAACACACAGACAATACCACTCCGTTCCGCCTGATTGGATCCATTTGCATTGGACACCTCCTCTGCATATTGATTGATGGGTTTAATCAGCGAATCAGGGGGAGCGCTCAGACATCAATCTCTGTCAGGCCCCTACCTTTTTTCCAAGCCTGTGATTCCCTGCTAGGACTCATCAAGGAAAGCAAGTTTAGACAGAAAGAAAGAGGGAGGAAGAAAAAAGAATGAGAAGAAAGGCGTGTGGGGTGTGGAAGGACGAAGTATTAGAAATAACTTCAGGTGGATTTCTACGACTGGCCCAGTGGAAGTCAATCAGGTGTAGCACAAAGAGAGGCCGGCCAACTGTGAATCCATCTCGGAAATTTAGATGTGAAAAAGTAGCCACACGGAGCGGGTTTATACACATTACACATGTACAGTAATGCAGAAAATGCATATGCATCAAGCATGAAACAATGGGTTTCAACAGGGTTTTACATACGTGCATTCACTGTTATTAATCATGTGATCTGACACATTTCCAAATGCTTTCATGTTATTTGGACGCTTCATTTGCCCGTCTGACCTCAGTGAGAAGAGAAATGGATCCACCGGCAGATTTCACTCTTCCTCCTCCCCTTCCTCTCGCACTCAAACTTTCAGTGCTTCTCCCCCACCTCAACTTTTAGGGTTTTTTAAGTAATGACAAAAATGTGGATGAGAAAACAGTAACTAATTGGCATCAACCAACTCAAGTCTTACGATGCGCTCTCCTTCCTGTCTAATTTCACAGGTCCTACAACAGGTGTGGCTGTCAAAGTCACAAGATCAATAAAAAAGGCTTGGGAACAGATAAGAAAACCGCCTTTGCACTCCTCTCTCCGCTGTTTGTGTTTTGTGCGGGTGCACATGCTTCGGGAGTGTGTGTGTGTCGCTGTGCACGACCAATTGTATATATAGAACGTGTTAATTGAGTTGCGATTGCCATTGTGTGTCTCATCAGGGGCTGTACAAGACCCCCTCCACCCTTTCCCATGTCAATGTGAGAGTGTACCTGTGACACGTCGAGCTGACAGACACTCCGGTTTCCTTCTCACTTGATAATTACTGTAATACAAACTCAATTAAAACCAAGCAGCTCAAAGAGGAAGGAGACGAGTTTGATTAAAATGTGAATAAAAATACAAATCTGAGAATACATATTTTTACAGGTATGTCCCAAAGATTTTGGTGAGATTCTGCACAAATTTATGCAGGTGTGTGTAATTTGAAAAAAAAAATAAATAAAAAATAGTCTCGGTGACGAGCGTTAAAGTGTTTTTGAAGAAGCTTGCTTCTCAAGAAAATGGTGTCTTCTTCTCCCGGCGCTGAAATATTGCCGCCTCTTCATACCAATCGAACAAAAACCTGCCAGTTTCCAGGAAAGGAGAAGCTGGATGACAGTATCAAGAGCCCCGTCCTTTGTCGTGAGAAAACACTCACCCTCTATTAGAGTTGGTTTAATAGCGACCAGATAATCGTCGTCAGACAGCATCACACACAACTAGTAAAAAAAAAAAAAAGTAAATGAACTCTATTCTTCTGTATTTCAACATTTGCTCAGGCAGAGAGTATTTTTTATATCTTCTATTAAACTCAATTACTTCCTGCATGAACCTGGCCTTGACGGAAAAGTGCCCCATAATTCAGTTCTGGAGTTAAAGAAAAGAAAGAGAGAGAAAAAACAAAACACTGCAACATGTTCGTATTTTAGGAGGAAGAAACTTTTAATACCCACAGCTCTTAATGACGGCACTGCAATTAGAGTGGCTGCATTTTTTGCTCTAGCCGCGAGTCAAAGGAAAACAAATAAAGCAGCTCGATTTAGAAACCTTATTAGACTTTGAGTCCCTGAGCAATTAAAGTATTACAGCTGAAGTGCTTCTGTGAACCCACCGATGGAAAGCATTTATAGGTGGTCTCTACTTTACTGGTGGTCTGTTACTGGTCTTTTTTACTCTCTCTTTTTCTTATTAGTGCCATTCAGAGCTTGCAGACGAATCGCTGTTTATGTGCAAGCATGAAAAAGTATTGGACAATGGAGGCTCTTGATATTACGCGTCTGTCGAGGACAACTTACACACACTTCTATAGCCTGAGCGCGCGTCGAGTTTGGCAAAAGTGTGATGCATGAAGCAGATTCGTACAAAAAGCCATCATTGAAGGCTTAATTTCAACAAGGAAATTATTAAAACGAAACACAAATCATCCCTCTTTTTTTTTTTGTTATCATTTGGGCTTTAATCTTCCTGCTGCAGCATTTGCCCCACGCCGTGTCTAAATTGGCTTGGCTGTGATGATGCCCTTTGCAATGCAATCTCTCCAATTTGATGCCTTATCAAATTACTAACCCAGAGGAAATTAATGGTATCATCTATGTCAAGGCATTGATGTAGTTTCACTTAGCCTGAAACACTATGGTTCTAATTGAATGATTAGATTCCTTTAGATTCTCTATCCATCTTTGCACTAATTACAATTGAAGAGGAAAAGCCACTGCCTTATGTCAATTTAACAAATAAAACCAGGTAAAGATTAAACAAAAACGATGTTTCAATCATACAAGATTCAATAATACATTATTGTAATTGGCTGTAATTGGAGTGGTCTGAAGACAGGCAGAATTTCATTTTCTTATGTGTATTTTGTTTTAATGACTTGTAATACCTTTTTCAGAAGGAGCACAGTAATAAAGGGCTGGGACGTGATGTGCCACTAGGGGGAGCGGTGATGCTTTTTGGGCCCTGCAAAGCACATGGGCTGAACTGAGAGTATACAGTACATTCAAGTCTCCCATTCAGACTTACACACTGTTTCTTTCTCACACAAGAGAGGGAAAAGTGTGGCTGAGAAACCGAGGCGGGGGAAAAAATAAGAGACGATGGCGGTTACAGGACTGCTCTCATTGCTGCTGAAGCTCTGCCTCCACTAAGTTTTTACCCTCCACCTACTAATACCATAATCCCTCCCTCAGTGACCTCCTCCTCTGTGACTCCACTTCTGACACCTCCTGCCCGGCCACCTCTGCCCCCGGTGCCGCCCCTCCTATCATTCAGCAAGAGTCCTCGCCATAATTGACTAATGACCCCATATCAATATTTGGCTGTGGTCACAGGCTTTCAGTACTGTTGTAATTTAAAGTGGATTAGTGTTCGCCTCAGCACGTTTCTTTTGGCAGTCTGCCAATGGGACGAGCTTTTGATAACAGGTTCCTTCTTGCGTGAGTGTACGTGTGTTTCCAGTGTGTGTGTGTGTGTGTGTGTGTGTGTGTGTGTGTGTGTGTGAGTGTGAGTGTGAGTGTGAGTGTGAGAGAGAGAGAGAGAGAGAGAGAGAGAGAGAGAGAGAGAGAGAGAGAGAGAGAGAGAGAGAGAGAACTACAAAAGCTGCCCATTGCCCCACGGGACTGAGACACCAAAGCAGCAAAAGAAAGAAAGAGAGAGAAAAAGAAAGGCAAACTGCAGTACTTCCTGATGAGGAGACGGGAAAACACACACATGCAGTCGCAGGTTGACAAACCCGCTGTGAAAAAAAACACAGAGGTCCCAGGCGAAGTGTTTCTGTAACTTGATGTGAAGTATGCATGAAGGCGCAAAGGAAGTACAGAGTGGAAAAGATGGTTCCTTTTCAGTTGTGACCCCTCATACCAGGAAATGACCTCATCATGAACGCTTACACTGTAAAGGTCCTCAGGTTGGATACCTGGGTTAATTTACTGTAAAACAAAGAGAGCAATTGTCTCTGAACCACATTAAGATTTCAGTGGCCTCCTCTCCCCCTCTTTTGTTTTAATGTCTGCCCGGCTGTGGCCGATCACACACTACCAGGTCCGGACTTGTCAGGATCCACCGTCTGTCTTTTCACAAACCACGCAGCTGTACTCCCAGCAGCTCTGAGACTCACAGACGGAAAGACAAACAAACAGTGGAAGAAATAACAATAGATACATTAAAAAAAAAAAGAAAGACTCTGGCCATGTCTTACCTTGTCCCTGCGCCGCTTTCTGTATGCAGAGTGCGCAGGCGGTGTTTATCTCGCTCGCTGGTAGAATGTTTGTGTAACAGAACGCTACGCTGATCGAGTTCAAATCACGGCAGGATAATTAAAACATGTTGATCCCTTCAGTCATGGGGAAGGGGCAGATTTATTAATGATACACTTACCGCAGCCGTGGACAGCGTTGCGCAGCTGAGAAATGGTAATATTGCTGGAAATCATTGGTTACATTGTCATTTACCTGCAGGCCCGTGCCAGTGTGAGTGGTCTTTCATGTAAATTAATTTGTCTGGAGAATGAAAGAAATGAGAGACAGAGGGAGGAGTGAGAGATAGAATTAATAGCTCCAGGTCATGGGGATAATGATTTCTTCATGGACCTACTCAGAGTCAAATGGCCTGGGCATCCTGTTTTCTTTTTTTCTTCTTTTTTTTTTTAAGGAAAAATCTAAGGGTGAACATCACATTGAACTGGGGCATTTACACAATATGTAAATGCCTTTGGTTTTATGACAGGGTCTACACGCCAATAACGCTTTCAAATGACCCACTTTGTATTCACGCAATGCAAATTTCCCACCGCGTCATTAGATCGTGTTGATTGAGTGGTGCTCCCATATGTTGAACAAGGGAACATATAATTTGCTCATGATATCAAAATATTATGACATGAAGGAATAGAGAGAAAAAATATGTTGGTTTTTTTTTTTTTTTCCTTTCACAATCAGAAGCCAGCATACTTGGTCAAGTTCAGCTCAGTCGCACAGATTTTTTTTTCGGCAACTCAAGTGAGACGACCCCGAGCCTAATCCCAAAACTTGTAAGTCACTTACGAGGGACGCACGCCTCCGGTATTAACCGTGAACCCGCGCACATAAAAGACGCAGGTGTGTTTCTCCACCCGAGCTCAGTCGCGTCTCAATGGGGTTGGCCGCGTCAAAGGCCGCTGGTCAATCTCTTTGCACGTCTATTGTGCAGGGGGGCAAGACTGACAGAGTAAAACCAGCGTGGACACATGTGAACATAAAGGACGCACCTCACCCCCCCCCCCCCCCCCAAGCCCCATGCTGAAAAGGCCCAGTGAGGGTGTGAGCAGGAGGGAGAGAGGAGGGCAACAACACGGGGCTGGGGGGGGGGGGGGGGTTAAAAAAAGAAGACACAGGCCAGGGCCTAATGGTGGGAATGGTGCGGAGGTGAAGCCTTCTTTTTGTTCGTCCTGGATAAAGGAGGCTTTTGAGAGGCAGCGTGCGGTTTTGTTCAACGTAGGGCCATCGAGGCTGCAGGCCATGCTTGTCCTGAGCCGTGTTGTTTGGGGGGGGGGGGGCAGGAGTGTGGACACAGGCATGGAGACAGAGTTACTCGCTCCAGGGAGAGAAATGTGCTGCTGGATAGAGGACAGCGTATCATCTGTCCAGTGTGTGTGTGTGTGTGTGTGTGTGTGTGTGGCGGGGGGGGGGGGGGGGGGGGGGGGAGAGAAATAGAGGTGTGAAGTCACTTTATGGGGTACTTAATGGCTCATGTATCCAAGCGACTGTCATTTCAGGTCATCCTTTGTGAGCGTCAGCACACACCTGATTTTCAACTTACCTGATAGGATATTTCATTTCTCAATCATCTAAAGTCGCGTCTCACGTTATTTTTGGGACCAATTAAACATGGATAAGTAAGTCTACTCCAATGTGACAACAGCCTATTGTTCAGCGTGACGGGGTAGACAGCTCCAGGCAGCCGGCAGTGAACTCTGGGTGCTCTCTGACCTGTCTGACCCATCTAACAGTTCAACTTCCACTGAGCGGCGGTGATTGATCTGCCTTCAGGGCCCCGAAATTGCCCCTTGTCTCGTCTTCAGACGGAGAACAAAAATCCGCGATTCCTTCACTGGAATCCGATATTCATTTATAATCTTGCGAGGAGAAAGATGCATTTTCAACACTCGAGACGCTGTTATCAACTTACAGAGTAGGACACATCAACCTGGAAAAAGACTTTCGCTAGACACACACATAAAAAAAAAAAAATATCTGAAAATTCTGCTTATTTTGCACATTATGGCCAAAGATTTCAAAGTTGCAATAGTAATATATGCACAATGCATACATAGGACACTGGTATAGGACACTGATATATGACATTATTAGTTATATTGTAACACAATACAATAATGTTTTGTTTTATATACTACATATATTACAAAAGTCCATCAAAAATTACTCAAAAATAAATCTCAATTCCAGTTTACATTCTGCTCACAGTGAAGAACTTCCATTCAGTTGGTAACAAACTGCCAAAAAACCCTAATCTGACATACACTAGAGGGGTGAATGTTATAATAAGAATCAAATGGAAATTAGTGCTCATGATGTATGCAATACAGCCGTTGGCTGGAACGTCATTCCCCACCTTCACTGTGTTGAAGCATCAAAGTTTGGGTATCCATTATCACCACATGAAGACAGACAAGAAGCAGGAACAGTAGCTCATCCAATCCATGCAACATGCCGCTTTTTCGTTAAAAGACAGATTGAAACTGAACCAAGTCTCATAAAACTTATGTCCTTAGTCAATAAGATTAGATGTGTGATAACCTGACTGAATTAAAGAAATTGCTTGTTACTCGTCAAAAAATTGGTTTACTATCAAATCACTGGTTCTCTTTTACAAGATATCCTGCTACAGGAACTACCAACTATTTCTCTCAAATTAATTACATTAGACATTTATCTAATACTTCAACATTTCAAATGGCTGTCAAAGTCTTTAAACATCCATATGAGTTTGCCTGTTGAGATAAGGCCAGAGGAGAATGGAGAGCTTCAGGCATTGAATTAAGTGACGATAACTGCACTCTTTCTTTTGGGAGTACACTGTGGTGCAATCAAAAAGTGAATACTGGCCTATTTCTTTTTAAAGACTACAGATGTAGAACAATTCACTCCTCCGTAAACAACATTAAGGGCCCGTTTACATGGCAACAATTTCAAGTGAAAATGCAAAAAACTTTCGTATACGCGACAACTATTATGCAGTGTCTGTACATAGTCTAACTTGCTTTTCAGGTGTTCATGTTCAATAATCAACAATTAAACAATTATGTCACTATGCCTCTATCAATCGTCTCGAATGCAAGCAAGTACAAATGAAAATTTGAATGCCACTAATAGAAACTACATCAAATCTTCAGCAGGGTGTGAAGAAAAAAAAGTGGAATACATGTGATGGTTTTGGTTCTGCTTCAAATGAATAATAAAAAGAAAGAGATCCTGGATGAGAGGTGAGTTCACTGTAGTAATAATTGGCAACGCTAATTAGTCCACAATGTGTTTTTCCACATTTTACATGGCAGTATATCACAGTTTGATATGTTGTTACATGGCCAATTAGCATCCCATAATGCTCAGTCAGCCACAGAGCTCGAGGTCAGAGGTCAGTATCGCTTTAGTCCGAGAGAGAAGGAGACAAAGAAGGAGGCAGCCCAGCAAAAGGAGGAGAGGAAACGGGCCTGCTTCAAGACTCTTCTTATTGTGGGCGATCAAAAAACAGCAGTCACATCCATTACAACATTATAAAATACAATCAGTGCATTCAGAATCACCCGAAAGCATCTGATATCTCACACTGTTAATGTGCCGAGATAACTCTGAGATTAGATGTCTTCCTGCAGTCGTTCTTTATCTTGTATTAAAAGAGTGTATATTCACACACATACTGTGTGAATTTTCTTCAAAAAGACAGATTACACACACTTGTCTGTACAAAAAAAAAGAAGAAAGAAAGCAAATCAGCTCTAATAATAGCCTTTATCTAAACGCTAATTGCCATAATCCATAAATCACCCTCAGCGATTACATCACCTAAGGGCTGTCAAGTATCATGGACGCATGATAGAGCTCTAATATCAGTTAATCACCTCTGACAAAGTATAAAAAAAATGATTAAATGACTTTGTTTGGATAAGCTTGAACATGCACGGAGTAACGAGCATAGCCAAGTATGATCAGGCTTCTGAAGTGTGTGTCTGGTCGTCTGGTCCAGTGTTTAGCTCATTTGCAGTTCGCATAGTCCCCCCAAAAAAACAACAACATTATGATCAAACACATGTTCAATAAGTCCCAATATCACACCGCTTGTACCTCCCAGGACCCTCCATTAGTCGGCCCATGTGTTTACATTCCAGGGGTCTGTTCACAAATAATTCCAATGCAGTTTCTTTTTTCGTTTTTTTTTTTCCTCGCTGTGGTTATTTATCACATGCAAAATGGGCTGGGACACAGTGATGTATGCTATCAGCAGTGACAATGATAACCAGGACAATAATTACACAAAGCTCAGCTCATCCATCACCGTCACTTATCACTTAAACAATCAGGCGTTAAACAGAAAGAGGCGTGGAGAGGAAAGGAAGGATCCTGGACTGGGACTTTATGTTCTGTGTATCAGCCAAAGCAAACTGGTGTCACTGGTGTCCCTCAGGGCACCGCTTTCTGTTTGGATATATACGGATATTTAGATGAGCTTAATCCGGATCCATCTATGTTTGACACATTAATGGCTAAACACAATATCACCGCATAGTCCAGGCTTGCTGTGGAGATCTACATCAAAACTTGCAAATATTTGTTGTATTGTGTTGATTTTAAATGCAGAAACAAATGTGCAGTCACTCCTATTATTTTGGGATCAACTTAATCTTCTATACCTCTGCTAAGCTTTGATGATGATGATGTCCGTCATCTGAATGCCTCTTCCTGCTCTTTAAAACATAACAAAAGTCACTCTCAGAAAGATCTATATTCACATGAGCAAACGTTCGTGCATCTGAGCAGTCCCATACCCCGTTTACACCACAACGTTTGAAGTACAAAAAACATTGTTTTTGTGTTTTTGTTTCAGGAAAGTTTCGTGTTTTGAAATCAATGTCCATTTACACGGAAACAGCAGAAACAATGAAAATTATGTAGTTTTCATGTTTGGCCACAAGTGGGTGATGTTGGTTGTTTTAGTAATGAATCCACACACACACACACACACACACACACACACACACACACACACACACACACACACACACACCACACACACGGGCTCAGACAGCAATACGCTATAAACATATTAACATTGTGAGTACAGGGATAGTCATGTGGACGGACGAGGAAGTTGGATTCCTATTACAGTGAGTCAACTATCCAACTCCCACGTCCCAGGAGAATATGGACTGGGAGTCATGACCTTCTGGCGGCCACCCTTGTTAATGTTGATGGTTATTGCCGTGGTGCGTTGCACTTGAAAGCCTAAAGTAACTGGCAGTCTAACATGCATGTCTATGGATTTGTTGGAGGAAGCCAGAGAAAAAAAGAGGAGAAAAAGCAACATGCAAACTCTGCCTAGTGAGACCCTAATCCCAGTAATCACAGTTTGTTTAAGTTATTCTTGAGATTAAACAATTTGCAAATACTGATTTGTTGCCTCAAATGTAGCAGCGGATCCACTGGTAGTGAACTTGAACCCTGGAAGAAAGGAGTGACCGGGTTGAATGACAGTAAAAGAGAGCTTTCCCGGTAGCAAGAGGTCACAGGTTACATAAATACTGAGAAAACCCTCTGGGGTTGAGTTGATGCACTCGCAGGTAATGAGCCTGACACCTCCTGGGAGCCGTAACCTTTGATCCCTGAACCGGTGATGCACTGGCCTGTGTGGTTAAAGGAGATAAGTCAGTGAGCGAGCTGCACACGCGTACCTACAGTCTTGTGGACACACAGAGAGAACCTGCCCCCCCCCCACCCCCTTACAGTCCAACGCCACACGCTGCAATACACACCATCATCAGTTAAACTTATCTTTAACAATACATTGCAGAGCGGCTGTGTGACCTGCTTGAGAAAATGTGGCAAAATCCAGACAAAAGAAGGAGCAGAGAACAAACATCCGCTGCATGGGAGAGCACTAAATGAAAAGCACTTTACTCCAGCGTTTCACTCCCTTGTTTATTGTCGAAGGATCGTGAATAAGTTTCCTTTGAACATGATGGATCATTAAAGTAATGGTGTACCGTGGTTTTGTTCTTTTCTTGCTTAGATGTTTCTTCTTTTTAATACAAATTTCTATCTGTGTCTGTGGCTCTCCTGAGAGCTGCCATTGCTCTACTTACCAGGAAATACTTTCTAGATATGCTAATCTGCAGTCATGAGAGAGAGGAGAGAAAGTAAAAATGTGCATGTGCGCTGAAAATAAGAGGGCGGGAGGGGGAGAGAGAGAGAGAGAGAGAAAGAGAGAGAGAGAGAGATACATGGTTGCATATCTTGTAAAAACCAGCATTTAAGCCACTCGTGACACCACCAAGTCACTTACTTTTAGGGAAAAGTAATCACTTATACATGTTACTTAAAATAGGTCGACCTCTGTTTTCATGCAGACGAGAATTCCGAGAATAATTCTTTTATATGTGCACATTCTCATGTCGATGTCGCAGAATTTTCAAAGCTGCCAAATTGACTTTTGCACTCACGCCAAAGGGCACTTTGTGTCTGCAGTTGGAAGTAAGACCGGCTCGACTGTACATATGTGTGGGTGTGCCTTTGTCTAGCTGTGCACAGACTTGCTTAGTGTACCTATGCGAGGGGAATTAAGTAGCCGGGACTTCATCTGTAATCATAGCATTGTACAAATGTCAAACGTCGTCACCCTCTTTCAGCGGCTGTGAGAAACGACGCACAGGCGTCTTGTATCTGTTGTATCTTCCCATGGCTGTCGCAGAAGCATTAACTTTGCAGATTCCAGCAAACGCATTTCTTCGCCTGCTGCATAACAAGGCAAGATTTACGCAGTGTTGTATTTAACTGCAATAAAAACTAAGCTAAAACAAAAATTGTATCATAAGCTGCAGAGCGAGCTGTAACATACACCTCGTATTAAGTTTGACAGTAAATCAAATACAGATGGACACCACATGTCTGTGTGGCGACGGTCCCCCGGGAGCACAAATCAAAAGATTTTACACATGCAACTCCGTATTGTCAAGAGCGTCATGTCATGGTTTCTGCTCGGCGCGTCGTTCTCAATGCTTCACCAAAATCACTGTGATAAAACAAAGGGTTTGATTGAAGGATGAAGCAACACACACACACTTACACACATTTCTGGGTGGTGTCACCTCCCTTTGGCAGCTCCGCGAGGAGGCAGCTGCAGAGAGCCCGTGGCACCCCTGTCAGAAAGTCAATACCATGATAAACTCCGTCCCTTGCTTCAGCCCTTGTTCACCACTTTAGCAGCCGATCGCCTTGACAGTCGTCACCTCACCAGTAAATCACCACGAAGGATGCAAGTAAATAACACAGGCGGTGATTAAATAACTCCACAAAACAAGGTGAGCGAGCAGCGAAAGGAAACATGTTGCCTAGTATTTTTTACACAAACTCATTCCAAGTGGAAGGCGAACATATGTTATAGAAAATTAGCCCGTAAAATGGATTTTTTTATTTTTTTTTCGTATTCCTTTTCGCCCAATGGCTCTAACAGTGAGTGTCATTCAAGATGTGGCCTTTCCACACTCATAAAGAACACATAAAACACACATTGTGCTCTCGTTAAGTACTTACAGAGGTGAGATTTATGTGCCTAGGTCTGGCTTTCCAAATAGAGACCAATGCTGTCTCTAAAGTGTTTGTGATTTACGCCACAAATGTATGGGTATGAATACCGATGTGACTGCCGCAAATTGGGAGACAAAGTTTGAGAAGCGTCCACGATTCTTTAAAACATCCGACGTTCGTCACCCGGTAGCCCTTCTGCTACCCCTGTTGTCATTTTGAAAGACAACCCCGCACCTCCCATAGGTGGGCGAGACGCGTGTGCTATCAAGCATTCGGTCATTAGACGGCCCTCCGCTCATACAAAACTGGATCCTTACTACACTGTGCAAAGGTGATCACCTCTGCTTTATCTGAGGAACAAATGAGGTCCCTCCTCAGCGGGAGGCGTCGGTAACTTTGCTAATGTGTCTTTAATGTGGCCGGTTACACCCCCGAGCGTGGGGTATCAAAACGTTTAACTCCGTCGGCTCATGGGAGGCAGAGATGGCTCTTGTAAAAATGAATTATTGATGCCATGCGAGGCTCCTCTCTGACTGGGAACAATGTACCTGCTGAAATCATCTGAGCTCCTTAAAATCAAGGACTCTCCGCTCGCTTTCATGTTCAGACGAGGGGCTCAGCCTCCAAGCCACAAGACATTCCTTGATTGCCAGTGATGTCCAAGTCGTTCTCTGAGGCACCCCGGTCCTGTCAGGACAGAGCACGTTATTGTTGGGATACCTGCATAGTTGCATGATTGGTGTCAAATAAACACGGTGCTGAGCTACAGTGCTAGAGGTCTTTTTACCTGTAATTATGGCATGGCTAGCTTTCTACTGCGGGACGGCTGCCAGCTTGCTTTTGGCTTTTATGGGGCTTCTGGTCCTTTCTTGTGGTTGTCATGCTGCAATTAAAACTGTCTCCAATCGCTGGGTGGCAAAAGACGCTGAGACAGACTCTTGTCTCTCTCACACAAAGACACACATATGCATGTGTACTCACACACACACTCACACACACACACTCACACACACACACTGTGCAGTCTCTGGCTGGAGGCAATGGGGGAAAGCGTATGATATAGGAAAAACATAGTTAATTACATTTGACAGGTATCTATTAAAGTGCATTCTTAGACCTTAGAGGCCTTCACACATCTAATGGAAATACACACTCAACTGCTGCCCATGAATAATAGGCCTTCCCAGCCAAAAGCTTTGGCTTTTTTTTAACCCCCCCCCCCCCCCCCCCCCCTTATCTCGCCAACATCAAGCATCTGTCAGCGAATAGACAAATCACCACTAATCAAATCCACAAAAGTATATGGCAAGTTCTTTTACTGGTATTCAGATGCTTTTTAATTAGTTATTCAGGGATTCTTTTCACCTTTAAGTGAACAAGCACTTGAATCCCCTCCTTCCAAGAAGCACAAGCTTGCCTGTTTATTACAGACAATGGTAGTGTGATTGTAATCATGGCACTTTGCCCTGATTTTCTCATTAAAGAGCGGACGTATGCATTGCGTGTGTACTCAGACTGTGACCTGCAGGTGAAATGTCCAGACTCCGGGAGAGTTTCTGTACAAGGTAGGACAGCACAGCAGCCGGAGCGAGGTGTTTGTCTGCTTGGTGTGCATATCCGCCTCTCTCTGTCTCTCTGGTCTGTGGTTTGTTTCACCTCTTTTATGTCACCTGTCTGATGGAGCTGTCACATCAGCTGTCTTCAAAATCCAATTAAGTTACTAAGTCTAAAAATGTCACGCTTGAAGAAAGGACACTGACTCATCAAACGCACACACAAATACACGTGATCTTCAGTAGAAATCAGACAATATGTGACTGTGTGTGTGTGTGTGTGTGTGTGTGTGTGTGTGTGTGTGTGTGTGTGTGTGTGTGTGTGTGTGTGTGTGTGTGTGTGTGTGTGTGTGTGTGTGCCGTGAGCTGCAAAGATAAGATCGACATTCACGAACACTTTGTCAATGATTATTGTTCATTATTAATTTTTATTTATTTTTTTATTAAATTGTGTTTTACACGGAGAATATTTTTGAGATTGCAGAACTTGTTGCCGTACAGCTTGGGAAACACTATAGGAATTTATAGTATGTTAAGGTAAATGCAATCTATAAATCTATAACCACCTAAGATAGTACAGTGCAATTTTGATGTTTGGTTGTTTTTAAAACTACACAATGGGCAATTTTGGTTTTGAAAGATGCATTTAAAGGCTATTTGGAAGTTTCACTGCCAAAAGCCACGAAAGGTGAAGATTGAACACTTATATTTCTATCCTGGTCAGTCAAGAGAAATCTAGATATTAAGCAGGAATATGGATCAACACGAGATGAGATTGAAATGACAAATACTGAAATGGTGATAGTTAAAATTGTGTCAAACATGATGCGATCACACTGGAATCTGATCTATTTGCACCCTTACGAGATCCGAAACAGTCATTTTTATCAGTAATGGCGAGGTACTCCTTGTGTCAGAAATTGCAGACTAGAAGTGAAGGTGTGGATGGATATACAGTGCTGAAACCTGCCGGAGGTCACTGTGATGTATAGCTTTTGCACTACATACCTCCACAGTTCTTTTGGCTTGTCTGTTTTAGTGGTAGGCGCTTACGGAGAAATATGTGTGATGACTGACTTTTGTCAGAACATATTTTATTTTTGCACTTTTTCTGACTTCTTTGTACAGTTTGGAGATTCTCTTGAGTGTGACACCACCGGATGACTAACTGTGTATATTTTAGAAAGCAAGCCACAGAGCAATCAAGCTGAGATGCAAAAAAAAAAAAAAAAAAAAGAAAAAAGATCCACCAGAATCGATTGGTTGATTGGCATTGTGTTTCTCTACAGTTACTTTATTTCACAAAATCCCACTTGCATTTTACCCTCTTCCCACACTGCTATGTCTCTCCCTGTCCAATCTCCCCTCATTATAAAGGCTCAAGGATCGCACACAGAGCCAGGAAAAGATTATGATGATAGTTTTGTTACCCCACCACCACCACCCCCTCCCACCCCTCCTTTGTCTCTGTCCACATTCCTTTAAAATGAAAGGCAGCAACAATTACCGCGGTGTCTGATGCCTCGAGTCTTTCGACGTCGACCTGGAAGAGCAGGTCTGGTTCCGCGAGTGTATGTTTGTCTTGTGCAACGATTACTGTCCACTTTAAAATGGCTGACAACCTGGGAGTGTCCATGTCTTCTTGTGAGCCGCTTGTGTGAAGAGCCAACATTTCTTGGCGTGGAAAGCTGTTCTTCATGTATGGGCCAGCCTTTTGTGGAACATCTGAGCGCGCAGGAGCTTTACATGCTAGTTACAGTTATGGACAGCTAAGTCGGGATTCTCTCTGAATGTTGCCACGGGTCAGGGAAGAGGCAGTTTGTTGGTATTTTAAATAGACCGTACATCAAAGCGTGGCAATTTAAGAGTGACATGTGAGTCTGGAAAGTGCTAATAGCCTTCCTGAGCTGATTCCATCCAGCCCCCCCGCCAATGTCAGAATCCAGCTGAATTTGCTTTCCAAGATGTTCTTCTGAGGTGAAAGCCAGCAGTCAGTTGTAGCTCCACTGGTAGCCATTTCCGATGCTTTGGTAGCGTAGCATCAAAGTCACGGGGCACACATATATTCCGCAGGATTAGAGCGGCGTAAAAGGACAGCCCCAGCCCATTCACTGTTGGCACGGCCGCCACAGCCTCGGCACAAGTGAGTTTTTAATGCATTCCATTTAACTTTAATTACTCCAATCTCTGCGAGGGCACACAGGAAGAAAAGGCCCGGGCGTTTGTGCCGAGCAGATTACCCCACTGCCCTGCCAAGTCCGCGGCGCGCTGCATCCTAAGATAGAATTCAAATTCAAATGTGGGCTAAAGAAAGTGCAGCTGTCACCCCTCTGGCCTGCGAAGCCCCAACCGGATCAAAGATGAGCTGTCCTCCTCCCCTGCCCGTGTAAAAATGAGCTGTCCTGGCCGTGCCAGTGTCTCGTCCCCCTGGGGCACCTAATCCTCCTCTCCTGACTCCACACTGACAGTCTGAATAAAGGCATTAAACCCCGCAAAATAATTACCAATTAAAACGGATGGAGAAGTCATCAGGTAGTGACTGGGGGGAGAGCAGGCAGAGGCGGCAGAGAGGGATGGAGCCGTGGTGGGTTTTCTCTCCTCCTTGCCAAGAACAACCTGTATTTTCTCCTTTATGGGTTATGGTTTTGCAGTTCTGGATGAGTGAGTGACCTTACAGAGTGGTATCAGACCAGGAACAGACTTCTCAAAGCTTCTAGGATGTCGGAGAAAGTTTAGGCGAGGCATCCCAACTGTATCCCAGCCAGAAATAAGTGTGAAAGTTTTATAAGCCACTGGAGTTAAGAGTGGTTGTTTTATCTCGTGCTCTTCCATCGGGGCTGCTGCTGTTTAGACCTGAGATACAGTGAAAGGTTGGACGTTTAGGATATGTATTTTAGCATTTTAGTTTCCAGGTGTGACTGGAAGTTACTGTTGAGTGAAAAATGAATGGATAACTGTGTGGGATTTCTTTTTTCCTTCTTTTTTTTGCTTTTTGTTTTGTTTTTGGCCAGTGCACTGTAAATGAGCATGTGTGTTTGTACCTGTTGAACAGTGTTATGGGGTGTTTTCAGACTAGCGTGCCATGAGGCCCGGGGCACTAATCCACCAGCGCCACGCTGCCGAATCCAGGTAAAGTGATCCTAAAGCCTTCCTACCCCCTCTCCCTCCCTGCTTCTCCCTTCTCCCCTTTGAGCTCTGTCTATTAGCAGTGGCAGAGATCAGAGTAGAGAATATCCACTCAACAGACCAGTCTGGACCAGGACCCACATTTTGACAACTTAATCTCCTCTTTGACGGCAGGCAGAAAAGGAGTGAATTGCCATGTGACAAAAGGGGTCCTGACTTGACCATGTTCTTTAGAAATTCCTTCCTCCGGTATGGGAGACAACCTGTATCTCCGTCCTGTTATATAGAAGTATAAACATGCTAAAAGACGTCCTCTTTTCTCTTCTGTTTTCGGTCTTCATTGCATTTTTCTTTTGAATCCGCAAGTCTCTTAAGGGGAAGACAGACAGGGGCACAACATGAAACTTCTGGCTCGACTCGTCATAAATCAATCTTCTATTCACATCGTGTTTATCGTCCTTGGTTTCATAACGATGATTGAGCAAGGTGGCTCATTCCAGAGTTTGAACCTAACTGCTCCTCATTTTGTTGCTCGCCGCGGTATTTCACTGATCACGTCAGACCCGAGGGACGGTTTGCGATGCTGATATGACTTGTCTTTTGGTTATTGTACTTGTGCCAGAATCACCCTGGGCTAAGTACACTGGGCGTGTACACCACTGTGGACGTTGCAGTGTGTGTGTGTGTGTGTGTGTGTGTGTGTGTGTGTGTGTGCGTGTGTGTGTGAGAAAAGAAGAGAAGGGATTTTTTTTTTTGGTCCGTTTTGTGGAACCAATAATTAGTTCTTGACTTCAGCTACCAGCCGACTGCATTTCTGCTGTATGTGTACGTATGTATGTACTGTGTATGAAAGAAATGTAGACGACGTTTACCTTCTGCAGAATTTTGAGGATGATCCTCTGTGGGTGTTTTCATTGAATAAGCCCGGGATCAATTTAAATCTTCCTGTTTCATCTCAGTATCCGACAATTATCACGTTATGGTCAAATTATCATCTTGATTTACAAACTGATCTCTGCTGTTGAGAGGACAAGTCAGCTCAAGGGTGCAACTTTAATTCTATTTATTGTTAAAAGCAGCCGCAGGCACTTCATGCTTAAAACCTTGATCCCTGAAGATGACAACTTTACTGTATCGAGACTTCGTAATTCAATCCCAAATATAGTTATACCGTAATTATAAGGAGAATAACTCACTATCATCATAACTCACATAACCAAGATACACTCTGCCTTTACAACCCTATTCAATTTAATTAGATACTTGCGTGTATTTGACTATCTGGGGGGATCAATTGTCTTTTTACCATCCGACCTACATGCTGCTAGTGTTGGAAGTTTTACGGGTCACAATCCCGGAGAGCATCACAATCACAAAACAAAAATGCTTGTAATCTTTTGTTTTCTGGATAATAACTCTCTGTGTGTTATGTCATGCAAACTGGTGGAGCAGCTTTTGAACTAGTCTCAAATTGACATGTGAATCAGCTCATATACCATGAGTGTAGTATATGATCTATCACAATAACCCACATTGAAAATTATTTAACAGATATTTTTGCACTAGTAAAATATCTATCCAATGATGTCAATTCAATATTTTCACGCGTGTCTTCCATGCAGTAATTGTCTGATAGCCGGCATGGTCACGGCTGAGAAGAAGATCATTTCATATCTCTACAATGATACACTGATAATTGTGGTATCAGCGCTTCCAAATATATTCAGGTTTACATCAACATGAACAAGGCCAAAATGAGATGAAATTAGTGCGGAAAGCTTTGTCCCAAATTAAGCCGATGCTGATTTCCGCCGACGTGGCAGGCGTCCAACAGCGTTTGCACGAGGTAGGCATCAGTGTGTGATTGTTTCAAACATCAGCGAGGACCACTTTCCATTTCTGCCATCCATTAAGTTTTAAAAGAAAGGACTCTTAAATCAAATATGGCACTTAAGCAAACGCGGCATTCAATGTGCTTGAAAGTGTCTTTGATAGAAAGATGAGTAACTTCGTGATATGCTAAGGTCGAAGGACAATTTGATAATTTAAGGAGGGCAAGGATTTCTCTTTTCATAAATAGAAAGAGTTACATATAAAAGAAAGAGGAGGCCTTCGGGCCTTGTCAGGCATCTTCATTAGAAACCCCACTTTAGTCTTAATGCATTTCTCGTCATTATCCAGGGCACAGTATGTCACAGTCCTCTTCAAAAGAATATATACACATTGTTCGAATAATTGCCCTGTGAAGGACAAACAAGCAGCATGTAAAAAGGCATCATTATTTAGGTGCAATCACTGGCAGGGACTTTCAGGCCTTTCCTTTTCTGTGCCATTGTTGTAGAAGGCCATTTGATGTCAGAGTGCCTGAGTGATTTGCCAAATAGCAGCATGAGCGCCAGCGTCGATTTAAATAGTCTTTAATCAGAGCTGCTGCTGCCATGATCAACACTTAAATACACACTGCCACCTAAGAATCACATTCCCAAGTCGAATGATATTGTCTTAGACATGCTGTAAAGTCAGTCAAAACACTGTGTCAGCACTGTAGAATTATGACACCCTTTAACCCCCCTCCTCCCCCTTTTCCAGCCCCCCCTGTTTGTCAGTCAACTGTTGCAGATCTCAGGTTCTTTAATTAATATGCATAGTTAATGAGCTTCTTTCTGTCAAACTGCACAAAAATGGCAGCTTGCTGAACTAACCAACATCACCATGCATGGATGGCTGCCATATTGTCTTGTGTATTGTCATTATTTTCACCTGATGTCAAATTTAGAAACACCCATCGGGGTTAAATACTGGTGACCCCCCCCCCCCCAGCCCAGTCGGTGGGGCCGTTAATGCCGCGGCTGTGTTTACTGACATGTCATCGAGAATAAACAGCCGGTCCAGCTGCCAAGACTCGACATGACTGATAACCACAGGCGCACCGTGCAGTGTTCACATCACCCAGGATGCTCTGGGATTTTAGTTTCATCGTGACTCTACTGTATTTTAACTTCCCACAGCAATTTGCATTCAAAGGATGGCTGAATAATTAGATTATTTATTTCTTTTTTTTCTTTTTTTGAAATGGTAAAATCTAAATCGGATGATTACAAGAATGAAAAAAGCTGACACTTTGAATGATTTCTGGGGTGATAGGGAGTGAGCGACATAGAGCAATAGAGAGATAAAGCGAGAGAGATAGAAATAAAATAGAGAGAGAGGGGTAGTGACATAGATAGAAAGAGAGGGAACAACTAAGATTAACAGAAAAAAGCAATAGAGGAAGAGATATAAGGAGCGAAAGAGTGAGCTAAAGATGAATGATTGAGAGCAATACAAAGAAAAGAATAGAAAGATAAAAGCAGATGAAACGAAAGTTACAAAGAGAATCTAGAGAGAGGCAGGGGTAGATAGAGAGATGGAAGGAAGCAGAAAAAAGAGACAAATAAAATAGATGGAGTTAATAGAAATCATGAGAGTTGGAGGGACAGAAAGGCATTGATAGAGAGGTGGAAAGAGTGATATAGATAGACAGATAAAGAAAATGGATAAGAAAAAACCCACTGTATAGTGTAAGCCAGAAAAAGAAAACTAAAAAACATTGAATATTTGTGCAAATGTCTGATCAGTTCAAATATCATTGACTGTTACTCTGAGCTGAATTCTGACTTTAAAGCAACAGCAGCAATGAAACTGTTTCTTGTTTCTTTTCTTTTTTTGTCAGACTTCCCAAATTATATACCGATTGTGTGCAAACCTTCATGAAAAAGCTGCTCTGAAGGCAAGTTTCACCAAAGCACCAAATTTATCAACCAATTCTACAGCAACCTGCATTCCCACAATAATCGCACACGCACAAATTTAACACAAAGGAGGCAACCAAAGTCTGAATGCACAGAAGACCCAGCGACGTGCAGGTCCACACACTATGAATGGATGAAGTCACACAGTGGCCTCATGTTCTCACAGACATGTTCATGACAGCATGACGGTATATTTTCAGTCATAATTGCTTGATATTTAGTTTTAAATATCAACATTTTCATCACTTATACTCTGCACCACGACACAAAAAAAACGTTAAAGTGTAAATTTAAAGGCTCTTATGGCACTATTTCACCGATTTCACTCGAGATAATATTGGGCCGTATATGGCCCCAGAACTAAAATCTGTTTGGCAGCCCTGGATTAGAAAGAGGCCACTCCCAAAAAAGAACCGATGTGGTCTTTTCATTTTCCAAAAGAAATAACATTTACAACAGATTTACAATATAAATCTTTATTTGAGACACTTCTGACATCCACTGTGCTCTTTGCTATTGAATTGTGTGATGTCATCAGTGGTCTCTGTTGCCTTCATGCCTTCAAAAAGCTGTAAATATCTAAAAGTAAGACAAGAATTAAGTTTCCAAATGATTTGAAATAGGTTATTATTCTCAAAGGAAAATCATCTACAAGGATTGCCTCCAGTTTGTCCAAGACGGAAAAACAAGAGAAGGTTTAAAAACTCTCTGATCTAATTGCAGAGTCTGCAGGTAACTCTAGCAGCTGTTGGTGTCAGAGTGCATGTGTCTACAATCGCAACGACATTGCTCTAATTTGATCTGCATGGGAGGAGTGCCAGGAGAAAAATAAAACCCTTCGCTGTCCAAACAGGCCATTGGAGCAAATCAAGAGTTTGTCCATGAACTAATAATATCAGGTTTTCTGGAAGAATGTGGACTGAGTCGAGTTATTTGATTGTAGTAGTATGTGATAATTCATTCACTCATTCATTCATTCAAACTAGTCCCAGGAGAATATGGACTGGGGGTTGTTGTTGTTATTGTCCATCTATTCACGCATGTGCAGTAGAACTATTTACTACAGCCATGGTGCTCATGTGCAGTGGCAGCATTCCAGAAAAGTCACGTTTTCAAAAAGTGGCATTTTCCATCCATTTCAACGGAGACGGAGTCCGAGCTTTTTCAGAAGAAGTTCCACCGTGGGAGCCGTTTTTCACTTTATTCATATTGTTAACAAGATATGTTAAGAGCAAGAAAGAACTTGGGAAAGATCAACGCTGTTGTTTTACAGTCCTGAAAAAAAACGAAGAAAAGAAACCTGCCTTTGTGAAACGGCAACAATAATATTATAATATTCGTTATATCTGTATGGCCCTGCTGGTTAAACGATCCAAGAAAACTAAATCTAAATCTTAACACCATCATTAAAATCTATCAGATCGCTGGATTTCAAAAATGGCACTGGGCCTTTAAAAATGGTTTTCATTTAAATAATCAAATAATGGTTGCCAGAGTGACTATGCAGATGTAAAGTTTAATACCCGCACTCTGTCTGCCAAAAGACGGAAAGCAAGGGTAAAAAAAGGACACATTTTTGGCAGCCCTTCATCAAAAGCATAAAGCAGTGGCCACAAGGGGAGAAGTAAACAGATTAGGAAAGCTATTGACATTTCCCCGTAGCAAAGGAAGGGGTGTCGAATGGCAGCAAGGATGATAAGGTGTACAGGCATTCAGTCCCCCCTCTCATGTTTTATGTATCTGTGATCACAACTGATCGTGAGAGAAATTAATCAATAACAATGCCGCCAGGATGTGCAGATGACACATGCCTCTGCCCACCCCCGCCACCCTGCCCCCCTCCCCCCTCCTCCACCCCCTTAGCACCCCCTTTGCCACACTCCTCCATTCTCCACCCTCCTTCATTCTCCTCACCCCATCCATTTTGATTCGGGGGCCTGTTGTTCGCCCACGTCTAGGTGAGGGATTTTTACATCCCCGGCGTGCTTGGAGGAACTCCATATGGCCGGGATCAAAGGTGTTGCTGGGTGCATGGTTCTGCTTGGTTGCCAGCCACCGCCGTTAATTAGAAAACAAGATCAGAGGCGGTATTAAAATCCAATTAAGCCCGTATGAACAGATTGCCAAGTGATGTTCACTAATGCATTACTGAGCACCATGCAAATTTTAGTGGCAGCATTTGGCTTTATGTTATGTGTTTGTGTCATTAAGTGTGTACGTGTGTGTGTGTGTGTGTGTGTGTGTATGTGTACTTTGGAGGGTATCCGTGCGTGTGCCGGAGTGTGTCTATGCACGTGTCACTTGCCGGCTATCCAAGGCTCTGTGACATTGCCTGATCTTTTCCTTGATACACAGGCCTAATCTCATATAAACAATCAGCTAAAGCTCTGCAGAGCAACAACACCTATCCACACAATAAGATTGGATGATATTGCTTCTGACAATTAAAGCATAATTGAGAATGCTGAATTATTGATCCATCATAATTGAGTTCTCTTCATTTGATTTGTATGAGAAACTAATATGATGCACAGAAAATCCAGCAGATTTTGGATAAATTGCCAGGGAGTATTTGAGCTTAATCCAAAGATCCATAGCATTTCTATCTGGTCTCTACTGGCTACCAGAAAACCATAAGTTATAAGAGAGACGGGAGCTTTTCATTTACACCGTTTAAAAAATTTAAGAGAGCTGTCAGCAGATAAAATTAAAGTAAGTTAAGGAATTGGATGAGGCACATTAAGATGCGTACGTAAAATCATTCAGCACAATAAGTGCCAATTTAGTCCGCGAGTTTCATTCGCACAGCAGACAGACAGGGCATCTGTACCAAAGGCTGACAAGTGGATGCAGCTGGTGGCCTATGGCCCGAAGCATCCACATTATCACAGACGAGGGCTGTTAATGTTGGGCTGAATGGAGCCCCTTTTGAGATACAAAATAGCATTCTGATTAGAAAGCCAGGAAATACACATCTGAAGAGCCGGAAATTGTCACAATGCAGAGCCACGGCACATTTGGCACAGTCTCAAGCTGGGTATAGAGGAGTGAGATCTTAATGAAGGGATGTGCTCTATCAAACACATTGAGACTTCTCGTTTCCACTAGATATGCTGTTCAGGTCAAAGTTTCCTTCTTTATTTACTTACGTGACACAGAACTGCAGTAATGTAGCTCTAAGTGTCACTTTAATGATGTTTTTCAAGAAATGCACTTTCTTGTATTTTGACATGTGAAAATATTGCCATGAATATTTATTTTAACAAACTAAAATTTTTCAAAGAATAAAAAAATATATGTATTTTGAAAGCTGTAATATCATCTTCCATTCCAAATAATTGTGCGATTGTATGGACTGGTCAAATTGAACAAAACGGAAATAAATTGAAACAGTTCAGATAACAATACTAGAAATGTAGAAATACATTTAAAAAAAAAATAAAAGAAATCTACATTAAATTTGGTTCTGCTGATGATACAAATCCACATTTGGTTTCAAATTGTAAAATGGAATAAACAATTTCTATTGTAACAAAGTTACAAAAGTTAGTGCAAACTAAGTCCAAAACAAACCTGTGACTTGTCGGGCTAAAGCGAATAGTGAATAATGTCAAAAAGAAACTGAGTGGACTAAGAGAGTTGGCGAAGAATGTCTTGTTACAGAACATAAGAAATGACTTCCTGGTGAAGGTCAACTGGGGTTCAGCCTGGAGCAGCCCAGGTAAGTAAATCTTTTGGCAGTGAAGCTATTTTCACTAAAACTTCAGAAAATTGTCTGGTTTGTTTCTAACTTTGGCCCTTGACTTCAATAAAGCTTTTGGACCTCAGTCGTCTGCCTCTGTCCCTGATATCTAAACTCCACAGCCTAAATGAGTGGTTGGATTATAATTTGTACTTTATTTGATTTTGAAGTTTTGTGTAACGGGTTTGCTCAATAAGTAAGCTCAGGCGGGCTGCAGTGTTGAAGTATTGGTGGATTGCATAAGCCAACACCGATGCACAAACCGGTGACTTGAACTTCTGCCTCACCTGACTGATACCAGTAGTTTCAAAGCTGCTTGGAATGTAAACCAAAGAGAAGTGACTTGACTCAAAAGTGAGTCGGTGATGACCCCCTTTAGTAGGATTGTAGACCCTGCCAAAAAGCGGGACCGGTCTGAGTTGTTGACTTTGTGTCTAAGTTTCATAGATCTCAATCCAACCCAACGTCTGTGGAATATCCTGGACAAACACGTTCTATCAAGACTGCCACCCAGCAAGTTAATGGTTTAAAAGATCTGCTACTGACATTTTAGTGCCTTTGAACTCCTCCAGAGATCAGTTGAATCCATGATTTGACAGGACAGGAATATTTTGGCAGTGGAAAGAGGGTCCTAAACAATATCAGGCAGGTAGTAAACACTGTCGGGGTTGATTGGTGTAAAATTCAACATGTCAATTCAGTCTTATAACTGAAGGACGACATATTGTAATTTCTATTAACTCGTGAATTGGACTGGAACATGTCAAAAGTGACAGCAGAAATTCACAATGTGTGTGCATCAATTATGATCGCAATTACAGAGCTTCTAAAGCCCATAATGTACAGTTTCATATATTTCTAACTTTAGTTTATGACACAATTGGACCTCTATCTCACTGTGGCCAACCGGCACACAAGTTCATTTGCATCTAAGAGCTACTTAAACTAAAACAATGTGCAATGGTCTAGAATTGCACATTGTGCCATTTACACTGTCGCAAATGCCTTTCACCAACTAGTTCAAATGTGACAATATGTCCATGCCAGAATATAATAAACTTAATATTTTCAACACAACCCATAGATATTTGAAATATCAGTATGACAATAATGGTATGACCAAAACAATTTGAAGATACCAGCAAAAAGGTTTCAATGAATGTGCCTCGTGTGTAAAAGGATACTTATTGTTGTTGTGACATTAATGCCATGCAGCATAGGGGGTGGAGTACAGATAACAATCCATCTGATTGCCACAGCACTGGAAAAAGGTAAGATCTAGAGTCAACAACCCTTTTGAAACTGAGAACTACTTCCAATGTATGCAGAAAGATTACATCTTACAAATTCACAGAATGAATAGAGTTCTCAGTATAGGCTTTTCTTTTCTCCCCCCTGAACATCGCATGTTCTCATCGGGTCCTTCAGCATTTATTCTCAAACTGATATGTGTAAAACTAGTTATTTGCAATCTCCTTTAAATTAAATGTGGATCAAAGTAATATATTTTGAAAAAATTTGATCTTTTGAGATATCTGAAAACAATGCTGCTTTGTCGTCCTCCTTCAGAGAACCCTCCCCGCCCCCTTCCACAACCACATCCGCACACAATGTGAGCTTATATGCGCAATTAAACAACAGGACTAACTGGAGGTGTACTCACATGTCTGCGGGACTCTTTCAGGTTGTATAAATTGGGCCAGCAGGTTGATGCTGAGCGAATTTGGCTAAAACACCTGTACACCCACCTTCACCTTCAATCATCCCCCCGAAAAAAAATCCAATAAAACGTTTCTCCTGATCCGAAATAGTGCTGGTGAAGATTTAAATCAGACACACATGCAAACAAGACAGCGTAGGGGAGGTGTAAAGAATATTATTTTTAGTTGGGCAAGCAGATCGTATGATACGACCCGCAATTTGTAACATTTGTAAAAAAAAAAAAAAAAAAAAAAAAAAAAGTAGCAATAAGAAAGAAAATCCAAATATTTAGAGTAAACATGTCTTCTGTTGTTGATCGGGTGTTTCCAGTACTGAAGGTTGAAGTCAGTCTTTGTGGTGGTAAATGAAGGGCTTAACATTTTTCTCAATAGTAGCCAGTGTGAAACTTCTGGCAACCACTTGTTAAGTATATGAGAAATGATGTTGAATGCAGCACAACTGCACAGAAGGAATTGCTTCAGTAGCAAAACATAGTGAACCTGTCATGTAGTACATCAAGGCAGAGCATTAAACTGACTGGTGTTGTTCTGTAGAATTCAGGCAGCACACACTGAAGTCTCGTTCAAGAGAGCCACCTTCATCAGAACGAAGGAGCTTGCAGCTGTGTATCGTTAAGTCAATGTGTTCTGATTGGTCAGGGCAGGCCACTGCGGCTTTTTAAAAACCCTCTTACATGGTGAGACTGCCTCTAGAGTTGCTCTTAGAATAAGATGGCTGCTTACTTCGCTGCAGGGTAAGTGGCAACGTGTGCGATTGCGTGTTTCCATTGTGCAGGACTGGTGTTAATGTGTTTCTCCTATTTGTGACTAGAATTTTCTTCATCTTGATGCTGGGTGCTACTTATAGCTACCCTACCAAGAAAGGTAAAGTACCTTTAACTCAAACTTCAACATGTAAGTTATGGACCTGCACTAATGCATTTTTAATCTTGGTTCTGGCTCTCAAGATGGAGGTTCTGACACAAACCCTGGCTCTGGTGCGCCACAAGGACTAACCTACTCTCAGCCTGGTGTTGGACGTGGACCAGTCAGTTCATTTGGAGCCAACGCTGGTGCTGCTCCCGTGTATTCGGGAAATGTAGGCCGCTATCCTCCGGGTGCAGTTTTGCCAAATGCGGGACCAGCTGCAACCCAAGGTAGCTAATGCTAAATCATGTAGGCCTTTAGAGCCTTCTGCTATTCTCACGTTGTCTGCTTCATGCCTCAACACTTTCCCCCTGTGTTCATAGATGTCGAGTGGCTCAAAGAACCACCTAGTCCTCTTTCTGATGGGGATGGATCTCAAGCTGCTCCTGGCATACCTGGAGGGGCGGCAGCCGTCAGCGTCGGGGCCATAGGAGTGGGAGCAGGAAGCTCTCTACCCCACAGCCATGACTCTGAGCCATTGGGTCCTTCTGCACAGTACCAGCCGGGTGAATTGTCCCATATGCAGAATATCTTTGAACATGGCAACTACGACACTGAAACAGAAACCCAGGGTGCCTCATTCCAGCCCCCTGGTGGTGGGCCTCTGCCTGGACCGGTCATCCTGGAAGGTGCCGACAGTCTCTCCCTGCCCAGCCCGGAATACTATGTGTATCCTTACTACGACTTTTTGTTCCTGACTGGCCAGTATCCTCCAGGCACAGTGTCTCACTTCAGCAGCAACTTTGAGCAGGGCAAGGACTTCTGGTATGATACTCACTACAACAAGTACTACCTTCCCGCTGACAGCGATGGTCAGCAAGAGAAGGGCTTTCCCATTGTCAAGCAGCATACTGGGGATTGGCCTTGAGCTGCCCAGTAGGTGAATGACTTCATTAGACTTTTACACTTGACGCTGTCTAATTGGAAGGTCCTGTTCCTTCCAGGATGCAGTTGCTGTAAATAAAAACTTTAAAGAAAAAAGCACCAGTGTGTTTTGTGAGGAGTCCTGCTTGGGAATGTAATTGGTGCAATAAAGGTGGTGCTGAAGTCAAAAAATGCCTGAAGCATGGAAATGGTTTAAAATCTTGATAGAAAATTATTTTGAAATTGATATCAAAGTTTGAGCACTTAAGTTTACTGGGCTGTGTTTAATGTAACTGCTACATTATCAATTTGGTCTTTAAGTTGTGGTTTATGATTGAAAGATAACACCTACTCCCTTGTCCGAGCGCTCTTTTTCTGTGGCCGAGCAAAGGTGACTTGCATGTTCAATCGGTGTCATTGTCTTCAAACATGAACAGAAGCCAGTTTTCTAAATCTTGCCTTACAAAAATGCACTTTTCACCATGAAGTGTTAGTTTCCCCTGAGTGTGAAGTTAAACTGCCCTATGCTTTGATGTTCGTCTGTCATCAAATCTGCGTAACTTAAAGTGCAAACAGGAGAAAACCTTGAATGTCTGCGGTTTTCCCATCTCGCCTTCAGGCAATCTTATTGTAAACAAGTGTCATTTCTTAGAAAAACTGCCAGGTTTAACGGTGTAAATAAAAGTTGACAGTGGAAGCACTGCTGCCACGCAGGCTCACCACAGCTGACGTAAATGGTTCTTCCACATGAGCTTGATGCCTATGGACATGTAGTTCATATGCCAGGCCTTTGGGTGTGCTGTGACTCCCAAATACACAGAAACTGTTGCGATCGCGTTGTGTGGACAGGCCCCATGTCTACCTAAAATCATGAATTCATTTACTTGGACTCCATGAATAAATGCTTTTTTTTTTTTAAATAAAAAAAATAAACCTGTACTGATCAGCCACCAAGTTTCTTTTCAAACATTTTACTCCCAGAGACCACTTGTCAGTTAGAACCCACATGCACTGTTGTGAATGTTGGAAATTAAATGTTTTGTTCACTCATCACGCTGGGTTGGATTTGGCTCGTACCAAAGGTATATGTTATCACAATGAACCATCCTGTAAACGCTTGCTACTTTTTAAAGCAACATTTAGCTGCAGAATTTAACACCGATGTGCAAAACTCCAGCAGTGTGACGCCCCATTGCTGCGCAGACGGGTTGATTCAGGAGAGAAATGTTGAAAGAGGCACTTTTCCTTGACTTGGACTCCGATCTGCCTCTGATAGGTCAGTGCTGTAACAAAGCTGAACACCGACTCTTGACACTTTGTGGGCAGATCATATTTGGCCTGGGCAGTTTTTCATTTCCCACTCTGTGATCTGAAGGTAGATCAACAGATATACTCGACACCCTATTGTCTAAAATGGACCAAGAAGCCTTCAATAGATTTGGGTTCATTCTTTTAAAGTTATGAAATCCACTTTTTAACCTTTGAGTAGGAGGGCAAATGAAATAATTACCGAACAATGTCAGGAGCATTACGCATCATTAATTGCAAATAAAGTGGACATTATGGACAAACCTTGACATTAAATTTTTTTTACATTATAGCCACATTTTGATTGAAGCTTGTTTCTTCTATTTTTGCATTTTTCTTTGTTGCTTGCTCTGATTTCACTTTTTTCTTGCTGTCTCTTCTGCAATGTATGTTTTGAATGCTGATTTGTCAAGGATTGACTCGGTCCTTCTTGCAGCAGGGTCAGCGGTGGATGACGGGCATCCTTTCTCACCTCGCAATATTATATGTGAATGCTTCATATCCACATATAACAAGTTGCACAAGTACGTAATGTTTTTCCAACTACCTCCAGGAGTCAAGGGGCACTGGAGCAGATCCCAGGTAACTACGGACCAATGTAGGGTGCTACCTCAACAGGACACCAGTCCAACACATGAGAACTCTCTCCATTTGCACAAATATGAATATGGCTGGTTTCATTTCCTCAGGGTAAGCAGTGAGCCAGTACGTTTATGTAGATAATGCTGAATGGGAATTGTGTTTACGTGCTTGCCCCTTCATTGTTAACAGGACTATTTTTTTATTGTCTTGATGCTGGGTTGAAGCTACTGTTACACTCTCAAGACAGGTAAAGTACCCATAGCTTTACTTTTCAGTTTTCAAGCTATAGTCATGGACTGATGGGGTGTTTTTCTTTTCTTCCAGGTTTTGGCTCCCTAGATAGTGATTCCAATGCAGACCCTGGTTCTGGTGTGTCTGTGCCTGGGGGCTCCTGGTTCCTGGAGTTCCTCAAGCTTTGGTGCTCCACAAGGGCTAGCTTCCTCTCAGCCTGGTGTTGGGTGTAGGCCAATCACTTCATTTGGCTTCAACGCTGGTGCTGCTCTTGTGTATTCACAAAATGTAGGCCGCTATCCTGCGGGAGCTGTTATGCCAAATACAGAACCAAAGTAGGTAATGCTTAACTGTACAAGTACAGGAAGCACTCCTACTAGAAGACTTTCTACCAACCTGCTATGCTTGATTTCCTGTCTTTTGTGCCCTTAGATGTTGACTGGCTCCAATCACATCCAAACCCTATTTCTGATGTGGATGGAGGAATTGGGGCTCCAGGAATGGGAACCGGAGGAGTGGGAACAGGCAGCTCTCTACCCCGTGGCCCTCACAGCCGTCACTCTGACCCTGTGGGTCCTTCTGTACAATGCCAGCCGGGTGAGTTGTCCCATTTGCAGAACACCTGTTGAATGTGGAAACTACGACACTGAAACCAAAACCCAATGTGTGAACTGAAGTTCACTGTAAACCCAATTGACTTCAATATAAGAATAATAATAATAGACGGGTGTATGTTGAGGGTTATTGGGCTTGGTGGGTTTGAGTTTATATCCTCTAGTCTTTTTAAGTTTCTACTCAACGTTTAAGTCTAAACTACAAAAGTTTGCATTGGTCCGCAAAACATTTGCCCCTTTAGTTCCTGAGTTGTGGTTAGGTGCGCTAAAGGTGAAGTAGTGTCTTCACTTGCATAGAGAAACCTTAATAATAATCCTAAATGTCCATGATCAAACGTCTTGTTTCTCATGCATGGTCTGTATAAGTGACATAAAATTCTTCCCCTTCTGTAAAGCACTTTGGGTTTCTTTCCGGAGAGGCATTTATATAAAAGGCACGCTTCTTTCTCGTTGCCTCAACCTTAAAAGAGCTTTCACCATTTCACTCTCCATATAGTCGTCCTTCTGACTGCCTTTTAGTTTGTGAGGTGAAATTTTCTCCTCTAATAGGGATTATTTGCCAGCAGAGTAACCATAGTTGCCAATTCTTTTTCATCCGTCGTGAAACTCCTTCAGTTGTCATACCTGGGTTCATTCAGAAGCTACTGTAATGGCTGTTGGGCTCTGTACGGCCAGAGGCTCTTACTATAAAAGGGTAGTGTATTTTGAGCCCCCTAATTGTCAAACTGTCCTCATTTTTTTTTTCTTATTACAAATAATGTTCACCCAGTCCGTTTTGTTACAAACCCTGGTGGTTCCCTGTTCCAGCAGTGACGCCACGACTGTCTGTTTGGGTTGAAGACAACAATCAGCAGGGTGTTTATGTGCAGCACACTACAACCTTAATAGTTCTGGTCAGGGTTTCAGTTTTTGTTAAATGTCTTTTGTAATTCAAGCAAGAACAAGAAAATTAAAAGCATAATCTCCCACACTGTAAGTACCTGAACCCCCCCCCCCTTTATTTAAATGGTCTTTTCAGGCAAAGGGACAAACAATGACCCACAAGAGAAAAATGGCAATTACCTCTAGTAAGATGCCCACTTCACACACCTGTCACAACAGAGATGAACCCATCATAAAAGACCGGTGGAGAGAGACAAAAACGAGAGAAGTCTCCCCCGGTGACACTTCAGCTTTCACAGTCTCCTCCGCTCCCTTTCAGCTCGACTATTAAGACATAAAGGGGTCAGTCCCCAGACGGCTCCATCCTTTATCCTTTCTGTGCAGACTCGTCTCTAACATAAACCCTGCCATGTTCTCTTATTGGTAGCCATGAAACCACGACATCAAGATTATACCTGTAATGTTTTCTTTTGAGTTCTTACTCATTGACTGACAGCTGTCATTGTTGTGACCTTTCTGAAAGGATTCTGTTGTTTAAAGTAGGTGCTGGGGGAATCTTAGTGGAAACTGCTTTTGCAAACCACTGGCTGCAAAATTTTACTGGGACCAAAGAAAAGAAGAAAACATTAACAGAGCACTTAGTGATATTCCATCAAATAAATTGAATCATTCAGCGCAATGCTCCAACACATTGTGTAAAAGAGAGGAAAGACAAACACATTGCCATATGTTGTGTTTGGAGCATCTGGTGTCCTGCTGTGTGCACTGACGGTGATGGCGGAATGTGGTCGGTTCAATTTGGTCAGTCGGCATATTGTAAAGGTCTAAGCAAGCAAGTTTTCAGATGTGTGCTTGTATGTTTTATGAAATAAAGACATGAATTAACGAATCAAACGGCATGCTCTCAAGTGCATGCAGACAGAACAGCAAATCCTTTATTCCCAACAGATTTCTTGCATTCAAACACCTATGTGGTGGGAAAAGCCACCACATCATTAAGTGCACCACAGTAATAGAGAAGGCATCAAATTCCATCCCCATGAACAACTACTTAGGTCTTGCCTTTTTTTTTTCCTCCCAGAATACACAGGATGTGCACAGACCAGTGTTAAAAATCTACCCCCCAACCATTGCACACGGTCCAATTGCCTTGTGATTAAAGCACAATAAAAGAATGCGATGGCTTAGAGAAGCTGCAGGAAAAGCTGCCCAGTGAAAGATGGGTGTACGGCGCACTCTGTAATTAAGCCAGTCTGCACTTGATGAAAGTAGATCACACTGGCGGGCCACGGCTTCACAGCCAGTTTGTTTTTACGACATAATTACAGTCCAAATCAAATGAGAAGATTTAATATTGCACCACGACGAGCATGTGTCCAATGTCAACAATGACACTGACCCCCCTGAGGCAAGGTGTTCCAGTGTGTGAGTGTGCGTGGGGGGGCAGGTCGGGCGTCAGGAAGCCGGCAGAGGCGAAGCTTCCCCACCGCGGTAGCTATCTACCTGTGTCTGGGCCCACCTGGGAGGTCTGACACCAATGGAATTACATTGACAGTGGGACAGAAGGGCAGAGAGAGGCAGAGGGAATGGTTTGTCTTGGAAAATCGAGGGAGGGGAGAGAGAACGGTTTATGAATAAAGAAAGTTTTTATCTGGACTGAACCCACCACAGTGGAAGGACATGAAGAAATGGAAAAAAAAGAAAGAGGTGAACAAGGTGTGTTAATAGTCAGACCGAGTTATGAAGAGAAAAGTGAAGAAGGTTTAAAAATGTAGACCATGAGGGTGTGGCTGGAACGCAGAGATAAATAAACATTTGCTTGGATGTGTATCCATAATGGGGTGACAGCCAGTGGTTTCGAGGGTTTGTGGAGTCACGGATCACTGGGTTGCTGAGAGACCAATTCTCTATTAATAACAATTACATCAGGTGTCTATGTTGTTTATATTGCGTCGATCTGTTAATCAAATTATTGCCTGCAATTCAAAGACAGTATAAGAAAGAAAAAAAAAATCAAAAATCAAACGATGTCTAATTCTCAAACAATAGCTTCTAGTTCTCCCAAAGTTTAAACATTGCCTGAACAAAAAAGAGGCAATCATAGCAACCAGAGGTTGTCATTTCTGCTTTGAGACGAGTGCAGTTTGATGCCTGACATCATAGTAATGCTTTAAATGACCAAAACCACCCACTGAGTGGCCTCAGTGTTTTCCGCCCTCTGAAAAAAAAAAAAAATAAGTCAGCATTTCCTGTCCTTTAGTTACACGTTCAACACGACCACAAAGCCTTTGTTCCTTTGGGTCACATTCTCCCCGAAGAGAGAATCCTCCTCAAGCCACAGCTGTTGAGTGACCATGCTCGACCACACTGCTCTCTGTCTCCTGACCACCCTTCTAAATTGCTCTCCCTTCGTCCGTCCACCCCCCCCCCCCCCAGTTGTTCCCAGGGCGCAGCCAGCTGGGCTGGATTTACTCTAGCCGCCGTGTCGCAGGGTGAAGCCCAGTCTGCTCTTTGGGCGGCCAGCATCATTTGACTGGGTACCGGTCAGGGCCGGAAGATTAGTAACTGGATATCAACAGAGAGGCCAGTGGGGCCTGAGTCCTGTGATCCAGTGGAAAGTGGGGGATCTGCGGCGGCCTTGTGGTTCTGTTTGGCCCGGGACTCGAACCGCAGTCCCTGCTGACACCCTGTTCCCCGAGGACGTGGTTTTTCTCCAAACCGTGATTTCCCATCTCCAGCTCCACGACTCTCTGTCTGTGATGGTAGGCTTCTGCCCGGCACTTTCTGCTAAAGAGGAAACGGCACCTCATCACCATCGGGCCTTTAGGTCACTTTTCTCCCACAGAGCTGGGCACAAAAGGGGGGTGGGGGGTCCAAACAAGCTCAAAGGAGAGTTTTTTTGTTTGTTTTTTTTAACCTCATGTCACATGTAAAGCACTCAAAATGGTCTGGTGGCCTAAAAATGGCCAGGATGGATCTGTGAACTTGTGGCCTCTCATCATATGGAGAATAGCACTTTAGCGAAAGTGACAGTTGAGTATGAATATCAGTTTAAAAAGCATAAAAACATGCTTGTGGTCGTAATATGATTTATAATTTGTTAAGATAAATACACCACTGTATTTACAAATATGTAGTTTTATATGAAAAAGTGTTGATTATACGAGCATTTTATGAACAAAAATCCTGAGAAATGTAGTAGAACACACGATCTAATTAGGTAGATGTTGAGAAAACCTTCCGTACAAACTACCAATTATTTATCAAGAATTAAACAAGTAATGGCGGAAGGACCACTCATCATTTATATAGGTTTGGATGTAATGTGGAGATTCAACTGTAATGTACAGATGAATGGATGTGAAAAGCAAAATGTTATGAGAATTATGTGAACCACGGAAAATACCATTAAAAAAGAGTGGAATTAAAAATATTAAAATTTTTCAAATGTATTTAAATGCAAAAGAAAGAAGTTAAAAATTGTACATTTTGAACTTAATGACACACGATGTTTTTTAAAGCATCTTGAATGTCTTGCTTTGCTCATATGCCCTTACACATAAACAGATGTGTACATGCATATTGTAGCAATTTTGGCATATTATTGTTATAATATGAACAGTATGAGAACACAATGTCAACTTCTGAAACTTCAGTTTTCATAGATGTTACTGCCATCCGTTTTAGTTATGAATCATAAATTTAAGGAGTAAAAAGTTAATAATTAATTTGTTCTCATGTGGGGAATAAAAGAAAAGAAATAAACACTCAAAACACTGATACCTGCTGACCACCGACTATCTTAGCCATTGTGAAGAGTCGTGGGGATTTGACGTATTCGAAACATGCACATTTCCACTGACCAGACGCTGCAAATCGTCAACATGGCATGCAGAAGTCAGTCTTCAGGCGGCAGAACACACATACCGGCGCAGCAATACTTGTGGGTCCTGCTCATTGACGTAATGCATTGTCGTTCCCTTTACCCTAACCTCAACCATCACAACTCGCTTTAACCTGCAACCTTTTCCTCTCAGACCACAGCTGCACCTTTGAAAATCGAAAACATTGCGCGGCCCACCGTAGGTCGGACCCCACACGAGTTCTGGTGCAAGTTCGGGTTTCGGACCCCACACAGATGGTAAAATGAGGGCGCACATAAACACACACGTGTATGCAATTGGATTTATAAACACCAAATCGTCCACACATCATCTGTGTCGGCAGCTTGGAACTCATTCGAGGATTACTGCAGAGTGATAATCACAGTTTTCAATCAAATCATTCATAACTTTGAGATATCGAATGGATCAGTTGTGTGCGGTTGTGAGTTGTGAGCTGGCAAACAGTGAAAATTCCTCATGATGTGACTTTCTCACACAATCCCAATTTGTAAAAAAAATAGTTATTTTCTGTTCTTTCCTCCTGAAATCTCCCCCCTATTGTTGTGCTTGCTTTTTATTCTTGATCTCTCGTTTTTTGAGCCTGGCGCACGCGCCTACAACGCGCGCCCTGTTCTTGTTGTGCTAGCCAATGGCCTGGAGGCTCAAGTGAGGACAGACTGTTGTTGGCCCCACGTCAAGAAATACCTGATGGGTCCCTGCACTCATGCCAAGATTCATTTATGAAGCGTGAGACCGTCAACAGCTACCTACCTTCATAAATAAAACCAATGAGTCACTGTCATAGCATTATTTTCTATAGGAAACGGTGCCAGCGCTCATCTCTGAAGATACATGTAGGAAGATGCTCCTTCTTCTAAATCCATATGCTGGCATTGCAACATGGTGGAAAATAAAAAAATATATCTATGAATGTATTTTTAAGATTCTCTTCTTTACTATCCATGTGTCTCATCTTGTCTCAACAATGTTTGGCTAAATAGCTGCAAGACATCGAGATTCCTCACTGACAACATGATCGGTCTTTCTTGAATTTCAATCATAAAAACTTCAACTTTTACACAGCACACCGGAGAGAGCCAGTCATCTAGACTTCATGTTGTGTTTTTGCTAATCATAAAAATAAATAAAGATTTGAGAGTGTTGCTGCTCCTCAAAGGCGCATTACAGTAAAAGATTTCCCACCACATTTTCCCCAGATGTGGCTTTAAAACCAACAAACTCTGCACTCAACTCTCTAAATGTCACGATTTAACATCACTTAGCGTCTGTGTAAATTCTCATATTTGCTGTGCACATTGCCGCAACCACAAGAAAGCTTTTGTTTGCTGTGAATGAGTGAATATCCAATATTCTGTCTGGCTCTCACTCTGCCACATAATCCACTCGTCGACTGCAGAGATTTCTAAATGTGATCAGAAGATATGAGTCATATTCAACAAGTGATAGTTCTGCTCAGTGGCTTCTTACAGTTGTCTTGGAACACATTGTACGGTGTAGAGCTCCTTTTTTTTTTTTTTTTTTTTTTTTTTTTTTAATGACGTTAAGGTGAATGTGCATCACTTACAGTGTATTTATACAACATTCATAGCCTTAACGTCACTCATCCATAATTAAGTGCAACCTATTTTCTTCCTCTGATTAAACCACTGACCTTGAGTGTGGAGGAGAAACTTTAGTCTTTAGCTGCTCCGGGCACTTTTTTTTTTTTTTTTTGGGTTAACTTTAGTGCATGTGATGTGATTTGGAATAATGGAGCTGGTGACTCGGGAAAAAAAGCAAATCATATATATATATATATATATATATATATATATATATATATATATATATATATATATATATATATATATATATATATATATACATTTAAGATTTTGTCGTAAGACATACCTTACACCGAGCATTAGACATTGAATGGGAATGATCCCAGATACATATTGAATATTGTGTTTGCCCCAATCGGGCTCTTGGCTCTTTTATGTATGTCGTATAGGAATGTAGAAAAGAAGAAAGATGGTGCATACCTTGTGAGGTCTAATTGTAAGGCCACTACCATTTGCTCAATCGGTACATCTCCTAAATGACGATTCTAGTCTTTCCCTGCACGAAGTACATGTTGAGCAGGGATAGAAACCTCCACATGATATCTCAAAAACTGATTGGCTAAGTAGCTTTTTGGACGTATCATCAGCAAGGATTAATAAAGCAAGACAAGCAACTATATCAATGTAGACAAATCTGATATCTGACATGAACATTTTAAAAGAAAGCTGTCAATGTGAATTTATGTTTTTGGTGGTGGGTGGATTGGTCTTTGATTGAGGGTGGGGGACAGAAATATGAAAAACTAAATTGTAAAGGTGTCCTTTTTGATGGCTCTCAGTCAACTTGTTTTTGTTCTAATAAAAAAGCAAATTATAAAAAACATCAGTTAGTGTGAAGACGTGATGGAAGCCGGTAATAATGGGGAGACGTGAAAAAAGACCTAAATCATCAAGGTGGAAGAACAGGGTTAAGATATTTAAAAAAATAAAATAAAATAAAACAGTCAGTTTCTGGTCAGCAGTGGTGTTTAAGTATCCCAGCGTAGTAAACAATTAACGGATGACACGGTTCAGGGAGATGTGATATAACAATTTCGTTGCAGTTCCATGCCACGGCCTTTGGGAAGTCCCCGAGGCACACACCACAGAACATGCTGAGCTTGTGTCTCGTCTGGTCAAAGCCTTTCTTTGTTAAGGTTGGGCATGTTTTGCAGGTGTGGTTGTAAAGTTGTTTAAAAGACGTTTCAATACTTGCACTTCACTCTGCATTATGCAAAACTAAGAGAGGATATTTGATGACATTTGATGAGGCCTCGTTTGCGACACGGTTTCAAGTGAAAAATGCAAAATGTTTGATGTGTTACCGGGGTCCAGCCGTGCTCGGAGAAACAGGAATTGCAACTTTTTGAAAATGACTCCCAGGGTGGAACTTTTCGAAAATACTTGCATGTAGATAGTGGAAATGCTGCCACTGCGTTTGAGCATCACGGCGACAAACTGTCTCGATAGAAACGAGGGGATAACGAAACATTTGGAAAAGCAACTTTTGTGAAACACTGCGACTGTGCATGTGCATCACGAGGCTATATCCTCCTGGGACTTGGTAGTTTTATAGTTGAGTCAACCGTAATCGCAATCCAACTTGGTTATCTAACCATGCAAATGTCTGCGTACTCGTGATTATTCTCGGCGTGAACACGAGTGTGGTTTCATTACAAAAACAACCCACGGCACCAACTCTCATTCTATTTGAGCTGTTACAGTAATTTGTTCTGTGTATTTCTTAGGTTTTGAAAGGACAGGGATTGGACTATCATAGTAATATAGCAACACTTCATTGTTGTATTGACATATTCAGCCGGGCAGGCTGTGACCCAAGGTTGGTGGGTTGAACCCCCATCTCCCTCTGTCTATGTATCAAAGTGTCCTTGGGCAAGCCACTGAATTATAAGTAACTCCCAATGATGTGCGAGCACATTGCAATGCAAAAACCACCATTAAGGTGTGTGTGTGTTTGAGTGAATGAGTGAGTGTGACTGCTTGTGTAAAAGGTGTTGAAGTGACTGAAGTGGTCAAATGTGCTCAAGATGACAACTATTAGTAATACTTGATGCTGTTGCAGTATTGTTTTTGAAGTTGTTTGGTAAGAAAAGAATACAAAAGGCAATAATCAGAATGGAAAGTCGGTTGAATCATAGAGCAATTGCAACATTTATTGAAGTGTTGGCTTTCTTGTATTGATTTTTCAACACATTACAAAAATACATATATGTTCAAAACAGCAGATGTGTCCTGTTCTGAATTCACTTTTTTTTTTCTTTTTCTTTTTTTTCTTTCCACAATGATGCACTCCCACCCCCCTACCGGAAAAAAAAAAGGAACAAGGAAACTATTTTGTACAAAGAGTGTAAGTGAAAGTTGTGAAAAGTGAAATATGAAAATGTATTTAAAATTACAGCTGTAAGTGCCATCACAAGACCTTCAACCAACCATGAGGGAAAAACAGCGATAACATAAAATAATGTCCATGAAAGTCTCATAAAAGTGATTTGGAAATCATTCCTGCGCAAACCATTGTGTTCTCCCCTGCCGAAGGTTCTCCCTTTAGGTTCATTCCTCTCTCTCGCTCGCTCTTTTCTTTTTAACATTTTGTTTTACATCCATGAAGGATCGCTTCACCAAACCAACAAAAGGAAATTCTTTCCCAGGAAAAAATAAAATAATAAACATACCAAAAATATAAGAAGAGGAAGACACCAAAAGTCAATAATGGTATCATTGTTTTTAGAAAAAATAATAATCTGGCATGAATCTGCAATATTACATTAAAAAAAAAAAAAAAAAAGATCGTCCATACAGTGAACAAGTAATCATACAGAAACATATTCATGTAGATAAAATCCCTCCACCAGGATAATCATACAAAACGGCTATGGCATTCAAATCATTAAAATGAACATTGGAGAAAACAATACTTTATTATCATTTTCAACACTTACACAGAGTATTTCATAAATGGCATACTTCGACACTGTAAACATATCGTAAGACTCGATGTCCTTGTGTGATTTGGGTCTCTGCGAGGGCGCCGTTGTTCATTATTTCAGCGTGTTCATATAGTTGGATGGCTCATTTCGGCCTGACTCTGAGCCGAGTTCTCCCGGAATGAAAACACTGTGCATTTACAACAGGACCTTGATTTCTGCACTCGTGCATCAACATGTGTAAGCAAGCTGAGAGTAGCTCTTCAGCCGATCTCGCTTTTCATGTTAATTTCACTGAAATACATTGAACTACATTGTGACTGAATAGCTTATGAAGGGCTCTTGTGACCTCAACATCATTTCCTTTTCTAAAGATCGCAATAGGAGGAATTTGCATTCAAGGTACAGTAAATTTTCTTTTTCTATCAAAACAAAGTGGCACAGATTTAAGAAAAAAAAAAAAACTTACAATAGGGCATAATAGCAGGTCAAACTTTCAAGTGACATTGATTTGGATGATTGAGAACTGCAGTACGAAAATGAAAAATGTAGTCTCAATCTCCTTTCATGTGGCTTCGCTGCCTCTCTCCCTCTCACGCTCACTCTGTCTCACTCTGATGGTCTGTTATAAGATGTGGCCAGTAGATGTGCATTTGGGTACCAAAAAAAAAAAAAACACTTCTCATATGCTTCCAATTTCATTTGAATGACTATTCTCCCTGGTCAAGGTCCTGCTCTCTTTCTCTCCCTCCATTCCTTTCTAACACTTCTTCATTTCTCAATTCCAATCTTTCATTTTTGCTATAAGAATAGCCCCTACTCAAGGTCGCCCGGCCTTCCCCTAGTGCAGCTGTGCTCAAAATTATCATAACTCATATGCCCCCTCCCCTCTTTTTTTTTTTTTTTTTTTTTTTTTTTGCACCAGATTCATTTCAGGATGAACGATGCAGAAAATAAAAACCGTAATCCCCAAAAGACACGAACATGCACACTGTCTCAAAATCTGTTACTGGGAGTTAAACCCATATCACTTTGTGAGGCGAATGAACCGGCTTCTTTTTAAAAGCCGCTCTAATGCATGAATCTGAGCTAGTGAACTGTGAAAAGACGCCGTCGGAGAGAGGCTTAGAGCAGACTGCAGAGAGGAGAACACACGCGAACACATATTGATATGAATTTCATTTGAACCCCGTCTGGTGGATCCTGAGGGGCAAACAGGAAGTCAGCCTGGGTCGGAGAGAGCTGCCGCGCCGCCGCCGACGAGGGGAGATCGAGGGAGGACTCAAAAAGTGTCACAATAGCACAAGTAGCTTCCCTTTACCAAATTATCTTTGAGTAAGCAAACATGGGATGGGATTGTGGGGGAGGTCATCAAACGGGCCTGATAAAGCAATTATGTATGGTAGTTACGTTTAGCATATAACGTGGATGATGCAAGCAGCTGGTCGTCTGATTGTTTAGTTTTGGGGCGTCTTTCAGGGTCAGTCAGGGCTACTTTAACATGTTTAATAAAAAAAAATCTAAAAAAAGAAGAAGAAAAACAATATATTTACAAACCATAAACAGGACCATTCTCCTTCTCACATTAATCACAAGTAGTCTTAACTTATTCAAGGTATTAAATATGGTGGTTTAATCCTACATCGGGAATGTACTGAGCATCAGTTAAGGGTTTTTCCATTAAGTGCAACCGTTATTTATGTCCTCAATGAAGCAAGGACAGCAATACAGTAACTGCATTTATTCACATGCCAATGTTTAAAAAGGGCAACACTCCCTGAATAAATTAATAGAAACTTATCAGGTCTTAAAGATAAGGTTGGATTTTTAAAATCCAGCGTGGTGTTTTATTGTCAGGCTGACATTCAGTGCTTTAGGCCTGTATGAGGGAATGGATTGTAGTCCGCTGCTGCAGTCGATATAAAAACAATTTTCATTTAAACTTTTAAAAGCTAACTGCTTGACACAAGTTTACTCTACATGTTAATAGGCTTCCTTAAAGGAAAAAAAAAAAGTGTTGAGGGTGACTTCTTTTCATTTATCGTCTTTTAGAAAAAAAAAATTGTATTTTTTAGCACATTTTCAAAACTAACTCCATATGAAACCCCACAAAGATGTACCTGCACATGCCAAATATCATTACAAAAATCCAATAAATACAGAAATTATTGCACAGTAGAAAGGCTCCATGGATTCCTAACTGATAAAATCCTCAGTTTGCCAAGAAAAATACCAAGATGGTCATTCCGGACAAGTCCTCGTTAAAGTTTTCCCTTTGTTTATATTCTCAGGTGGCAGTTTCTGTGACAAGAAAAAAGATGAACATCAATCAATCTCAATTTTTTTTTTAAAAGAGGGATTATCCAGCCAAGCACCCATTTTTAAAGAAGTGGTTATAGGGATTTGTGAGTTCATGTATGGGTGTTTTTTGTTGTTGTTGTTGTTTTGTTTTTCTTTTACATATGTGTGAGGGAGCATTTGTGTAGGCTGTATAGTTAATGGTAGCTGGCTTAACCTCTGTCTGCTTGCTCCAGTTTGACCTCGCTGGCCATCAAATGTTCGCCATGCCACTTCTTCATGTGTTTTTCCAGCGTGCTGTAGACACTGAAGGGCATGTGGCAGATGTCGCAACGGTACACCTCCTTTCCGAATTGCCCGTGGGTCTTCATGTGTCGCGTCAGCTTGGAGCTCTGGGCGCACGCGTAGCTGCACAGGTCGCACTTGTAGGGCCGCTCTCCCGTGTGACTGCGCCGGTGCACCGTCAGGTTGCTGCAGTTTTTGAACACCTTTCCGCAGTACTCACAGGTGTCATTCCTCCTGTCTTTCGAGCTCGGGGGTCTGCCCGGTCCAGGGCCCCGTAGGAGGTGAGGGGTGCTGCTGCCGCTGCGCCCGGAGGCACTGCCCCCTTCCATCAGCTCGCCGGGTGGGGTGGAGAAGCGGAGGCTGCCCGTCTCCGAGGAGGAATGCTCAGAGGAGGTGGCAAACGGTGAGTGGCGGGAATCGGCGAATCCCAGAAAAGGTTCTCTGATGAAGTGGCGCGATGCAGCGTAGCCAGCCAGGAGCTGGGAGTAGACGTTTTCCGGGGAGATGAGTGGTATGGTTGGGGGGATTTCCTGCTGTTCTTTTTCTATTTTGATCCTCTTGTTATTGGAAGGGCTTGGGCTGGTGATGGGGGTGGGCCGACGCTGGAACAGCCCAGGGAAAGCCTCTGCTTCAGAGACGCTGATCCTGCCATTCATCACGGGCCTCTGGACCTCCTGCTCTTCTCGCTCTCTGTCAAGTTCCCTCTCATTCTCTCTTTGTCTCTCTACTTCTCCCCTCGCTTCACCATCTCCATTTGGCTGTCTCTCCAAGCTCCTCTTGTTGGGGTTAAGTCTAAGGTGATTGTCCAGATGGTTGTACGGGTGCATGATGCCCACCCCGCCACTGTCATTTATTCTGTCACTGCTCTGGTGTTTCTCTACAGGAGACTGCCTTGGACCATTTTCCCTGTTTGGGCGGAACTCCTGCGAGTCGTCACTTAAGTTGGAGTCTGGCCGACTTCCATTCCTCAGTTCTTCCTCCTCTTCTTCCTCCTCCTCCTCTTCTTCCTCCTCTTCCTCTTCCTCTTCCTCATTGTCCATCCCCATCCCCCTTGAATCACCTTCCCTGTTCTTTTCGTCGCCCTCGTCTCCCTCCTCTCTGTTTCCCTGTTCGGAGGAGCCGCTCATGGACCCGGACTTGTTGTGCATATGTGTCTTCATGTGCCTTTTGAGCTTGCTGGCCTGAGAACAGGCATGATCGCATAGGTGACACTTGTATGGCCTCTCTCCTGTGTGGCTGCGTCTGTGTACGATCAAATTGCTCTGGAACTTGAAGATCTTACCGCAGAACTCACAGGATTTGGATTTCACCTGGGCCTGGCTCTGACCCTGTGTGTCAGGGGGGCTGGAGGAACCGTGTCCCCCCTGAGAGGTTGGTGGCTGTGGGGCATAGGTGAGAAATGACGGGGGCTTGGCACCAGGCTGGAAAAGTGTAGGACTCAGTAGGCGGTGCATGGGCGGCACACGGTTGGGTGAGAGAGGGGGTGTGGGTCCACCATTATTCGTTGTGTTGCCCGCCAGTTCCCTCAGCCGACGGGAGAAGTCCATGGAAGGAGGCTCCATGGGGGTCATTCGCATTACCCTCTCAAAGGCACTGGGGTGCTGTGACAGCAGCCCCATTTCCTCTGGGCCGAGCCGCTCTAGAGGTGGTCTAGGGGGAGGCGGCGGGCTGACAAAGGGCGGCGTTGCAGGGAGTCGCGTCTCGATGTACCCTGGGGGAGGGGGGTGTTCCCTGAGCAGGGGCGCTGCCATGCGGAGGAGGTGGAACGGGTTGTTGGCATCACCGAGGAAAGTGGGGAGAGGGGAGCGAGGCAGGGCGTCAGCTCCTGGGGGCGGAGGCAGAGCCATGCGGGGAGTGAGGGAGCAGTTGGTGAAGTGGTTGTCCAAGTAGATGCGAATGCCGTGGGTGTGCTGGGCATGCTGGAGCAGGAACCATGCACTGGTGAACGTCTGCTTGCAGGTAGTACAGATGTAGCTGGATGGCTCATCTTTATCTGTAGGCCAAAAGAAAGAAAATCATTGTTAAAATATACATACATATCCAAAGGGAAATACATCTGAAGACAACAACATATATTCAAATTCAGGAAATTGATCTCTACTCTGAATTAACAGTAACAGTAGCTTTGAGTGCTTGTGTGTTTGTGTGTGAGTGTATTTCAGTCAGTTCCTGAGAATGAAAGAGACGCACAAGCAGGATGTGTGTCTACAGGCTAAAGCAGGTGGCAGGTATCGCCCTCAGGCCACAACACATTATGCTAATTCTAATGTCAGCTCGGCTTTAATATACAGATCCATCTCGTCTACTCTGTCATTTCCATATGGAGACAGGGGAGGCAGCAGTGGAAAAGAACACACCAATGGGGGGAAAAAAGGAAATATGAGAAGTGGGGGTGGGAGCAGGGGGAAGGAGTGCCGGGCTGAGATGTGCGATCCGACACAGAGAGATGAAGAGATGCTCAAAAGAGGAGGTGTGAACAGTAAAGTCCCTTCCGGTCTTAATACTGAATCCACATTAAATACCACTCTACGTCACTGCTGGGATAATGAGCACAATAAAGCTATCTGTTGTGGGTTTACAGAAACACACACACACACAACTGCATGTCACACACTGACAAATTGCCCCTTTAAATTGTGCGACTTAATAAGGCCAAATGAATCTATCAGTCACTGTGGCACGGCCCTGTCAGTCTGCTTGTGACTCATAAAAAGAGCCTCGGCAGGGCTTCATCTAATTCAACGCAGGCTCGCGCCGAAGAGGCATTTCCACGGTCTCGTGTTTGCTTGTGAGGCATCTGCATCTACTTTATCATCAGCGGCTACCGCAAGTGGAGTCAAGTTGGTACGGTGGTCCCAAAGCTTGAAGCCCCGAGGGGCGAAACACAGACGGGGAAGTTACTCCTGCCCAAAGTTTTATGTGATCAAGTAGAGTCCTCAAGATGGCCGACTGCCTCAAAGCCATCCTTTGTCATGGAATGTAAAACAACACGTGCAGACACCAATACAATCCCGGGAATATTTCCTTTTCACTTTTCCCCTCTCCGTCTCCCGTCTCGCTCACTGTACACCTCTAAACAGTCATAAATACACACACACACACACACACACACACACACACACACACACACACACACACACACACACACACACACACACACACACACACACACACACACACACACACACACACACACACACACACACACATGCTTGGACTGTGTGGAACAGATGAGCGAAAGCTGATGTTGGATCAGTGTCTAGTACAGGAAGCTGATTTGGCGGCGTGATTGGTTTGGCTTTCCCCAGGGGAGAGGGGGTCAGAAAAAGTTAATGAGGGGCTCATTTACTGATTCTGTCTGTTTTTCTCTGCTATTAGTGGGGCTCTGGTGTAGCCATCACTCGCACTATTTGTGCGGGGCGGGACACGACCTGACTCTTGCTACTTAATGTGTGTGGGAGCGTGTGTTTGTTCAAGTGCGCGGAGATGCATTGGGGATGTATTTTTTTTTATTTTTTTTTTTGCGTTTGCATGTGTACGTCTGTGTGTATGCGTGGGGCGAGTGGCGGGCTGCCTGCCCGTGTTTAGTTTGGCTAAGCTTCACACGGCCGCTTGGCAGCCGAGAGCTGGACAGCTTAACAGCTTGGACGAGGAGAAGAGAGTGAGAGAGGGAAGGGGAGAAGAGGAGGAGGAGGAGGAGAAGAGGGGCTAAGAAGAGAGGTGGAGGGACTTTAAGGACCAGACGTGCTTGGGTATGCATAGATTCATTTACACACACACGCACACGCACACGCACACGCACACGCACACGCACACACACACACACACACACACACACACACACACACACACACACACACACACACACACACACACACACACACACACACACACACACACACACACACACATGCACACACAGGCTATATACATGCCCCCAGGGACCAAGTTAGGTCTATAGACTTGGGAGCTGTATAATCTCATCAACACACAGGGATCAATATTAAATGAAGACATGAGATTGAGAGAGGGATTGATGAATCCCTCTCAATTTTTCAAAGTGAGTTTCTTTTTTTTGTGTGTGTTTGTTTTGGTCCGCCTCCACTTTATCCACATTTTTGTCTCCAAGCGTGGCCTCATCAATACGAGCTACACAATCAAATGCGGCCAGCCCCACCAACCTCCCAGCAACCCCCACCACTACAGCAACACATTTGCATCTTGTCATATCTTACACAGACGTGCCATATGTTGTTAAAGGAAGCGTGGCAGCTAATAGAGTGGCAGCTGATGGCTGCTGCCTAATGACGGCCAAAGACAAATTTCATCAACTTCCCAAGCAAGCGAGCGAGTGAGGGATTGGGGGGGGGGGGGGGGGGGTGTAGATGGACAGATGCTATTTTAAACATTTTAGAATATAATTGACAAAGCCACACATTATGTAATACAATCAAATTAATAATAACATATATTGATATATTGATATGGATGGATAGATAGATAGATAGATAGATAGATAGATAGATAGATAGATAGATGTTTCAAGAGAGAATCATGTGGGATTCCTTTGCTGTTTGTTAGATTGACAGTTCTCTCGAGCTCACTCCCACCTGTATTTCTTTCAGTTGCCCAAATTTGGATTTTTCTCTCTCTGACTGACAGAAAGGCAAATTGTAAAAACCTCAAACCTGCAGGCTGCAAAACTTCCTCTTATGTGTAGCATCAGAGACCGTCGCAAGGCACGGACCAATGCACACACCCACAAACACACACACGTATACACACACACACAGTAAGTTGCAGACATCCTCCTCACACGCAGGCTTGCACACACGCTGAGTGAGTGTCCCTGCTCAGTGCTCCGGCCAGTAAAAGCCTTCATTAAAGAATCACGGCGGGCCGTGTCATGCTTCAGTTTGAGGTAATTACAATCGTCTGCCTGACACACAGGCAGGGACCCCTCCACCGCTGACCGCCAAGGTCAACTACCAGTTAGAGGAGTTACATTCTCCTCACCGTGCCGTCACTGATGCTGGACCTAATCGCCCAATTTACTCCGGCACACCATATGAACACGGAGACATGTATTCCTGTGTGCGTGTGAATGAGACTGACATGATGGGTTAAATAAAATAAGAGTCGCAGTCAGACTCAAGTGAGACGGTACACTGCATTTTGCTGCTCTTTGTTGTTTTGCTGTAGAAATACCACTGTCTATAAATAGTGCAGCATATTAGGATTCACCTTTAAAGGACTAGTAGTTATTTTTCTGCCCAGGTGTTCACACAGGAGCACAGGACAAAACTGAGACCAGCTTAGGAGGGCAGCTCTTTGTCCTGTGAAACAAAACGAGGGCTAAGGGCCAGGAGGCCTGGAGGAAGTTATTAAAACATTGGCACATACGTGGAGCTGAGGTAGGCCAGTAATAATGCTCTCCCTCTCTCCTGGGTTGTTTTTTTTTTTTTTTTTTTAACAAAACCACCGGGCCAATTAACCCAGTCTTCAGGGACCAAGATCTGAGCTTTACATCTGATTTTATTCTTTCCAGATTGCCTTTTATAGCCATTATTTTGCCTTAAAAAGTACAAACAAAATGCCAGTGAATGAAGGGGAGCCATGGTATTGACTGTTTGCATATGGCCAAAGCAGAAAAAGTTGGTGTGAGGTTAGCAGGGCTGACTTAGACGCCAGGCGTATAGTGCAGACATGTGGATTTCAGTCTAATATAAGAATTTACTCTTCAGCCTCCAGCCTGAGCCTGATTTATATTTCAGAGCCTGGGCTCCCTCCATTTACATTGCACTTACATTTTGGGGCTTTTATCAGACGCATTAATCCAGAAGGACTTATAATAAGACCACAGAAGAATAACAAAATTCCACAAGCTCGGCCTTCAACGAGATGGGCAAACGAGAGCGTCTCAGCTGACAGTGAACGGCGAGCGGATGATAATGAATGCGCACTGATGCCAAATTAACTCTCACAAAGCTCAGGGAAATATAAATCATAATTGAAAATAAGTAGCAGTTGAACGCTGGTCCCCTCCAACCTCCCGTCTGTAACCACATTCAGCAGGCAAGCGACGGCTCTGAGGCAAACAGAAGAGAGCGCGTGAAGCAACGCCGCTTCTGTGCAAAAGCAGAGGAAACGGAAAAGGCCACTGCAGGTGTTGGTTGTTAACAAGGAGATGAGCGGGGCAGCAGAGGATGTGCTACAGCGGGTGTCGCGCACGCGCGTGCGTGTACGCGCACGCGCGCTTGCAGCATTCCTGGAGTTCGGTTTAGCTGCACTGTTCCAACATTCCATCAAGGGCGACAGAAAGCCACAGTGACAGATTTGCATACAGAACAAAGCCACCCGCGGGCTAGGCCACTGGGACACAAACCTGCCCCAGCAGCTCCTCCTCTCTGCTACCCCTCCTGTGCACGCACACACACATACTCTTCTCCACCGAAAGGCGTGCACGCACACACACACCAGCGCAGACTCTGGGAGTTTGCGCGTGTGTGCACCTGTCAGGGGTTAGCTGACACCTCTGCTGCTGGCAAAGCAGCTCCTCATTAGCATGGCTGTGATCTAGGAGTCCCCAGGGGTCCCAGCCTCCTCACCTCGCCACCTTGCCCCCACCCACCCTTACACAACCGCCCTCACACCTCTGCTCCTCCTACTCATCCCTGCGCTCCCTTCACCTCCTTCTCCTCTCTGTTCTTCCTCTGCGCTCCCCCGCCCCAAGCGCTCTGATGGCCTGTTTGTCACGAAGGGAGACGAGGGTGGGAGGCAAATCAGGAAACCCAGGGGGGGCCCACGCAGGTCGACTGCGTGTGCACTTCACGGGGGCACCGGGGGAAGCTCGGACAGTAAACTGCGGCTGTGGCAAGCAACGGCAGGCTGTCACACACATATGTAGTGAAAAGGAGAGAGAGACTGCGGAGGGTGGCAGTAGCAGGCAGGGGGTAAGGCTCTCACACAGTGTGGCTGGCTCCACGCTAACTCAAACCAGCTTCAGCCTGCTAACCATATACATCTGTGTGTGCGCGCGTGCAAGTGTGCGTGCGTCTGCAGCCACTATGACCAGCTGAAATGCCTGACAGCCCAAAAGAGAATTTAAAGCAACAGCACTCCCAAAAGTGTGCAAGATCAAAATATTTATTCTTCCACGCTCTCGCCCCTGCTTTTATTTAACTCTTAATTGAGACACAAATGTTTTCTCTTCCTCCAGTCCGTCCGTTCTTTCACGTCGGTACTAAACACCTGTACAGGATAACTGAGTACTCCACCCTGACCCTCATGCCCCCTGGGATGTGGGTCAAATGAACAATAAAAGGGATCAGGTATCTCTGACAACTTGATCACAAGCACACACACACACACACACACACACACACACACACACACACACACACACACACACACACACACACACACACACACACACACACACACACACACACACACACACACACACAGTGCAGTAGGTCCAGCTGCGCAACAATGCATGAGTGGAAAAAGCTCTCATGTAGCACGATCCGAGGGAGCACACATTACCACCCTGAGATGAGCTGCCCTGGCCCAAAAGAATAACTGGCGAGACCTTTATGTCAGTAGAGAGCTATGACTTTTGGCTCGGGTTCTAGGACAAAGGGTGAGAAAGAGGGAGCAATACAGACAAAAAAAAAAGAAGAAAAAAGGGAATGAAAAGAAAAAGGGAGCTCCATAAAGTGCATTAGCTAAGCCCTCTGTGGCATTTCTCTAAGCCTGACTCATCGCCATCAGCTCCTAACCGATCCCAGCTCCTGCGTGTGTGTGTGTGTGTGTGTGTGTGTGTGTGTGTGTGTGTGTGTGTGTGTGTGTGTGTGTGTGTGTGTGTGTGTGTGTGTGTGTGTGTGTGTGTGTGTGTGTGTGTGTGTGTGTGTGTTTTGCTGGTGTGTGCACACACTTGTGGGGTCTGCTGTCTGTCATGTGACGCTGACAAATGGATGACACTCAATCGTGCTTGTGGTTAAAAGAAGATGTAAAAGAGAGAGAGAAGCAAGATGGAGGGGAGGATTAATGGGGGTGGGGGGTAAATGAAGATAGGACAGAAAAAGAGGTGGGTTTAAAAAAAAAAAGACAACCAGTGAAAAAATAAGGGAAGAAATGTGCTTTTGTTTTTGTTGATCATCGGCATTTTCATTTTCAACAGAATGCCTCCACCACCACCACCACCCCACCCCAACTTAATCTCTCCTGACACATTTTACCATGATGCAGCAACAAGGGAGAAAGACAACATGGATTGAAGTATCATCACTGCGGATGCATGCCGGGAATTTTTTTTTAAAAAAAAGCACTATTAGGACCGAAAATAAATGCAAGATGAGAAAAGGTGCAGTAATGCAGCAAAAAAAAAAAGACGCTTAACACTTGGAGAGGTGATGGCATCAAGAGACAAAAAATTATAAAAAAAACTCAAGCTGCTTTGACACTGAAATCGAGACTGACTTTGTGGACTCACACAATGTTTGTTTAAGGTTTTACATCCAAATGAGCTTCAGTTATACCCCTCGGGGACTCTCACTTTGTCCACAAAGTCAATTTCCTATTCACTGCCACTGAATAGGAAATTGACTTTGACATGAGAGTGACATGTGAGTTCTGTTTTGTGGGTTTATTAAATTTTTCATTGGATCAATCATTTTATACAAACAGTATATAAAATGTATTGTGCGAGGGTGTGTGTGTGTGTGTGTGTGTGTGTGTGTGTGTGTCTGTATTTTTTTTAATTAAGGCAGGGTGAGAATATGCCTTTATTGTTTCAGCCTTGATAAATTAAATGAAACAAAAGAAAACCATTCACAGAGATACAATGCTCATCTCAACCTGTGATAAGCGTGTGTCCTTTTTCCCCAATTGTCTCCAAGGATGTGTCTTGTGCATTGACATGTCACCACATTATATCTATACAATGGCGCCTTTGTGCCTCTGTTTGATGCGTATGTGGCACTGCATGTCGTGTATGTATACGTGTTTTTTCTTTTCTTTTCTTTTTTTTTCGTGCATATGCCTGTGCTCGCTGTGTGTCTTCTGGTCCACCATCCTGTGACAGATATTCTTTCAGCAATTTCTCTAATGGTTCCCAGCTGGCTTCTGCCCATTGGAGCCAAGCAGCCAGTCCCACTTAACTAGCAGCCCACAGGAAGATACCACCGCTGCCTTGTGTGGCACACAAGCCCATCCAGCCTAATCAACTCACAATAAAACTCTCCCCTAACATACTTCACACGAGGCGCTGGAGTCCATTCCAGTGACTGGGAAAGAGAACACTCGTGGTCTGATTCACCATTAGTCCGTCTTTTTCTCGAGATTAATATTTAATTGTGGCTACTTAGCGCTACGAGGGGATGCGGTGATTTTTCGCTCACACATAAAGCAAGAGGCTGCGAGATTCACGGGAGGAGTGTAAGGAGCGTTACATCATTTAACACCAATTTGCCTGCGATCTAATTACTGTTAGCTTTATGAAAGCGAAGTAACAAAAGAATGCAATTGAAGAAAAAATTTTTTTATTATTGAATTCCCCAGGTTCATATGGAGCTGTGGCTTTTCGAAGTGTAGGAGGGTGAGCCAGCCTTTTGTCTTTCTGATATCTGTCACATTACGAGACATTATTTTTATTGGCTGTTGGGAAGGCTTGCATAATTTGAAAACAGTTCTTCGTATGGAGTCTGCAACTGTTGTAACTGGTTCACTTATGCACAAGCACACACTGCATCTTGGACACACTTGTTAAAACGTGTGATTTCCCTGCATTATTTTAATAAAAGTTAAAATAATGCAAGTAAAAGGCATCACCTTTACCTCTGATGCCACTGATCTAGAGAGATGAGTTTGGCTCACCCATCCATCCCAGAAGAACCTGTTTTCTCACATTGACTCTTTTTTTTGTTTCATTATGAACAAAAAATAAGCTGCTGAGCTTTTTCTAGACTGTTTATTCTTCTGTGTTTATATCCTAACACTAAATAACCAGCTGTTAGTTTCAGCTTCGTATTCATCTCACAAAGACGAGAGAGGAACTGCTTTTTTCCTATAACTCCTAAACCTTGTCGCACAGCTAAAGATGAAACCTTCACAGTGCTTAAAGCAAAACCCATATAGATAAAAAATGAATTCACACCGGCTATAATCCCACAAATAAAAGAAAACAACAGGTAATCAATTTGAGCTTTTATGTTAAATGGTGTGCCTGGCTGTCTTTATGTGTGTGTGTTTGATCTCTTCAGCTATATTTACTGTCTTTAAAGTCCTGTTGGGATCCTGTTAAGGCCAGTAGCACAGCATTATTAACGTTGCAACGGTCATGTCTTCAGGGGAATTCTGTTCTCTTTCTCTCCTCTGTGCCCTCAGATATGCTCAGGTGTGTCAAACGGTCTCTTGTCTCACGCCGTCTCAAGCACATATCCTCAGATTCTCTCGTACGTATACAAACGCAGGCATGAACACAAATTCGTCTTTCAACACCCAACACATATTTATGAAGTGACATGATGGGGCTGAGTTTGGCCCCAGGCCTCCCCCTGTGGGTTCCATGTGGCCTCTCCCTCCCTCTCTCTCTCTCCCTTACTCTCTCTCTCGTTTCTTTTCTCTTTCTCGTTTTCTCTCTGTCTCTGGCTGTTATCACGCTGATACATTTCCTGCTCCTGGCACGGCTCCTGCATAGCTTATGGTTAAAGAAAGCTTTCATCTATCCAGTGCCTTTAGGACACACACACACACACACACACACACACACACACACACACACACACACACACACACACACACACACACACACACACACACACACACACACACACACACACACACACACACACACACACACACACACACACACACACACACACACACACAGACACACAGACACACAGACACACGCATATACAAGCACTGGTACGGGCCAGTGCTGCCCCGCCAGACCACAGGCCCAGACAAGCTCCGCTGGCACCAATCACCCCGATAACATCTTAGGCTTTATTTCATTTTGGCTTGCTCTGCTCTGCTCTGGGAAAGACCGGCACGGAGAAGAGGGCTTTGTGGAAAAGTATGAATTACGCCAGTACACAGGCAGAGCGTAGCCCCTTAACCTGAAGCAGTTAACTCCCCTGTATGCAATGCCATCTATGGACATGACAGTGCAAGTCCTCTTTGATCCAGGAAACGGATCAGAGCGGACGGCTCTTTCTTATTCGTTCAGGATCGTAGAGGAGGTTTTCTTTTTTTTTCTTTTTTTATGTGTGTGTGAGAAACAATGCCAGGTCATCATAAAAACTGAATGAAAAAAGCCAGGAGGACGGAATGCCTTTATTTAAAGGGAGTTTTTATGCAAAAAAAAAAAAAAAAGTCAAAAGCTCGCTTGAAGCATTGGGAAAATATGTTTGAAATATTAAACATCAACATGTGTTCCCAAATAAAAATTATCCTGGTACTATGGTCTTTTTTTTTTTTTTGCAGGGACTGAACTTTTCGTCACCCCCACAAAATCTATAAAAATTATGAAGAGTTCCAGAAAAGAGATTATCGAATTGAATCATTCTTAATGGGTTTCCTCATTCTTTAACACAAACTAAATTACCCTTTTCTTATATTAGGTTGGAGTCAATACCTGAACATATTCAAATCAGTTGGGAGGTGGGGGGGGAGTAATAGTTAAAAATCAAAGTGATATTCACCCTCGTACTCAATCTCTATGTTTCTGATTTTAAAATTCTTACTAATTTCAGTGAATGGCCACTGTGTGTGAGTGGGCTGTATAATGCAGAGGATTTCTGTATCAATAGGATGTTGTTTGCACACTAAATGTTGTTGTTGGCACACACCACTGACTTATATTCAGGTGACACACCAACATAAAGGCAGCTTATGTTTGTCATGTGTTTGTATTCTCCCTCGGAGTAATTGCTCGAGACAAATAAGTGCATGAAATAAGGGGACTCGTAAGCGTGCCATGAAAAGCTTTCAATATCTCTTGTGGCGAGGCAGCCTGTAAAAGGGGTAAGAGGAAGAAAGAAAAAAAAAAAAAAAAAGATATGACATAAACGCTGTCTCCTTATTTTCTTCTGCCACTATCCCACCCAATCAGAGCGGGACACTAATAAGATAAGGGGAGAGGAACAACAACAGTGCAGCAAGTAGGATTACCCCTGTCTGACTGGCTAACAAGCACCATCTCTCCTTGCCTTTTCACAAATAATAATGGTAGCCCTTTTTCTTCCCCCAAACACGCTACTTTTCTGTTGAGAAATGGGAGCGAATGCCCCGGTCAGAAAATCTCCCAATTTACTGGTTAAAAGGGGCACATGATATGTTTTCCTACGGAGCTGACACAAACATTTTATCAACATGTTTGCTTGAAGCATTCAGTTTTAGGTGTGCATGCAGAAGGTTTTATTTAAAGAATATTACATTACTCTAAATAGTTCGATATACACTAAATGTACATCAGAGGTGACTCAGCTACCGTATGAAACGGTCAAAGTATCTTGATTACGATGATTTACACAACGCAAGATCATAAAGCCATTCGGAGCTTCCCACAGACACAACACAACTTATGATCCATAGCGGCGAGTCTGTGAAGTTTACATGAGCAACTCACTCCAAAGCGCCGCACAAAAATAACAAAAAAAAAACTGTGTTTGTGTTGAATACCGAAGCGCCATCATCACTCTCCATGCGTAGCCGGGACGAGGGTGTGAGGCTTCTAATGCCTCTTCAGTAACGCTGTTAAGGAGCAAAGAGTCCACACATCTGGAAGACACAGTCAGTCAGCACATGCTGAAAGTTAGCGGTGGCGCTCGCAGTCCAAATTAGTGGCAACTTTTATTCCCCCGCTGTGGTAGGAAAATATCAAATCTGCTGCCATATGAGTGCCATAAAGCAGGCTGCGGAGTGTTTGATGCCTTCATGTGGGAGCCTTTAAGCCGTGTGTGTGTATGCGTGTGCACGAGTGTGTATGGTGGGAGATGCAGGGCTTTGGCGGGGAGCTGAGAGTCGCTGTGCGCATTCCTACGTGCACATGCTCTCAGTGTGTGAGTACTCCTGAATGTATGTTTCTCTTTTCCTGGACACACACACACACACACACACACACACACACACACACACACACACACACACACACACACACACACACACACACGTGAATACCTTCCTGTGTAAGTGTGTGTGTGCACGTGAAGGCTGAGGCAGCTGTGCCATTTTAGCAGCTTTCTTACAGACCTAGTTGACCCTGCCGCACAGAGCAGACAGACAGACACGGGCAGAGTCAGACGGCCCCTGGGGTGGTCCTGTCTGAGGCACGGTGTTATGGGCCAACAGCACTAGGGGCCCATACACAGGCAGGAACATGTATACTGTAATTGTACACGCACACGCACACACACACACACACACACACACACACACACACACACAGATGTGTTCGAGGATTCCAATGCTCCAACAAGGGTGTAGAAATGTCAAATTTATAACTGCAGTGCTTTTCCTTATTTACCTTTTATATTTAATCTGGGGTGAATTCTCTCTTTGGCTGTGTTTTCTCAGCTTAGCCATTGTGGCGCATGTGCAAACTGGAGGAAGTGGCAGCAATTGCATGCATTGCTTACTGTTTCATTAAATTGTCGTAAAATAAACATTAAGTTTAGAAATCACAACTGTATGAAATATATTATTTTTTAAAAAGGTCCATTATGTGCGGCGAGTCGTTCTTACTCAACCTGCATCCGGCTACAAGTTGCTGGATCTCACTCACTCTACTTTCAGTTACAAAAAGCGATTTGCAAAAGTCCAAACAAAATCTACAAATACAAAATGCAAAAGAGGCTAATGATTGTCTACATCTGTCGGGTATGTAGGTTCTTTAAAAAAAAAAAAAGATATGCAAATATTTAGAAAATTGAATTTGGCATTGTTTGGTGAAAATGTGAAAAGAAAAAAAATCATTGCTACAAGTCTAGAAAAGTGTCCGTATGTATTCTAAAAGATGTTCTGGATTGAAGTGATGACGGAGTGTAGCGCTCTTTTTTCTTCCCTAAAGTAGAACAAGGAAATATTTGCCACTCACAGCACGAGGGAAACACATACAGACACACACTCCCTCACACACACACACACACACACAGTGAGAAAATGAAAATAGACACATGCCTACCAGCAGACACAAGATAAATTCACTGGCAAGGATTCAAAACACTCGTGTAAGAGCATATAAACATGCTCAGACTGCTGCAAAAGACACATTTGCGGGCACACACACACACACACACACACACACACACACACACACACACACACACACACACACACACACACACACACACACACACACACACACACACACACACACACACACACACACACACACGTGTGCACATGCTACCTACACAACTCCCACCATGTGACCCCTAATCACAACCCTTAGAGCTTGGACATCAAATGAAGCAAGTTTTTTTTTTTTTTTTTTTAAATCATCAGGAGTAATTAACGCATTTTCATATGCAAATGTGATTAATGCAAAACTACAAAGTCATTATGCAAATCGACTTTTCCTTGAGCCTCTGTACAAATATTCACAGCTCAAATCAGGGATCAGTCTCGCCATCTTTCTTTTTTTATCTCCTACCCCTCTCCTCTTTCCTTCTCCCTCCCTCTCTCTCTCTCTCTCTCTCTCTCTCTCTCTGAGTAGAGATAATACGTAAGTAGCATGTGAAGTTATTTCTAACTCACGCAGTGTGTGTGTTTTCATGCGATGGGCCGGGGCTATGGCATTACGCCGCCTGCCTACTGATTACTGGCTGCTTGGCACTGGAGCGAGACAGGGAAGCCGGCGTACAGGGGAAGGTATGAATATGCAAAAGCCTGATTGCTTTTCATGATTAAAGCCTATTTAATATGGAAATGAGAGCAAGCCAGGTGATTAAAGGAGCATTGGGTGGTGGGGCAAAAAAAAAAATTGCAGGGGGGGGTGGGGGGGGGGGGGGGGGGTGGGGGGGGATGGAAGAAGGGAGAGGAGAGGGACACCTTCAAATCTACACCGATGGTGTGGAAGCAGGAATGTCACCGTTGATTTAGTGCAGCGGCTTTGAAACAACTGTCAAACATGGAGGGTTTGACCTCTTTGAGCATTGGGGGGGGGTCACTCCGGCTTTTAGGAACATTTTGTAGGCTTCACTGCAGGTGTTCATCCAGGAACCACAATGACTCATTTAAGGTGAAAAACATCCCTGGTTCCCCATTTGCACGTACGATCTTATCGCGTTGAAATGCTCCTTCGCACTTAACACACTTTCACACCCGCAGACATTTTTTTTTTTCCTTCTCCTCATGTAGGTGTGACAGTTTTAAAGTGGCTGGAAGCTCATTACAATACTTTGATCATGGATCTAGTGCCATTTTGGCTCAGCTTAGAACGCCGCTTTACTGAAACAACAAAGTGAAAAAGCGCAGTCTTCGGCCTAATATAGCGACGTGCCCAGAAAAGTGACAAGAGGGAGATCAGAGGTGGACGGAGAGAGAAATGTTTGAGGATGTCGCTGTCGTTCACATCGTCTCATGAAATATTTACCGTGTGATCTCCATACGCTGTTTGTAAGAATGAGAGAGAGAGAGAGAGAGAGAGAGAGGAAGAGAGAGAGAGAGAGGGAGAGAGAGGGGTTGTCATGATGTGACTTCGCCCGCATGTACTGGATTGTCTTAAAGTGCTCCGGGGGGGCCCGACAGCCGTCCTGGGAGGAGTTCAAAGCAGGGCCAGGGTCGTCTTAGTGTGCCAACGCTCCCCTAGCGACAACCTCTCGCTTTCCTGATGACACGCATCATTCTTCACGGCACACACATACACAAATTCATACAGGGCACACATATTAGCATAGCCTGACAAAGCCCACACATATACACGCATAGTGCATGCATCAGCAAGAGAAACTCGGGGAACGAGAAAAAAAAAAAAAAAAAAAAAAAAAACAGGGCACAGAAGGGCCATTTTTCATCGGGTGCACCGTGTGTACAGAAAGAGTATGTTTCTGCTGTGTGTGTGTGTGTGTGTGTGTGTGTGTGTGTGTGTGTGTGTGTGTGTGTGTGTGTGTGTGTGTGTGTGTGTGTGTGTGTGTGTGTGTGTGTGTGTGTGTGTGTGTGTGTGTGTGTGTGTATTTTCACCTTTTGGGGTTGAATCTGCTGGCCTTGCAGCATGTTTGCAGTTTAAGCAAGCAGGCTGACAGACAAAGAGGTCAGACGGGATGCTATTAAAACACAGGCAGGTATAGAAAAGAAAAGAAACGAAACAATCCTGTTTAATCGTATGGAATGCATACTGCACACACTGTACCTGCACTATTGGTATGTTTAAAAGGAAACTTGGTTCACATCTTTTCATTATTGTGTGAGTCAAATTTTCTCCATACCAGCCAATGTGATGAATGTTTCCTTATAATACGCCTGAGCGTGCACGTGTGTCTGTCAGTGTGAGTGCTTCTAACACTTTGGACTTAATTAGACCTAATAATGTAATCTAATTTGGTTGAAACTTGAGACTGCCTTGAGTGGCAATCTAATGTGTTGAACAAAGCTCTCCTCCTCTCTTTCGTTTGGGGCTCGGAGTGCTTTCATGTCCTGTTCTCTTAGTGATAAGACTGTCTGTCTAAATGACTAACTGACTGCTGCTTTAACAGCCCGCCTCACACACTGACTCTGCTTCAGTGTTTTTTTTTTTCTTTTCTTCCTCTGACCACCTAACAGAGTCTTGTCTTGTGTACAAAGGTTTAATTTTAATTCAGTTTCTTTCTTTTTTTTTTCTCCCTTGTCTCTGCGTCTGCAAAAAGCAAAGTCGTAGTACCCAGAGGAAAAAGAACATTCAAAATAAAGATCTTTGTCCATCCTCCGTCTTCTGGATGTGGCTGCGCTTAATTTAACATCAATATGAGATTTTACCCTTTTTAAGGCTTCTGAAATAAACTTCCTGGGGCACAGTCATCCTGTAGTCGCAGCTCAATCCCAATTTAACATCTTAAAGTGCTCCTTTTGTGTCTCTCACTGCGCCGATCTTTGTTTTTTTTCTTAGAATATGAGCACTTGCGATGCGAGTGAGATTCAAAAGAAAACTTTTTTTTTGTCTGAAGAATTTCTTCTTCGCTCTCAAGTACACTTTGGATGCTTTCGTTATTTACTGCTTTGCTTAGCCTGCCGATGGAAACACGTACCAACAAATAGAGAGAAGGCAGCGCAGAGAGCAAAAGCCCGAGCAGCGATTCGAGTTTCAGGAGTTATCAGTCACAAGACAAAATGGGCAGCACACGGAGGGGTGTGTCAGATCTCAGAACAGGGCGAGTCTGTCAGAAGAACAGCCAAGTGGACAGGGTGGATATAATGTGACTGAGTTCTCTCCTTCTCATACTCTTGTGTTCTGTTGCCCTCAAAGTGAACATTGGACTCGAGCAAGAAGTCAAAATTTTGTATTCTCCTTTAAATAAATACAAAAAGTGCTAAAAATCTTATCACTTCAAGCCATTATAATATTATCAACTCATTATAGGTTTTAAATATGTTCCTGCTAAAAAAACAAGATAAATATATAAATCAAAATCAAAACAATTTCCCGAAATCACCCGTGACATTCAAAACCGTGCTGTCACAAATTGTTTGTGAGCTCCCTCAACACATACAGTATTCCCCACTGTGCTGCGATGGTGGCCACACACAGCTGCCGGCCACACACAGGAACTCTCTGCTCTCGCCATTGATCTCCACGGCGATGACAAAAGACGTCTTTGCCGGCTTTCATTGTGAAATGAGTAAAATTTATATATTTAACAGGTTTTTAGCAGGATCTCACTGGGTGAGATAATCAAATCCTGTGAGCAATGAGAGAATGAAAACTACTGTGCACCTATTGGGAAGTCAAACCGTCTGTCAACGTAATGTCACGTGAGCCTGCGTCTGCACTTTTCACACATGCAAATATTTCATAAACCAGTGTAACCACTGAACTGATTAGGACGTGTCATGGCAGTCAAGTGCTATTATTATAGCTCCAATAAATCAGCGCGACGAGTCGCTCAGCCAGCCTGATAGGGAACGTAAAGGCCCAGTTTCACGTCTGACCGGGACATGAGAGCGCAACGCTGTGATGACCAGCTTTTGTGTGGTAATCTTTGCATGTGATTCCGTCAGGTAACTTTTACAGCGCAGCCATCTTCTCCTTCTCCTCTCTCTTCCAGCAGACTCCTTCTCAGTCTGCTGGAGTCTGCGTAATCCTGGATAGCCTTCTCCGCTCTGGGGTGCAATGGTGACTGTCTCCTCTGATAACTTTGAATTGGTTTCCCTGCAGCGCTGGCAGTCTACAGGCCTTGCAACCCTCCCTCCCTCCTACCCCACGTCTCCCTGCCTCCCATTCCCCTTCCCCTCATAGCCAGATGAACGGCCTTGCCGCTTTATTAATCCCCTTCTCCTCACCACGCACACAGATGAATTTTAATCAGCTTTCTTAACCTCTTCATATGGTGCAGGATTTCTTTACAAACACCCAGACACGTGGCACACACTCACACAGGCGAAAACACATTTAGAAAAAAAAAAGAAGAAGAAAGCGCACACACACATCACACATTCTGTGTGGTGATGGTGTGTGTGTGTGTGTGTGTGTGTGTGTGTGTGTGTGTGTGTGTGTGTGTGTGTGTGTGTGTTTGGGGGGGAGGGGAGGGGAGGGGGGACTCTATCACCTACTTCCTCTCCTTTCAGAATTGGTTTTAGCTAGAGAAGTCCTTCATTGCTGTCAGTGTGTGTGTGTGTGTGTGTGTGTGTGTGTGTGTGTGTGTGTGTGTGTGTGTGTGTGTGTGTGTGTGTGTGTGTGTGTGTGTGTGTGTGATGTTTTACTCAGAATGGTGCAGAATAGACACATAGTGCCGCTCTCACTCACTCTAATAAAATCATCTCAGGGTACATTAATCCCTCCTGAAGGCCACTGTCAAAATAACAAACAGCTGGGATTCTTTAAAGAGAGCTATCTGTCTTTGACAGGTGTGTGTGTGCGTGAGTGTGTGTGTGTGTGTGTGTGTGTGTTTGTGTGTGTGTGTGTGTGTGTGTGTGTGTGTGTGTGTGTGTGTGTGTGTGTGTGTGTGTGTGTGTGTGTGTAAATAAGTGTTCTCCAAATCTGGTTCTGGGAAGCCACCTCCCTGCATGTCACACACACACACACACACACACACACACACACACACACACACACACACACACACTGCTGCACGACTGAAAGAAATCAATAAGTGTCTCAGACCCTCTCGTTGAATCAGGTGAGCTAAAACATGATCCACAGTTAGACGACACTCACTCATTCACACTTTGAAACACACACTGTTGTTTTCTCATCTACGTACCTCCCCTCTCCTGTTTGGGGCAGATCCCCTTGGCCGGCGTCAGCCTCCTTGCCTCGTCCTCATGCCCTCCGGGGGTCACCTGAATGCCCACCTCCACTGGAATGGCCCCCCTCCCCAGCTCCAGCGATCTGGCCCTGGGAGAGATGGGAATGCCCATGACCCCGCCGGCCTCTCCGGGCTTGGAGAAGGACCTCGGTCTGCCGCCGGGCCCCCGACACAGCCGTCGCTTGTGCTCGATGAAAACGAGGATATCACCCAGAGGGAAGTTGGTCTGGCACTGGCCGCAGGTCAGCAGGTCGTGCTCTCCGGGTCCCGCCCTCCGGGGGCTGGGGATGGACAGCACCGGGGACGGAGATCCTGCCCCTGAGTCATGATTGGCTTCTGCTGCACAAACAGGGAAGAGGTGAGAGGCGTCAGTCAGTGCTGTTTTCAGGAAAGGAAGGAGAAATGCAGTGAGAGACAGAGATGGGCAGAGCATAAACACACACATAAATATACACAGCGAGGGTTTGCTTACCCCTGAAACCATTACCTGATAAAAGAAACCCTTCTCTATCAAACGAGATGATCATTACGATCGCGAGCGCGTCTCTTTTGTGGCACAAAACGACGCTGCACTAGAGCTTCTTCACCCAGACAAACACCTGTGCAGTTTATCTGTGAGAGATCTGCGTGGGAGGGACCACACGGTGCAGAATACATGTATACATGCGTGTGTGTGCGAGAGTTTATCTGCCTGCCTGTGTGTTCGCGGGTGTGTGTGTGGCCAGGAAGCTATTCATCTCAGAGTGCAGGCTGGGTTTCCGGTGAGGGCCCGTTTGCTGCACGGAGCTGTCATAGCAAGACGGCTGGCTTCACCACGTGGGAGCTCCGGCGGCTTGTGCAGAACAAAGTGTTGAGAAACGGAGGCCGCATCCAGCAGCGTGTGTGTTTGTGTTTTTGTGTGTCACACTGTAGGACGGAGGTGAGAAAGAAAAACGAGGAGGGAAGAAGAAAATAAGTCTTAAGTGCATGCGCGCGTGTGCGTGTGTGCGCGTGTGTGTGTGTGCCTGCATGAATGGATCAGGACTCAGGTGAGTTTGAACACTGTATTCTCCACAGACAGAAAATCTATAAAGCTAAACCCGGGGTCCTGTTAAGAGAGTAAATCTCATTCTTCACAGATCTGACACGGTCATTAATAACCATTACACATTCTTCCCCCTTTTCCTCCCCTATGGCGTAGACTCTGTCCCTCAGCTTAACGTAAATCCCTCATGGACAAACCTCCCTCTTTTCTTTTTCTTTTTTTTTTTTCTTCTTCTTCTTCTTTTTTTTTTTTTTAGAGAACACTACCCTGACGTACCGGTATGAAAATGTGTCGTCTTCTAAAGAGCCCAGAGGAAACCTGAAGCTCCAGAGACAACTAGGGGTGTCTGAGTGAGCGGGTACCCAGGGAGAGGTGTTGATGCCTGGGAGACAAACATGGCAGCACTTGCCTGTCTCTGCCGCTTCCACCACTTCAAGCGCCCGCATCTCCTCCACCCCTCCCCTCCTTGCCTCCTCTTTTCTATCTTTCTCCAAACATGACACCCTAATAATTGCGAAGATTAGACAAAGAGGGTGCGTGTGTGCTCTCGTTTGTGTGCGTTTGTGTCCTGGTGTGTAGTTATCAGAGCAGAGATCCTAAACTCTCTTATCACCCATCTCAAACTGTCAGGGAGGCATTGCTCCTCTAAACTCCCAGTCATAGCGGTTAAACTCGGGCACAGATCTGGCAGAGTGTTACACATCTTTATTTCTTTAACAACAACAACAAAAAAAAAATCATCTTTTCAAATAATTTCTTTGCAACTATGAATCAAACGCCCCCCCTCAAATCGCCCATCCACCCACATATACACTCACACACACATGTTCCAGTCCTCTCACTTCGCCCCGGAGTGATGATCCGATGCCAAATATCTTTTCTCTAAATGGCGATGGGTTTCTGGATGCCTGCCAAATAATTTCCATCTCATAATCTTTGGCGGCCAAGAAGGAACACAAACACATATTTACCTACAGTTCACAGCTTGTGACCATAATTCCCATGAAGCAGTGTTCCAGAGTGCTCGCACAAGTCATGTAACCGCGCGCATATGTGCGGCGCATATAAGTAGGGCCACGCGGACAATGTGGCGCGCTCTCGTTTCTCACTTTGGGAACAAGGCAGGTGGCATGAGGCGCGGAGACTCAGGCGTCAGGAATGAGAACGAGACAAGTCAGAGCTGACAGACACCTGGGCATTTGGACTTGACTGTCTGTCTTTGTGAGAGGCAGACAAACAGTGAAAGGCCTGCTTGTTAACCTATGGTTGAGTAACAGCGCCTGGGGGCAGAGGGCAGTAAATTAGTGGGAGTTGGCACGGCGACTCTGCCAGTGGAATATCAGTCGGACATCTTCTCGAAAAGAGAAAGAAAAAAAAAAACCGCACCCCTCCTTGAAACCCGCTCGCTCATGTATCCCGAGGCTCACCTGTGTGAGAAAAACACATGTGCAAGAAGGAACCCAACAAGGAATGCTTGCAGAGGGAAAAAAAAAAAAAAAAAAAAGACATTGGGCACAAACACGTTGAAATGGAAACATACACACGTAAGAACAACACTCTAATGTAGGCTATCATGGTGACAGACGGTGTCTAATTCCACTGTATAAACTCCTATGTGAGAGGAACATGCTTGATAGGTAAAGGAGGGTAGCTGACGCACTGTCAAACACGCCGTCGTGGAGAAGGCGTGATGATAGCAATGAAACCTGGCTGTCTAACACGATGCCACACATGCTTTATTCCTCTCTCTGGGTCTCTGTCTTTCTCACGCGTGTGCGGAGCTGCATTCCCCCCAATGACAGTGCTGCTATGCTGCCTTATCAAGTGGTGTGCGTTAAGTCAGGCAGCCTTAGAGCACCCCCTATCAGTTTGATGAGGAGAGAGCCAGTCAGTCACTCCGCTGCTGCTGCTGCTGCTGCTGCTCTACGCTGCCACTGCACAATATGTACCAGATGGGAGACACGGCTGAGGACAATGGGCCTCTTTCACTAAAATTTCCATCTATGTAAAAGGTTGAAAAAAATAAAAGTTCAAACGCCAGGGAAGGAAGCACTCAATAAAGAAATAATGTTGTCAGAGCCAATGGGATTGTTTTCCTTTAGAGCAGCTGAGGTGTAAGTTGTTTTTTAATTGCAAATAGTAGAATCCTCACAAAGCCGTTTGATTACAGTTGAACTGCAATTATACTGTCAGAATTAGTATATTTGACGCTCTTATGTGTGTTTTTCTCACACCACGTCAGGTAAAACGAGCTAGGTGAGTCACACATGCCAAAATGCACACAGGCCTCCTGTTATGCAGTGTGCCATTGATTGTTGTACTAATCCTTAATTACTGCGTCTGTCCTTGTGTATTCCATTAATCCGGGTGACTCTTTCTTCCTGCCTTAGGAGAAAGGTGACAGGCAAATACATTTTTACTGTGCGGTTTGACAAGTTCCTCTCTCCCCGAAGTTAAAAACAATGAGAACAATTCGACGAATCTTCACGCGAGACGAGCTTGTCATTAGAAAAAAATTGAATTCGATGAAATGTTCTGAAGTGGCATTGAAAACCAGAGGCTGTTTTCCATTGACGCTAACCTCCCAGACCTTACACACAACATTTTAATCCCAGTTGTACAATCTGTTCTGCCGTTAAAGGCAAAGTAAGGCCACTCGTATGACAGTCGACCATGCTGTATGGGTTCAGACCTGTCTCCCCCCCCCCCCCACTACCCCCATTTCCATTTGCCTGAGCTGACATCGCATGCGCGCACACACACACTCTTCCAAGCCCTACAGGGAAAGTCGGATAACATTCACGCTGTCATTGAAAAAAAAAAAAAAAAAAAAAAAAAAGTGACACCAGCATTGATGCAGATGGTTGCAATCAAAAATTCAAGCAAGCGGCTTCAATTAGCCTAACCTTTTTTCTTCTGCTGTGGCTGCCAACGAGAGCTGCAACAGTGTGCTTTGTGTAAGGCCAGGCCTGTGTGTTTCATTATCTTATCACCATTCGATCTGCACCAGGCTCGCTCCTTATCATAAATCTTAGATTATCGGCCTGAAATTGGGCAAAATGTGACTCTGCTGCCGACACTTGACTTGTCACTGAATCACTTCGAATGACTTGCAACCTGTGAGGCATTGCATTTGTAGATATAAATCAAACGTGGCACACAATTCTACCGATAAAATAATAATGGGAGAAAAAAGAAGCTTTATAGCATTGCAAACATGGATTATATTCAATAATATTAGAATATAGAAAGAGAATCGGAAAGCAAACTGCAGTGTCTAAAATCATAAATCGATTTCCTGTGAGATTATCATCCGGTTACCACAGTGTGTGTGAGTATTCGCTGTGCTGTTGCATTGCGCACGGTGCGTTTCTTCCCATCATTTGACAGCCATATGGCGTGAATAAAGAAGAAAACATTCACTGTTTCACAAGTAGCATGGCAATTCTTAGAGTAAACAGTCAGCACGAGGCATTTCCAGGTCTGCATCCTGGGATGAGGTTCGAGGCAAAAACAAAACAAAAGAAATCCTGCTATTAGATTACAAACGTGCCAGTCTGTGAGCGAGGCAGACCTGCGATGTTGAGCCCCAGTCAATCCATATTATATTGTCATTACTTTGTCATGGAGATGACTCCGAACGGAATCACTGAGCCTACGAGAGCCTATGGGGATGTTTTCATTATAAAAGCCTTACGAAAACAAAGGATGAACTATTAACAGAAGGTCAGATTCCCTGCACACAGAGGAGCAGGCAACATGTGATTTGTTACGGTGTGAACATTTGTAATTTGCGTGTTTTCTTTTAAAATTTTTAGATAATTGATCTCGTCGAGTCGAGTGTGCGTATGTGTGCCTGCTTTCCTTGATGCATTCCTGTGCACTGACTGCATTCGTTGCAGTTACAGTCACTTGTGCATCCTTTTAGATGTCTGACCTGGCAAGCAGATTTCCAGTACATAGTCTTTGACTAACAGCCTGTCCAGAAATATGCTGATATTCAGGTTTTGTGTGCTCCTAACAAGCGCATGACCTATAGGGCTCTGGCTGCAGGGCACAGGGCTGTGTTCAGTTACACAGAATAACCCCTGATCTGACATGTGCTTGATGTATGTTGGCACCCTGCAGAAACCTCATATTATTACTTGCGTAAAGACATATCTCATGACTGGCCTTGACAGCTGATACCAAAATGTGCAGCTATGAAACCGACGTGACCTCTCGATGAAGCATCTGCAATCAGAGACACTAGGGAGGGGGAAAAAAAAAATCCAGCTGGGTTTCTTTTAAACCAACTTTCTTATACTTCTTTGACACTTCACTGTGCACTTATAACTATGGTTAGGGTTTTTTTTCTCCCAGCGCTCCTCAGGTCTTTCAGTCCTTGATGTGACCCTGGTCCTCTCCGGACACACCGGTCAAGAAGGGAAAACAGCCCACAGCAGCATCCAGATCCCAGCTGAGTGACACTAAAAGCCTTCCAACCACCACAGTTACTGGTGTGCTGTTTCTATTCATATATCCTGTATGGTAAACAAATAAGGTGCTCCATGCAAATAGCAGTTGATCTGTGCATACACTCACTCAGACACATTGTTCTACCTGAGAGAGAACAATCCTATATGAATAATAATGCTGTTTTACTTTTTTGGGTGTTTTTTTCCCCTCACCTATTCAAAGCCAAGTTTTCATATCACAGTTGACCTATAATTTAATTTAAAAAAAATTAAAATACCTGCAAGTTGTATAAGCCCTTAATTTAGCACTGGTGTCTCACAGGTCACTGTCACTGAGTTCAACAACCGGGAGACAGTGTGTACCATGTAAGAACAGGTAGGACCAGATTCAGGGCCCTCCTCATTGCCCAGCTTTCCAGTATCTCACTCGACATTTTTTTTTCCTTTTTTTCCTTTTTCTCAATTTCCACTTTAACAGGCTTTAACGCCAAACTTCTGCACGACTGAACCGAACATCAAACATTTTGTTCGCATTCACAGACATCCACGCTCATGTGACACTTTGCAGGTCTCCAAGGACATGTGAGGGGATGATTAAAAAGATCTCTCCAAAACAGTCACTACAAGCTGCAGGCAAGAACAGACGAATCCTGGGGACATCCGAGTGCAGCCATGGCTCCAAAAAAAAAAAAAAAAAAGGTATCGAGAAATTTAAATTTTATCCGTGACAACAAATTAATAGTGTAATTATGCAAGCATCTATATTCAGCACCACAGGTTGAGCTTTAAGTAAACTCTTGGAGCAGGTGTTTGTGCAACTCCTACATACAAAAGGTCTCATGAAAAAAAACCAAAAAACAAAGTTAACCAAGGCTGGAGGGGGAAGAAACAAATATTTAACACTTTGTCCTTATTTGTACAAGTTATGCAATATAGATAAACAGTTGCAAGTATTTGCAGCAGGTAAAGGCCACACACACACACACACACACACACACACACACACACACACACACACACACACACACACACACACACACACACACACACACACACACACACACACACACACACACACACACACACACACAGTTGTTGTTGTTTTTTTTGTTTGTTTTTTTAATCTTTTAATTTATATACCTGCAAATTGTTTCCGGGCTATTTGATCAATACTATACTCCCAAAGAGAGAAAGAGAATGAAACTAGTTAATCCGTATAAATTGTGTGTTTTGTGTCTTGATATTTCCAGGACTTTCACAAATAAAAAGTAATACCCATAATTACATTATTGCCCCCACTTTGATTTCAGATTACACTTTAACTTTAAATACACGTGATTACTAAAAGGGTAAAAAAGCCAATAGAAGACATTCTGGGAGATAAGAGAGAAAGTGAGTGGTATGAATGATTAGTGTAAATGCTAAACGTGTCGGGTGGGACGGAATGCGCCCTCACCGTTTTCAACACAAAACAGATTGGCCAAAGATTACATCATGAACTTCTGCAATGAATTACCCAGATTAGGCCTCTATGAAATTGGATTTAGGCGCTGCAGAGCGCTGGGAGATGAAGGTTAGATTGATATAATTGATTTGAAATTGGATTATAAGACTTTTTAATCATATGCCTCGTCCTTAAAAAGAAAAAGAAAAATCTAGACTGATTTAATCTGCGCCACGTAATAACAGAAAATGACGCATCTCCAAGAAGGTTTAAACAAAGTTGTGACGTCCCTGTTTTAAAGGATAATAAAAGCTCAAATCTTTTTCTGTTATTTCTGTGCTTCAAGTTTTCCTCTGTTACTGCAACGTAAACTTGTCGATTACATTTTAATATAATTCTCAAACATGTAAAGTACTATGAGGCCTTTGAGTGTCAGGTGGGAAATGTAGAAATAATCATAATAATTAGGAGGCATTGTGAGTGAACGTGTGTGGCCGTTAAAATAAACACAATTCAATGCTGCAAAGTTACCAAATACAACAACAGCATTTAGACATCTGAAACATTTTACAGAGTAGACAGCGATACACACTTCGGCACATGTTGCAATAAACTGGGGGGGAAAAGCAAAACTGTTGTGATGAAATGTTGGATTACATCCTCAGCGCACGTGTGTGCATGCTTGCAAACACTCCCATACACACTTACACACTTTCGAGCCAGACATTCTCATCGTAGACCAGTTCTCAAAAGAATATATCCGGTGTTAAAATTATACGAAGTTGTAAACGGCGCATCGAAATAAAGTGCGCTACCCCCCAACCCCCCCTTTAAAAAAAAAAAAACAACAGAGCAAAACTCAAAATTTAATGTAGAGATATAATTTATTGAAAATAAAGTCCGGGATTCTATTAATTGTTTTTGTATTTAAACTCCAAATTATGTTTGAAACATGTATTATGGCAAGCTATTGTTCCAGTAGTGCGTAATTCTAAAAACAGGATGTTGTGATCGCTTTTCGATCCTCAAGAGAAAAGTTTTAATTTTATCTTAAAAACATGAGAGATGACAAACAATAAATTATTGAACTCATTAAATAGTGAAAGATGTCGTAGGACCTGAACGTATTACACCCACCTTGTACTGTCTCCCTGTGCGTCAACGAGAAGTGCTGCGGGTTCACCTGCTTGCGGCGGGACATTGCCCCGGCATTTACTCTGGCATCGCCCGGTGAACGGCACTTGGAGTCGGCTTGAACCGTGGTGTCGGTCCTCTCTGAATCGCAGGTCACCAACTTTCCCCTCCTGTCCGCCCCACCACAGCTCGCTGTCTCACTCTTCTCAGTCTGTAGGTGCAACTTTGACGCGCGTCTGGTGCGTAAACGGTCGGACCGGTGCGCGTCAGTGATGGAAGAGCAGTTTCTCTCCAATGTCCTCCGGCGGCGTCTTCAGGGGGGGATTGAGGAAAGCCAAAGTGTATTTTAGGTAGGAATTGGTCTAAAAGCGACCGATGAGCTGATTTCGTGCGCAGGTGAGGAATATGTGTGCAAAAAGCGTCTGCAGATTAAAAAAAAAAATCCGGGACTGCCCACCTCTGCAGCGACCGCGGTGACAAATGAAGTACAGAGCACTCCACCGGGTGATGGATACTGACTCCTATTAGGATCCTCTGTCTTTATTTCCTTTTTCTTTATTTCTTAATGATTTAATAATATCATCTGGGGTCAAACGACAGCTGTTCACCTTAGGATTTCCCTACAGTCCGTCCAATTCAGCTGTGGTGCGCTAAAATGACCCTTTGGCACTGACTCCTCCTGCGCGTTTTGGCAACGGCGCGCGGAACGGCAACTCTTGGCTCTGGTGGCAGTAGCCTCGTTGATTGAGAGAGAGAGAGAGAGAGAGAGAGAGAGAGAGAGAGAGAGAGAGAGAGAGAGAGAGAGAGAGAGAGAGAGAGAGAGCAGGCGGGCAGACAAGACACCTCCTCCTCCTTTTCTTCCAACGAGCTGAGGTCCAATGTTTCCCAGTTTCCTACAGTGTCGAGGCTACTTCTTGTTGACTCACGCGAATAAACACGCTTTGTCTGGGGCGACCCCGCATTTATCTGCGCGAGGATTGACTATACGCAGCCCTCCGTGTTCGCGTGTGTGTGTGTGTGTGTGTGTGTGTGTGGCTGGGTTTGTCTTTGTTGGAAAGGTTCAAGTTCAAGTGCGTCCTTGGCGCTTCGCACGCGGCTGACAGCAAGGACGCACACATGCAACGAACACGCACAATTATCACTCATCTGTTACTTACTTCAAAAATCTGGGCTCAAAAAGCTTGGTCGTGGTGTCTGGCTTTTGATGCATCGTCAAATTGAAACCCCAAATTCACCTTTTCTAACCTTCTCACCGATGGTGAACGCTCACAGGGAGAATGTCACTTCTACTTCTCTCTGTGTGGAAACTGCACAATCTCTTTTATTGGTTGCATTTGAGGTTAATTGGCAGCTGTATACTGCGTATCACTGCGCCGTGGAACACCCTGGTTCAAGTTCTGTGTGGAGTTTGTAAATTCTCCCAGAGTTTTCTCCTGAATACCACAGTTTCTTCCCACAGCTCAGAAACGTTGCATTTTTGACATTAATTGATCAAATTTTTTTCCACAAGTGTTTGCCCCGTGATGGTTATATCCCACCTTCACCCACAGTCAGCTGTCATCGAATACGATGACGTAAAAACAATGAGAACCACAAAACATCTGATTTAGATAGAAATGTCCCCCCAAAAGTCACCTCTAACTTATTTAATTAACTCCACACTTGTGTGAATAATGGCCTCATCCTATACTATATGATGAGCGTAAATGTGAAGCACACATTGAGTCAGAGGGGGGGGGAAAGGCAGCGTGCTGCAGCTTTGTTGTTGCTATAATTTAAACATGTTGTGAGGCAACAGTACCCTCTGTTGGCACAGTCGGGAGGCATTACAAACCTGTTCAGGGAGTGATACCTTAACACAGCGTCACTAATACTTCATTCTTATTTTTAGACTGAAGCCTCCTTAATTTGCCATTTATACTATTCAGAATCTGAGAGAGTCCTTGAAGTGCAGATCAGGTTCACTCAGAGGCAATTAATGCCACTAATGGGCAATCATTCCACACATGCTTTGCTGTATTCACTCAGCTCGGCGTATGCAAAGAATAAGTGCTTTGTACAGCTAGAACACACTCAAGCTTTAGTTTCCTTTTTTTTTTTATATACATATCGAAAATCCTGCCGTGCGGTAATATGGCTGAAATGCATTGTCGAATAAGAATAAAAGCCTGGCACGGCCATTTAAAGTTGACACTATTTCCTCGCGGATCAGCGGAGAAGTGTGCAGCTTCATTGCAATACATTTTACAGTCCCGCCATTAATAAAACATGGTGGGCAAATTTAAGAGCATTAGAAGTTTGATTGCTTCGGGGCAGGCCTGGGGGACTTTCAGGACAGTAATTATTTATATAAATGAAATGTCATCTCGGCTCTGGCTCAAGCAGACGTAACCTCGGCAGACGCCACATGGAAAACGCCGCAGCACAACAGCTACCTTTCACCGATAGGCCGAGCATGTTGTCGAGCATATTGCTTGGACTGCGGCGCATAAATTCAGCATGTGATAGTACATGAAATGTCTCCTTCTTCTTCACGCTGGGCCAAGAGAGCACCAGGAGTTGTGGACATATTGGACGCTGAAGGAAAAATAAAAAACCCCAAAACATTATCCTTAGTTCACACACTCTCTCTCTCTCTTGCCGTCCCTGCTGGCTGCGAGCAGCTCCTTGATCCTCACCCATGGGTTTCTCAATAATACATCAATGTCTCCATTATAGCTTGTATCTGCAGGCTCCGGGCAAAGGCAGTTTAAGCTGGGTTGCGCGGGCCCAACAAACCACAAATACCCTGCTTGTGGACACGGGAAAGGTTTTAAGTCCAAAGTTGTTGCCTCTGAGGGGACATGCAGCTCTCCTGGTTAAGTGCCATCGTCGAGCGGGAAATACCTGAGCACACCGCGGGGCAAACGGCGACGACACAAGAGGCGAGGTTACCGAAAGTTCTGTCCAACTAACCACAGACATAATGTACACGCCCGCAACCAAATCTGCAGGTTTTTATGGAGATTTTTTTTTATTTTTTTTTCAGCCATAATTCATGTTGGAGGATAAAAAAAATGGTGACAAAGTCAAAGAGGGACTCTCGAGCACTCGAGTGGACAAAAGTACACGAGGCTCAACCGCCGTTGATTCTGGGTCACATCCTTCCTTTTATCCTCCATTTTTCATATCTCCCACATCTGTTTACTCCCTAAAGAGCGCAAACCCTGACTTTAATACAGTAGCTATCCTAAAATAGACCAACACACATGACAGGAACGGCTCGCGATACAATTTTCAAGAAGTGGACAAGGTTTTTGTGTTGTGCAGGGTTAAGCGTCCAAAGCTCTCAGGAGCAGCCTGTTTGATGTGTTTAACCACAATGTGACAGGACTGACATAAACAATGAAAGGTCCACTGCAGGAGAGCTGGTGGTAATGTGAATATTGCTCTGGGATTTGCTTATAGTCGGTGCTTCATTATGCAATGTTTAATATTAATAAAGAAAGTATAAGTATATATTATTCATAAGCTGATTTACTGTGGTTGGTGTGTGTGTGTGTGTGTGTGTGTGTGTGTGTGTGTGTGTGTGTGTGTGTGTGTGTGTGTGTGTGTGTGTGTGTGTGTGTGTGTGTGTGTGTGTGTGTGTGTGTGTGTTTTGAGTGACAGATTGAGATGCTCCCTTGCTACGGGCGATACAATGAGACAAGGCTCTTACTTTTCTACAGGACACATCCTGACAATTTCTCCCGCCGTTAAGAGGATTTGTCCGAGCAGGGGTGAATATATAATGCATGCAGATTCCAAATTTTAATTTGGACGGAGTAAATGATTCAATGCTGGCTTTTTTTTTTTTTTTTTTTTTTGCTCATAAGTGAGGCACGAGAGGGGGAAGGACGAGGGCACAAGATGTTACTTGCCTCCGTCACGTTGAGGAGATCGCCATTATCAAGCAAGTTTTAATCACACAGACTAAAACCAAATATTATCTTTATCCCACAACCAATGTCCATGATCGATAATTAGAGCTTCACTGCTCTGCAAAACGTGATATTTCCTTAAACGTCTGCAGGTCATGAGATGGAAATCCCTGCTTGGCTATTGGGCCAGTAACCAATCCAACTGTCCAGCTCATAAACAACAACTGAACTAATCATATTTTACCTTGGGAACTTCCTTTTTCTGTATTGACCAATGGGATGCAGTAGGAAACCACATTAAGGTTCTCCAGGGAGCTGATGGGGTTCAAGGGTCATGCTCAGGGTGACCTGTCCACTGCGGGATTTGAACTTCCGATCACAAATCGGGCTTCTCTCACCTTTAGGCCACAAATGCAAAAGCAGTTTGAAAAATAAATAAGTAAATCATATCAATGTGCCATAATAAATACACAAGAGTGAAAATACATGAATAGAATTTTTGTATTAGCAAATTGTAATTGAGTCAATTGATATAAACATTTATATATTTTGTCACTTTATGTCTTCTATATCCCACAGATAATAGAAACATGGCGAAAAACACTGCAAATATATTGTTGTCTCACATGCCTCACTGAGAACAGATTTGGATTAGTTTATAACTTTATGCATTGTCTTGTTAAAATACAGTACAATCAATATTCCTGTGAATAGCTATGATAAATTCTATTTACACATTAATGTGGAATTTGCTCACTATTGATGTGAAATTTAATTACCAAGTTACAACAACGATTTAAAAAAAAAAAATAAAAAAAAACATTTATCCATATCATAACTCAAACTCAAGGTTTTTGTATCTAAGTTGAGAAAACTTGCAAACCAGCTTGAAATGTTTTGTCTGTGTGTAGGCTGCATGCTCTCTACTTCTTCTAATTTGCATACCGATATGAGTCATTAGATTCCTGCTGATATGTACAGCCTTTGCTGTTACTTGCACAGTGGCGTGTGGGAGGATGGGAGGGGCTGCTATAAAGTTTGATTTGACCATTTGCTATGAACTACAATATCTAAGGTAGAATCCAAGCCTTCAGAAAGTTTATTGTTCTTACTTAGGGTAAGCAATTCAGCGCTTTCACTAAGGTTACTGTCAAAACTTGAGTGAAAACAAGGTATTTATCTGATGTTCTGTGTAAAGTAAACCAGCGATGGTTTCATACCAAGTCAGTCAATTATGATCAATAATCACATTTTCTCACACACTGTTTGCCATTTAGCCAAGGATATACTTAATTTCGTTGATGCACATTGATATTTGAAATTCTTATTTTTAATTATAAAACACAACTGGGGATTATTTCAAATTATTTGCAGGCAATATAAGGAAATATGGTAAGAACAACTAATTGCAAAAAAAGTCCCAGTTTCTCCGTCTCAGTTTTTATTTTACAAATATGTCTGCACGTGTACACTAGGGAGTTTGGTTTTCTATATTTAGAGCAACACTTTTCTGTGTTCATGGAGCTATTGAATGTCAATATTTGGATTCATTCGGGTTTGCAGCAGGTTTAGTCCACTATATCAACAAATTCAGTGTGCAGTTTGTGCCTCATTATGGAAAGTGTTTGATGCACTTACTGTTTTTCCAGGCAAGTTTTCATGTCAAGTCACATCGTGGAAGAAACATCCGGTCATGGCTGCAGATGCTTACGAGCAATTATTTGTCACCCTCTCGTGGACACTTTTAGGAATAGCATGTAAAAAAATTTTTTTTAAATATATGTCAGAATTTATTTTTGAAATAATGTGGTTATAAATTACCAGTAGCATAAATTGTGATTTTAAATCATCAACCAAACCATTTTTTTAATGAAATGTAAAAGTAAATTATATTATATTTGCTGCGTGATGACGTCCTAGCCCCGCCCCAGCTCGACGTGCAAAATGGCGGTGCTCTTGTCACAATGGAGACCGTTGTTGATCAGTAGTTAGCAAACTTGTTGTAAAAAACAAAACAGCGGATTACTGTCACTACTGGTAGATATAGGCGATTTATCTGGACGCATACATGTTAAAGGTAAGAATCGTGTCTAATACCCGCAAGTCGTTAAGCAAAACGACTGGATTTTAACTAGTGGAGGCGTTATTTGGTACTTCGAGCGTGTTGAGTTTGCTAGCCGAGGTTGAGTCGCTCCAGACGGACACGCTCTCCCGGAGAAGTGGGGGGTCCTGGGTCGTGACTTATGTGTTATAACTAGTGTCAATATGCCACTTCCGTCTCTTAAACTCGTTTTTACTTGGATACGTATGTGGTGCGGACTGGAAGTTATCGAGCATCAGAGTGGTAGCATGCGGCTAGCATTAGTTTGGATGAATGAGATGGCCTGTTAAAGCACATTAAACTTAACTTTCTCAGTTATTCTGTAGGGTTTCTTAAATATTTATAATCAGCTGGCCTATAATGTTCAGTGTATCTACAGTCTGTAAGAAACAACAGGTACCTACTTTACAGGTCATTGCCATTAAAATATGGCCTTTATTATGATGATGTGGTTGTATTGACTGGCACACAGAATTCCTGACACGCACTCTTGACCACTAAACGTCTTCTTTTCCCTCCCTGTCATCATAGTCCAGTGGAGCGGGTCCATCCACCCCGTCTCCCCTATCAATGAAGGAACCTAAGGACAACTTTTTAATGGGTGGCCAAGCAATTCTGGATCACATCAAGCCATGCTGGTACTGGGACAAGAAGGATTTAGCCCACACGCCGTCTCAGTCTGAGGGCCTGGACCCCGGTACTGAAGCCCGCTATCGCAGAGAAGGAGCCCGTTTCATATTTGACGTGGGGACCCGACTTGGACTGTATCCTTTGCTTTTGTATTTGTGTAAATATGAGAAAAGAGAAGCTGAACAAGTTTAACCTCCTAGAGTTGAATTATTGTAACTCTTGGATCCTCTGACAAACATGAGCTCTTTACAGGATGCAGTGTAAAGCATTTAGATGTGTTTTCTGTGGCCACTGATGTCTCAAAATCATAACATCTTTACTCTCAACGCCTTAACTCATCTTCAGACATTACGACACGCTGGCCACCGGCATCATTTACTTCCACCGCTTCTACATGTTTCACTCCTTCAAGCAGTTTCCCAGATATGTAAGTTCAGTTGCTAATAATCCCAAATCCCTCGCCGTGGGCTTAAAGTGTGCGATTGACCGTGTATTTATTTATTTGGTCTTCAGGTGACGGGTGCCTGCTGTCTTTTCCTGGCCGGGAAAGTTGAGGAAACTCCCAAGAAGTGCAAAGACATCATTAAAACGGCCCGCAGCCTCCTGAACGACGTGCAGTTTGCTCAGTTTGGAGATGATCCGAAGGTGCGAGTTCTTTCTGTCTTCCTTTTTTTTTACACTGGAAAGAACACATGCGATGTAAGATCAACGATTGAGTGTCCCAAGTTAGTTTCAATGTGATCTTTCAACATTGTATGATCCCTCACTATGACTTGGACTGCTACGATGCCAACCTCAGAGATCTACTTCCGTGATACCAAAGCTGAACATTGTATCTGGAACCAATGTGCAACCAGAATTTTGTTTCTATTTGTGTTTGTTTTGTGTGAGCTGGAATTAAATCGTCTGATGCAAAATACAGTGAAATATCCCAAAAACCTTTACTATAGGTATGACTTAGGTATGTTTCAACAAGCTCGCCAATAAAAGTTATATATGCCCTCGTATCCTTTCTCATTAAGTTGTGCAGAGAATACAATCTAACATCAAGTAAAGACATCACTCCTGAGGGGGTTTTCCGCATTTTTTACCCATGGTAACCCAGGGGATCGCCCTCTAGAATCCTAGCGTCATATATTTGACAAACCCTTAAGATAATTTATTATGTGTTATCGTGTCGGCCTTTGAGTAATCTTGCTTGTTTCAGCAGGAGGAAGTGATGGTGCTGGAGAGAATCCTGCTGCAGACCATCAAGTTCGACCTTCAGGTGGAGCATCCCTACATGTTCCTGCTGCGCTACGTCAAGCAGCTCAAAGGTGAGATCAGAACGGTTTCCTTAAACCTGCAGCCTCCGGTGGATTCTGGTGCCGAGAGCAAGTAACAAACACGCTCTGGGTTTTGATTAATCTTCCAGGAGAGAAGAATAAAGTGTGCAAAGTGCTGCAGATGGCGTGGACCTTTGTCAATGACAGGTAAGGCATGAAAAAACGCTGACTCCTGATTAAGTTATTGTAAGAAGCCTGCTGGTTGGGAAATGTGTTCGCCACCAATGTTGATGTTATGCAACAGACCTTGCAGACGACGGCACTCTGGTTTAACATGCAGATCACATAACAGCAATGTCCTCAATTCATATCCGGCCACAGCCCTCTGTCGCACGCCATGTCATCTCACCTTTTAGGGTCCTATGTTTAAATGTGAAAAGCACTTCTCTTGTGTATTGGGCAATCAGTATTAACCACAGTGTGTGTCTCCGGCAGCCTGTGCACCATGCTGTCTCTGCAGTGGGAGCCTGAGATCATCGCGGTGGCGGTCATGTACCTGGCAGGCCGCCTGTGCAAGTTTGACATCCAGGAGTGGACCGCCAAGCAGTCGTCACGCCGCTGGTGGGAGCAGTTTGTGCAGGACGTCCCGGTGGAGCTGCTAGAAGGTGCTCCTCACAAACGCGCTCGGCGAGCATCTCGCCAGACTTGTGTTTTTTTTGTTTTTTTCTAACCGTAACCCCCCGCCCCTCTCGCCCTCCTAGATATTTGCCACCAGATCCTGGACTTGTACTCGCAGGGAAACAAACCCATCCCCCAGCAGATCCAGGAGAAGGAGCGAGTGCCGGCTCTGCCGATCCCGGCGCCGCCGGCTCCGCAGGGAGCGCCCCCGATCGCCAACCCTCCTCCGCCACCCCCGAAGAAGACGTCCCCTCAGGGTGGCAGCCCCGCGCGCCAGCTCAAACGCTCACATGTGAGGAAGAGCTCGACCCACTGGGCTGATGTCATAGAATCAAATTCTTCACCCAGCATGAGGGATGCCACTTTGATGTGTTAATTCTAGGCTATGAAGGGAATTTAATATTGCATTAATTTTGACCCTCCATCAGTGAAATAACTATTTAAAAATTTTCCAGTTATTGCCATTACTACACAGGTGGAGCAGGAAATCGAGTCCTACCACTACTTAAAACGAGCAAAACAAACAAAGACGTTAAGCGAAACAAGAGTTCTGTAATGGGACACAACAAATTTAAAAAAATGTTTCTCTTGTCACGTACAGATTTATTGTTGCTGTTTGCCTTTAAAGTAAAGTGGCTATAAATCATCGTGAATCTAAACTTCCACCTACAATTTATTGTCATCACCTCTGCCAGGTTTCGGTTCCGTTTGACTTGTGAACCGAAAACACTTGAAATGTTTTCATGTAAACGACGCGAAGACTTTAAAAACTCAACACAAGCTGCTTCAAAGGGAAATTTTAAATTTCTCTCATTTTTTTTCTTCTTTGGGTTCCAGACATCCCCAAAGGACGAACCAAAAGCTCCAGGTAAGACGCTTCCATCGATTTCTGTAATCACATGTAAACATGTATCCACTAACAGATTAATGAAATAATCTAAGTGGAAATATCCCAGGTGGTTTTCTTTGTTCTTTTCATGACAGATTGAAGATTCTACCTGATTGTTGAACTGTTTTACTGAGCAATCTGCATATTTTTCAGAACAAGTTGTTTCAAAGATTCCTCGACTGGAGAGCCCCATGCCTCCGCTGCCGACGTCCCAGCCTCCGCCAGGTAAGAGCCATGACCCGACCCCCCCCCCCCCCCCCAAGAGCGGTTAGTCCTCAGTCTGCTTACGTAACCGCGACTCGTCTGGACATCATGTTTCCCAACTTGCGCACGCTCCCAACCCATCTCAGACCAATCTGATTAGCGCTTGAGCCAGATAATGAGGCCTCCTGCGTGGTCGCGGCCTGGCCGTGCGCTCGCCGGGGTTATTCCAGATCACAGCCGAGCTGTTGACCGACAGCGTGACGGCCTTTGTTATCTTTTTATTCTTTTATTCTTTTTTTCTAACCTCTCTCTTTGCTCTCTGCCGTGTCTCCGTCTCTCCAGCTCCCCCCACGGAAGCAGAACCCGGAAGCGAGGCCGCCCCGCCGCCCCCGCACGCTCCCCCTCCTCACCAGCCGCCCCCGCTCCCCCACCGCCCCCCACCCCCGCCCCCCTCCAACTACATCATGTCCACCACCAGCTCCTACATGTCCGGCGAGGGCTACCAGAGCCTGCAGTCCCTGATGAAGACGGAGGGTCCCTCCTATGCGCCCATGCCACCCAGCTACGCCCCCCCGATCCCGCCGTACCATGTCTACCCGCCCCCCGCAGCGCCACCCCCGGGCCCGCCGCCTCCTCCCACCAGCTACCCGCCACCCAGCCTGGCGCCGTCCTACCCGCCGCCCGGCTACAACAGCTACCCTCCCCCTCCACCGCCACGCATGCCGCCGGGCCACGTGCCTCCTCCAGGGATCGGACTCCCCCCCGCTGGTTACCCTCCCCCGCCCCCGGTGCCCCCGGGACAGTCGCAGGTGCCCCTTCCTCCTCCGCCCGGCATGCCCATGAACCGCGGCGGGTGGATGAGATGAGAGCGTGATCGCCATCCACGGAGTGAAGGATGGGGGCGGGCGGGGTGGACGCTCTCTGGAGCTCCTGTTTTACTGAAGAGCCGCGTCTCCACCAGAACAATCCGACAAATCGCTGCTGGCTCCTCGCAAAGAGACTGTGAAGAAAAAGTGGGGCCTGGACAGTTTTGTTCTAAGACCCAGAGAAGTTTTCCTTCAGCACTTTGAGTGCCCACTTTGAAGATCTTGCAACAAACACTGTCCAATCTTTATTTTTGTTGAGGATTATATTATAATCCTGGGGTTGGTTTTTTTTTCTTTTCTTAATGTCTGACATGTCACTGTGAGGCAATAAAATGTTTCATTTTCACTTCACACCGACTGGATCAAATGCCGAGTCTGATTGTTCTCTTTTATATTCCGCCGCCCTCATCATGCTTTTCCCTTTATTTCTAGAAGCCCCACAGCCTGTTTTTCCTCCTCTTTACATTCCCACAGTTTTGTGGAGAACAACAGAAGTGATGAAATGCTGAGAAGGCAGAACATCCAGTTAAAAGGACCGTCACTTTAAATACGTGTGCTGTACATTGTGTGTGTGTGTGTGACTGACTTACTAAACCACTGAGGACATATTACACAATGTCTCTGCTCCCATTAGATCCTGGTTTTTTTGTACCACACTTATTTTTAGTTCTGTCCCTTGTTTTCTGTATAAATCTGCATCACACAATGTGTACAGTAAAGGAGACCTGGACAATCCAATGCATCTGATTAAAATGATTTCTGACAATACCCCCATTTGTTCAGGGCTGAGGAACTTATACACATCAGATGTTTGTGAGAACTGACTTCATGCGCTTCAGTCAAGCTTCTGTTTTCTGTGACCTGGATGCAGATTAAGTGTAGTAATCCAGTAGTTCCCCAACATATTTTACCACAAAATCTCCTTTTAAGAAAGATTCCTTCTGCAATCATTATTTCCCAAGACGCTACAGTGAACATGCTCACTCTCATCAACATACAGAAACATGCACAGTGGTGGGAAATTCAAAAGGAAATTTAAGTTTTATTTTAAATACAAATATTGATGAAGTAAGATATTTAGGTCAGGTTTGTTTCGCATTATATTTTATGTATGTGTTAACATACTCAGTCACGTATTTGTGCACCCCGACATCCTGCACAGGATTAAAAGGTATAGAGATATGGATTACTTATTTTGATTAAGCTTTTTATTCAGTCTCCTTTTTTATACTACTTGTGCTCTTATAAATAAACCTCCCTTTCTCTTTATTATTGTATTACTGTTTCTTCATAAAATTAGGTGTTTCAATGTTTTCCATAACTCTAAAATGAGCAAGTGAAAACAATTTTCATCACTTCCAGTTATTCTTGCTGTCTAAGTGTAACTCAACTAGAAAAACCTTTGATATACTCTAGATATATTACACAAACTAAAATCATTAAAGCCTTTTCCATATATCTTAACTACAAGTCATATAAATGAAAACTACCCTAGCATAATTTAGATCTTTAAGTTTTTCTCCATTTATTTATTTTTTTTATAAAATTTTAATAAAGTTTCATGAACTTTCAGTTCATGTTGAAATCGCTGAAAAAAGTATTTGAATTAATCTGAAAAAAATTTAAAATGCGCCTTTATGTTTAGATTCTTTTCCATTAGGATTTTTGGATCTATTTAGTGCAGTAGTTTTAATTCCAAGAGTGTGCCAGCAGAGGGCGCTCGGACTCACGCAAGTGACGAAAACAGCATTGAATGAATGAAAGCAAACCATTGACACCATCATGAAGCAACTTGTTTATTTTCTCCCAGATTTCTCTAAAAGTGGCCTATCATGTTTTCTTTTCGCTCATCTTATCGGTGAAATTCATGAGAAGAGGTTACAGTCATGCTAGTTGCTACAGGAATAGACATGTACGCTGTAGAATCTAGGAGTCTGTACTGTGGATTTATAGATATAGGCAGAGAAGAAAAAGAAAAAAAAACACTACTGATGCTTGTTTTTAAAAAGAGAGAGATAAAATACAGTCGGGTTCCAAATCAAAACACAATGAAGGAAAAATGTGGCACATCTCAAATCAAATGCCATTTTTATATTTGTAAATATATATGTATATATAAAGTATTCAAAATTGTTTCATGGCTTCAAATCAGTTTCTAGAAAAAAGGTCACTTTTAAAAATCTGACTTTGATTAGGGTTTTTTTCCCCGACTCTTTATCGATGTTCTAATTTGGAACAAATGACACCAGAGATGGGAAAGTCACTCAACAGATCAAATCCTGCCTTCAGAGAGCGATCCCATCTCCATCTAACACCTGATAATAAATACTCTGACAAACAGTGTTTGTTCATTCTGACATCAAGAAATAATCTTTTTTTTTGTGTGTGTGTTTTATGGTGTGGACACATCGAAGGGAAGACTTCTCATATTCTAAGAAATAAAAAAATAAAACATGCACTGCATGAACACACCTGCTGAATCCATAACAGCAAATATTTTTTTAAAAAAGAGGACTTTTGTTTTACTTTGTTCATTTATTGCAATTAAAAAAAAAAGAAAAAGATCCAAACTGAATGATAGAGGCATTCTTCTCACTCTTTCTGTATGGATTCAGAAAATGTCTTCAGCAGTCCTCAACTGCTTCGTAACAAGGGTTCAACAGCCAAATTAGAAAAAAAAAAGAAAAAAGAAATGAATAGAGGACTCGTGGGCAGATGCTACAGCCGCAAGAGAAACCATTCAACCTCCTTCCACACACGCAAACACACAACTCACACAGTCACAGATGGGCGAAGGTAAAGCTGTAGCCCTCCCGACCTGAGAAAATGATTGTCAAGCATGCACACAGCATACGAATTTATTAGTTTCAAAAAGTAAGACAAAAAAAAAAAACATGAGGATATTCAGAATGGCTGTGATACTTTATCAGAGGTTACAGAGAGAAGGAATAACAACAATCTATCTGGAAAAGAATTAAAAAAAAAAAAAGTTTTATTACTAACAGCAAACCCTGTTTTAAGGTCCGGTTGTTCTTGTGTGCTTTTGAAACTGAATCGTTGATCACATGGCCACGCTAGAATACAAAATCAAAGTAAAGTCGACAGTAACAATGAAAGTAGTGCTATGGTTTTATACACAATATACACGAGTTAACAGTGATCTCTAGACTTTTATTATCCATAGACTTGTCTTACGAGCAAAAGGCGCTAGGTCACAGTGGGTTTCACTTAGTTAACTTTTAGGCCCCGTTTACATTTTTAAGGGAAAACGCAAAACTTTTGCCGCGTTTTGTTTGTCTCTCGATACGACAACGGTGGTCGGAGCCGCGGAAGACGCAACTTTTTGAGAACGACTCCCAAGCTGGAACTTTTTGAAGACGCCTCGGTGGAAAGCGCAAACATTTTTTAAAACGCTCAGGCTCCGTCTTCGTGTGGACGGCAGCAACGCTGCTACTGCGCACCACCGTCGTAGTAAATAGTTCTTCTGATCATGTCCGTGTACTCGCCATCGTTAATGATTATAGCGTTTTGTTCTCTGTGCGCATGTGCCTGTCGTTTCCTTACAAACACCACCAACAGCTCCCACTAGTGGCTCAACATGAAAAATACGTCATGTTGTTTTCAAAACGTTGCCGTGGAAACGCGAGACTGTTCTGAAAACGACAGCGCAAAAACGATGCGTTTTCACTTTAAACGGTGCGTAAACGGGGCTTCAGAATGCTAATGCTAGCTATACTCATTGACCACTGGGAGGAAGACGAGGAGGAGGAAGAGGGGGTATACGTGACAGGAGCTAGGGTCTCTATATAAAGGTACTATCAAAAAACTTAATCTGAAGATATCACGTCATCGTTGCCTTCATATTACAGCAGATTCCCTGCCCTCGCGGCCTCATCGGGCCTGTGCTTTTGAAAAACCCTGTCATGACGCGAGCTTACTAGCAAGCGCTGACACAGACTGGAGGCGGGGTGTGTTTGTCGCGGTTGAGTATCCAAATCATCAGAAATGAGTGGCGAGTGAGTGAAACTAGCTGCCAGTTGTCGACGTGAGCTCGGAGAGAGAGTGATACCGTGAATATACAGCTAACGTGTCCATTTCTGTTGACGGGAACCCGGACGCTGTACGGCAGTACGGAGCGCCGTGCATGGCGGGTCGTGAAGGTGGCGTTTTCAGGTGAGCGTAGGTACTGTGGATCCTGATCTCTCTCTCTTGTTTCGATGTCTGGCGGGTTTGCAGAGCTACAGCGGCCCTTTGAACTGGTTCCCAGAGAGGTGCTGTCTGATGGACAGCTTTGATCCGGCGGCATCGCCCAGCTTCCTCCACACCACCTGCAAACAAGAGGCAGGGAGAGACGAGCTGAGAGGAGGAAGAGGAGGAAGAGGAGGAAGAGGAGCAGCGAGAGACAGAGGGGATCGGCGGGAAAACGCACTTTCTTCTTTCAAAGGGGTGGGGGTGGGGGTGGGGTGGGGTAGGGTGGGGACTTCAAAATGCTCACAGTTTGACTTTGAGCTGCAAAGACTCTGCAAAGACTACACACACACACACACACACACACACGCACACACACACCGCACACACACACGCACACGCACACGCACACACACACGCACACACGTTACAGTAGAGCCACCTCCGTCTCTGTCCTCCATCTCTGATGCCGAGATCTCTGTAAGAGCGTGTGAGAGGGGCCCTCTGGGGGGGTGGTGGTGGTGGTGGTGGGGGGGGGGGCTCAGTGATATTACAGAGGTACTATTGTTTTGCTCCCCAGATTCCTGGCCTGTCACATACCTCTGTAGGGCCCAGATAGCCCGGCCTCACTCTAATCAGCGGGCCTTTTTATCCCGGACCAGGCCTTTTCAGCACCAAACAAAAAGGGATGGAGGGACACGAGGAGGGGGTGAGGGTGGGGGTGGGAAAAAGAGGAATAATGGAGGGGTGAGGTTGAGGTGCAGGAGGGAGGAGGAGGAGGGGGAGTGCTCTTTTCCCTGCCGCTCCAGTTTAATTGCTTTGACAGCTCAACTACGAGCCTCCACTCACGGCTTCCAGTGAAGAGTTGGCTTTGGGAGCTGGGACAAGGGGGAGGGAGAGAGGGAGGGAGGGAGGCAGATAAAGGGATGGATAGAGTGAACGGAGGAATGCAAGAGGGAGCGCCGTGCCCGGGACTCTGCTGCAAGTGTCATTCCAAACCAAAGGAGTCTAAATGAGTTCCTCATTAGCAAAAGCGGCTCAAATGCTGACCTGATTTGCACCCGGCGGACGGAACCAGAGAAAAAAAAGATTCCATCAACGGACAGCCTCAACAAATGTGGGGAAATTGGCGCTGGAGCGGCTCATTTGTCACACTGGTGGCATGAAGGCAGAGCCAGAATCTGTTTCATCAAGGATGCATCCTCGTCTCAACTTTCTTTCGCTTTAGTGACTGAAAGTTGCGATTCAGGCCTCGTTTACACGACAAGGTTTCAAGTTAAAACGCTTTTTTTTGTTTCAGTAAAGTGTTCTTGTTTACACCTTACGCTTTGAAAACAATGTCCGTTTTTATGGAAATGGCAGAAATACCATGTAGTTAGCATGCCAGGCCACAAGTTGGAGCTGTTGGTTGTTATCGTAATGAAACCGCACAAGCATGCATCCAGAAAAACAATAAGTACTATTTATTGGTCGGAGTGTTTTCAAAACGTTCCACCTGGGGAGCAGTTTTTTAAAAAGTTATGTTTTCAGTGGCTCGGAGCACCGACACCCAAAACGCAAGGAAGGTTTTGCATTTTCACTCTAAAACATGGTGGTGTACAACGGGCCCTCAGTTAGAATGTTAACACTTACGTTGCACATCTCTCGCACGATGGCCTTCTCCTTCTCACTCAGGTCATCCTCATAGTCTTCGGGAACCTGCTTGTCCAGGTTCTCGTGAACCTCCAGCACCTGATGGCACAGTTGAGAACCGTGATGTTTTTTTCTGCAGGACTTGACTTTGGAGCATGAACAGCAACATTACATGATTGTGTTGAAATGTGGAAAAAAAAATAATAAAATGAAGGAGAGAATCACATATATACAATCAAACCGGAGGATGTGATTGGTCCTGGTGTAAGGTTTTACCTTCATAAGATCATTGAAATAATAACTGTTTTCTCAAGAACATAACAAAAAATATAATATATTAGTTCATGTGCAGTTTAAAATCTATATTTTATTAACATAGCACCAATTAAGACATAGCTATCTTGTGGCACTTTTACAAAAACTCCCTTTCTATAAAGAAGAAACCTCTGCAGAAGCAGATACAGGCTTTTTGCCTGAGTATTTACAGTAAAATACTTTCATCGAAACACACAAATAGTCTTAATGATGTCTACTATCGAGGTAATGCCACTTTCCAACAGTCGGTGGCAGTGGTGAGTCACTGTAGCATTTAATTGGAGGGGGGGGGGGGGGGGGGGACAACAAATTTTAGCCAAAGGGCCACATGAAAAATTAGCACCACTATTGATCACGGAGACATAAGTTAACTCGAGTTTTGCTCAATAAGAATCATCGCCTAATGAAAAGCAGCATTTATATGAAGCCTATATATTGTCTGGAATGCGAATATGGTGGTGCGTTCAGGTGCATCACGTAAATACAAACTTTTTTTATTTTATATTTTTTTTATTTGGTGGGTGCAGCTTATATTCATGTGCTCCGGAAATTACGGTAAAAAAAAAAATGTTATGTTTTCCAATAATAGTCTATTTTACCCCTCTGTGAAACACCAATTTTGTGAGGTAACAATTGTATAATTCCAATTTTTTTTTTTAAAAAGTGACCATGTTTGGTGTAATAAAGCCAATGAATAACACCGTTATTGTGTTATTGAGTGCCGGTCAAGTTGAACTAAAGGCCACATATGGTCGCCGGGCCTTATGATGCCCAGGTCTGATCGAGTTGTTCTCAAAACGATTTAACAGTGTGCTGTTAGTAAATCCCAAGAGCTTCAAGCATTGTTGTGTTCAATTAGAACAAATGTGAAGATCTTACTCTCTTAACGTTGGAATAAGAGCTGACATCTTTAAAGTGCTATACAAATATAGTTATTATTATCATCTTTGGAATGAAAAATTCTTCTTAATGTGCCAGTAAACCCTGTGTTGAGTGTATAAACAGGACTTATATATATGTAGAAATATACTGAGGTTCATTGTAAATGCAAATTAGTCTGGGTGAGTTTTAGAAGTTACCTTCATGGCGTGCACCACGGCCTCGGGCTTCTGGACGCAGGACAGGTAGCCTGTGGCAGGAGAGGACTCACTGGTGGGTAGACGACCCGTACCCTGAGAGGAGGAGGAGGGACGGAGTGATCTTAGAAGGGTTGAGTTATGCAGAAAAACAGGCCGCAGCAGTGTGTGTGTGTGTGTGTGTGTGTGTGTGTGTGTGTGTGTGTGTGTGTGTGTGTGTGTGTGTGTGTGTGTGTGTGTGTGTGTGTGTGTGTGTGTGAGAGATAAGAGGTGACCTGGTCAAAGGTTAAAAGCCCGGTCTGAACTAACAACATCTGGAGGACACGCTCTGCAGCACGTCAAGCTCCCGACATGTCGGATCGGCTGTAATGCTGAGTTTTGCCCCTGAAGCCACACGGGCACCACCTCACTGAGCTGTCCACTTCACCGCGTGGCGAAACAAATAGAAGGAGAGAAGCCGCGCTCTCCTTCGTCACCGGGTGTCCCGTTGTGATTTAACACGAGGGCTTTCTTGTACTGCAGCACTGAAAATGTCATCGACATCATCCCGGCTCAGATCACCTCTGCCCAGGTCCGCTACCTGCACAGCGTGACTTAACCTGCTGTGATGGGAGCATCCAGCCGGGAAGAGGGAGGAAGGAGGGGAGGGGGGGCTTTGCTTGACTCATCACACCCCCTGGTTAGTTCCAGCAGACAGTGGCTCTCTGTTTGAGGGACACAGAGATCTCTGGGACACACAATGGCACCATTCACTGTAACCTGGCATCGGGGCCCTGCATTAGGCACAGCTCCGTGGCTCCGTTAGCCCCGATTTAATTCTCAGCTCAGCCAACGATGAGTTTGTCAGCTCCCTCCACACCCGCCGGCCCCCGTTTGGGTGCCAGAATGAGCCCGAATAACCCGACCAGCTCACAGATGAAATAATAATCCCAGAGCAGGGCCGAGAGGGATGATTTGTGGAAAGTATTCGACGGCCAATCCACACCACATCAGCCGCATGAAACGTTGGTTTATCCAGCTCGACCCGAGGGGTCACGGCCTGACACCTGCTCACCTGAAAACCTGGATAACTGATATAAAAAAATTAATTAAAATAAAATTACTTTACCGACAAATAGCAAAAGGTCAGTGGGAAGAGAGAAAAAAAACGCAATGGTAATTTCTTTTGTTATTTCTTGAGAATAAGTTGACGTTAGCCTCACACAGCAGAACTTCTTCATGAAGAGCAATTTATTCAGGAGCTCCAACATCAGAAAACAACATGAATATAACGGAAAAGGTTAATGTGTTTTAGTTTTTTGTTCAAGAACAAACATAAAAACTTTCCATTGTTTTACTAAACTTTCCAAAACACTCCCCTCTGACATGCTTGAATTAAGTATCTTGATACTTTTTGTTGTTGTTAAAGATACAGGTTGCCTTCCATCAGAAACTTTATGAAATATAATACAAGTAATCCGAGCAAAGTCTTGAAGGGGATCAAGGTGGGATTAAGGTGGCTCTACTGAAGGAAATTGAATGTAACGTTCATAAACTGTGTTTTCATTGTTTCTAAACACCTAAAAAAAAAAATAATAATAATAATTTAACAAAAAGCCTTTCTGTGTGAGTTTGCATGTTCTCCCTGTGCACGCAGAGGCTTTCAACGTTTCACACCACAGTCCAGAAACATGCATTTCTGTCTAATTTGGCGAGTCTAAGACCACGTTTACACGACGACGATTCAAGTGAAAGCGTTTTCGTTCCAGAGGAGTTTCGGGTTTAAACAGCAACGTTTTGAAAAATGCTGTCCGTTTACATGGGAATGTCGGAAACACTGAAAAAGATGTAGTTCTAATGTAGGGCCACTAGTGAGTGCTGTTGGTTTTTTTTGTAATGAAACACACATACATAAGCTAAAAACATTAACAATGTTATCACGGACATTTGTATGGCAGGCGACACAGCTGCGTTTTCCCCGACTTACATGGAGAGGAGAGTCGAAGCATATATTCAAAAAGTTCTACCTTTGGAGCCGTTTTCAAAAATTTGCATTTTCACTGGCTCCAAGCACTGGCTTGTTTTTTCATTTTTTGTTTTTAATCACTACAAAATTTGGTTTGCACCACAATAAAAGCAGCAGGGCAAAGCAAGTAAAATAAATAGTCTGGGATATAAAAGGAAAAGCAGTGTAATTCAATTTGCTTCAAAAAAAAAACCACTATCAGATTTTGCACTAATGTATAGTTTTTTTATTCTAACTATATTCTACAAATGATGGATTATAAATATATATGATGATAGGTCTGGATTTCAAGATTTCCATTTAAATCAGCTAAATCTCTCCACTACAGATGCATTTCATTAGGTACCAAGAGGTTCACACTAGAAGTTGTTTCTAATTTTGTACATCTGGAGGACTGATCCAGATACTAAAACACAACACGGAAAACCACAAGTGTAGTCATTTCAAAGATAGAAATGCAATTATTTGTACGGCCGAGCCTTCATTGAAATATCTCTATTGATCAAAGCTAAGTCCACATTGGCGGGAACGCGACACACAATATTCACCTTGTTGAATGAAAGGAAAGCACGACTCCCGCAGAGTCAAGTGTGTTTGTTCTAGTTTCAGGTCACACTAACAAAATGTACCAGTGAAATTTTCCATCCGGCTCCTCCCGCAGTGGACTTTGAAGTCAACCACAAGAGCGGGTATGTAAATCAGAGCCGCCCCTCCTCTTCTTTATGTTCTCTTCTGGGTTACAGCTATTATTTGAAATGTGTAAACAGACCCTGCCTTGCACTGAAGCCAGGTTTTCCCTCTTGGTTTCTGTGCGGTGAAGAAAAGGATTTGGACAGATGCAGGCAGCCCTGGGCAGTGTTTACTGTTCATGTATACGTACATTAGGGGGAAGGCTTCTCTGCATAAACAGGCACGATTTGGCCGTCGCAGAAGGAGGCGGGGAGGGGAACGAACGCCGTCAGGAGCTGTGGTTCAGGCGTGTGAGCGCACAAACCCAGAGCAGATTGTTACGTGCTAGTGAGGATCACACAGACTGGCTTCCTTTCTACTTGCATCTTTGCCTTTTCTTCTCGCCCCTCGCTGTCCATCTGACAATCACACGCACGGCTCACTGACCTGAAACTGTGTCTGAGAGGGACAAAGGACTAAATATAAAAGGATGAGCTGATGGACTGGGAGGGGGACGGGCAAACCAAGAGCGCAGTTCACTCAAGTCCTACAATTGTCATCCCGTCTCTGAGCCCCGGAATCACCCGCCTTCTCTGGCGCTGCCACATGGATGAACTCAAGCCCAAATTCGAGGTCACCATCAAGGCCAGCATGAGCACTTCTGCTGGGGCTGTCACGATAACCAAGCCTCTATTAAAACAAAGACGTCAAACTCGGCACAAGAGAAGTTATTCTGCACCACATGTGACTGAATCTCCGAGCGTGAGGCCCAGATTGAAAACATCTTTACATCAATATCATGCTAAAAGAAAAAAAAAAAAACTTCATTTTTTTTCAGGAAATTGTGGGAATAAACAAGCACATGTTGCAAATAATTGTTCACAAAAAAGGCCAACAACAACATTATAGATGGCTCAGACACCAGCTGAGCCTCGATATCGACCTTTTCTAAAACCTTCGATACTATTGATCGTGATTTGTTGGACTAAAAACTGTCTGACATGGGCCTTTTAAATGTTGTCAATGGTGTGCCACAGATGCTTCTGTTCATCTTTATGCCAACGCCACTGTTGTTTATTGTTGCAACTGTTGCCCCGGCTTTTGAGCATTTGCAGTCATGGCTCGAAGAGCTCGGACTTGTTTTACAAGAAGGAGGCCATGTTGTTCTCCAACAAAAAGCAAGTGCCTGCTACTTTACCCTGTAAATTAATAGGCACAAAGTCATGTTTATTTTGCATCAAATAATGACGCAAAAAAAAAAAGTCCTGAGTGATTAGTTGAGCTCTCAAATCAGAGTGACTGCAAATGAAAAGCTACAATTCATAGCGGCATAATACAGCTTTACTGATGAACAGTTCAAGTGATCGTTAGTGTCCTTTCAGGTTAATGGGAACATTGTCTGTCTAGAAACGACTTTCACAACCACAATGTCTTATAGAGACGGATTGTCCACATTAGAATGTTGACTGATGACTTCAAAAAAGTTAGTAAGTTATAATCAGTGCTGATAACAAGTGTATCTCATACTACAAACACCCCTTCCTTTCAGTCAGTTCTTCAACCGGTAGCAAACATCCTCCCGACAGATCGACTGCAAATTAATAAAGGGGATAAAGGGGTCTTCAACATGGGCGGATGGATGGATTAACTCGTCTCGTACAGCAGAAGAAACAGGCGCGTATTCTGGTTTGTAGTAAACGCATTTCTCCCTCAGTGTCAGAAAGACGGCAGATGTCAAGTCTCTGAGAAGGTTGAATTCACACTTTGACCTTCCCTCATGTCAAACGTCAAATTAAATGTGGGACAACCGTAAAGACGATTTGCAGTTTATCTTTTCCCCCTTCGGGGTGGAAACCTCTTGTGGGTGTCAAAGGTCATGGGCATTACTTGAACATCCAGAAGGAGGCGAGCTTAACCCGCAGGTTAGAAAGGTGCGCGCCAGCAAGGGAACACAGCGAGGTCTGCGCCTCACATGGAGCCCGTGATTAAAACATAATATTGATTTCTTACGCTGGGGAAGATTTAGTCCTCTGGGTGGTGGCGTAGCCCGACTCTGACCTTCCTTAAGCAGTCAAAAAACAATTACCGAGCCTCTCCTCTCCAGACACCGGTAGGGTCAGAGGTGGAGGTGGATTGCAGAGGATTATTACTCTCATAGTGGGATTCAGCTCGAGCGGGCTTCAGGAACGAGAGGAGAGAGCTGAGGGGGAAGGAAGAGTCCGACTCCTGTTAAAGTTTCTATCCTCGTCTCTCTCTCTCTATCTTAGCTCCTCTTCTTCCTTCCTCCTCCCCACCACTTCCCCCAGATCACGCCCCATTTCTTTTCATTCCCTCACTTTGTTCTTCCCGTCATGTGCCGGAGAGAATGAGGCTGCCTGTAGAGGTAGAGTTGGAGAGTTGGAAGTAAAGTGAATTAGAGCTGACTTGATTTCGCTGCCTACAATTAAGACACACGTGCTCCCGCCTGCAGTTACAGCCTGTTTATAAACGTAACCACGTCCGTGTAACAAGCAGCGTCGCACTGTGGTGCCTATTGTCTGAGAGGTCAGGAGCGAGTGGGCATCCGGCTAGGTGCATGAGTCCGCGGGTGTGTGTGTGTGTGTGTGTGTGTGTGTGTGTGTGTGTGTGTGTGTGTGTGTGTGTGTGTGTGTGTGTGTGTGTGTGTGTGTGAGTCTCCTGGGTACTGACCATGTGCATGGCTTCCTGGCGCTGGGGCAGAGAGGACAGCTGGGACTCTGAGTGGTACAGAGTCAGTCCCTTCCTCAGGGCACGAAGGTCACCTGGGTTACACTGCTGGGCACAAACGGCACAAAAACAAACAAACAAACAAACACAAAAACAAACAAAAAAGCAAAGGAGATATAAGACTTCGTTGTCACGTCACCGAACAAAAAGAACGAAAGAGAAATGATTCTTTATTTGATAATTATTCAAAATCTTCCAAACAAAGATAAAAGTCAAAGATACAGGAAGAAAGCCTTGTGTTAGTTGATTACTTCATTCATGTATTTACCTCCTTAGTATCTGTTAATACTTCAGCGAATCGTATAATTATACCCGTTGGTGGCAAATGATGGCCTTTGCCACTAACCTATATATACACTGACAACATGTGAACTGTATAAAACAATACAAAAATTGGTCAAAATTGAATAAAAATCAAAATTCTGATTTGATCAAATGTGTCCTTTTAGTTCTGATATACAAAGATGCCACAACCGTGCCCTTTTCTTCATATCTTAAGCAATATTACTATGCGTGTGCTTGCCGTCCAGTTTGACAGGCTCATAGTACTTCAAATCCTACTTTTTCCTCTCTCGATCAGTGAACTGTAGGTTTGTCCTCGAACTTCAAAAGGCTGCATTTAAAGGCCAACTGCATTACAGCATCAGGTCCTATTTCAAAGGCTTCTTCAAATGCAGCTGAAAAATGAAATCAACGTTGCTTTGCAGTGGTTTATTTTTTTTTTTTAACCAGAGCTGAAGCTGAAATAACAGAACAGCTGAATAAATCAAATATTATATTTCTCTGTGACGGGTCCAAGTGCTGGAGATGTGCACCACAAGTCAGACGCATGATTAAAAGTCTGACTCTCAGAAATATCAGTCGGTTTATGTTTTATCCATGTTCAGGGCACTATTTAACCGTCATGCAGCTATCACTCCACCGTAGCACCGGGAAGTAAAGGATGCTACTCCTGGATTGGAAAACATCTCCTATTGTTACTGAGCAGCCGTCGATGAAAAAGTAGAGTTATTAAAGCATATAAAGAAAAATGAGGTCTGGTGACTTTTTAGGTGTAGATGCGATTGTGTAATCAAATCAAAAATTTAGATAGCAAATAATTATAGAAATTCATCCTATTTTAAGTAGCTGGGTAAAAAAAAACACGTATTGTCCGAGTCAACTGTCAGTGATGAAAAAAAAAAAAGAGGCAACCATGAAATATTTTTGCATCAGTCCAATCATGCAAACTGCAGTCGATACTTCCAGGCCGCACTCTTTTTTCCAATACGACCCTCAGCGTGGGTTCATCGAGGTCTGTGGCTTAACCCCCCCCCCCCCCCTCTCCACAGAGGCACCTGCCCCTCTCACTGTCATTCTGACGCCATTGCTTGTGCAGCTCTCCGCAGTAAATGGCCCTTCACAGAGCTGCGGCTGCATCACGCCGCTCTATCCTCGAAGACCGTTACATGGAGAGACGGCCTTCCTGAGATTTGTCCTCATTAGCAAGCCAAAGACCACGGGCTCCTGCGGGCGGCAACCAGCGGAGCTTCTCACTGCGGCGCAGGAGCAACGCCACCGTTCCGTATGACATTTCTCATGTCACGCACTAGTGTTCCCTCTGTGCGGGGCGCGGCGTGTAAACACACGTGATGCCTGGGAGCACTGGAGCTATAAATAGCCCAATGAGCTGTGGGTGTGCGTCTATGGGCACATGGACATTATGCTGCGTCGTCTGTCTGCGCATTATCTCTCTTGTTGTTGCACACTCAGGTGCACCCTCGCACACACAAAGCCACAATCAGCATTCCCCTTGTCCTCTCTGTTCTTTGATACCCCAACCCCTCCCCCTCCTCCCTCCTCCAGCTTAATGTCCCTCTAACCTTTTCCCGACGCTTCCCTTGGCACTTCTTGATCTATCCTCTAGGTTTCCATATTCATACCCCACAATTCCTTAACTCTGCGAACGCCGCCGTCATTTCTCCAAGCTTCGTGTGCGGGGACTATAAATGTCAAGAGGAGGAGAGATATAACCTCATAATACACGAGATCGACACATCAGCTTCGGTTTAGTATCCTGACATGGTTTCCATCACAACTCAACGCCCCCAGTTTAACCTCCGGCTTGTTTTTGACTGAAATATCTCTAACTTCAGTTCCCACTCTGACTTGACCTTGACCGCTGAGACCAACAAAGCTATTTGTTTGACCGAGGACAGGTGGCCCTCTGTGGCCTTCTTGGCCGAAACGCAGCACGCTCCGTCCATCCATCCATCACGATGTTCTCGGCGCTGACAGGAAGAAGCTGTGGACGTCGCGCCTCGCTTCCTGTTTGAGTTATGAGGACCACAGGGTGATGGTGCCTTGACAAAAAGGGCAGAGAGGAGGGCGCTGTTCTCCTTGAGAGCCGTAATTTAAGTTGATACGAAACGGAAACAGTTCCATCTGACAAACTCGGTCTTAGTCTGACCTCACATTTTCACTGAAATATTCAGTGCCATGGATTTAAAACAAAAATAAACGACAAGCAGGGTGTCAGGAAGTAAATACCGCCCTGGGTTAATAAAACAGACAGATATGTGTGACCTGGTGGTTCATTTCAGTTGTTTTTTGGAATTGTACGATTCTGTTTTCTATTTCATTCACGGCTTGAATTTCCTCATTCAGAAGTCAGTCCCACAAAATATCAGGGAGTAGGGTCGCGTTTATCACAATAATGCAAATAGGACAACAGTACGGACGCCTCTATTAAAGCTTTTCTTGCACAAGCTTTTGTCGAGTAGAAGTGAAAAATGAATTACGTCACACCTCCAAGCAACTCTAACATTTCTGTTTGTACAAAACCCTGAGGTTGGAATTCTGAGTTTCAATATGAACATACGCTTTATCAAGGTTTCCAAATAACTTTTAAATTGTGATGTTAATATTTTCACAAAACCAAACAATCAGAAAACAACAAACGATAGGTATAACGACAGTGAATGTAAACGATGCAGTACATTTATAGTTTGTCGTCTGCTGTCATGCTTGTTGTATTACTGCATACCCGACTCATAGTTTTTATTGGCTCCCTTGTATATATATATTTATAGCTTTTATCTTTATATTTATAGATTTTGTACTCTGCACCACAAGAGCTGCCTTTTTAATTTTGCTATACTTGTACAATGACAATAACGAATTCTATTCTATTGTATTCTATACACAGATTCATTATTTTGGGGAAACAAGTTAATAAAGTGATTTACATTTCAGCAGAGTGCAGTCAGTTAGAAATAAGACGCTAACTTTTGTCCACACCGTCTCAAATTAATGACCCGCTGATTCAGATTCAACAGTCGAGTGAAATGGGAAGGCTTAATAAGTTTAGTGGTGAGCTTCTGGAGGGCGGGGCTTAGCCAAAGGTGAATTATCCGTTACACAAACCACGGGCCAATCCATCTTGCTTTAGTCGATGTGACGTCTCAGTCCATAAATCAGTCCCACAGGAACTTTGTCAATGAATACACCGCACTCCATTACTTCCTGCAATCATTCTAACCCACCGGACCCGGCTACAGTCCGCTGTCACAACCTTCATTTAGAGCGCAGCTAATGGATGAAATGTCAAACAAATCATTACACGTTCCGTGTCGCACTCACTTCTCAGTGATAAAGTGATAAAGACAGTGTGGGAGCCGCACACTCTGGTGAGGAATAAGGACACGCGAAAGCCCAGTGAGCCAAACTGTGTGCAAACACGTGGATGAGCACGTTTCAAAGTGTATGATTGTGCATGCACACATGCCTGGTTTTCCTATTGTGTTTACACCTGTGCTTCCTACGCCCTTGTTTCAATCCAGTTGTTACCCTCCCTCTATTCTCCCCTCAGAACAGTAAAATTCCAAGCTGTTTTGAAGGGTCGGCATTCCTGTAATAAGAGGCTATTGTTTCCTTTAGTTTCCCACAAGTTTCACTGGGCCGGTTTCATAACACAGGAAGTTAAGCAATACGTCCACTGAGGCAGCTTACCCTCTGCAACAATTCCACCTGCAAGATGTTGTTTAGGATTCACATTTAAATGTGAAATACAGATATGCTCTTAAACTACATCTGTCGTTCTATCAAAACCAGAGTTATTCCAGATTGTTTCTTATCTTCAGGCATTTCTTCGTTCTTCAGTTGTCAGCCATGCATAACGGATGCCTGCTTGTACCTGCATGGATTCACATCCCCCCCCCCCATTTATTCAATTATTCATCCCACCAGACGTCTCGACGAGGCAGGACAGGTTTGTGTCATTTATGCACCAAAGCGCTATGTAGCGTTCATTCGCTTAAGGTACCGAAGAGTGTGCAAAGTGCAGCTCCAAGGACGGTTAGAGGCTTTCCTGCCAATAAAGGCCACATACAAGCGGGACCACCTGTGATCATTCATTAGCAGAACATGCACATAAAAGGAGCCCAGACACAGAAGCAGCACCTTGGCAAGTCATCGCAATCCAATTGCTTTGTTGGGAGTCTCACAAGGCCGATTCAGTTCTGTGGTAATGTTTGAAACTGACTTAACAAGGCATTTTTTTTGCTTCGAAAAAGTTTTGCAATTGGACGACAACGTTTTGAAAAAGATGTTTATTTACACGGAAAATGGCAGAAATGCTGAAAACAATGTAGTGACCATGCCGGGCCTCGGGTTGGTGTTGTTTGGTTGTGTTTGTAATGAAATCACATGATCGCTCGGCCGTCTCAAAACTGCACGAAGTCCGACTAATTTCAGGCGTGACCGCGGATTTTTTCATGATTCTCGCACGATCCGATCTTTCGTCTCAGACGGTCTCCGACGGCCGAGACTCATGCAGTTTGTAGGAGCCTTAATGTAGAGTACGTCGAAGTAGGAGCTGAGCTTTTCTGTTCGAAATTCTCCGGGCACCAGCTGGATGGAGATAACTATGCTAAGCAGAAGGTAGCTCGTAATTATTCCTTTTTTATTTTTTTAGCTTTACAATCTCTTCTAAACTCTTCTGTATGGACTGCAAATAAATCTTTTCTCCATGACTTCAAACATTACCACAAAGTTGATTCGGCACGTCTGTGAAGCGGGTCTACACTTTAGGTTGCATTACGTTTCACACGTGGTGCTTCAACCGTGTCCTCACCCTATAGGTAGAAGGAAGCGACAAGCTGCAAGCTGTGAAAAGTCCCGTCACCAGACAGATAAAAGAGTGAAAAGAGGCTGGACCAGCTGGCCAGCAGACAGGGACATGTCAAAAAGTTACCTTTCTTGTCTGTATTTGTGATAAGCTATACCGGTTATGAGCCTAGGGAGAGAAGAGCATAATTGTGGAATATTTCAATATGTTATCCTCCCTCTGTTGGGGTCTGGGCCCCACATGAAATAAATAGTTTACAGCATTAAATGATCGAGAGTTTAAAGTTCTTGTCCAACAAAAACATACTTATCCAAAATGGCAATGTAGAGACAAGAGAGAGTGAGGAAAAAAAAAAAAAGTACTGTGATTGGACTGGAAGGAGTGGGCTCATATTATATATTACTTGTCCTCCCTGCTGTGAAACAATGTGTAGCGCCTAATCGTAGCACTTAGGAGCTAATTATGAGGATCGTTTCGGTTTTGTATCAGTGATTCCAGCCTACACTCTGCCTACATATGAATCTCTAGGGAGATAATTGGGGAAAGAGAAATGAGTTTCAAAAAAAAAAAAAAAAAAAGAATGAAAAGAAAGAATAAAGGCTTAATATAAAAAAAAGAAAAGTGTGAAATTCAACCTTGACTGTCTGCAGCCTGACTTGCATTCAAATGAACTATTATGATAAAACCTGGCGAAGTATAAAGAGAGCTATTTATACGCTTAATTAATCACCAATTGGTGTGTGTGTCAACTTTGTCCTCCATTTATGGTTGTGTGTGTGTACACACACTTCTAGAGGCTGACATGTGACCCCCAGGTGAACCCCCCCGCCCCCCCCATTTCCACCTCCTCTCACTCGCCATCCACACAATTTGGGAGAAGTCAGAGCAAGGTCAACTTTGGGAGGAATCCTTTTCTCTGTCACTGTCACTTAATGCCTTTTTTCCTTCTGCTTCTTTTTTTTTTTCTTAACTCCTCTCATCTCTCCTTCGCTCCCACAGCTCGCCTCGGGGGCTAACATCCCTGCTCGCGACTGAAGCCTACTGACTCCCCATGAATTAAACATGGATAAACATATTTTCTGACTAACAGGCAGTCTGTCATGAGGGGGTGGCTCCACACAGGCATCAGACAACCACTTTATGTCATCACAGCTGCCGAACGCACGTTCAAATGAGTTGCGGGGGGAAAAAGTCCCAAAAGAGGAGTTTAGCCGGGGTAGAAAAGTTCAGGTGGCGCTGAAACGGGCCTGAAAGTGACAGGAAGGGGGAGGGGGGCGTCCACGTGGCGCGTTCTCCTCACCTGCGAGAGGAGCTTGCTGTTGTCGTCCTCCAGTATCCGCACTTTCGTCTCCAGCTGCCTGATGTAGTTGGAGGAGGGATCTGGAGGAGAGACGGAGAAGAAAAGAGAGGAGGAGAGGGCGATTAGCATTTCAAAGACCTCAAGCGGAAAACAGGCGGGTAGAGGCACTGAGGCAGAAACGACCACGTGAAGCTCCAAAGGTTGTTGTGTACTTTGAGAGAGAGCCAGAAACGGCATCCGAAGGAGCCTCCTGCAGATCAGGACTCTCACGTCACAGTTAAAGCTCAAGAGAGATGCACTACCACCAAAATGTCATCTTTCGACAAGATGCTTCCCAGACTCAAAAAAACAAAAAACACAAAAAACGAATGTATTTTTTTTTTATACAAAATGCAGATTTTAAATGAGCCATAGCAATCAATTATTGCAATTGTGATTTTAACAATAAATTGTTTAGATCTAAAAGTTGATCAAAACTATCTAAATTCCAATCATATCTTCACAGAGTTGGAATGAGGAACTTCAAATCAAGCCCTCTATGTATCACAAACAACAATCATACGTAGTATAATGTGCAGTGAAATGCTTTGAGTACATGTTGTGCACTAAAACAACCGTTTTTTTAAAGGATAGAAGAAAAATGTATAAAAAAATAAATTTAGGAGACAAATAAAGACAATACCACACTATATTGCAATATTATTAATGATAATAATTGTGAGGGCCACAAAAGTTGGTCCCGTTTACGCGACAATGAATCAAGCGAAAAGGCACCGTTTTTGCGTTTATGTCAACTTTCAATATCTGGCAGTTCTTCAATATTTCAGTGTGTTTTTTCACGGTACTGAGAAGCTCCCGTTACAACAGAGCGACAGGTTGGTGAACCTTGTCTGGACTACAACAACAACAACAAATTATTCACTAGTTATCTTCAATGGTGAACGGGTTACTGTTACGTCAAACCCTGCGAGTGTACCAAATGCTAACTCTTCAAAAGACTTAAGTTCAAGCACGGCGATTATTTCTTTTGTCAACTGATAATTTGGCACTTTAAGCCCTAAAAAGCCTTTTAGGAAAAAACTACAGCACTCCTCTGCAGATGTATTTGCCATGTGTTGTCCAAAGTCCTCACGCAAAGTAGAACCCTTGCAGCTCAGGTGTCAAGGGTCAAGCACTGAGCATTCCCACCCAGATTAGCCCCGTTTCAGACTTTATTTTCTCCTCTGTTACAGCCTCATCCATAGTGTAGGCTCCTGTTCTCTCCTGGGCCACGTACTCTGTGTGAAGGAGACTTAATTGTCATATTTGAGATGCGTCACAGAACCGTCTCTGTACCCTCCACATCTGACAAACGGTGTAACTGGGGCCTAATTACTCCACGGAGACTCACACAAGAGCTGTTGATCCCGACAAAGGAGAAATTCCGCGCAAGCATGAATCAACTCCGCAGAGTTCAAACCAGGGACAGGAGCTGTGAGAAGAGTGGAGGTGCGGTTTGACTCGGGAGGTGGCGCCGAGCCCGTTATCTGAAAAGGCATGTTTAATTTACAGCCGGATCAAAGCCCAGAGTTGCGCGCAGGAGCTGCACTCTGGCAGCTATTTGGGGGGGGGGGGGGGGGGGGGGGACGCAACCCTGCACACACAGCTTGATTTTATTTTGCACCTCTGATCTTTGACTACTTCTGTATAATTAACGCGAACAAGTCCGACCACACCGTATCGCTTATATAACCTCGACAAAGAGCGCTTTGCAACCACGCGGCGCCACAAACACAAAAGCACACTCTGAAAACACCGGCACCACGGTGACAGTCTTTCTCATACATGAACAAAAGTATGAGTATATGCACACATCAGTACAATCAAGGTCATACGTTAAAGAAGCCATGCACTACACCTCTGGCAGCATGACGTTAGCAGCAAATCCTGGAAGTAGTGAGGTGCATCATGCATGTGCATCTACGTCTAATCAATACTGACCACTGTACCTCAGGAACACCCCACAAAACCTGCTCTCATCTAGCAATCGTACTAACAGGTACCATGATAATGAGTAAATCATTTTCAGTGGTCATAAGGTTATGGCTACTCCTTATTTATTCTAAAAACATTTTCAAAAACATGTAGTCTGTATGTCTGACTTAAAAAGTCCATAAGTTTCATAATATGTGGAATCTAAAAAAGTCACTTTTAGACTTCCTGTTTGTCTGAAACCCAATCTGAGAGGGAGAACAAGTACCAGCGCAGTCTACTCTTAACAGTGCGAATATGGACGTAAAAGGAAGTGGGTCCATGTTGATGTGTGTGCATACGGAAGGTTTACCTACATTGTCAAATGCCAATAACAGAACAATGGGTGAGGGATAGTGGAGATGTTGCAAAGAAATCTAAAGTTAATAAAGAATTTTGCTCCACTTGCCCTAGAACTTTGGAAAAAGGAGAAAAAAGGTTGTTTTGTTCTCGTTGATCCCAACATTACTCGCTATAAAACAACATGCACATGTCTAGGATCACTGTTCTTGTACAACTGTATAATCCAGGTGTACAAGAGAAAGAGACAAGAGGTTAAGGTTTCAGAACCCCAGAGGCAACTGCAAGGCAGCAGAGAGGTAATATACCGTCTGTTTTGTCCCTGGTTGTACAAAAAGTGCCGATAGATGTCAATAACCAATCAGAACCTCCACGTTTTTTTTTTTTAGGAGGGTCGCTGCAGACGGCAGCGCCGGTGAGCCAACGGCTGAACAGCTACATGAGGAGGCCGCAGTGGCCAGAGCCGGTAATCCTCTCTTCCTGCCTTGTGACCCTCTAATCTGTATTCATCTGCTGGCCTGACCTGCAGCCAGATCTCAAGCCGATTAGGCTGAAGGTTCCTCAGCCTGTACTCATCACCAGCACACTCAAACAATGAAGGAAACACAGGAAGAAATGGAGGACGGAAAATTAATGTTCACCGCTCACCCCACCAACAACCTCCCCCCCATGTTTAGATTGCTTTCCGAGATGATGATTTTTGCCTTTGGTGATCCAGTAAGCTCCGATTTTTATCTTCTTTAAACCTATTAAATAAAAATTAAGACATGCCGTCTAAGCTAAATACTGATGTACTCCGCTATTTGATGGGCTTGAGATGAGGAATCGTGGCAGCCTCTTCACATACCTCAGTGCCAGCTCTCCCTTTACACTTCCTCCTATATGATATAAGCCTTTGATGAGTAATAAGAGGGCGAAGTCTCACGGCGCGTCAATTTAGCATCACGCATGACATGCGAAAGTGGTTCTGCTTACATATGTACAGATCCTCTGTGGGAACACACACACACACACACACACACACACACACACACACACACACACACACACACACACACACACACACACACACACACACACACACACACACACACACACACACACACACACACACACACACACACACACACACACACACACACACACACACACACACACACACACACACACACACCAAGAGGATCTGCTTGGAGAATCTAGCCATCACCATCTCTTTAACACACGGCTCTGGAGAGTCTTCCTGGTGGGAGACGAGGGTCAGGCAATTAAACTGTTCCCTTGCATCCCCCCCCTGCCACTCCTCCATCCTTTTATCCCCCTTCCAGCTTCTCATGCTCCTGTCTTCAGCACTCCTCCCATGAAGCTGGAGGAAGAAAAAAAAAAACTGCAGATCTCGCAGAGATCGCACACGGGCCAGCCAAAATAATTGCCCTTCAAAAAAAAAAAAAAAACCTCCGTTTGCATCTTTTTCCCTTCTCTCCACAACAAGGACCGAGAAAGCAGGAGGCTGCTATTACTTATGCATAACCTGACTGCAATTTCAGGAGCTAATAAAGTGACAACATGCTGGGAAGAAGTGGAAAAGTCAAAATATTTCCAACTAAGCAATAAACGATACAAAATGAGAGGGAGAGGGGGGGGGGGGGGGATCGTGCCTTTACAATGCACTAGTAAGCTATTTTTACCTCTGTGCAAGTGTTGGCGACACAATGAACTGGGCTGATGTGTCTGAATGAGAGTGTTTGCGCAGGACAAAAGGTGACGCAGACAGTGGCGCGAGTCCATCCCCCTCTCAGCGCGTCACTTTATATCACGTCAGTGCCACTGTGACCCACTTCTGGCGGCCACTCCCTCCTTAACTCCACTCACTGCCCTCCCTTTTTTCTTTTTTTTTCAGTTTTACTACGTCCCTTTACTTTAACTGCTCCATCTATTGTTGCTCTTTTCTTCCCTCAAAAAAAAGAGTGAAAGATTTTTTTGGGGGGACTGGCCTTTTGGCGAACGTTTAGCTGCATTGTAATGAGAAAATAAAAACAGACAAAAGTTATTTTGAATAGAAACTGAGCTCCTAAAACTTGGGTGATCCCCCCCCCAAAAAAGGTCCTGACCTCTTCTGGTGCTCTCCCTTTGTTTTCTGCTGGGACCAGGCACCATCTGCCCATAACAGCCCATCGTGCGTCTTCTGCACCACAGCACAGTCAGCCAAGTTGTTCCCAGATGGTTTCAGTGGGACTTGGAATGGAGCACAACTCCACACCCAATACACAAAATGAAAACAAGTGCGGGAAAAAATGCACGAGAGGAACTCGGCTCGCAGTGCATCGACAAGAGCATCTGCATAACGTGTTGTTCGCTGTGGCTATGCTTATTTTCACCATGTTCCACCATGAATCACGTGAGTCATTAAAGCATGGGAATTAAGAATGCACTTTGGTCCTCTGTGAAACAAAAAGCCTGGAAAAGTCTTTTTTTTTTTTATCCAGCATTGTTTACATCCGCTCCCTTTCACCAGCCACTGCGTCTTTATGCATCGCTGACGCCAACTGGTGATTAAGGAATTACAGTAAAATTAGTAGCAGAATAAGAACCACATATTCCTGCTCGTTTGATGAGTGCTGTCATGTAATCCCTTGGTCCATTCATATGAAATCAATTACCAGCTGTTTCTAATATTGATTGCTCTCTGAAGCCAGAATTCTGTTATTCCGTCGACAATACTATCTATATTTTCTGGTTCCTTCAGTTCTTATGTCTTAGGAAAGTTTCATTTGTTGGGAAACATTGGTAAATAGTATGTTTATAAATTCCTCAATTAACCTACTTTCAAGCCAAATTGGAAAAAAATGATCAAGAAGTTACTAAAAGAGGATAGAAGTTTGACTTTTACTGGACCACAAGAGAAATCAGTGTTTACTTTGCTGTGTTACTTATTTTAAAGGCACAACATTTATTGATGTATGCAGTGCAGTGTTATACAATACATACATGAACCCATCAACCAACCAACCAATTAATCAACCAATCCCACTGACCCATTAACCAACCCACCAACTGCCCAGTTTTTCCAGTCCACAGAATGACGATAAATCTGGACGGTCCCTTTAATTTTAGCCATTACAATAACAAATTGGGAGTCTATTTCAGTCTGTGCTGAATGACCTCATAACAAAATGATGGATCCTCCAGATAGCTCTTGCAGAGTTGAATCATTGTGGTTCATTACATAAGTCAAGCAATAACTCTTCAACTAGGCTAGATCTGTGCAGAAATAACGTTTAAAAAAAATTTAATAAAAAAACTTGGCAGAGTTAAATTTGTGGTGAATTAGTAAGGATGTGGGGGGGGGGAAAGCACAGCTATATTGTAGTCCTCAAATGTAGCACAGCACAAAGGAATACTCAGATCTGTAGTTCATTTTTTCAATGAATATAACTTGTTTGTCTATCTTGATCACACCCTTCCGAATATTCCTCAAATCCCAGTATGAGACATGGGTGGGACTGAGATTAATAAAGGTCAAAGCAGGTTTTTTTTGTTTTTTTTTAACGAGTGAAAAGCATAGTACAGCCCAGAAGCATGGGCTCAGGCATGCCGGAAAAACAGCATATGAAAACTGGAGACATGTATAGGTCAGACCGCGCCTTTTGCAGATACTTGCTGGGAACATTACAAAGGAAACCTCCGTGCTGTTGACTCCAAGGTCTTCGCAACATCAAAGCAGCTTTGGTAAAATAGTATGGTTAAAAAGGACCAGCTTTGGAAACCCCTCATGCTTCCAAGTGGGATCCCAAGGCTGTTTAGAAGCCTGCAGTGCATTGAAATCACTCGGCTTTTATTATTCCTGGCTCGGCTCTGGCTTTCATCTCCAATTCACAGCTGCATCTCAGTGTTTTAGCGCAGAGACATGGAGATCCTCTCAGCCTACGTGCGTACGTACGTGCATGTGGAGCATGTACGAGTGCTTGTGCATAGCATTCGGGAGACGTTGAGTGTATGTGAGTTGCATGGGCGTCTAAGCTGACAGTGTGTGTTTGCGTGGGAGGGCGGGCAGGAGAGAATGAGGGAAAGGGTTTGTGTGAGAAATGAGGATTTTTTTTTTTATTTCATTTTTTTTAACCCCCCCAAACCCATCTGTGAACACACTGTATGAGCGCGAGTTTGTGTGTTCAAGGCCGGAGCTTGGGTCAATTACCTCAAGATGTTGAAGAAAGAGCAGAAACAGCACAAACTGTCTCTCCTTTCTTCGAGCCAACACCCAGAATTCCAGCCAATCCTATGAAATCAGAGCTCGCTGGTTACAAAAAGTCCAAATCACTGTACCAAAACATCTTGATCATGCAGCAAAATCTCAATGTGGAACAGACCATGTGCATGCTGGTCTGGAGAGTCTGCGTGAGGCCCATCTGGAGGAATGAAAAAAGTGTGTGTGGGGGGGGGGGGGGGGGGGGGGGGGGGGGGGGGGTGGGGGGCACAGGAGTAGTAAGGTGGGCACTCTGCAGCAAAAACAGTGGGTTCCTGCTATTGTTTTTTAAGTTGTACAGTTTTTGTGATCAATAATAACAGACAGGGTACGGGCTTCAAGGTGGTGGAATCTGGTCTTTTTTTTCTACATGCCATGTTAAGAAAAAGAAAATAAGAGGGGAATAAAAGTAATCTACATTTAATTAGAACACATTTGTTTCAGAATTGAATGTAAGCTTAAGGGTGCTGATGGCAGGCTTACTCCTTTCCTAAACTGGATCCGCAGCAACTTTATTGTCTTACCAGACAATGCCTTTGATTAAATGATAATCCACCAAAACACAGTCAACGCTGATCTCCCTCAATAGCAGGCAGCGTGCTCCAGTAAGTTAGGCGAATGTTATCTAAAGCAAACAGAGGTGTATCACAATCGTTCAGTCAATCTGCTCTCTGCCAATCATGGGTGAACCTCAAATATTGCCAGCTGTGACATTGCAGTTGACCTTAATGTATGTCCACATTTGTATGACCCATGTAGTAAAGAGTAAATTCATTTAAATGTAATAGAAATCATTAGGTGTACGCTCCTCTGATGCACAGCTGAGTAACACTGAATATGGCTACCCAGTTGGGAGAAATGTTCAGGTGACTCTGGTGTTTAAGAATTACTTTGACCTTTGTGTGTTACAATCTAAACCGTTCACCTTTAAGTGAGAGCAAATGTGTGCATCAAATTGGGATAAAAATGGCCACTGGTTAAACGTGGTTGACTTTCATTCAGCCAACAACTCATATATGTTTTTTATAAATGACCAAAAAGTAAAAACAATGCATAACCTTGACTGATGAACGATGAAATTAAACAAGTAAAATAAATTTTTTATTGTAATTCCCACAATGCACTCCACATGTTTTGTCTACTGTTGCTTTCCCTTCGAACATTTTCCACACAGCGTGCATTCCTGCTTCTGAATCAACAGGTTTGCTTCAATTTGGGGCAGCTGAAACCACAACCATAAGCAGGTTTCATCAGCTGTAACCAGCTAATAAACGCAAACTATTTGTGTTGAGCTCAAGCTGACTTTTTTATATCCGTCAGCTGTCTCATTGTAAAGTCATAACCATGTTAAATGAGCTTTAAAAAAGCTCATTGTAGCAACTGAGCATGGCATCGTCCTATAAAATGAACAGAAAATGTGTCGTTAATTGGAATTTCTTGGATCCGATTAATGACTTCTAAAGAAAACAAAATGTAGACACGCATTATGATCCAAAGTGCAGTATACAACTGGAAAAAAATAAATCAAATCAACATGCCGTGTTGTGCGAGTATGCATTCTGTGCGCATGTATGCATGCGTGCACCGTGCTTCTTCCTCAGTCGGTCACGGCCAGCCAAAGCCAGCCAGAGGAACAGAGAGGAACAAGTTAAGTGGGCGCCCATGCTGCATTAATGAGGGGGATGGCAGAACCTGGCAACCCAAGCACGTAAAAAACCACAGGCCCCTGGAAGGGCTTCAAAGGCTCCACTGGCTCATCAGCTAGTGGGGAGCTAACCCCATCTGACAAGACATGGCACCCACTCTGAAGGAGAGAGAGCGCCTCACCTCCCCACGCACCCCACTCTGTGTGTGTGTGTGTGTGTGTGTGTGTGTGTGTGTGTGTGTGTGTGTGTGTGTGTGTGTGTGTGTGTGTGTGTGTGTGTGTGTGTGTGTGTTGTGGGAGAAACAAGACATGTTTTTTCATGTTCCCGAGAATGTGAAAGTGTTTGTGTGTCTTTGCATGTGAAAACAGCACAGTGTTGCTTTGTGGTTGAAAAGAGGCAACTCATGCCGACAGACTGGTGTGAAAGTTAAAGCGTCCAACAGATTGCCCTTCAAGACGATGACTGTTGCACATGAGCATCTCTTGAACACAGACCAGGTGAAATGAGCTCTTTAATTCTTAGCTGATCTGTACGATTCTAGGAAGAGACTTGTGAAGCACGTCGTGGTCATGGAGCAGTTAGTTTATTTTGGAATCCACTTTGGACCTTGAACACGTATTGAATATACAAAAGATGTTTTCTGTTAAATCCCAGTTTTTAGAGTTTCAGTGGAAAATAGGGCCTGTAGTTGGAAATGAATGGATTTTTAACTAATATATTACAGATTTAGCGTCACTACGATATAAACTGCAGTAATTTATCCTCTGGGTGTTAACATATTTAGCCAACATGGAGCCCTACTGGCCTTGATGCCAGCCCACTGGGTTGATGTGAGTGGCTCTGTCACCGCTGGTGTAAATCTGGGGCAAGAGAAAGAGCACTGTTGTTTGGAATTGAGAATGCAATCGCTCAATCCAAAAACCCAGTGTGTGGTCAGAGATGTACATAAACACATTGAGATCAAGCACCATTTCCTCCATCTGCATTGTGTGATGGTAAAGTGACCATTGAGTGTTGTCCAACAGAAGACACGGCTGCAGATGTCTTGATTAAGTCTGATTGTGCGGTTTGTGTTCCTCAAAAGGTCTGCTGGGAAATCTCCTGCAGTGGAAATGCCTCATTAAAATGACGCAAATCATATATGGCGTACAAACAGCAATTACCTCTTTAATTATATTGTATTCTGTGCACTGGAAATGTGTTGGCTTTTTTTTCTGTTGGTAAGTATTCAGACATCCAGGCTCGTCCTCATTTCTGCTCATATTTCACTGCAAAAATCAATCTGACACTCGGGATAAAACAAAGAGAGGCTGACAAGCAATCGTTGGATATCGACTTAATCTAATTACTCACAATAACCACTGGATGTCCACGTATGTAATCACACCGATCCGAGGCTGTGCAGAGGTCGGCTGGGGCTCTTTAATGTATCAGACGTTTAGTGGAAACTGAAGACCAGAGTAAATCTCTCACAGCCAGCTGCAGATCGATCGGTTGACGGCGTCAGTGGCAGGGGTGAACAGAGGAAGCTGGCTTATTAGCAGGTTTTCCAGCAGACAGATGTGTGTGTGTGTGTGTGTGTGTATGTGTGCGTCTTGTTATCACACGTTCTGTACGACCAAGTGAAGCGTCCCCTCGGCTGTCTCCTCAACTCGTCGTCATCACCCTTCCAGGGTCAGTGGACGGCTCGGCGAGCCCGCAGTTCTTCTGAAAATACGTCGTGCGTACGTATGTGCGAGTGCGTTAACAATCGCGCGCATACAACGTGAGCCTATGTGTCGATGTGCGGATGCCATTAATAAACACCCGCGAAGTGACGGCAAACAAAGCTGCGGAGAAAGCTGTCAAAAACTGATCTTGTGCCTCGGCGCTTGTGTTGTCAGAGTGCAAAAATATTCACACACAGCTGGGACACGGTTTGTATTTGTTTGGTGGGCGATCAGACCACTTGTGAAGCGAGTGTCCCATGGCCCCTAATCTTTTGATTAGGCTAGAAGAATGGCAATCAGGCTGCCAGTCGGGTTTAATCCCATGAATTCAAAGCTGTGGGCTTATATTTGGTCCACACCCTTAATTACTGTCCATCCGTGTGTGTGTGTGTGTGTGTGTGTGTGTGTGTGTGTGTGGTTTATTCACTGCGAGACAAAACAGAAAAGATTAGTGACATTTGTAGATGGATTAGCTCTGGTCTATTGTTTGTCTACTGAATGTTGTACTGCAACTCTTGAGCCGGCCCAAACACAGCGAATGAGCTATTTCACTCAGCAGATGAAATTCTCATCCATGTCTCACAGTTTTAGAAGATCCGAACCGACATGCTTTTGGACTCTTACCAGATAATATTCGAGTTGTTCAGTAAAAACTGTCCTTACTCTGGCCTCCAGAGTGTCATGGCTCCCAGTCCATATTCTCCTGCGATTTAGTAGTTTTAAAGTTGACGGTCACCTGGAATAACAATCCAACTCCATCGTCTGTACATATGAATGTCTCACGTACTCGCCATTGTTAATGTTTATAACGTGTTGCTCTCTGCTGCATGTGCGTGTGGTTTCGTTACAAAAACGAAGAACAGCACCCACTAGTGGCCCTACATGAAAAAAAATGTCCATTTTACGCTATAACGCGAAATTCTTCTGAAATGAAAACACACAAGTTTTCGTTGCGTTTTCACTCGAAGCGTCTGGAAAAAACAGTGGAAGCCCCCTGCATTTTGTCTCGCACTCAGTGACACTCCTGGCCCTTAACACTGAGGGGTCATGGGTCATAACTCTTGACTGATTCAGACACAGGATGCTGCATTCCACTGGATCAGTCAACCAGTGTCCGCTTGCATAAAAACGATGGTGGGATTATCGTGCTATCGTGTCTCTGCCCTTATTTATCTTAAGTGGCACGCAAGCAGCACAGCATGCAAAACACACAATCCCCTTTTATTTAAACACATTTCAGCGTCAACTGCTATTTAGGCAGGCTGATTCTTCGCCAGGATTATAAATCTTTCACCGGGGGAATTATTAATACTGACTTGGGTCAAGCGGTTTTTCTACATTTTGAAACAAAAAGGCGTTTTCCCATGTGCTTTTTGATAAAACAGATAAGAAATGTGTTCCTACAAACGTCTGGATGCCATCAACACGATACCCCCACAGTGCCCATGAAAGGCTTTGCAGAAGAGGCTTAAGAGGCGGCTGATTCTACCTCGCACAACCCACAACCCACCGCAGCCTGTAAACAAACACCAGAGGGCATTGTGGGTAGGGAACGTTATCCTAGAGCCCATGGCCCTCTTTAACCTCATTCCTCTCCTTGTTACTACGGTTTCGCCACCACAAAACCCCATAGCAACTTCATTTGCATAAATCTGCATTCCTTAAAAAAAAAAAAGCCTGTCTGACTGACTGCTGAGCTGGCAAAGGTTCCGCTTATGTAAGCAGAGTCTAACAGCGCACAGTTAGACGGTAAATACAGAGGACGTTCCTTCCATAAGTGCAACCCTGAAACCCCTTTATTATCGGCCTCTGCAAATCCCATCTCCCGTGTGGCTCCTGATGCAATCTGGCTTCTTCATGCAGTCTGGTGAAAATGACCTTTTTACTTTCCAGTGACATCACAATGTGGTTTCATTACTGTTTACACCAATATGAACCACCAATATGCAAATCAAGAGAGCGGGGGGTGGGGGTGGGGGGACTGTTTCCCTCTGCTTCAGGTTGATCTATTACAGGGATTTCAAACACATTTTAGTTCAGTGTCCAAACACTGCGCAATTTCATCTTGAGCGGGTCGGATTGGTAAAGTAGTGCCAATAAAAACCCTTTAAATTTAAACTTTAAAGGTTTTCTTTAATGTGGCGCAAACGATACGTGATGGAATGTTGAACGTCCATAGTTTCACAAATCCAGTTAGTATGGAAAATGACAATAATCTCAATATAAAGCCGATTTTTAATGATTGCCACCAGGGGATCTATTCAAGCCCGTGGGTAGAACTTGCAACATGTGAAAATGATAGAGAATTTCTTTTCATAGTGAATTTGTGAAAACATGCATGCTGTGGTCTGCATAACGCTTCCAATGAAAGATATAGTTTGAGGATATTCTATTGTATTTTGCACCAACTGATTCAAAATAGCATATATTAGAATTTGCACTACATTTTAAATTAAGTGCAAACTTTTTCGTTGTGTATACATTCATACCTTTTTGTATTAAAATGAAAGAAAACATGTAAAAATGTTCAAAAAAGACTTTATTCAAAGTTTGTGTTTTTCTAGCCCAGCCTACTGGAGATGAAATTGAACTGGATGTGACCCCAGAGAAGCTGAATTTTGGCTTATTGCACCAACCCTGTCAGAAATACACAAAGAAATGACATTCAACAATATTATTATGTATTTCTGAGCCACTTTATAAAACGTTTCAATAGTGAATGAACATGGTCCTTCCGTTCCTACGATTCACTTGTGTCATGTGCAGCTTCCCAATCAATGAAGTGACCTCTAATGGATAAAAAGACACTCTGAAGGGTTTATTAGCACAGTAATTTGCCACAAAGAGAACAAACCCTTATATAAGAGCTGTCTGCATAGACAGTTATCTCATCCCAACCAAGGCTAAAATTGGACTGATGTTTGACTGGAGTTCCTCAGCCATTCACTCGCCCCGCTGACAACAGCGTCGTGAGATACAGTGAGACTAAGCAGAGGCGACAGCACTTATACTCTGCAGTCGTCAGGAAAAAGAAAAGAAAAAAAAAAAGGCCATTAGATAGGAAACAGGAGAATGACAGCGAGACATGGAGCAGGGAGACGGGAGATCTAGTGCAAAGTGGACAGAAACAGGGATAATAGCTGGGGGAATTCTATTACACGCCATTATGAATGGTTAGCGCTGGCTGCTCCCGTGTCTCCACTACAGAGGAAAACAAGGCTCGCCATGTAGGACTCATTATCCATACCACTGGATTTCATCCAAGGCACTTTTCAATTAAGATATGCTTTGACGTTCTGTGTAAATGTGACAGGTGGTCTCCAAGAATGGAGCAAATTACAAAATGCAACAGCAACTTTTTAATACTCGTGTACAAAACTACAGCAGCAAAGGTGCACCTTAATCATTGAAGTGTCTGATCACACACTCCCTTTTTCTTTACCGAGTTGATGGCAAGAGAACTCTCGACAGCCTCGGTGGGGAGGGGAAGAAAAAAATAAAAATAAATAGCTCGAGTGCATCCATGTATAATTGTACGTGTGAAAGATGAAGTCAAATGTGTGAAACTTCAGGGAGACGAAGAGTCAAGTGAGCGTAAATGCCAGCGACCCCTGAAAAGGAGAATTTTACGAGCCCTGACAGGCAAACATTAGGCTGTACTCCTGTGTTATTTTTGTCGCCTGCCGAACCGACAGGCGAGCCGCGCCAACAACATGTGTCCTTCACACGTCTTCAGTCCGGCCGGAGCTGTCGAGCAATCCAGAGGTGTCCCATTATGATCTTCTAATTAATTCCAGTACAAATTGACCAATCAGTGTGTCCTTCAATCATGAAACTGTTGCTATGCCACATTTATTCTAATGCGTCATCCAAATCCTCTGCATGTATTTGAGAAAACACCAGTGATTAACCAATAATTCACCAAACAGGACATTGTGTGGTCAGTGAGTGCAAAGTAACTGCTCTAATAAAGTACCCAATCAATAAAACAAGCAGTAACACAATGTAAGCCAGCTCTGATCACATAGCAGTGAGTAATTACACTACTAAACACTTAATTGCGGCTAATGAATTCCCTCATCAGGCAGTGTAGTTACAAACATCAGCCCGAGTCCCTGAGGAAATGATGATATTTACGGTTGCTGCTGCTGCTGCTGGTGAGGCTCATGTCCAGCAACTTTAAAATTTAGGGCATTACATTTGATCGGATCACGGTGTGGATTATAGCGTTATATACAGCCTGTGGTCCAGCATGTAGGGAGAATTCAAAATGTCATTACACGTGCAGTGGTATATCACAAGAGTCCCAATTCCATAAGTGCCGCGGCAGCCGCGAGGCACTCGATCCTTTTCACAGGCCTGAGCCACGCCTCTGACTTTATAGCCATTAGGTTTATTAGTGTAGATTGTACAGCAGGCGCACACACGCGCACACACACACACATACGCACACACACACACACTGAGGGGAGAATCACAGGAACAAATTCCATTAGCAACTCAGACTAGAGGTTTTATAGCCAGATGGTTAACCTGCCCTGAATCAATCTGATGAAGACTACAGTACACACACACACACACACACACACACACACACACACACACACACACACACACACACACACACACACACACACACACACACACACACACACACACACACACACACACACACACACACACACACACACACACACACACACACACACACACACACCTCATAAAGCCTAATGGAAACTCATCAACTGGTAATTTTATTACATAGGACCTCCCTGGCGGCACCCCACCGTCTGGTCATCAAGTCACACTTTTCTCACTTTATGATGCATGGCTATCATTTGCGCCGCACAGGGGGCAGTTTGGTTTTGATACGCCGTCTGATGGGGCAGGATCACAAGCCCGCCTTATCAAACCAACAGCTGCAAAGGCTTTCAAGACTTTCCTTTCAAACCCAGGCCGCCATAAATGAAACACAAAATGTAGTGACAAAATATAAAAGAGGGTTTTTCATCACTGGAAAATGATGGCTGCAGCTGAAGCTGATGCGCTGTCATGGAATTGTGAAGCCATTCAACTTTAGAGCGTGATGGAATAAATCAATAAAAAGAAAAATGTGCAGAACACTGGGGAGGCACTTTATTTAAGTTCTACTTCAGGATATGGATGATTTCCACGTTGCAGGAAAGAATGGAACTGAAGACGTTACTAAAAATGAATGAAGTCAAGCCAGAAGTCTATTTTGAACGTGCCTGCGCTAAATTCATTGAAAATTGGACTTCAACAGCGTCTCTAGTGTATATTTCCTTTTCTTTTCCGAGCACAAAACGGAACAGTTCTAACAACGTCTGTTTGAGGAAGCCAATAAAACGCATGCGTGGCAAACAATACACACTTCAGTCGTCCCAGAAATGTGAAGACTTTGACGCTATTGGCTAAATTTAGCACGGAGTCGTCTCTGCACAACTATGAGTCAGAAAATAACTTTTAAGGTTGTTTGGGGTTGTGAGTAAGGTGTCTCTTAACATTTTGTAACATTTTCCCGATTGAATTATAATCCTCTCATATGAGTAGACATTCTATTAGATGACAAGAAAAAAAAACTTGCGTATGTATTAAATATCAGGAGGAGCAAATGCAAACTTAGCAGTCGATGAAGTGGACTATACAAAACAATTTGACTCATTTACTGACAACGGAAAAGGACACTTCTGCCTGATCAATGCAAAAAAAAGAAAAGTTTTGTATTGTTATAGAAATTATAGAGCAACTCCCAAGCAATGGATAGGGCAGATGCTGTCAACCTTCCAATTAGAAAGGAAAACTATTAAAGGCCAAACAGCAGATAACCATGTTAGGAATAAGATGTAACTAATGAACGATAACATTGAATTTTGTTTTGTACTGCATCTCAGTTATTTAACTCGATTGACTTTAATTATTTTTGTCGTGGAGGTGTAAGGAACTGACTGCAGTTCTGAGCTTTGTTCGCTTCTGAATGAAGTCTTATTTTAAACCACTGATTAATTTAATCTAGATTACCACTCGTTATATCAAGCAGCACGTTTGTTGTGTATTTGCATTTGCTTTCTTTGGCATAAAGCAGCAACATGTGATTTATATCATATGATTTGTAGCTGTAAAATATTAAGGAGAAAAAGGTTTGACTGACTTTGTAAGATCCATTGTTTAACAGTGAGGCCAAATTGACATTTGAGGGATTTTACTACCAGCAAAACAAGCAACATTACCGCCAACAGCATATTTCCCAAAATGTCACGGAATTGCTTTAATACCATGATTTAATAGCGTTTTACTTTATTTTTAAGGGTCTTCTGCATGAATGACCAAAAACTCCATTACATATTTCTAACCGACCGACCATTTCAAAACTTTTCCGGTCCTTTGCCAGGAAGCAGCTTTACCTCACCGCGGGGAGGGGATAAGCAGCAGACACAAGTCACCAAGAGAAGCCAGACTAACTTTTTCTTGGAAGGCACAGTCGGGTCAGACACTGCTTGGCCTCCATTGTCGTTGGCGTAGCCAGCTGTCCTCTGGGAGCCGCTGTGTCGGCTCACATTAGCGGTAAGCGACGCAGATCAGAGCGAGACAGCGGCGACCAGGTGGTCGCTCCGACTCAAGCAGACCCACAGTCAAGCAGAGTCGACCGTAAACCCGCACAATCTAATAGAGAAGCAACTCGGGATGAGATGAAGGGGGAAGTAGGAAAACGAAAAAAGATGAAATTCTGACAAGATTTAGTTTATTAAAGGTAAATCAGTTCTAACTGGATGCTTAACAAGCTCTTAGCCTTTTTTTGTGCCTTTTTTTTTTTTTTATCTCAAATGGAAGGATATCAAACCTTTAATCATCTTACTGTAAAAGCTCCAGATTAGCAGACAGGAACATATGCCGGCTTTTTGTCTTCGTCTCGCGCTCCGCGGAGAAATTCTTCCTAATTCCATGTTTACGGCAAGAGGAGGCCTTAATGTTTGGAGCCTTTCCGAACCCTATATGTCTGCAAGGTTTTGCTCACTGGCGACTCTTAAGATGTATGTAGGTGAGAATGTATTACTCCTCTAGTATGTGTGTGTGTGTGTGTCACTGCTGTGATAGGGTGGTGACCTGGCAGGGTTGGATAGCCTTCGTTCCAGCATCCCTGAGACTCTGTACAGTGGCACGGGAAGGAGTGGATGCACAATAGAGTGTGTCTGAGCAGTGTACAAGACGAAGGATGTAAAGTAAAGCACTATATGATCCAAACAATGCTGAAGACACAGGTTTGATCGAACAAATGAATCCATTTTGTACCGGAGGGCAAAAAAAATAAAATATGCTCACAGCTATTTTAGTTCCATTTTTGGAAGTGATCACACTCAAGTTAGTCATGAACGAATTTCAAATAAATGCATTAGATAACATGACTGAACAGCTAAATGTAAGGGGAACCTGAAACTGGAGAAAGAACTGTTCGTGAAGTTTTCCATTCATATGTAAGAAATGTAAATGTTTGTTTTTTTTAAAGTTATATATATGGTCAGAAACTCAAAAATCAAAGCAGAAAACACCCCAAATACTAAAATCAGCTTTTATATCTGCTTCAAATGCTTAAATTAGTTTTACAAAGTGAATGAAGGGAGTACACGAGAGAAATAAAGTGTGATTTTGATTTTCAACTCTTCTGGGTGTGGGACTCAGTTCAGCGAAAGGCCACGTTAACAGACCCAACCTCACATAACCAACTCTGTGTTTTTATTCCAGCATAATGACAATGCACTTCACCCACGGCTCCTTTCATCTACGCTCCTGTCATCGCACTCCTCTCATTGACATTCCCCAGAAATGTGAAGGCTCGGCGAAGCCCCGCCCCAAAGCTGTGTTAACGTCAACACACATTTTTACACTCAACGTTTCAACTGTAAGAGCGACAAGTCGAAAATAACTGTAAGCGAGTAAACCCTGGACCACAGTGGTGATATATTCGATGATAAGCAACGAATGCAAGTAGCTGGAGGCACTTCTAGTCGAGCTGTGAAACACACCGACGGTAAAACGCTGTAAGCGTGCAGCTCCAGTGATGTGCGTGAAGTTAGTGACTGCAATATAGGCGGGGAGTGCAAAGTGTACAAAGCAGGTCCCAACGGTTATCCATTAGCCTACCACTCCTTACATATAGAATATACACAGATTCCCAAAGGAATGCACCTTTAACTCGGTGCACGGCCTCGTTCAGTGCTCTGCAGGTGCAGTGATATTTTGAGCCTCACTGTGTGTTTCAAAGTTGTTGTTTTTTCACCCCACAGTTAACTCGGCACAGCGCTGCAGCAGCTGAGGCTTCAGGGTCGGCTAATGTTCAGCTGTGACATCTTTCTCAGTGTTTCTCTTATATATATATATATATATATATGCTGCTCTGTCATTTCTGCCCTCAATCGTGTTAGTTCTCGTCATAAATCTCATTTGTTTCCTTTGTATACATAAATGATAAAGTTTGTGTGCATGGGTATATTTGTTAGTCTTTCATTTAGTGTACTTATTATAGCTGTGCATTTAACAACAGCTTTTATATATATTGGCATATATGTTGGCGATAGTTTTATTGTTCTTAATTATAGCTGTGTATGTAATAATACCTTCTGTATATCCTGCATGTGTTGGTGTTACTTTTATTATTATGCTTAATTGCAATTGTGTAATTGATATTAACGGTTGCAATTATGGCAAACAATCTTTCATTTCTAGAGGATTTTTCAAGAGAAAAATGAAGCAGCGTAAAGTGCTTTATGCAATAAATACAAAAACTCCTCCAATCAAGCAAAAACATTAAAAGGACTAACTTGGCAGAAAACTGTGAGGACAGCTATCTCACATTTACAGTGAGAAAACAGTAGAGCCAAAGTGAGGCACTTAACAGACAAATTAAACACACCAAGGTAAAAGAGACCTTAAAAGATTTATTTATCTTTTTTAATTAAAGCCTGAATTAAATAAAAAAAACTGTTCCAAAATGGAATACAATGCCTTAATAAACAGAGGATTTCAGATAAATGTTAGTGTTGCTTTTAGGATACCTTAATGTAATTTTGTTTTTATTTACGAATTTGAATGTAATCACATTGTCATCATATATCTTTCCTCTTCCCTCTCACCTTGTATGACTCCTCCTGGTCTCTCATTACCAGCTCTGCCATGTTCACCTCCTTTAGAGTTCAGTTCTGTTCATGTTCTCCTTTCTCACACACACACACACACACACACACACACACACACACACACACACACACACACACACACACACACACACACACACACACACACACACACACACACACACACACACACACACACACACACACACACACACACACACACACACACACACACACACACACACACACACACACACACACAATATTGCTTTGCGTCTCCTCCACCGACCCTCATTCCTTTCCCCTGAGCCCATTCTCTCCCTCATCCAAATTTTGCCACTTGTCGGTTTTCCCCTTCCCCTCAGCCTTTCGTCAGCCGACGACCACTGATGTGGGCTTCCCATAAAACCTCCTCCGTCAGCCTTTTCCACCCATCTGGTGAACCGCGCTGCCACGGCTGAGGTGAAAACATTGTCGACTGCGAGCATTTAGGACACAGTTATCTCATCCTGTGCAATCAATTATTAACTTCTGTGAGGAAGCGGCTGGCAGTGTACCTTTCACTTTGTTTCACATTGCATAAGCAATCCAGTGTGTGTGTGTGTGTGTGTGTAAACCACGGTTTGTGGAATTACTACACAGCAAGCGTATGGCGCAGGTTCCCTCGTCATCTTTTCCCATTCAATGCCCACTGCAATCGTTTGTTGTTCATGCGCCGACTATAAAGAGGCCCCACGGGTACGGCGGGCACATTCCTACTTGAGGGGCCGCGAGGAAAACCCTCCATCTCGACGAATTCCACCGCAACAAGACACAACTCGTTTCAGGTCCTTCCAAAGACAAACAATCACAGTTGACAGTAGAAATGTGTCAAAAAGCAGCGTGAGAAATGTACAGGACAAAGTGCAGAGTTAAAGGAGGCGCCTCTCTGTGTACAAAGCGAACCCCGTAATACCGAATAAAAGGGGATAGTATCCTAGCAACAAGCAAAAAAAAAGGGAAGTGCTCCCTGCTCTGCAGTGTCCTCCGTTGCTCCAGGATCTTCAACCTTAGATCCTCCTAGCGCAGGTTCTTCTTCAAAAGAAGAAGAACCTGCAACCTTCTTTTGTCCTTCCTGTTAGAACACTCCGTTGCACCCCAGTAAGAGCACTTTCATCAAGTGTGTATACCATTTAACACCGTTCTGTCTTCTAAAGGGTTTAAGTGAGTACCTCGGTTTCTACGGCGCCTGTCATATGCAGGGCTACGTGCCACGTATTTTAAAAGAGCGGCGGACAAATATGCAGCACCGGATCCCATGTTCAAATCCCTTTAACGAAGAGGCTGTCCCCTCTAAACCCACGCCATATTACAGGGAGCTACAGCGGAGCTGCAACATCAACGAGTTTTAATCCCCTTACAGATTCTGTTGACTGAGCGGAGGGGGTGGGTTGGTGGGAAAAGATGGCATCTTGAGGAGATAATAGCTAAGCCCAGCCGTGAGGAATTTCAGGAGATGTTTGTTACTCCACCTGAAGTGTCGTCTGAGAGAGCCGCGAGTTAAGAGTGGATTAATCACACAAATGGGTGAGACATCGGAGGGAAACAAATAGATGGGGGTTCACCGAGTTCACTCATTAGTGCTTCACTAAGCCATTGTCGAAGACGTCACAGCTGCAGTAGCGTTTCCATCAGCTGCTATAAGCTCTGTGCTTGTCCTTATTATAACCACTTCGCGAATGTGCACATCTGGATTTCTGGGTAAATGTTTCGGCTTCCATTTGATATCCCACAATTATGTGGGATTTCCACAGTTTATTGACATGTGAGTTTTCAAACTTTGGAAAAAGGCAATGATGTGAGTGAATTCAACAGTCAGTTTATTGTGGTATTTTATATCTTGATCTTGTCATGTTATGACATTATTTATATAATGTTGTATATCATGCAGAAAGTTACAAATGCTGTTCCTAATAAAAAAAAACTTCTAAACGTTTCCCAAATTACATGACTTCAGTGCAGATGGGACAATTTTACTGTCTTCCTGAACACCATTGAATAAGAATATTATTTTGGGGGGGTTAACAAATGCTTGGCATTATGGCGTCTTGTGTAACGGTGGGAAGATTCCAGTTTGATTCTATGGCAGGGATGTGCATGGGGAGAATTCTGAGAAACTCTTCTAAGGCTCTTTTTACACAAAGTTTTAAAGTGAAAATGGAAAACTTTTATATCACTATGAGCCTCCATATACACGATAACGGTGCTCGGAGTCACTAAAAACACTGGACTCCTCTCTAAAGGTGCGAGGTAGAAGATTTAGAACAACACTGTATTACGCACTGCTGAAGTGGAATAACTGATGCAACGTGCCTCTTTTGACGCCCAACGACTTCATATGAATCTGGACGCTCGTTGCTGTGAGAGAAACAGAAACAGATCGAGCCACCTCTTCTCTCCGTCAACAGTTATAACGCCACACACAAGGCAAAGTCACCACCATCTGCTCCCCATCTATCTCCACTGCATTCCCTTTAAAGATCCACCACCGAGGCCAAACAGAGCCGAACAAGCCAGTGTGTAATCAGACATTATCTGCACATCTGTTGAACCAAAAGCCAACTCTGATGGAGTAAAAAGAGGATCGGAGGAAGACCCAGGAACATTTTTAGATAATCAGGCAGACATCGCTGATGGTTTTCTGTGAACAGTAATATCAGCACAGATATCCTCCATATCCCTTTTCTGGGAAGAGATAAAAAAAAAATGCATTTCTATCTCCCTTTCTGCGGCCAGCCATTGATTTAGTCAGACAAACTCCTTTTCTGTGAGCTTGCATTTTCCTATGATTATCAGCTTTCACCTAAGCGCTTTACGATCGCCACAGTACATGGAATCAAACGCCCAGCACTTGGCAGATGAACAATGACTTCGATCGGATCGTATAATCTGAGGCCGAGGTCGAGTTAAGTGGGCTGGTCTTAATACCTTTTCGATGGAAGTTGAGCAGCTGTCAGATTGTCACCGTCGGGTCAACGGAGACGCTGGGCGCAGAAGAATAGATGAAAAATGTTGAAATAAATGTTTAATGTGGAGGGAGGACTGATTGAGTTAAAAGGTGACCCCTGACCGGCTCCACTGCCACTCACACATTTCTCACCTGTTGGATTCCTTTCTTGCATATTTCATGTGTGGTCAACGGTTTCTGGGCCAGGAGGATTTTTCACACTAAAGTCAGCCAGATGCTCTTTGATGTTTACCCCCCCCCCAGGTTTCACTCTGCTCTGAAAAGTCGTCTGAAAGTTGGAACAGACAGAAGGGAAGCTCCTCCCTCGCTGTCCTTGTTACACGATGTGGATAACAATAGAACTCTCTGACAGATGATTAAAGTGACCATAATATAGGACACGCCTGGAGGACGGGGTGGGTGGAGACACAAGCAAACCCTCAAAACTTACTGACTTTCTGCCCATTTGTGTTGAAGGTCACGCTCCTGTCAACACCAACAAACAGAAACATCTCATTTTTGCCTGATTCCCAAAAGCATTCTCTTTGACTGACCATTAATCATCCAAATGTTTCAACCTACAATGTCTTGGATACCATAAAGAAGCAAAATATATGAGGAGAAATGTCTATGAACCACAATAGAACATGTTTACCCAAGTTACGCAGCCGGACCCACGAGAGGAAATTACCCTCCAGAAAACCAAGCCATGGTTACCTGAAACCCTCCTCAAAAAGAAAATTCCTGAGGATGGAGCAACAGTGTTGTAGACCGTACAATTCATTCCAGATGCTTCAGCCGACCATCAGGCCTCCACATTATCTCATTCATCTCACTGGCCCAATGCCAATTCCTCATTTTTTTCCGTTGCATGAACGCCAGTTATGCAGTTATGACTGGGAAGCTGTTATCAACTAAGCACCAAAGCAGATATTTTAACATTATTGTAAAAGACTTTGCACAAATCCCAAGGCAGGAATTACATTCTTTTGGGACTTGCACCAGGGTCATTCAGAAGAGCACAGACTCGATGCTCTCAAGGAGACAATCTATAACTCTTAGACGAGAGGTTGGAATAAGGTGACAGCATATTGTAAACTGAAGCAAGGTGAAGACATTTGCTGACTCCAGTCTCCAATGTCACAGCAACCAACACTAAAGAGCTGACAGGCAGAAAATCCAGATGGAACGCCTTGTTCCTCCCCAGGTCCCGAAAGGAGCTGATGAAGAGGTGTTCTGTCTACGATCTGCTGACTTTTGGCAACCTGGGACTGTTGTACAGTCGAAGGTCGCAGGGCGCGTTGCATAGACAAAATCAAATTGCTGATGGTGACTTTATGGCATCGCCCCAAATGGGGTTTTGTCTCCGTGCCACTTGAACCCCCCCTCCCGTTACTCGATGGAACTCTCTCGTGTCTCTCATTTGCATTTAAATCAGTTGTTTAGGTCTGGTGCCATCTGTCGAGTTACACAGATCGATAAGGATCTTGCCAGGGGTGCAGTGCCTCTCAATCAAATCAGCCTCAGTGTGCAAAGGGCAGGCTGCCAACAGAGGGCACAGGCGGAGAGCTCCACTTCAGTACAACGAGGGCAAGTCAGCTTTAACATTGTAAATATGAAGAAGTATATTTTAGATCATTCACAAGCACTCTCAGGTGCTAACAGTCGTCAACTTTGCTTTTATACACCAAGTGACTGTTGTGAGTCAATGCTGTGTTTTGTCTGCCCGATACTCAGATCTTTGACTTTTGATCTTTCTCAAAACAGAGAAACTTTTGTTGCCTTTTGGATGTCTGTTTACACAACAACGGTGCTCTGAGCCACTGAAAACGACACATTTCGAAAACGCTCAGGCTCCATCTCTGTGTGGCAGCATGGCAGCAATACACCTCCGCATACACACCACGGCCGTGGTAAATAGACAGCCACACCAATGGCGGCCTCCAGAGTGTCATGAATCCCAGTCCATTTTCTCCTGGGGCTTGGTAGTTTTAGAGTTGATAGTCAATCTGTCATAGCAATTCAAATCGGTCTGTCCATAAGAATGTCTGTGTGCTCGCCATTTTTAATGTTTCTAGCAAAATGTTCTCTGCACACGTGTTCAATGCTTCAAAATACCTTTACTACCGACTTGCCTGTAACATTGTGTGTCTTCATACTGAATAGCTCCTTCAAGACTTTTGAATTCCACTAACTTTGTACTTGCTTCACAAGTAGTCAAAGCAACATTTGCAATATCTGCATCGACATTGTTCAGGAGTATGTCTTTTAAAATAAGCAAATGCTAATTCCCTGACATGAGTAGGCCAAGTACAACTCGGGCCGCACCCTTTTTTGTTTCTTATGAGTCAGTGATTTCGAAACAGCCAACACACACACACACACACACACACACACACACACACACACACACACACACACACACACACACACACACACACACACACACACACACACACACACACACACACACACACACACACACACACACACACACACACACACACACACACACACACACACACACACACACACACACACACACACACGAGCTGGCATCATTCTGCATGGGTCAACCAACCAGCGAGGAGGCCTACTAGGCCCAAATCTATCCCCCCATCCCCCTTCCGCTTACTTTCCTCCGCTTCACTGACTCTGAGGCCAGGCGTGGGTGCCGTCCACTCACCCCGCTGATCATTGCTGTTGCCTTGGTAACTAACCAGCCCAGTTCCTCTGGCAGCCCGCTGCCCAACGATCAGAAAAGAAGGACATCCACTCAGAAACAACTTGAGACGAGGAGGGGAGACGCAGGGAGATGAAGATTGGGTCGAGTGCTTTTGTATTTGTGAGGAAAACACAGTGTTGGCTCGGCACAAGGCAGGTGCAACCCTGTCAGCGGTGACCACACAAACATAAAGCATCCACAACTTGTTGAGAAACCTGCTATTCTGCTAGAAAGTCCTGGCATTAGATATCTGAGCAAGTCTGTGTCTGTGTCTGTGTGCTTCAGCCTCACGCTGGCTCCATAACCTCATTCTGTCGGCTGGCTGCTGCGTTGACGGGAATGAAAAGACAGTGGATCAGACAGCAGGTTCACAGGAAGCGTAAGAGGGATGGATGCAGCTGGAGGAGGTAAGACAGGGCGAGCCACTACAGAAGTTTGGCAGGTAGAAAAAGACGGAGAGATAAAGGTTCAAAAAGTGGCCCGGTGATGCGACACCACGTTGGTTTCACTATCTCTTCATTCCTCCGTCGATGCAGCGGCATTCCTGCTGTGTAACAAAGGAGAGAGGGACCCACTTCCTCTTTTGTTTATTCAGGAATGTGGAACGTCCTGACAGTCTGGCTTTTCATTGACAGTACACAGCTGAGAGTTTCCCCTGTGGCTCTTTCTCTTAACCTGCTGTGTGTGTGTGTGTGTGTGTGTGTGTGTGTGTGTGTGTGTGTGTGTGTGTGTGTGTGTGTGTGTGTGTGTGAGTGTGTGTGTGTGTGTGTTTCTGGTCCTTTATCTGTGTTATCAGCAGACCAGGCCTAACACAGATAGACGTCGTGCTGGAAAAACAGGACCAAGAGACCGCTGACATACAGCGACCCCAGAATTACCTGCAAACTTCTGCCTCGGTGTAGTTCTTGATGAGAACCGAATTTTGTTGTGATTTTTCAATTACAATGACAATAAAGCCACCTTGTGTCATCATATTCATATAATCATTCATCCCCATGAATGCAGCAGCCAAAACAGTTAATGACAGATAATGTAATGGTTATAATAGTTTTCAAACCAACTTGTAGAAACCAATCACATACTAGTTCTATAACAAGCCTGACCTCATGTGAAAGTATCAAATTATAATAAAACCAAGACAAAATGTCACTTTATACTTGAACTTCTTCAAAGTTTTGACATCTCTTCCAGGAAAAAGACAAGCCAGGGTTACAAGAAAACCATCTCGGTACTAAGAAATGGGATTCTGAGTGTGGACAAACAGGATATCAGCCACCTAAACCTTCTATTCCTGCTTGGGCGCCCTTTTTTTAAACCACAGATATGGCACACAATGACTTGAAACAACAGCGGACAGGAAAACACCATTGTGTTGTTGATCCTCTGGTTTCCTTTGAAACAAGAAAGGAACTCACACAGAGAAAGTCGAGACTGGCTGGCGATGACTCTCTTTGGTGTTTTTAAGAAAAACAGGACACATACTGAACGACTGACTTTGATTTTTTTATTTTTTCAATAGAACGAGATCCTAATAACAGTTTTTAATATGTGTTGTTAAGACATGAAAGCGGGGCTCTAAAAGTCTGATTTTGAGCTCACTGGTACTGCACCTCACAGGGAGAAAGAAAAACACGGCCTAGGTCAAATGTAAATGTGAAAACACAAAGGCGCTGAGTAATTTGTGCAAACACGAGGAAATACACTCGCTGGTGGCAAACTGGGAGGGCTGGTTCTACAGTTTCATTGTGAGTTTGTAGGTCAGATCTCTCCCCAAGGGTTAAAAGAGAGAAAACTGGAAGGAGAGAGCGAGCCTCGGTGCCTTGAAATGAGGAAAGGTAATAGTTCACACTCTCTGTGACACCTCATATATTCAGGAACAAATGAGTAAAGAATGCCCAGGTGCTAAAGACCCCCTTGTTTAAACACAACTTTATGAGTTTGCAGCGAGCTAATTAGGGCCAATTTGAACTTCATTTGCGCCCGAGTGGATTGCTTTACAAGATGACTCAGAGTGACTGAAAACCAAACTGCTGTGGCTTTTATAAGTTTACTCTAGAGAGAAGATGTAACTCCCAAGTCAACGCAGTCCTGTTTGACAAGACAACATAGAAATCAAGCGGAAATTGGCCAACTGAAAAGAACTTCTGAATTTTAACCCCATCCAACGGGTTTCTGGGAGTGAAATGCGGTTTAAAAGGTCTGGCCAATAGCTTGCAAGAGTCACAGCAGCTTTTTTAACAAGTACTCAGAAGACTTGCTGAGGAACAACCGAACTAGAAGGCCAAGCACTAGTTGGGACATGCTCTCAAAGCCTCCGTTTTTTTTTTCCTTCTCTCCCTGTGCTGTGTCTTTTCCACCCTTTGCAATTTGTTCTCAAACCATTTATTGAATAAGTGCGAATAAGACTCAACAATCTCACTAAGAGCTTTCTGTCAGGGAGCCAGCTCATTAATTCAACTGCTAACAGGACAAAGTTCATACTGTTTATTCAACAGGCCTATTAGAACAATCGACTTCCATCTCTCACGTTGTCAGCGAGCTACTCTCTGGACTCTTGCATTTGCTTTCCATCAGAAGTCACTGAAGGCCATTTTGTTATTAGTCAAAGGTGGTCGCTCATTTTTTTTATTTTATTTTTTTTAAATGACTGTAAACTCTATCAGGAAATTACTTCACTCCCAGTGAGCGTATCCACCTCTGGCAGCCGTTCAATCAGCTGGAATTAATAGAGTTTTGCTGGTATGAGCGAGCCTGCAGGTATGGAGGGCAGGGGAGGGGAAAGGCCACTGGAAACTGTTCCGCAATCAAGGAGGCCGGCGTTTCTGCACACTGTTCCCAGCAGCCGACAGAAGTTGGGCTTGATTCAAGATCTCGATGGCCTCTGGCACGCACAGTTTAAACACCAACACACACGGACTGTGTGAAAGTGGAGGATTAGGCCACTGTGGCTGCAGCGATGCGCCTGGACCACTTTTCCCCGCGCAGCTGGACTGAGTTGATTTACTAAATGACTGTTTTCGTTTACCGTCTACTGTCTATTTACTGTGAGCCTAATGCAGGGTAATAAAACCATTACCCGCCATTCCATCTCCATTGACACAACAATGCTTCAAGTGAAAAAGCATTTTCGCCTTTTGGTTTCTGAAAAAAATGTGCATTTAAATGCCAACGTTTTGAAAATGGTGTCCGTTTACACGGCAACAGCAGAAACGATGTCGCATATTGGGCCACGAGTTGGCGCTGTTGGCCGTTTTTGAAATGAAACCACGCAAACGTGCACACAAAGAACAATATGCCATAAAAATCAACATTAACATGGACAGACGACCAAGTTGGATTGTTATTACTGTGACTCTCAACTAGAAATTTACCAAGTCCCAGGAGAACTTGGACTTTGAGTCATGACACTCTGGAGGAGACATTGTCGTTATTGTCCATCTTCTCGCACACTTGTATAGTAACTATTTACTACGGCTGTGGTACAAATGTGCAGTAGCGGCGTTTTCGCCATCTCCACGAAAGACGGAGCCAAAGCGTTTCCAGGAAAGTTTTCCCCTGTCTACACGACGACTGAATCGGAAGGTTTTTAAGCACCGTTGTTGCACAAGCAGACCCCCGAACGCAACAAAACAAAACTTTTTTTCCGTCCACACCTCAAAAGCCGAGCCGAGGTTTTAGAATTCCCCTCGAGGGGACCCGTGTTAAAAAAAACTCAACTGTTTTCGGACTCCTACAACGTCGCCTTGTGTGGATGATCGGCCAAAAACAGTACGTTTAAGTGAAACGGCGTTCACCAACGCAAGAGTGAGAAAATCTGGCTTCCATGCATTGAAACTGCAGGCCATTCATACAACACCAGCTATCGTCGGAGGAATCCTTCCTCAGAACTAAAAACACCACAGCACAACGAAGGCTGCTACTCTGAGAGTTTTTATTTTTGCTGACAGCTCTTGAAATTGTATAAGATGTCAAAATATGGTGAGGTCAGCCCGAGTTTGATCGTTTCTCTTCCGTCTTCCGAGTCTGACAAAACTTACTGACGGCGTCTTTATCTGTCGAGTTAGAAACACTTTTCCTCAAAGCCTCTGGCAGCTCAGAGGCTGCGGGGAGGAGGTGCGGTGAGTGAGGGTCTGCTAAAGGTCAACAAGTGTTATTGCGGAAAAGAATCTTTATTCGCTCGTCTGCACTATGTCAAAGCGGCGTTTGCCGGTCTCTCTTGGCCACTTTGTCTGACGTATACTCGGGCGGTGTGGAACTATAGGGGAGCCTAATGCACACGGCGTCATATTTCAGGCAGCCTTTGACTGGAATTGGGTCGTGAGACCACCAAAAGTGAGCGCAGAGAAGTTTTGGAATAGGAGTTACAATTTGAGGTTACAAAAGGCAGTTTGTGGCTTTATGCAATCTCAGCTGCTTTATCGTCTATTTCTTCCGAACAGAAGCCTTCTTTCCAATATAACAAACTCACACGCACACAATCTCTCTCACACACAGCCTATATCCACAAAAGGAGGCTAGTGGGAGGAGGGGGCTGGCTGTGTCAACGCACAAGAAATTCAATTAAGCAGACAGCGGGATGTCTCCGAAACCCAACCTCCTTTCAGCTCAATATGCCCTCCAACAGTCCTCACCGCTCCACTCCCAAGCTTCCCAGCCAACCCCTCACTGCCATTCAGCCACTCCCACCCCCCCAAAAAAACAAGACCCTTTCCAGTGGCTCGCTTTTATACACTCCTCTCTCCCAGTGGCTCTTTTCCCTCCAAATAGATGGAAATCTTTGACGGTCACTTTTCACCATAAGACCTGACAGAATGTGGATCAAACTTTCAGTTAAGAAAAGGATGTTAGTTAAAGGAAAACTCATTTCACTTCACCATCGCCCCCTCCCCTCTCCTCCCCTCCCCTCCTCTACTCTGTGTTTGTCTGGCAACCAGACAGATGCTGTTCATTTAGCACTTGAGTGGCAATCCTCGAGCTTGTCTCCTAAATGCTCAGGGGAGCCACTAGCATTTGGCCAGCATTAAATAAAACCACTCTCGCTAGACCGCACACTACGGGCACATCTGACCTCGCAACATGGTCACTCCGCTCAAATTTCAACCAGCCAAGCAAAAGAGGTCTGTGCTGGTGATGAAGACCTCATTTCTGGCATATCTAAGCGAGCTTACAAAGTTTTCACAGCGTTCTCAAGTGAGGACGCAAAACTTTTGCATGAAAACTAAAGTCATTTTCTGCATTTCTGCTGTCTCAATAGACTTTTTTTTAAATGAAAACACAAAAACCAATCCTTCCTCCTTTGAGACGTTGCCGTGTAAACGGGGCCTTGTTTGATCATCGCACTTCTACATACATCCCAGTAGATGGCGTCTTGGATAACGTCAACAGTAGTTGTGTAGTTTTCCACAGAGTTGTTTACATCTGCAATCTTGGAAGGATTTGCAACGCTCAGCTTTGTTCAGTACAAGATAGCATCAGTCTCATTGCCAACAAATTGTTCACAACAATGAAATAATAAACCTCCCCTGGAATGATGCGGGCCTCTCCCATGCACCGCCGCGTATCGGCGCATCATTGTCAGCGACGAACAAACACGGCCTTAGCCTCAGGGGCACGAAATGTCACACACATCTACCGAAACGGTAGCTCAGTGAGGCGCTAGGCCGCTGCGAACACAATATTGATGTTACATAATGACACAAAATGTGTGTTGGCTATATGTGTGCGTGTGTGTGTGTGTTTCCAGATTATAGGCTGTCCATCAGCTTTGCCTCATGTACGCGTCTATCCTGTGATTTGTACCTTCAGTTTTCACAACACACAGCTACAGGAATGCGCAATAAACAGTCACGTGATGCTGCTTTTGTCACAAATTAAAATGTAAGTTTCAGCTTGATGGAGAACATTTTTTTGGGGGGGGTATTCTTTTTGCCAAACAGATCATGGGACCATGTGCTTGTTAAACTGAGCTTAGTGTCCTCCTGGTCCATCATGGCATATTTCATCCCCGCTTCAAGCTCTCATCCGTGTATTTGGGTTTAAAAACGAAACGGGGACACTTGAATTCTGGTTCCACGCCATGTATTTTAAACAGTCCCTAAGCGGGTATGAGTGCTCTTCCACGGCCAAATTACAACAATAATAATAAGCAAGCGACCCCAAAAACTGTTATTTGTTTGAGCCTCCTCTTGAAAGCTTTCGAGATAAGCCCTCTTCCCTGAGAACCACAGGTGCACTGACCTAAATCAGCGCTGGTCTCAAGCGATGTGTTGGCATGGGACTGAAACTGCCACTTAGGGATGCTGTGTGTGCGTGTGCGTGTGTGTGTGTGCGTGTGCATGTGTGCGTGTGTGTGCATGGGGGTGTAATCACCCCAATCAAGACTTTACAGTGAGGTTAAGCCAAGACCCCCAGCTTTAATCCCTCACAGTTCTGATCAGCATATGTTGTCAGAGTAATCACTTGGAGTGTATTAATCTTTGAGCAATTAGGCGAAGAAGAGTATTGCCAAAGGGGAGGCTAATGGAATGAAGGGGAAAAAAAGTTTTCTTTTATAACCTGTCAATGCATCTACTGGTTGGAATGTGGGACAAACAGATATGGTGGCCAGATTTTCATGTGTACTCACCATTAAGTCCGTTGGGGATGCTTCTGTGGTGGTGTGGCGCAGACAGGTCGTCCATGGACCTCCTCATGGTGGGACCCAGCTTATTATTCTCTGAGGGCTTGTGTATGTGGTTGTGATTGTGGTGGTCTGGGCTGCCGGCGCTGCCAGTGCTGGACGTGCTGCTGCCATCTCCAACATCCCTGACTGTGCCGGTGCCCCCGTTCAGGTTGGTCAAACTGGACTGACTGTCTATGGAGCTCCTGGACCCGGCTCCGTTCCTCTCCTCATCCAGCATGAGGATGATCTCCTTCAGTTCAGAGTTCTCCCTCAACACGCTCTCCTGGTTGGCCTCCAGCTCCTTCAGCTTCAACATGTAGGTGCCCACCTCCTTCCACATGGCGCTGGCGGTGTACCGGCCGAACCGTTGCCACTCCCGGGACAGCTTCTTGCCCTTCTGTCGGTCGTCGTCCAGGAAGCAGCAGAGCTCCCGGAGCTCGTGGTTGTCGTCCTGCAGCTTCTGGTTGATCTCCTTCAGGCTGCGGATCTCGTGGAGGTGCACCTGCAGCCGCCGGTTGATGTCTTTCATCATGTTGCCGTGCTCGATCATCAAGTTCATCTTCTCCCCGTCGACCCTCCTCAGCTTCCGGAGCAGGTCGTCCTTGCTGCAGCGCAGCAGCTCGTCGTCCGTCAGCTGGCTCAGGTCATCCTTCGGCCCCTCGGACGGATTTTTAGCCATGGCTGTCTTTGGCTGAGTCCCAGCACACGTTTTATTCAGTGCTTACAAATAATCAACAATTAAAGAAAAGAATAATAATTAAAAAAAAGAATCACGCCTAACCCAACCTCAGCTGCGGAATCGTATTAAAATACGAATGCATTGTCCAGAATATAAGAAGAAGAAGAAGAAAATCGTTTTGATCTCCGAATTATTGAAAAAGAAAAAAAATATATTATTGCGATTCTATGGCAACACCCGAGCAAAAATCTGTGTGGAGAAATGTGCAAAACACTTGCTCGTACTCACATTCCGTCAAATGTTTAATTGATTTGCACAGATTTCCACAGCAGGTCCCGGTCCCGGTCCCGTCAGAACGGCACAGTGCGTCCCGTCACCGTGCGCACCGTGCGCGCTGGACATCCCTCCATCCAAGTGATGGAAAATACGCAAAAAAACACACAGATGATTCGAAACCCCCCCCTCCACCCCAAAAAAAAGGGGTTTTGTTGGAGTCCGTTCGCAATCAACAAAGGCTGACTTGGTATTTGTGTCGGTATGAAGCAGAAGCAGCGTGATCGAGGCTCTCCGTGGATAAACCTCTTTACTGAGGTGGTGCGTTCGCGGCGGACGCACGGCTCAATCCCTTTTCCCACCCAGCCTGCTTCGGAATTACCCCCCTTCCTCCACCTCCTCCCTCCCCCCTCCTCCTTGTCCAAACACTCGGGTTTGAAATCATTCAAGAGGATTTGGTCCGAGACGGCCAATCAAGACGTGGGAGCGAGAAGTGGGCAGCAGGTAGACGAGAAGTGCGGAGGAGCGTCTTTCTGCACCGGCTCGGCCCACTTAAAGGAACAGCGAGCGCATAAAACGACCATATATGACACCTTCCATCTGCACATATCACAACAGGACATAGATTTTTGCTACAATATAAAGAAATCACGCAGAATTCATTCAAAAAAATGTCTCATGGATCAAATGGAACTTTTAGAAATGCGCGTTAAACAAAACTTCAGCTGCGCAATTTGTTGGGAGCAACTTTAAACTGCAACTTGATTTACTGTGAATGCATTTATCCAAGTAGAAAGTATGAAAACAGATAAACAACTGAGTGTGTTCCTTCTTCTTAACAGGTGCTTTGGATATTTCTCGATGATGTTACGGCGCCCTCGTGTGGACATTATGTGCAAAGGTCTAAAAAACGGACGAATAAATATGTAAAGAAGAAAAACTGTCTTTCAAATCATTATTACTTCTTCGTGTACTGGACAAAGTACCAAGATAATTAAGTATTGCAATAAATATATTATTACTACCGTCAGGGGTGTCAAACAGATTTTAATTCAGGGGCCACATGCCCTCACAATTTCATCATTGGGCCCGATGAGTAAAAGAGGGCCACAATAAACTTTGAATTTAAACCTTAAAGTTTTTCTTTACTGTAGCTCAGGTTGCACGTGATGAAATTCTCTATAGTTTTGCAAAACTAAACAATTTCTGCAATCGCAATGCAATACAATATAAAATTAATTCCTCATACAAAAATATTGTTCATAAAAAAGTGTGGGTATCCAAACTGCTTTAAAAGTGGTCAAAAAATTACAGAACGTTAGGATTTTAAATAGAAGCTCACACTGGTGTGGTGATTCCAGGTTCGAGTGTCTTTCAGTTTGGAGTTTTTCTGTATTTTCTCCAATAATCCAAAAACACATGCTTGAGGTTGATTGGTGAGTCTAAGTTCCTCCTATGTGCATGTGAGTGTGGTTACACTTTTATCTTTTGCTGTTCAATGACAGACGCTTCGTATATGGAGTGTACTAACTACTTTGTTACAACAGCATCTCGTTTTCAGGCGTGGATTGACCTTTGACACCAAGTCTTTTACATCCTCAAGAATGTAGAACTCGTACTTGCCCATAAAGGCGTGAATGTAAATGTTTGACCTTCTGCTTGCAGGGATCGGCTTCGGCACACCTCAACCCATGGCTATAAAAATGATGAATGCATGTGAAGTTATGTTTACAATGATCACATGAGGGAATGTATTTCTGAGTGAACAAACTATCCTGTAAATAAAATATCAACTGGTCGTCAGGCATTGCATTTTATTTAGAGTAAACTCCGATATCAGCATTACAGGCACAACATGCTTCAGGGGTTTTCAATAAGGAAAAACAGTAGTCATTATTCAGTGCAGGAATAAATGTGCGACATAGAGTAGATTGATCCTTTTTTTTTTTTATTAAACCTTGATATGAAATCCATCATATCAAAACATCCTGTTATTTGATTTGTACAAGATTTCAGAAGTTAGCAGAGGTAGACAATCGGCTTAGAATTGTGAGAAGCTCTTTGCAACCCTACAAGCCAATTGTATGGACTATTATGCAATGTATGTGTTATGTCGCAGAGTTTTATGTCCTGTACTTCCTGTGCGTGACGGTGCACACCACACCGCTCTTTGGCCTGAGCGTGCCGGTGTCCAAGATGTCGAAGGTTTGCCCCGGGACCAGGTTGAAATCAAACCTTTGGATAAGTTTGGCCATCACTACTTTAGCCTCCATCTGAAAACAACCACCACAAACCACTGGTTCAAGTCGATTCATTGAAGTCTTTTTTTTAATGTGTTTGGATGAGTCAACTTGGTCGCACCCACCTGAGCAAAGTTCTGTCCCAGGCATGAGCGTGGCCCGAGGGAGAACGGGTAGTAGCAGTAATAAGGCCTTGCAAAGTAGATTAGAGAAAACCAGTTGTCATAAAAGTTTTTTTTTTGTCGACTCTGATTGCCGGTTGGATGATTTACTCAAACATCCCACAGAGGGAAAATGGTGCACTGCTTACTTGGGAGCATCTGGGTGAAATCTGTCTGGATCAAACTTCAGTGGGTCCTTGAAGAATTTGTCCAGTCGTGACGCCACATAGCTGCTGAACTGAAAACCAAAACATAGAAATTGTAGCATTTCTGCAGTTGGTTATTTATTGAAATCATTTATAAAGGCACTTTTTTTCTGGTATATTTAAAGTAAACTATGAAATAACTTTTGCCTCTTTCGCCCTGCAGATTTTGGAAAGTGTCGAGTTGCCTAGCAACAACACAATCACAACAACTTCCGTTGGGTGTCGTTGGCGAAAGTGCAGCGCTATCAGTAAATTTTCAAACAAAGCAGATTTCTCGGTGAATTATTTCAGACATTTTTTTTGGGGGGGGGGGGGGGGGGGGGGTAAGTAAACACAGACATCCGCCACCTGGAACAGGAGTAGCGATCTTATCGGCTCATGTTAGTTTGTGGAGAAGTCAAGTGGACTTTTATTTAGTGGAGTTTTTTGTGTGTGCACGTGGGTTTCTTCTGGGTACACCCTCAACCTCCAATAGAAGATATGCTGCTGCAAGCACAGGAGGGAATCTCTCAACTGAAATTCCATGATTTCTTCTTCATAATAATAATAATAAAAATGTTAAGAACAGAGATGATGAACCCTACAATCAGTGAGATATTTCTTTATGCCAGAACATCATCACAGCTGAGCAGCTACAGTGATTATAAGGCAGGGGTGTCGAACATAAAGTCACTATGAAATCTTCCAGCTGTGAGAAATTCTGACTTACCTGCAATGTATTTATTTGACCACCAGGGGCGCGCTTTTGTCTGTGTTATGTGGTGAATCAGTTCAGGTGATAAGGATTACTACACACAATAAAGATAATTTAGTTATTCTGATCATAATATGAAGTAGTCAACTATATTTTTTGGAGTTCCAGCAACGTGTGACCTAATGTTTTATGCCTTGGAAGATGTAAATAGCGGAAGAATGGTTGTAAAGCACATGTCGAACTGAGGCGTGATATAGTGGAAATAGCAATTCTTTTATCAAATTCCAGAGATAAAATTGTGCTATATGTGGCAGTAAAATGAGTTTCTTCTATAAGGCTTTAAATAACTCTGGTGACCTGCAGATGGTATTATTTCACCCAAAAATGTATCATGAAACAGATTAGACTGAACCCCCTGCTGAAAAGTTCATGCGATTGATTCTGGATGACGTTAATTAGCATTAACTTTTTACCAAGTTGCTAATGTTGATTAGCTTTTTGAGACAAAAATAAAATAAAATCATCGCCTTTCATACGAGACTCACAACATAAGTGAGGCCCGCAGGTATTTTGACGCCATTGATGACCTTTTCTTCCATAACTTCCCGGGATGTTGCTGGAGCCGTCGGGTATAATCTCAGAGTCTCTTTCAGCACCTGGGAAAGATCAGGGGTGAAATTGTCCAGTCGAAAACAAACTAATAGAGCACAACAAAGCAGAAGTTCATCCTGAGTGGAAATTCATGTGCCTGTGTGAGGTAGGTCAGTTTCCCCAGGTCATCATAGCTTAAGTCCTTCTTCATCCCGATGACCTCATCAATCTCATTCTTCAGTCTGGGGGGAAAAAAGAAAGGAAGACTTTAAAAACCTTTTCACTTGTTTACTGGTTTGACCATAGGTTGTAGTGCGCTTGTACATATAACTCTTACTTCTCCATAATGTCAGGGTGGCGTGCAAGCTCCATGATGCAAAAGGACAGCTGATTGGCCGTCGTTTCTTGTCCTGCGACATGAGCAAATTTGAAGAAACAAAATCATCATAACATGCTATGTATGACAATTTAACAATAAGCGACAGAGACAACCCGATGTTCCTCTTTGTTCTGTATCTATTCGTTTCCCGTTTGTTGTGATTGTCTTATACTTCAATTCTCTTTGTGCAGAACTTAAAATGCTGATCCATGCATCGTTTACCTTGCAGTGTTTATCAGAGCAGGAATGGAAACATACCTGCGATGAAAAACGTCACAAAGTTGTCCAACATGATCTCTTCATCCTCCTCAGTTTTGTTTTCCTCTGGAATGAAAACAAAAACAAACAACAAATGTTTAGATGCAAATATACGCTCTATATTCTTTGCTGGAACTTCGTCCACTTGATTCAGTATTTCTTACTCAGTTTATTATATTATTCTCACTGCTATGAAAGCGGAAACCTTTCCTCTGCCTCATCACAGGAATATTCAAATCATGTTCAGATGCATGTGAGCTTCAGGGACCAGAACCTTTTTCAAAGCATTTGATGATTTGAGTGAGGATGTCCTTGGGGACGTCTTCGCCGTTTTGCATGGCGGACCTCCTGTTGTTGATCCACTGGGCTCCGGTTGTGCGCAGCAGGCGGCACGCCTCCCTCACCTCATTAACAAATCGCCAGTTCTTTGGATTCAACTGGAAACGCAGTTAAAAGAATGTAAGAGGACATATAGGAATAAGGTTCAAGGCTAGAAGGGGTGAGTGATCAACGATGAATTAAATGACAATCAATGTTCATGATGCACTCAAAACCGTAAGGAAGGAAGTAAGGAAGGAGGGCTTGACTTTGACATTAAAAAACATAAAATTAGGTAACAGACAAACTGTCCATTCTCAAGGTGAACAACAAAAAGTAGACAAACACAGAAAAGGTTGCACGCCCAGTACAACCAGCTTTAAAATCAAAAGCACCCCAGTTTTATTTCATGTGGTCCCCTCAGACAGACGAATCGTCCACCTGCAGTGAAGTAATAATACCTGAAAGAAAGTGTCTCTGATGTTGAACACCATCCCCTTCAAGCACGCCTCGATGGCTTTTGGAAACGGTAAATTGTTGGACAGGAAGTCTAAATCCATGCCAAAAGCAACCTGAGTGTTAAGGAAAGAGGAAGAACAACACACATACTGACAGTTACACGAAGTCCGACGAGGGCTTCGGCCGGCAGAACAAATGGACAGTGGACCGAGCACCTTGGTAATCACGTCGAGGGTGACACAGTTGACGAGGCTGAGCATTTTGATGTCACGTTTACTATCAGCGCATTCCGAAAGTTTATCCATCAGTTTCTCTGCCGTCTCGTTGAAGGTGCCCATCAGTCCTCTCAAATACCTAAGGATGTAATGGCTCTTTACCACTGAATTCCCAGAACGTACGAACAAAAGCCTCGCAGGAATTCACAAACTGGACAATTGCATAAAGCATAATGGTAAAAAAGAAAACGATTCACACAATATTAAACAGGATTAAAAACGAAGATTAATATTGACTAAGGGGTGAAGATTAAACAGACGCTCTGTTCTGTCTTCTTGTGGTTACTCACAGGCTGCTGAACGCAGGGTCCATGATGCGCCGCTGTTTATACCACAGATCATGATCAATAGCTGTCACCAGGCCGTTCCCTAAGAACCTTGACAAGAGACAGGCGAGAAAAGGAAAAACAAAAAAGGTGAACCACCCAAGACGTCTTCTAATCACATGTGGGGTTTCAAAAAGCTGCTGGGTCTGTCAGATATTCAGCCACTTTAAAAGTGTTGCCAGCCAAAATGTTTACAATTAAAACCAAGTGGTAATAAGTTGGAGAAAGAGCCTCCAAATTTGTGACTAGTCACCCAAATGCCATTACAATGCAGCAATGTAATCACCTCACCTTTGACCAAACATCGTGAAGAGTTTTCTGTGGAGGAAACTATCTTTGAGATACTTTGGGGACATCAGGATTTCCTGAAAATTGAATATGTCAGACACAATTTATTAAGAGGTATGCTTTGGTCCAGATTAAATACTGGGACTCGCTTCCAGGCAGGCACACCCGTGAACTGAACTTTTACACGCTTTTTCTGGCATGTAGATTGCACAAGAGGTGTTCACCTTGGTTGTCTCTGGACAGTAGACACACACGAACACGAAATGGAACAAATTCAGTCTGTAAACTGGCCCGTATGTCTCAGCCCTGTGGATGAAATCAGTTGAAAACACACCCAATACATACTTCCAATATGCACCTGGAACAACATCTACGAAGGTGCAGGGATTAGATATCAGAAAATGTAAATATTTGAAAACATTGGAGTCGATTACTGCTGATTTGACCATTTAATTAACACAAATTACCATTCCAGGAACTTGTCGTGCATATTCCCCCCTCTTTTCATGATTCTCCGAACTGTTAGAGAGTGTCCAAAGAAGAAGCTGTCCCAGAGAAGGAAAAAGAAAACCCAGTTCATGTCAGTGGAATTGTTAACCTGGTTATTGTTTGCGTCGCCCCGCAGGACTTGTTTACCTGTCCTTCGGCGGTCCAGGAATGTGGTCATACTTCATGTGAGAGCGTTTGATCCAGAGGCAGAGGCCGAGAAATGCAACGAAAAGTACGAACAACACATACAGGAGTAGGTTCCAAAGCGCCATTTTGGTCAACTGATTCACCAACCTCGCGACTCTTTTGCACCAGTCCGTTCACATACACTGCGTTGTGTCGAAGTGACACGCCAAGGTGGACTGATCGCACACCCAAACAAACATTTCCGCAATCGGTCGTGGTGACGTTGCGATTAAATTTCATTTCTGCGGGCTGTCGCCACAGCACAGGCTCCATAGCTCAGTGGTTAGAGCACTGGTCTTGTAAACCAGGGGTCGCGAGTTCGATCCTCGCTGGGGCCTGTAAGGTAATACGCTTTTGTCTTTAAAATATTTGTATTTCTTATTATTATTTTGATTTATGTCTGTCAGTTCTTGCACACCGACAGGGAATATAGATTTTCGGGATTCGTGAATTTACAAAACAGCCAAATCGAATTCCAATGAAATGTTCCACTGACTTAGTTTAATCTAATTCTTGTTTGTTTTTAGCAACAACAAAAAAAACATTTATTTGTTCCCTTAGTTTTTAACCATTCTGTTTGAAAAAAAAACCCAACAACCATGAGCTTAATGTGTTTATTTTTTATGTCAATTTATAAAAATAGTGATAATAATGATAATAATGATAATAATAACCTTATTATTATTATTATTATTATTATTATTATTATTATTATTATTATTACTATTATTATTATTACTATTATTATTATTACTATTATTATTATTATTATTATTATTATTATTATTATTATTATTATTATTATTATTATTATTATTATTATTATTACTACTACTACTACTATTATTATTATGGTAAATATCGCCCTCTCGTTAGTCCCTTGCCTTAGATTATTTTAATTGTGGGACATATTCAAATAGTGCTGTAGTCAAAACTGCCTAACCTGAGACTGAGTCAAGACCTTAAGACCAAGACCAATCTGGAGTACTACACCATTAAATTTTTGTTCAGTAAACGTTTTGCAGTGTGACATTTGGACCTGGTAACAAATATGACCTTCAAATAAATCACTTTAAGTTGTAGAGTAGAGATAAATGTCACCTGCAATTGAATCTCGTTCACTCTATATGAACCACAAAAATATTTGGAGGATTTTCAGTCAGAGGTCTGTTTGTCATCAACAAGGTGTTTGGCTGCATTGAATGTTCCTTTTTTGATAAATACAGAAGCTCTTAAAGACATGCTGACTCATCTAGGTACTGTATATGTTGCAAACTTGATTTTTTGTTAATGATTATCTTTACACACCAAAACAGTGCTAAAGTTTATCACAATCCCAAAACTCTATCGAAGGTCGCTGAGTAGAATCATTAACTCCCTTATCCATGACTATATTAGCCTATCACAATCAACCTGATTTACAGTTATACATAACAGGCTGTAAGGAATGTTGTTATCTTGAAGAACTGTTACTAAGAAGTCAGCTTTGGCATATGCTGTGTGAAATCATGTCGATGGAAGTTTTAAGAGATTATAGATCTTTTTAGTTCATCAGCCACACACATATCCATTTGAACTCCAGACAGTGGGTGAACATAGAAGCACTTCACAGATTTCAGCTAATGTCTTTTAAAGAATGTTGGATCACACAACTACTTTTTCATACCTTCCTTGATGCTTCAACCAACTTATTAATGACAGTGGTAATAACAAAAACAATAGCATTGAAATACAAGAAAGAGAATTCTACAAATACACTGGCACAGGTTGTTACTTGATTATGTAACACTGGACTTCATCCCTAGTAAGTTGCATGATAGAAGATCCTTTTATGACATATAGTGGTTTGAATATCTCCATTATTTAGACAGATAGATATCGTACAAAATTAATCAAATCTTTTTTAATGTGTCAGTCAGTTTCTTAATTAAATTTTTTTTTTGTCTGTATTTTCAAATGAAAAATAGTGAAGTGAGATGAATTGTTGTGATCCATTTTTTGGAATGGATTTTTGTCTTTTGAATAAAAAATATGGGAATATAATGATTATGTAAAGCAGGAGTGTCAAACATGGACATGGCATTGGATTTAGAACCAGAAAGTGTCATTGAAATTGTCTTTATGTTGAAATAGTAGCAAATTTTAGGAGCAATTGTTTGGTTTTGAGAAAATACAGACTTTTTATTAACCTATGCTCAGCAACACAACAAAGAAAAACTTTAAAGTTCAATTTTCAGGTTATTATGGCACTATTTTTACCGGTCCAGCCGACTCAAGGTGAAACAAGACATCATGTGGCCTCTGAGCTAAAATTAGTTTAACACCTCTGATTTCGAGGTAAACTTTTTCTTGCGAGGTACAAAATGAGCACTGAAGCTTGAAAGTATCAGCACTCGTCATTTACTTTGAAAACTCATCAAAAGCTAAAGTATAATTGCAGGATATCCACACACAAGTCCCACCCTGTCAGCTTTGCATTAGGAAACACAGACGTCATACTGACATCATAGTCAAGCAGTTCAGAAGAACTTTCTTCGTAGCTTTACACCGTGTCGCCCCTCCAAAAATGAGCAATTGTGCCTCTTTAATGAAGCAGAGTTAGGCCTGTATGATACTCAGTCAGTGCACCTCCCGGCTTCTCATAGTGACGCAGGAGTGAAGTTCTTCCCTCACAACTTTGGAACTTTAAACTTTAATTGTTTATCTTTTATCCGTCAAGTTTCAGCACAGGAGGACATTGGGGATTCCTCTGGAGTTTAAAATAGGATCAACGCTGCCAACGCAGGGGGATGCACACCACACATCAGAATCTGCCGTCTTTTTGGTTCATGCAATTGCACACGTCTTCCAGGAGATGTGGAATAACGAGCGAGTGAGTCAGCAAACCCCCTCGCAAAGGTTGGCCTGTCGCGGCGGTGATGCGGATGGACATTGGGTATCGAATGCAACGCTTATGTTCGCTCGTGTAAACATGCTGGTTGAACATTAAGCGCATTCTCTTGGCGGTGTTAAAACGCCGTGCCCGGGCGAGCACAAAAGTTGCCATGAACTGATTTCTCCTGATGAACTCCTCTCATGATCCCCAGCTGCATGAGCAGGAGGAGCATCCACTTCTATATGATAGTCATCTAGGTGTGAACAGTTGTCCTGCCTAACAGTCTGTAGGTTAATGCAAACCCATGAGCAACGAGAACGATCCATGAGTACTTCCTCCGAGCGTGGGTGGAGATGTACGTATACACAGCATACAGTGATTTGGACATGACTGATCAATGTCTGGAGATTAAAATGCCAGAATGTAAACAAACAGCAATGTACCTCATAGCTCCTCTGATCCATGCCGTCTTTTTTTTTGTTTGTTAGGCCAATTCTAACATCATTATTTTAAACACAACTCATACAAACAAGTTTGTTAAACCAGTCAAATGTTTCCCCAAATTGTCTCTTTCTGCAAAGAAACATGACTTTGTGCTTTTACTTTTCACCCAAAATTTGCAGGGACATTTAAAATTCTGTCTGCCACCGTTTGGTTTTCATTCAGCGGTGCAAAACATAAGGCCAGTGGGCCAAAACAATCAGGCCAAAGCACCAAGGAAATTGTAGAAATTTCAAAGAACATATTGATTTGTTGGGGGGGGATTTTTTTTCTAATTTCTTGAGAGTAGCAGACGCAACATAATGCAGACGCCCAAAAGCCACGCTGTCAGGGGGAGTTTGTAAAAACATGCATGATGCATCAGCTATAGGAGAAGTTTGGGGATATATCAGTGTATTTTGCAGTGAAATAATATTACTTATTAAATTTTTATCCTGTCCTATTTACTCAACTTTCTTTCTCTTTATTGTGTGGAGCAATGATGTAAACAGTTTCCCTCTGAAATTAATCTATTCTATTCTATTCTATTCTATTCTATTCTATAAAATCAGGTACAAAAACAGCTGAAAATGTAATGAAGTGTTCATCATCCTAAATTGTAATTCACAACATAAATGCAAACATCAGATATAGTTTTTGTTCGTGTTTCATAACTACTGAATATATGAAACGTTAAGAAGCTCATTTTAAAGGCCAAACCTGCTTAAATGTGATTTGGTGGAAAAATCACAAAAATGTCTCTTTTGGTCAAAAAGGTTGCAGACTCCTTTTTTATTCTTTTATATTCAAAACCTTGTATTTTGTGACTCTTGTCTATTGCCTAGCGGAACATTTTAAACAATGTTACTCTGCCATACACTGTATATATTATTTTAAATTGCAATCTTGTAAGACAGAAACAGGACGTTCCTTGAAGCATGTGCACTTCTTATTGTGACCATCAGGTGGTGCTCTATCTCAGTTTGTCAGACTTGTGCCTCTTCTTTATTTTAAAGAATCCGTTAAGTGTTAAGTCTTTATGGCATGCCTGCCTGTTGTACATTTAAATCAGTTTATTTTTTTCTTCTTCCCATGATTTCCTTTGGGGAATCAGTGTGATCTGAGAAAAATCCTCAGCTGACCCCAGACACCATGTTTCCTCCCGTCCCTCTGCTATGATCCGGCCCACGTCTCCCTCTTGCTTCATACCTGTACATATTTGTTCACAATAACCCCCGAGCTCGTCTGCATTCTTATCTCAGAAGGAGCGAGCAATCATACGTTTGGTCCGGGACCTTGGCTCGGTGTTCGCGCCGGAGGCGAGGGCCTGTTTGATGTTGTTGTGGCTGGCTGGCTGCCACCTCAGTGCTACTCCATCCACAGGCCCCGCTCATGTCCAAAAGCACTGTTTTGGCCATTCTTCTGATTATATTATCAACGAGGAGAAGCAGGAGGGAGGGGGGGAATAAAAAGAAAAGAAAAAAATGAAGTCTCCCACTGGACAGGAATAAACAAATAGAAGTTTGTAGAGTCTGGTTCATCTCAAGAATGTCAGATATCCAGACTCGTCTGAGGATATTGGTGTCCTGTGTGTTGGGATTATCAGGCTGAATATTGTTATCATGGAATAAAGTCAATATCCTTGATACATGTGAAACATAATGAACACATACAAACATAACTACAGGTTATATTTCTAAGTAGTATTTATTTGAATAATAGACACATTTGAGAACTGAATGGAAACGATTTGATTCTAAAACACACATGAGTCTGACGGGGATTAAAGCTTATATATGACACCTTGCTTACATCAGTCGACGCATCATGACTAAGATAAAGACTTTTATTTCCTATTGGCTGTTAAAAGAATATAACATGTTACTGTCAAATTCATTAGAAAAATTGTTTCTTAACACAAGATTATATGTGCTGCATGTGATCTAAGTCATAAAAATGACTTCTTAAAAGGAGTATACTTCGACCTTAGGCAATGTAGATTCCCACGCCAGGCAGAATCACACCCTGCACATGACCGTGGCCACTTCATTTTCCCACATGAAAAACTTGGTCTATCATGGGAGACCGAGCCATAAATTCGACTGAACTCTGCTGATTACACGGCGGTGTAGTGGTTAGGCCTCCCGTCTCATGGCAAGAGGTTTGTGGGTTTGACTCGGGGCTCTCTGTGTGGAACTCGCATTTTCTCATTGTGCATGTGTGGCTTTCCTCCCACAGTCCAAAAACATGCATGTGAGGTTAATTGGGGACCCCAAATGATATGGAAGTGTGAATATGAGTGTGTGTGGTTGTCATGTGATGGACAGGTGGCAGTTCATCCAGAGGATGAACCCTATTTATTATACTTTTTCCCACGAATGTTGCGTACCCGCCATGTTTAATGTCTGTAACGTATTGTTGACTGCACGCATGTGTGTGTGTGGTTTCAGTACAAACACAAACCAACAGCACCCACTAGTGGCCCAATGTGAAAACTACATCATTTTCAGAAATTCTTCTGTTTCCATCTAAAAGGGCGCCATTTTCAAAACTTTTCCGTAACGAAAAGTGCAAAAGCAATGCGTTTTCAATTGGAACATTGTCGTGTAAACTGGGCTGAAGGTCACCCAGGGTCACCTTACAGACAATAAGAGCGTTATACATCAAGACATCTAAAAGCCCTCTATAGCCTTTAATAAAGATATAAAAATAAGGGGTTAGGGTTGTCTCTCTTGGTTGCCGGCTGCTTTTTCAGATTAGTCTTGTCAATCACATTTGAACAAGGCCTTCCTCTGTGTCAAGCTGTTTGAGGAATGGGATAATTCGAGCTCCAGATAATCCATAAAATCCACCGGCATTCTTCTGGAGGTAGAGCTGCTAAAGCATGTGTATGAGTGCGCTCCTGTGTCGTGTATTAGCTTTCAATTAGCTGTGTGAGTGGCTACTTTTTTTTCTCTTTTTTTAAAAAAATGGTGCTACAGAACCCTCGGCAGTTTCTGGGTGAGCGCGTTTGTTTATGCGGAGCAACCCTCATCACAAGCCGTCGGTCGGAGGGCTGTGGACAAGGCGGCCTGTAACGGGAGCAGCCAGGCACTTGAAGGGCCGCGCTGTTTTGCAGGTCCACCAGCCGCAGTACACCCAGAGGAAATCTCATGTTCCTGCCAGCCTACAAAAGTAAACAGATCTGTAACCACCGAGGGCTGGCACCAGGCCTGGGCCACCAGTACTATAACTGAAGGAACGATTCACAAAACTCACTCACACACACACACACACACACACACACACACACACACACACACACACACACACACACACACACGCTCAAAGACGAAAACGAAGGTGCACAGCGGCAAAGCGAGCCTTTCACAACTTCGCCGGTCTTCTCGCATTCTGCACATAAAGTCGCTCATGCTCCATTGAGAAGAAACGATTTCTGTCAGTTGTGACTTCTGTATAACCGCAGAGCGCTCCCTTTCAGTGACGCCACGCGCAGGCCGTCCCAAAGCTGTGAAGTGAGTTCACCCGTGTTCCTTCTCTCTTCTTGTTTTAAAAACGCATCTGCACGGACAAAAAGTACTGGTTCATTCAATATTTCAGATAACATCTGAGTTACCCCCCCCCCCCCCCCCCCCTTCTTTCCCCTTCTCTCTTCTGTTTTCCCTTTCCCAGCTTTCTCCTCTGTCTACACATCTGCGGTTATTTATCTGTTATTCTGCGGCAGCAATGTGGTCAACATGTGTCTGGCTTCCCTCCACGCAGCGCTGATCTGCAGTCAACATAGGAATCGCTGCAGGACCATCGCGGATCCACCGAGCTCCTGAGCGTTCGCTCCTCGGTGGATATGGGCGGATCAATGGATGTCTGAGGACCCCCCTCGGTGGCGACGAAGGATGTTAAATACCCTGTTTTCTAATTGCGGCCCACTTTTTGAGCGAATGTTCTTTTTCAAATGCACGCCGTTGTGTTTTCATCACACTCCTCTTGGGTCAATGGGAACAAAGACAGACATTATGACCCAGTGGAATTAGAGTATTGGAGAGGCAGTGTTTGGATTGCCTAAGCTTATGGATTTGCATTACCCCGACCTTTGAACTTTTAATCTCAATGTATTTAATCCCCTGGAAAGAGTATAGCCTCAGACAACATTATGGTTGGTGTAGATCAACCTAGAAACCACAGTGGGGATGGATGACGGTGACGGAGGCTGTTAGTTGCAACGTGCAGGAGCTCAGGAGGTCAGACGCATGTTTCAGGGAGAATATTGAGTGGAAACATTTTGCTTAGATTTTCTGCTGCCATCCCACTTTTGTCCTTCGGCGAAACCCCCGAAAACATTCGTCCCAAACCACAACTGAAAGTCAAATTCATCAAAGAACGTGTCGCTCTCCTGAATCACCGCAGGAATGCCTGCAACACGTTCCGCGAGTGCCGAAGCGGCTGAGCCGAGCCGCCGCCGATTGTTTACGAGTTGCAGAAAATGTTAGTGTGACTTTTGACTTGCGGGCGCTGAGCGGAACTTATGAGTAAAACCAGAGTTAGAATTGAGAACACACACACACACACGTCAAACGGAGTAAACTGACGGCAGCGTTTGATGTCGCCGGTTCAAACTGCGAGCACGCTCTCTGCGAACATGTGCCGCAGGGAGAAATCATCCGTGATACCTAATTGAATCCTGTCAACGCTCAGGTTCAGGGCCTGTTCAACGTGGACATGGTAATTTAGGAGCTTTTTAAAATATATGTGTTTATATATACGTAGCATTCTCATTATTTCTCATCAGGGCAAAGGCTAAGTGGTATTAGTAAACAATGGAGCTTTCCAGCTTCCATCAGCCCTGGTTTAGTGGACCGAACTCACCACATAATGCACAGACCTTCCTTTGATCGCTGAAGCTTTTTGCAAGAGAGTAAACATTGGAGGAATACTTTGACGCTTGGGAAAATGGAGATTGAGGCTTCTCTGTTACACTGCAAAGTTTCATTCCTACCAAATGTTTTTGGGAATTTTTTTTTTTCAATTCTTTAAAAGAAAATGCAAATCAAACAAGTATTTAGGATACTAATCTAAACACAACTGTGCCTTAGACACTACAGATTGGGTGCAGATTGTCTTGGAATAACTAATGTTATTCGCTATGATGCATTCAGCTTGCAGGACTGGTCTCTGCAGTTGCACACATCGGTTTTCTCCAAAGGTTTTTGGGCGTAGGCCAAATCAAAAAACATTTCCATCAGTTCATATGTGTTTGCACTGCTTTGTGCTTTTGTCCTGGAAAAACTTTATTCACCTCACGGCTAACCTGCTTACTTAAGATACTTTAATAATCTCATCTGGTACAATCAATATGTCTACTTTGTACTTTAGTTCTAGAACAGTTCTATAAAGCAGCTTGATTGCATCTTTCTAAATTTCAAGTTCAGTAAATAAGACGCACTAACACGAAAGACTAATTTCATGAGGAAACAATTTCTCGCTCTGCTAACCAAAGTGCTAGACACAACCAATATTGTCAGAACCGCCTATAACATGGAAAAAGTGACCATTTTAAAAGTAATAAAGCCAATAATAGCAGTGATTTTTCATTTTATTCAGGATCAGTGACACTCTGAACACCAGTTCATTTGCATTCATTTTTTGTAAAGTAATGTAAAAACTGTATTTATATTTGGTGCCGTTAATCAGTCTGAGCTACTTTGTCAACCGATTGTCCAAAAATGTTAAGCTCAGCTGTGGTTTTCGACCTTTTTGCCCCAGAAACCAATCAGATTGACTCCTAAAAAAATACTATGGACCACCTCTCTGTGAAGGGAATAGGGTGAAAGAGCCTCCAAAATATAATTGATGTGAAGTTTTTCAAGTTTGCTCAAAAGTTTAGAAAGTGTAAAAACACCCGAAACACTCCGTTAAAGCCAAGTTATAAAGACAGTTTAAGAGATTTTGGCCGGCTGAGATCAGCCAAAATGATTTGTCAACTATTATCTTTCCACATCTTCACTATCTATCCTGTGACACTTTGACATTTTCAGAAAAGAGGTGTAGAAATGTACAGAGTATAACCCTCAGTTGGTCGAGCCTTTTGCTCCTCAGCAGGTCGGCCTCATGCATGTTTCAGACGTCTCTCTGCTCAAACACACCTGATTCTCATGAATGATCTCACTACAGCAGCGAAACGTCCAAAACATTCACCCCCGCGGATGCCAAACGCCAGAGAACCGAAGAACATTGACCTCCGCGGTCGAAAAACAAGCAACACATGAGAAGATGATGAATGCAAAGTTTTTATATATATATATTTCTTCAGAATAATTGCAACAACATATCATTTAACACTGCAGTACAACACACAATAAAACATAGACACCTGCTGTTTCCGTATGAAGTGACAAGAGGTTTCCCTTTTGTTCATGGGTGCCTTCGTTTGTCGCAGTTCGATTAGTGCACCATGTTGAGTATAGAGTCATTTCAAAGCTTCAGCAAACTTAAAAAACAGACAAATAAATACTGTACAACACCATATATGTAATGCTAGATTCAGAAATCACGAGAAAAAAAAAAAGGTCATGCTTTCCTCCACTGGACGCCTCAATGTCTTCACACCTTCATCATAACAATGCAGCATTTCTGGGGAGCTTCCCTTCACAAGAACACTTATCAATAACAAACAGCGAAAATTAAAGTGCCTTCCTTTAAAAATTGGTGAATCCAAAATGCAAATGCATGTTCGCATCGATGCATCTGGTGGGAGAATTCCTGGAAAAAAAAAAAAAAAACTTGGTATGGAGGAGCAAACACTATGGATAGAAAGGACAAGTTCCTGGAGCTTTTTCCGGTCATGTTAGCGATATGCTGCCGGGTATGTGATGTGCAGAGTATCCTGTGTCAGCTAGAGTCTCGGGGATGTCCTTTCCATCCAATCAAGTTAAAAGACCCCCCTAAATATAGCTTGAAATCCCTCAGCCTCAGCAGCTACAATTCGGTTATGAAGGTTGGAACAGCTTTTTGAAACTGAGCATAATCATAATAACTTCATCAATTCCAATCTGGATCTCAACCCCCTACCCAGTAATCCTAACTCCAATTCCATCTATACAAGATCCAATAGTGCTCCACTGTCGAGGTAAATGAACAATTTGTTTGTCATGGTCCGTTAGTCCCCCTGAGAACATTGTAGAGACACGTCTGTCTAATCACTGTAGTTCCTCCTCGGAGGCTGGATTTCCACAGGCACCAACAGTCGGATTCTTTCTCTAATCTCTTTGGCACCCAGATCATATGTTTTCCTGGCTGTGACACCTAAAATTAATCTGTGTGACGAAACATTGCCAGTTTTGTGCAATTGCTGCCCGAAGGCTATTCTCATAACTCGAACTTGCGAGCTCAGAATTGGCAATGAGACGTTTCAGATCCTTCGGCTTGGCTCTCTGCTCCAGCTCCCAAATTGCAAAGTGATTCTGAATTGTTTGGTAACTCTGAAGACGTACTAAACCGTACGGTACTGTGAATGCATTGTGTTTGGATCTAATAGCATCCTGTTCCCCTCCAATCTAAAGGACTTTGTGTTGTAGCAGCATAGTTAGGATATTCATCTGTTGGACTCTGCCCAAAACAATACCGTCCGGTATCTATGTTGTATCATACTGGTCGACATCATACCGACGCATTCAGGAAAGTGGATGAAAAGAAAGAGCTTGATGTCTCGGCAGATGTGTAAGAGGTTAAGAATCAGTGGGACACCGGAATTTGATTTTAACTCGAGATAACCAGTGTTCACCTTAATGCCTAAACTCCTAGTCACAACTGTAACCTTCCTCTTTGTCATTGATGAGTGAGTGATGACTGATACTTAATGTAGAACAAGTGTTTTATGACTTTTAAGGTGGGCTGTCTCCTCTCGAATTAGGAACTTTCCCCTCTGACACTCCCGAGTGACGATGTACTTTTGGCAGAGGTCCCTCAGTACTCCCTGGCCTCCTCCAGTTCGTTCATAAACACGTCCTCGTGGGGGTTTTCCGGGCAGCTCAACCCGTTATTGGGCGGCCGCACCGCGTGGAAGCGACTCCAGTCCCCCTTGCACAGGATCCATGGCAACACGTCCACCTTGAAGTGCAGCTCGGGCGAGAACTCCGTGCTGATCAGGTTAGGCGTTCCCGCGCCTTTCCCCCGCGTGATCAGCCGCCCGCGGTCGTCATAGCAACAGTGCTGAGCCGCCAGAGTTGACGAGTCGCCAGAGAGCGCCGACCGGATGCAGCTGCGCGCCGACGGCTTGTAGATGTCCAGGCGCTCCTTGGGGCCGCTGGCGTCGCGCCAGCGGAACGGCCGGCCGTGAACCTCATCGTACACGCTGACCACCGTGTACGAAACATCCGACGGGTACGAGCAGGGGCAGTTGGGCAACTCAGACAGAACCTGGTGGAGGTACCGCTGTAGGAAGTCACTCTTGCAGTTGAGCCATTTCTCACAGCTGTCCACATCTGTTGGAAAAATGACGGGCAATACTGCGTCAAGTCTGAATCCATTTTAAAAAGAGATTTATTAAACTCTGACTCAAAATACTTGCCTGTGCCAAATGGCTCTGTGCCATTCTCCATCTCAAACGGGAAAGGCTCCACCACAGTGTTGGTGTCACCTAGAAGGAGGAGAGAGGAAGATCATTTCAAATCAGAATAAAAATAGCTCACATGACTGGAGCTTCTGAACCATGAAACTGAGAAAGGACCTTACCAGGACAAGGCTCCAGGTCACATTTAGAGGCTTCTGTCAGGGTGCAGGAGTAACCACAGGACTTGGTCCTCTTTCTCTCGCCGTGTCCACATGTAACAGAGCAGGGAGACCAGGCGGTCCACTCGTCTGTGTCTTTATCTGTCGGAGAGAAAACTGATTAAAAACTAATTCCTGTAATGCATGGAACAATTACAACCCCTTAAAGCATACTGGAAATAAAGCTAATCGGGATTCTTACAACACATGCCTTGTGAAGTTTAATAAAACGAGCCTCAAAATGATTATTTTGGACTCAGGTGAAGATTAAAACAGCTACCTGTAGTGTATCCAACATGCTCATAAGAAGCAGCTTCCAAGTGAAAAACTCCTGTAAAAACTTTGTTGACATAGACTCTAGTCTGTATTTCAACAGTCAACCGTTCCAAAATAGTGCTTCAAAGTTTTTCTCAGAGGCTCAGTCCATACAAATGACAATTTTCTCCTGGGCTAACCTTTCCCATGCGAGCCCGTGTCCTTTTTAAGAAAGCTCCAGTAAAATTAGAGAGGGAAGCTGTGCTGCGGCTGTCCGCCTCCGCACCACGTTTCCTTGTGGTGTTAATAACACTGAAAACAAGTCATTCATGATTAAAGGCGAGGTGGGTGCAGAAATACCAGCCTGGGTGTAGCGAGCACCCAATTTTACTTTGCGGGGGCAGCCAGCTCGCCATGTGGCCATACAGGAATGAGGTCTCAGGAGAGTCTTAATTACAGAAGGAGCTAAGGCAGACATCCTAGATTTATGTTCACAGAGCCTTTAGATGTGACCACTTAATAAGACATTGTTGCCCTTTGCTGGCTCATCTATGCACACAACAGTCAAAGAGATAGAGTCTATACACACAGGATAAAGAAGAGTGGGAAAGAGCCGGACTGAAGAGTAATTCAAGACACTTGTTACCACTTTAGATGAGTATTGGTCTATAGTTGGCCTCACAAGGAAGGATTCTCACTCACTCCTCATTCATTGGGTGCATCCCAACAATTTTTTTTTTCGTACTTATTATTTACTATTTTTACCACTGAATAAGTTGTCTGTGCAAGCTGAGACACAACACAAGTTATGCACAGGCCTTCGAGCCTCGCTACATTCTTGCACTCGCTCAAAAGACTGTGCCGCAGAGGGCAGTGAGGGCCGCCAGGGTCTGGTCGGGAGGGTGGGAGGGGTGGGGGCGGTTGGGGGGGCCCTAGGGGTCCTGGGGAAGGATGAAAGGGTTTGGCCAAATGGCCCCTGTCATTCCGTGTTCCCAATCTGCCCTCTAATTGTCCACAAGCAGAAGGCTGTTTTGTCCCAGGGAACAGTGCCGGCCTCACGCTGCCATTAGCGAGCGCATCGGAGCCATCTTCAAACGGCAGGCCTCTGCGACCAGCACGACCAGTGTCGACTTCAAAGTGCCCGTGAACCACAATGTCCTCACGGTCGAGTGCTCATGCTGCCTGGCATGCTGGCATCGTTTGGTTCTCTGTGACTGTCGGGGCAGTTATCATGCAGTCTTTCCCATATAAGTTCTCTCCCTGCCTCTGTATCCAGAAAATTCCTTTACCTTTATGTTTTTTTTTTTGTTTGTTTTTTTTCAAGCGAAAATTCTTGAAAAAGATTTCATCTATTACCTGATTCGGTCCTAACAACGGACGGAGCTGTGTTTCTGTGGTGCCATGAGGCGACACCATGCGTACGGCTTGGCAAAACTTACCATAGTAGCTCTGCATTGGATCCCAGCCTTCGTTCCAACGAGTGTCCCAGTCTCCGCCCACTCCGCTGGGTAAGGGCTCCTCGCTGCCGTAATCAGAGTAATCTTCCTCTTCCTCTTCCTCGCCAGTGTCCTCCACACCAGACCGGCTGTTGCTGTCCTCGCTGGAATCAGCATCGGTGTAACTCCAGAAAAGGGGCCAGAAAATCTTCTTGCCTCCGAGCCAGTCGACTGTGGAGGAAGGGGAGGAGGAAGAAGAGGGAAGCCAGTCTTTCTCCTTGGCCAGTTCCATCTCTACTTCCATCTGAGGGTCGTCAACCACTTCGATGGTCACCTATGTGAAGCAAAGGAGGCACTCAGTCACTTTAAACCAGCTTGTCTTCTATGACAATGGCTTGTAACAACTGGGCCGCACAGGTCGGCTGTGTTAAATCTGCTTTTGTAGTTAAATGCGATCAGAAATAAGTAAGGCGCCACAAAATTCTTTCCCCGGCTTTAGTGCTTCACTTACAAGCTCCTCTCAAGAAATCAACCATGTCAAATCCTTGGAAGAGTGTTTTAGTAAGTGAACCCGTTTCCTGGATCTCAGTCAGTCAGAATATGAGCATGAGCGTACAGCCAACCAAGCGAACCTCTCAGGGAGAGAATGTGAACCTTTATTCTGGATAACTACCTCTCATTACCTCAACATGACTCATCCTAGATGCTACACGTCTTCCAAGGACCCGGTTTAGCTGATGTGAAGACCAGGCGCGAGTAGGACAGCAGAGGAACGCTGTGTTTCTGTAGCTGTCGTCAAATTTATTTCATCCATCTCTGAATCCTGTTGTGTGCCTCAGTTGATTATAGTTCACTGTATACTTGTATATGATCAAGAGAATGCATCAGAAATTTACTCAAATGTACACAGACAGACTGATTACCCCGACAAAGGTAAATGCCTGGATATAAGTTCCATTTTCAATTAAATTCAGATGAAGAGAAGTTTAAAAAAACAACTCCTGATTACATTGCAGTTATTAGGTTTAATATAGTTGTTACAGGATGACACGGCTGTTCTTTCCCAGATAAGATCGAGCAATTGTTGATTTTGCTTCACACTAAATACCTAAATCAGTGACAGACATAACTGAAAAGACCTTGTTATCTATTGGTTCAGTAATTGGACATTTCCTGTTTGTTATCCGACACACAGCAAGGCTCTAACCTCACCTGTATGTTCGGGTTCTGTGAGTTAATGTCAGCATTGGCCAAGTCGGGGAAGTTCTTCAGATCCAGGATGAAGGGTTTGGTCTCCTCCTCGGGCTCGGGCTGCGGGAGAACACCAACGGAGCGATGCTGGGGGTGAGACCACCTCCTCTGGTGGCTGTGGGGCTCCGGCAGTAGACTCTGAACCTGGTTTTGATGCTCCATGGCTTCGGGGACATACTGGACGCCGCCGCCATGAGCTGGGTGGCCGTGAGCCTGATGGAAAGTGCAGATAAAAGTACGAGTTCAACTGTTTATCTCAGCCACAAATTATCTGGTGGAGCAATTTTAGAGACTAAACAACAAAAGGAAAGCTGTGGACGGAGAAAGCTGAAATGCTTTATTCCTGTGTGTGACTGTGCAGATGCTGCTGAGAGAAATGTGAAAAAAATAAAGCGACTGAGACAACTTGCACACATTTGGAAAGCCAGTGCCTTCTGCAAGGTGAATGACAAAAAAAAAAAAAACATCTATCATTTATCGTGGCTTATTGAGGAGTCTAAAACAGTTAGCGCTCTGTTTTCAGGAAGTAATCGTGATACCGTCCACCACTTCACAGCTTGGTCAGCAATTCCAAAAAGCCCCCGAGGCATCCAACTAACCAGCCAAGTGACCAACCAGCCTTCGTTTCATTTTCCTTTTTTTTTTTTTTTTTCCCACAACAGTCATGGCATCCAGGCCGTGGACAAAGAGAGTCCTGTGCCAGAGAGATCCTCTTTTAGCTTTAATGAGAGGGCCTGGGAGGCGTGGGACCCCTGTGTCGATGGAAGCGTGTCTGAACCTGCTGTGCTGCTGCCGGCGCCGCCGCCAGTAGGGCCACCTCTTAATTTGACCCTTCAGGTTTTACAGTTACACTGGAAGGGGGCCGGCAGAATGAAACAATGATCTCTCAAAATAATGGACATTGGTGGGGACATTGAATATGTGCCTTTTGGCTGGAATCTGCATGGTCTGATTCTTTATGAGGCCCACTTTTTTTTTCTAATAAGGTACCTGTCCCTTTCATGAACCAAACACCACTCTAATGATCTATTGTCCACCATTCACTTATGCCTGTAACATCTTTAATACATCAAATGGTCCCAAACGTATGATTGGGGAGGATTTAGCGGTTGGATTTGAGCCAGTTTGTGGTCTCCTCAGCAAAACAGTGGCAGTCGGGTGGGGGGGTTAAAGAGGAGAAGAAATGTCTGAATTAATGACCAGTCGGTTGAGGATTTATGGTTATGGCCTCTCGAACAGGGCGTACCTTTCACTGACTGCCGGTGATTGTCCGATAAAGAACTTATGTGGTTGGTCAAATCCTAGAATGTGAACACTTAAAGCCTGTTTACAGGGGGGGGCTTTTCTATGATGGATGAAGTCGACCCTCTGCTTCCATATCGGGGAACTGGAGACATCCTGGCCAGAGCGTGGCAATTGTCATACTTCTTTAGCGGAGACGATAATCTCCAGATTAATCATCGAAGACAGCAAACCCAATAATGATAAATCATTATAATGACCTAAAACAGCCATCATGGCTGTCTGATTGAATTTAGCCTGCGTGTGACGCCGTCAGATCCGGCACGCTCGCCGAACGCAGCAACCTCGCGCAGACACAAGAAAAAGATTACGTCCAAAGTCCATGAGAGAGGCCACATACTTTCACACCCTCCTCATCTCGTCTTGTGCAACATCTGGATCCTGTATTCTTTAGCTCTGTATATCACCCCCCCTCCTCTTGGTAGTGTGGGGCTCTTCTGATCAAAGGCCCGATGGCCGATGGCATGCATTGTGTTTAACACTGAGACGACGCAGCGAGGTGCCTTGGTCTGATCGGTATCTACCACTCCGTCAGTTTTTGGCGAAGCATTGTCTTCCGCTTATCAAATGACTGAAAAGAACAGATTTATGTTTGGCTACCGTTACTGCTGCTGCCAATGACGAGGAGGAGGATGATGATGATGATGATGATGATGATGATGATGACACACATTCAGCCTCGGGAGAGGAGGTCGGTAGACTCGATGGGGGTAGTGGGGGCCGAGGTGAGGGGTAGGGACAAGATCCGGTGGGGTTGGGGGGGCAGGCTGGGAAGGCATGCAGTGTGGCAGGCCTGATTTATGCGCTCGCGGATATCAAAGGGCCCTGCACTTGGCCGTTTCCAAACCATTACAGAAGAACAATAAACCATGGACGCTCTTTGATCGGCATCTTTTTTCGCAAAATAGAAACGGCACTACAAATGCATGCCTGGCGGTATCGGGGTGAGGTGGTAGAGTTTGGGGTGGGTAGAGGAGGTAACAAAGCAGCAAGAGGGAAAGCAGGTCCCGAAAACTTGGAAAAGAGGCCGCTTTGAACACAACCCTCCTGCTTCTCTCTCTCTCTCTCTCTCTCTCTTGTTCGCCAAGATATGGGGGTAAGGCCAAAAAACAGGAAATTCCACATTAACACAGAAAAGAGCCAACGTAAACAATCACATGAATGACACTTGACCTGGGCTCCGGCATGAGGGATGGCGAAGGCTTGCCTTATTCTGGTTACATAAGCATCTCGTTACTGGGCACCCACCCCACAAAGCCCCCCACCCTTCTGTCTTCCTCTGCTAATCTCCCCTCTTCATCCACCACTTACGGAACACACCCAGCAGGTTAGAAGACTGCTGTCTTCTGATGAATGAAGACTTGCAGACATCAGTGAGACTTGTTCTCTTCGCTGATGATTCCCTTCTTCTCTCCCTCCTTTTTCCTCTCTCTCTCTCTCTCTTTTGCTTTGACATCAATCAGACAGATGATGAGAGAGAGAGAGAGAGAGAGAGAGAGAGAGAGAGAGAGAGAGAGTCCCAATAGGACATTCATGGGAGGCCACACAAGAAGGAGAGTTCAAAGGCTAAAAAGATTGAACCCTGACACAAACACACACAAACAGACTTTGATATCCAAATATGTCCGTGTGTAACACAAACATTTCCCTGGGCACACCACACACTGCACAGCGTGAGTGTGTGTGTGTGTGCTTGCAGGGAGTTTGGATTTATGATAGCAGGGTGTATGCACAGGGATGGCAAACCTTACTATACAAGGAGAGAGAGGCGAGACAAAAGAAAGCCACACGCAGTGGACTTTCTGTCATTTTTTGAGTAATTTCAGTCGCTTGATGAGCGAGAGGCAGTTAAATCATTTTAGAACGTATTCTATTCAACCTCACTGAGATTTAAATGAACAATTGTTTGCGGTCTTGTGTTGTGATAATCCCTCACTCAACAAAACGTCATTATTCCTCTCGGTGAAGAAATAAGACGTGCCTGATATTTTAAGGAAAGAGATCAGACCAGATCTTTCTAGCTGGTATAATGGTATGTTTTGTAACTCTGGGCACAGTTCCACTTGTACTTGGTCCTCTCTGTGAACTCTAAGGATCAATAAGAGTTACTCTGGAGCTGCTTTCCTTCACCTTACCATCCTGCTGTGAAGTTTTCAGGGCAGCTTCTCTGTTACATCAATATATACCTGATGTTTTCCAAAGATATTGAATTATTCAAGGTAGTAGCAAAGAAAGAGAACCCCATGATTACTCCTGCAGATGAATCCGTTTTTCTAATGTAATTACATACAAATTTGTTCTTTTCACAGCATCAGATGGAAGTAAAACCCACATTAAATCCTTCAATTAAGGGAATCTGTTGTAATTCTTCTCTTTAAGGATGAGTTTCTTTCCTAAAGCCATCAAACAACACTTATTAGCTTAAACGTGCTTAATTTTAGTCCTCTGTATTTACAATGACGACAATAGTGACGACAATTGCGCATTTATGGGAAAACAATGAGCTAAACTGTTTTGGACATTTTAATAGAGCTTTTTTTTATAATACATGTTGGAATAAAGTTGCAGTATTAAACAAAGAGGGATACACCAGAAAGAAAAGCATTATCTAACGTCCATAAAATGCAGTTTTGTGAGGAGCAGGTGTGGTTTTAATAAGGTTTCCAAAATTGTTGCTTAACGTCTTGAGTTAAAAAAATAAAAAAATAAAAACAGCAATCATAGTGACATCTACATGTATCTAAAACTTACTTTATGGGGAATATTCTTGCGTTTAGTTGGAAATCCTGTCCCCAAACTGAGCAGAAGTATGGACCAGAGCACGAGCAGCATCTGAAATCTCCGCGCGACCTCCTGACGCATCTTCAAAACTTCGCGTAAAGTCAAAAAGAAAGAAAGAAAGAAAAAAAGTACTTTTCTCTGGATTAACTCTTTTATCTTTTTCCTATCGATCTCTCCGGTTCCTCTCCACCTCTTGACTCGGGGGGTGGGGGGGTGGGGGGTAGGGGGGTCAGATGAAGCTTCGGCCTCGTCCGCGTGGAAAGCGTCGCGCGTTATGAAGATGCGCACCAGCGTCCCGAGGTGTCCCGCGCGCTCTCCATGAAGTCTGGCACCAGCGCGGCGCGCAGCGAAAAAACTGTCAGTCAGTCCAAACGAACGAGCAGCCGGGCCCGAGGGGGGGAGAACGCGTTTTTTAAAGCTCCCCGTCCGCACCGCCGCCCGCTTATTCAGCTACTTTACACCGTGACTCACTCGCCGTGGGTGGGTGGCTGTTTTCTTCCAATACATTGACATCTGGAGTTCATAGCGCGCTGTGCGTTTTACCGGCGATCTGTTTGTTGCGTTAATCCATTATCCAGCTTAAGTTCACCCACCGGTTCTAGGAGGACGCGTGTATATGTGTGTGTGTGTGTTTGTAAGGCATTGAGAGGGGGCCGATGGTGGAGGGGTTGGGGGTGGGATGGTCATTGCTCACAGCTGTGTGGAAGCAGGGGGGGGGGGACTGAGGTACTTTTGACAAGGTGGGTTTATTTTACAAAGGTTAAAAGTTACAGTTAAGTCCCCCAAGCTCAAAACATAGTCCCCATCACAGCCTTAATCTCAAAGTGTTTTCCCCAGCACATTTTTTTTTAAGTTTAAGGAGACATAAGTAAAAATTTAATATTTTGGCTTGAAAGTGAAAAAAAAATTTTTATATATAAAAGAGCCCTTACCACTCCAATTGTTTTGTTTTCTAAAAGTTCTTAAACTGTGAAAAATATTAGGAAATATTGGACAAAACGTGCAGAATGTGGCTCAAGCCTGGCAGGAGTTCATCTTCCCACACCTGTGAAGTCTTTCTCTAGTTAAAGTTGCCTCATTGTGGTATAGAATGGTAATAATCAGAGAAAGAGCAAACTCGGTACCCATATTTGCCACTTCACCGACAGGCCTCAAATGAGAGATGAGATGTATTGTGCCTCCTTCGTGGAAAACTTTCCTCCAGTGTTGTTTATGGCTCCCGTTTCCATCGACTCTGGAGACACATCATTTCCTTTGAGCTTTGCCACTTTCTAAACTATGACAAATCATTATCTCACTCCATGAGCGGCAGAGTTTCCAAAAAATGCACCTTAAAAACGCCAGTGAATGACTGGCTGGCGAGGAATGCAGCGTAATGGCACCATGTCAGTGACTCCGAGTCAAAAGAGGCGTTGGAACAGCTCGTTAGGAGATTTTTAAAGCTCTACCTGCAAGTCTCCGTGTCGCCATGTGATAAATAAACACAAACCCGTTCCACAACTTCATACAAAGAAAGTGATTTAATCTTTGCAGCACTGTTTCAAACAGCATGGTCAACAAACTCCATGGCTTTACACACTCCCAAGTGTTTTTAACTTTTATATCTTCGGCTCATGTACATTCCCAAAAGCAAACTGGTGAAGTTTCCACGAGTCAAAGAGACGCCGGTTTGCAGGTATCTGCTGCGAATTCGCTGGAATAACGTCACACGACACCACAGGGCCTGGAGCAGCTCTGCATTTGAACCATCAACCTGCACATTTTGCACAGTGACAGACAAACTGTTTGCAATTACACTTGTTGTTTTTTTTCCTCTTTTTGCCTGCACGGATGGAGAAATGCAGAGACCGAACACGCAGCACCGTTGAGGAAAAACATGGGATGAAGAGATCCTTTATGCCGGCGCACCTTTGTGAAGAGTGCATCCAGATCATAGTCGTGTGTTCCACTTTTACATTTTATTTAATAAAAGCAAATGCAAATCAAGTTGTTTGTTTAGGCAAAAGAAATGTTGGAATGACTCAAAAGGAAAAGAAGAAAAAAAAAGGGACCAATAGGCATTTAAGACCAAAATGAAAAAGTGTTAAAAATGTCAAAGCAGCATCTAACAAATGCATGTTTCGGTTTTAAGTTCCATCACACTGAGCAGACGGACTGGAGATGGAACGCACAGAAACACACACACACCCAAAGCATTCGACACGTAAAAGGATATGGAATGTTTATCCAGAAGACGATCGCTTGTGATAAATTACGACAGAAAAAAAAATAAAGGGAAAAACAAAAACAGAGAGAACGAATCTCTCAAGAGTTCAGTGGCTGCGTCATCTGTGCATTTGAAACGCATCGTCGGCAGCGCCGCACCGAAGTTAAGACAATATGAAGTAGTCGGTTGAAATACACTTGTTGCAATAGGACACATCTGGAGCTGCCTTTCAGATAATAGCTTCTCTCACACACACAAAAAAAAAACAAAAAAAAAGAAAACACAGATAAAAGCGACACAACATAAATAAATAACGCGGTCTGTATATCGGATGAGTGTGAACGCGACATCGTCATGCTTACAGATCCAAGTTGTGTCGTGTCGTTTGTGCTCGGATCGCCCAATCACGTGAAGAAGCACTTGCGTGAGAACAAATGAGAGGGGAGTGAAGAAGAAGAAGAAGAAAAAAATAAAATAAAAAATCACATATGTAGCTCATTAGCTTATAGAAATGTTAAAGACACTGGGCTCAAGTCTTTCGAGTGCAGGTGTAAACAGTAAATAAGGCTGAAAAATATTTCTAGAAAATAAGCAGTAAAAAAAATATTCCTTAAGTCATGCTCCCTGGGATTCTTTTCCTCTCTCTAAACGTTTTCTTCTGGAACATCTGTTTTGTTTTTAATCGACGAGGAAAAAGGTAGAAAATATATCTATACTTATACATCCTTTGGTTAGGGAAAGAACCCGATAATCTATATGCTCTTTTTTCTTTTCTTTTTTTTTTTCAAGTAAAAGGTGATTAGGAAAAAGCAGTCGGATACATACATATGCACAACACATGCTTGCTCCTGGGAAATCATGGATCTCTGTTTGAGGTTTGGGATTCCACCCTAAGGCAGTTTTACCAACGTTGTGATAAATAATATTTACATACATCTTTTTATTTCCCCCCCCCCCCCTCTTGCGTGCCTCATAGCGACAGCTACGATCGGATTTTGTCGTAGGCAAAGATGTGCCTAGTTTACAGTTGGTTGTTTGGAACGCCTTCCTCATTGCACGAGGGAGATACACATTCAATGTGCGCCCGGGGATCGGGGCTGTTAAGACGACGGCAAGTCGCAATAAGTTAAGAGACGAAACGTGGAGTTTGGAACAAAAAGGAGGCGGATACACAACGAGGGTGGCTTTACAATCCGACCCGTGGACGGGCGGTTCTGAGGACTTTGGTTCTGGAGAAGTCTTGCGGGTTTAAACAAAAGTTGAGTGAAAATTAAAAAAAAAAAAAAGAAAGAAAGGGGAAGAACGGCGGAGAGGCTCAGTCCTGGAAGAGACTCTCGTCGGACATCCATCCCAGAGAGGGCAGCGGCCGCTCACGTCTGGAGTACTTCAGCTGCAGCAGGTCGCCCACTTCACTGATGGCCCCCAAAGCCTGGCGAAGCAAAGAGAACAAGGCTGTTAATGGGTTTTTTTTTTTTTTTTTATTTGCACCCAGGGGACAACCTGAAGGAAATGTTGTGACAAATGGTGAAGCGATAAGCTCGGAGTGGCGAAAAACTCCGAAAGCAAAAAAAAAAAAAGGTGAACAGAAGGCTTGCAGTAAAAAAAAAAAAAAAAAAAAGCAACTGAACAGAAACTCCTCCACGTCTTTCCACCAGAGACTCTATCAGCGTTGCAACACACTGCAGGGCACCTGGAAGCAATTTACCTTCCTCCTGACCTTTTTTCTGATTCCATGCTTTGGAGAAACGGCGAGGGGCTGGCTTTTCCAAAGACGGAAAAAGCGGCTCCTCGAAGCTCTACAAAGGCGGGCTGATGCCCTTTAAATGGACTATTACAAACGGTGTTGACAAGCTCCTCGGGAAGATGAATGAAGCCTCCTCGGAGAGACAGAACCGCTCGGAGAAAAGTCTGAGGCCCACTGTACTGGGACTCTTGTTGCAACACACACACACACACACACACACACACACACACACACACACACACACACACACACACACACACACACACACACACACACACACACACACACACACACACACACACACACACACACACACACACACACACACACACACACACACACACACACACACACACACACACACACACACACACACACACACACACACACACACACACACACACACACACACACACACACACACACACACACACACACACACACACACACACACACCTGGCTGATTAAGAGTGTTTGATGCTGCAGATCAAATCTTCAGTAATAAAATAATAAAATGGCCTGAACAGCTAAAGAAACAAAACTTTTCACAACTTTGACCTCAAGTTTACTGAAGAATTTATTTTAACCCTATTTGTTTGAAACAACAGTTTGAAGAACCAATGCTAAAACCAAACAATTCCTGGATTAACAAAAAAAAAAAAAAGCATTAGTAAGTATTTCTTTGCTTCATAATTCAACTTTTTAAGTTTTTCCACTCAAAATGAAAGAGATCCATTACTTTCCGAGTGGCATTGTGATGATGTGATGCAGACAGAAGCAACTGAAGAGTCAAACGTTTATTTTTACCCATTAAGTGCTCGTTTTTACTTTTAAATGCTCATCAACAGTGAAACTTTGCCCCCGATGTGACCGGAGCTGCATTCTTTCTCCTGTAACTCAAATCCATCTCAGAACAAATGCACAGTTTTAGTTTTTAAGATAGGAAAGTAAAGCACAAGATGAATATAAATAAGAAAAATGAGCAGACGATGTGAATATGTGGTCTATTTTCTCATAATCACGGGGTGTCTCTTGAACTTGTACTGATCCGTACGGTAGTGTCTTCATATTTTTGGCGAGCCGAGCGACGACTTACTGTATCCAGCATCTCTCTGGTGTGAGCAGCCGAAACGCAGAAGCGCGCTCTGGACTCGATGATGGGCGTCGCCGGGAAGCCGACGGCCACGGTGCCGATGTTCCTCTTCAGCATCTCCCGACCGAAAGCCCTGAGGAGCAGAACCGGGGGGGGGAAAGCGTGAGACGCGCTTTAACGTTTCGGTAAGGCTCCCGGGGAAACCGAAGAGACTTTTACAGATGATGGCAGCGTGAAATCTCGTACCCTATCTTGGCAGGCATGTAGAGCATCATGGGTACTACGGGCGAGTCGTCGTTGCCGTAGATGATGAAGCCCATGTCACGGAGTTTCCTGCGGAAGTAGGTGGTGTTCTCGAAGAGCTGTCTGAGGCGGTTGGCGCCTGGAAGAGGTCCGGAAAACGTACAATTATACATCAACTGAGAGTTATTGCTCAGATTTTAGCCGTGCTGATAGAAAAACACTTCAATGTGATGAACAAGAAGTTATATTGAAGCCTTTTTCCCCCCCCAGGGACACAAAATTCAACCGATTTTTTTCAATCGGCGTTGCGTGTACACCAACGAACTCACTCCCTCGTTGCACCTGTTCGGAGCAGACCGCTCACATTTACGAAACTGTAAACTACAGTCGACATCTGATCAGACGCTCCTCCAAACTGCAACTCTGGGAAATATGAGCTTCAAATCTCGTTCTGCGGCCAAAAGAAAGAAACGGCGTGTATTTGGCCGAGTCGCTGAAACATCACTTTGCCCTCCAACGGTTATGTAAATAATCTGAGCCTTTGAGGACAGAGGATTCCCCCTCGTTTGAGGTCAAGGAGCTGAAACTGAGCAGGTATCAATCATCACAGGTCAGACTGATGCCACTCTGAAAGGACTGAGCGAATCCTCCTGAGCTTTAGAGATAGCATCTTACTCAAACAAATAACCGTACGGCACCGAGGGCCAACAGCAACACACATCTGCCCCGACCATGAAGCTTCAAAAGACTTGAGACACAACAAAGTCAGATTTTCTATCTATCTACGGGCTTTTTCCAAAAAGGAAACAGAGTTCAGGGTATTCTCAACACCAAGGGGGAAAAAAAAAAGAAGCCCCAGACAATATACGAGGCCACTTATTTAGCTCGTCTGTTTGGGTTTTTTTTTTTTTCTTCCTTTGTCTGAATTCTTCACCTTACATTCCCTCCATATAAGCTTGTGTTTTCTAGCAGGTCTTCGTCTGTCTTCCTTAGCAACGCGGAGGCAACAACAAACCGTTAACAGGCAGCTCGACTATCACTTCAGCTCTGGATCTTCAAAGGGTTGAATTTCAAACAGTGACGGGGCTGCAACCAATCACACTCTCATTGTTACTCTTCTACAAAGAAAACTTGTCAAACTTCAATATGTTGCAGGGTCAGTTGGATCTTTTTTTGGTTGTTTTGTTTTCATCCCCAGAAATGATGTGGAGAAAGAGTAGATGAAAGAAAGGCAATACTGAGAGGATTAGTCCAGGTGTTTAATTCTGTATCTTATGATTGAACGGCCGGGAGGTGGTGTGATCTGATCTCGTGAATCTTGAATCGATCAAGCCTGTGAAGAGCAAAGGAGGCGCCAGAGAAATCAGAGTGCAGCCGAGTTTGACCTGAGCACATCTCTGCTCCTAAACATCGGCGCTGCTTTGCAGCCGCAGCATGGAGGCGAAGAGGCGCACATCTGAAAGTCATAAACGGGAGTCGATGGACGACCTTCAAAAACAGAAGGAACTGTCCAGCTATCAAGCTGAAAACAAACAAACTGCAAAGCTTCAAATGAAGACGAGAAGGAGCTACGACACAGATACCTCAATGTACACAAAACCTGTTTTACTCAGATCTTTCAAAATTCCCTATAGATGTGTTTCTTAGTGCGCCTCTCTTTCTTTCACCCTGTTTCCAGATGATTACACATCTTATTTGCTGAATAAATCACAATGGAAAATAATTAAACACTGAATTAAGGAGTCAAAGGTTACTCCTCTAGTCTGACGTTTGACTGGGAATGAGTTCTAAGCAACGGGTCTGTGCTGCCATCTTGTGGCCAGAATAAATACTACATGGTAGAAAGTGGGGGGATTTCAGACTCGACCTTTGGCATAACTTAATTCACTGTACAAAACCCTGACAAAAACCTGCATCCTTGTCTGAAGCTCTGACCGTTTAAACCCTTCCACCAACTGAACTTCATGTATGATGTGAGTACATTTGAATGAACAATAGAAGAAAATATCGTCGTGAACTACAATGAGTGAGGTTGTCTTTCTGGCGGTCGTTGTCTTTCTGGCACCTACCCAGCGTGGTGCCATCCTCTCCCATGATGATCTTCATGGAGGTGATGATCTGCTGGACCACAGGAGGAGACATGGAGGTGGCGTACAGGGCGCTGTGGGAGTGGCACCGCAGGTAATCGATCAGCTCCTGACGTGGAAACACATTTTAGTTATCACATTCACAGAGTAAATGGGATGATTATAATAATAAAGGTGCACTTTCTAGGGTGTTGGTCAAATATCATGCATGACACGGTTTGGGGAAATTGCGCAATTACAAGTGCCTCATCATCATCTGTGCACTGGACACAATCACTTCCTGTTAAGTCACAGTCTTTAACAGTAAATGCTTCCTTACTTTATTTTACAAAGCGAAAACACACTGAATCAGATCCTCTTTGGGAAAAACAAAAGCTAAAAATTGCTAAAACTTATTGGTTAATACCAAAACTGTATGACACACGACAACGTGTTTTCCTGCTTAAACTTTCAACGATCACCAACCTTTTTCCCGCCGATGTAGCCTCCAGCAGCGCCGAAGCTCTTGGTGAACGTTCCCATCATGATGTCCACGTCCTTGGGGTCCAGGCCGAAGTAGTCCACCACCCCTCTGCCGTTAGGCCCCAGGGCCCCGATGCTGTGAGCCTCATCCAGGTACAGGTAGGCCTTGTAGCGTTTCTTCAGCGCGATGACCTCTGGAAGACGTACAATGGAGCCCTCCATACTGCAGGGTGGACGGAATGAACGGGAAGTTAATTCAAAGGTTGTGCATCATCAAAGTCAGCCACATGAATCCCCTGGGCTCTATGAGAGTCTTTATGGTGACCCATTCAATTATTGATGTTTTACTATATAAAAAGACAATTACCTGGTGACAACACTTTCCAAAAAAATTAATGACCTGATCACTATGAATCCTCTGGGCACCATTAAGGTCTGCACCACATTATAATGAGAGCTAATCAGTGACTGGTGGAGTGTTTTATGACAGTAATATGATGAGGATGAACATAAACACTATGAAGTTTGATTAATTAATGATAATCCCTTATACTTAAGATTTCCATGAAAAGGGGAAATAAGATTACTCTCATTGACAGAATTCCTTCTGTCTACACTAAAATCTCAATAACTTAATCTTCATTTAATTATTGATGTTTGACTATTTATCCCAGCGGTGGTGCGCAGGTGCAGTAGCAGCATTTTCGCCCCCGTTTCCACCGAGGCTCATTTGGATCCTTTTAAAAAAATGTTTGCGCGTCTCCGAGCACCGTCGTCGTGTAAACAGACACTCAGACATGCGAAACGTTTTCCACTTTCACTTGAAAACGTTGTCATGTACACGGGGCCTGACGAACAACCGCAACTCGATTGTTCCACCAGTTGACCTTCCAGGCGGAGGCCTAACCTCCGCTCGGCGGTGCACACGGAGGTGTCGATGCACATGCAACGCGCCGGCTATTTCAGTAGTAAAAAGTGTTTGCTTTGGAAATCCCCAGGGAGAAGATACTCCATTAACATCGCATTAGTAAAGAGCAGACAGTTCCTCTCAGATCCGCATCGATCAAGGGGATTGATTTCCTTTATAGCGAGAACTTTCAAACGGCAGGAAGTATATTGTGCGCCATGTGTGGGCACATTTAGAAAAACTGAAATCTGTAAAGAAGACCCCCCAAAAGAAACAAATCCAGGACAGGTGTGATTCTAATTTGTGTTTCCACCCACCCGTAGCGTACTCAAGCTGAACTTTAATCCAGGAGAATATTGCCTCAGCTTATCGTGTGAAAGTGCTTCATTGTTTTACTGCAAATGAGTTTGCTGCTACAGTGAAGATAAGGCTGTGCCCGCGCTGTGAAAACAGAGTATAGTGGACCTAAAAGCAGATATAGTGAGTCAATAATGTTACATCGTGACCGTAATGTGAATGACTTCTCCTCCGGAAAATGTACTGGCGACAAAAAAATAAATAAAAAATGTTGCGTAAGGTTTCATTTAAACATGATACTAGTTTCACAATGTGTCGTTACACCACAAAACTGTATGAGAGGAAGGAGATGCTGCAACAGTGACAGATTAGACGGGAAACAGGGCGGGTCGTCTTGACTGCGAGAGATGAAAACGGAAGATACCTGTAAATCCCCTCCACCACGATCAGAATCTTCTTCCAGGGCCGGTGGGTTCTGGGCTGCCCGTGCACGATGGCGTCTCTCAGCAGCTTCTCCAGGCTTTGCATGTCTACAACAAAGAGATCGATTAAAAAAAACAAAACAAAAAAAAAAACACGGACGAGACTTTGAAGGTACGACGGGAGGAACGGCTGATCTAATGATTTGTTTCCCCCAGAGGGATGCTGGAGCTTTTATTATTGAATGACTAAGAGGCGGCACTTCCTTTATGATCAGAATATATTTCCCTGTGGTCGGCTGAACTGGTTCCTACCTGCCGACTGTGGGAACAGACAACATTAAGTCAGGATCTCCAGTGTGTGTGTGTGTGTGTGTGTGTGTGTGTGTGTGTGTGTGTGTGTGTGTGTGTGTGTGTGTGTGTGTGTGTGTGTGTGTGTGTGTGTGTGTGTGTGCATCACCACACCCAATACTGTGTGTTTCAGTAGAGTAAAATAAAGAAGATGATAGGGAGCTGCAGAAGACAATGTGTCTGGAATATGGTGAGAAAGCGACATGTCTGAACAGGTCAATATTGCTAAATAAATGTATTGCTCAACAAGGTGAATATAATTTTACAAAAGTCCTAATCCACATGTTCAAACATACTTGCGACAGTGAAGATTTCCTGCTTCGTTTAAAATAAAATAAAATAAAAAAATAATAATATATATATATGCATATAAATAAATGAAGATTCCAATCAGTAACTTAATGAGAGTTTCGGCATTTCAATGAGAGTGTCTTGTGATTTTCTTTTAAATGGAAAAATCATCCCAAACACATTGAAAAAAATAGAGTACTTAGATTAAGCATAAACCACACAATTATCAAAATGGTTTTATTGTGACAAACATCCACCCACTGTTGTGTTTGAAGACCCGGATTGTGGATCCAGACAGGCGAGCGCCGAGCACCAGGGAGGCGTGATTCAGCTCGTCGCTCAGGATCAGGCAACCCTAACATGGGAAGAAAAAAAAAACCCGACATGTTAGTCAAACTCAGGTGGGCACGCCCAAAACAACCACAGGGAGTCAAACATTCGGTTTCAAAACTTTAGACAGAATTTTTACGAGAGTTTGTAACCCGGCCTTTGTTGATTCACCCTGGTGGGAGATAGGACACGCAGCAGGCCCCCCCCCAAAAAAATAGCAATGCAACCGAGTACAACTGCACGTAAGGTGACAAAGGTACATATATTTGCACGAAGTGAACATTCCGAGTTAAATATTTTCTCCACGTTGAAAGGAAATGTGACACCGTCTGAGGCAGCGAGGAGCGAGTGACGGCTGGTATGTGTGATTTGTTGTGGTTAGAACAACAGAGAATCAATCTCCAGCATGTTATGAAAGGGGGCATTGTGAACATTTCATGCTTAAAACAAAAAAAGAAAAAAAAAGTGCCTTGTTTTCACTTTCTATAGAAATTTTTTTAAATTCTTTTTATATCTACAGTGTGTGTATGGGGTCAGCGTGATAACAAAATCAAGTGAATCGTGGTACATAATGCCCTCGTTTGTAACAGAAAACAAAAGGAAGCGGATGAAATTCCTCACCTTCCCGGTGAGAGCAGGAATGTTCATGGAGTTGGTCGCGAAGCCCATGCCAAAGGCCATGGATGACTCAACTCCCAAGAACCTGGCAACCAACTGCTCCATTTCCTCGTGAATGTCCAGGTTCCCTGAAAGTGACAGCAGCTCAGTATCTTAAGACAAGATTTCTTATGGAAGATATTGTTGCAAGAAAAATTAAAAGTATGTGGACCCTTTGGGATTACTTGGATTTCTACACCAATTCTACATCGGTTTTCATTCAAGTGGCAACAATAGACAAACACAGTGTGCTTAAACTAATACCGCACAAAAAGTTTGATGTTTTCATGTTTTTCTTGAACACAACATGTAAACATTCATATTCCAGGGTGGACTCCGAGACTGATGACCTCCACAAGAGCTAATTGGAGTCTGGAGTCAACCAACTTTGAGTACAATCAATTACTTTGCACAGTTTCAACTGAGGTTTTATTTAATAAAATGTGTTTTGTAAGCGCAGGTGCCCCGCAAGGCAGTGGGAAAAAAAACTGGTTAAATATTGAAATGTTAAGGGAAAATAAAATGTGTTTTCTTCTTTCAATTGCTCTGAGAATTTAAATACTTAAATTTTATTTTGGAATTTAGAGAAATTTTATGAGCAATAATTTGAAAGGGGTGTATTCAAGAAATGTTAATTAAATAATGTGTAAATTGGTATAGTGATCAAATAATCCTCCAAAAAATTTAGGGAATCGAAAAATTTATCGTTAGATTAATCAAAAAAATTATTGAGATTAATCGTTTTTGCTCTAGATGAGACTGGATGTTGGCTAAAGCTGCCCTGCCTCATAACAAACCCACACTAGCGTTGACTTTACTGTTCTCACATGAACCGTGCGTCGCACAACAGAGCTACGATCAAGAACTGTTGACCTGCATGAAGCTGGAAAGGAATACAAAAGCTTTGATGTGCTTGTGTCAACAGTAAGACAGACCGTCTACAAATGGGGAAAGTTCAGCACTGTTGCTACTCCCCCCAGGCGTGGTCGTCCTGTGACGATAACTGCGAGAGTGCAGAATGCTCAATGAGGCGAAGAAGAATCCTCGAGTCAGCGCAAGACTCTCCGAAATCTCTGGCACATGCTAACATTGTTTGTTGACCAGTCAACTATAAGTAGAACATTGAACACGAATGGAGTTCATGGGAGGACACTGCTGTCCCCCCCCCCCCCAAAAAAAACCAAAAAAAAAAAACATTGCTGCACGTTTGAGGTTTGCAAAAGAGCACCTGGACGTTCCACAGCATGACTGGCAAAATATTCTGTGAGCAGATGAAACCAAAATCTAATTGTTTGGAAGGAACACACAACATTATGTGGGGAGCGGAAAAACAAAGGCCCAGCAGACCTCACATCAAAACATCATCCCAACTCTGAAATATGATGGTGCGGGCATCATGGTTTGGGGCTGCTTTGCCAATTCCTGAGTTTTTCCAAGACGTCTTGCAGAGAAAACTTGAGAGCATCTGTCTGCCGACTGGAGCTCAACATAGGATGTGTGACGCAACAAGACAACGACCCACAACGTGGAAATAAATCAACAACAGCAGGAAACACACCTTCTGCTGAGGCCCAGTCAAGAGTCCGGACCTCAACCTGATTCAGATGCTGTGGCCTGACCTCAAGAGAGCGATTCACAGCGGCCATGCCAACAATATTGCTAAACTGAAACAGTCTTGTGAAGAGGAACGTTCCAAAATTCCTCCTGACTGCTGCGCAGGTCTGAACGTTTGGTTTCGCTTATTAAGGAGTGTCAAACAGTTTCTAAATCAAAAGGTTCACATAGTTTCTCTACCCTGCAAAGTGCATGTTTAGTTGTGTTCAATAAAAACATACAACTTATTGTGTGGTGTTAGTTTAAGCAGACTGTTTTGCAGAAATCCAAGTAATCCCAAAGGCTTCACATACTTTCTCTTGCTAAAAGGTTTGAGAGATGTGACACTTGATCACAGAACAAAAGAGGATCTGTTTTGCAAAATCTTCATGCTTTCTCATTCGACCCCATTTACACAAAAACATTTCATGTGAAATCGCATCGTTTTGTCTCAGAGAAATTTTCACATTTACAAAGAAACAGCATAAACGATGAAAACGATGTAGTTTGCATGTTGGGACACTAGTGGGCGACGTCTGTTCTTGTGATAAAATCATGCAAACATGCGCAAAGAGAAAAATATGCGATAATAATATGACAATTAATAATGGCGAGTGCACAGATTTTAGTATGTTGTTGTCAATCTACTATTGACAGGAACTAATGTCAAACTCCTGTCAAAAAAAAGTTGCATTTTCAGTGGCTCCGACCACAGTTGTTGTGTAACCGACATCCAAAACACAACGAAAGGTTTGCGTTTTCACGGGAACGGGATCCTTCAATTTGCGAACCTGAACAACTGTAACAGCACTTTAAGTCCCGAACTTCAAATCAATTTGGCCATTTAAAAAACAAACAAAAACCAACATAACTTTGTTGGGATTTGTTGAGTTTCTCTCTGTTTAAAGCTCCTAGAACCTGTGTTGTATGTGGTGCTTTCTAAATAAAGTTGAGTTGAAATGAATAACTACATTAACCCCAGCATTTATACTGTGACTGATAAAAAAAAAAAGATGCTGCTACCGGGCTTCAAAAGAACAAAAAAGGACAACAAACCTCTCGTTCTTACCTATTTCACAGCGAGTGCTGCCCACGCCCACTCCGTAGGTCCGCGTGGCCTCCAGGGCGGCGTTGGCACAAGCTCCAACGTTCTCAGCAAAGCCCAGGTAGTTGTATGAACCCATGTTGATGACGTCCTTCACCACTTTTCCTGTGTACCTGAGAGAAACAGAGAACCAGCACAAATAATCAGCTTTACTGACCGAAACTGTCTGCCCAGGTTGTTCTTTAAACCGCTAACAGATAAATGTTCCACAGTTTCATTTCCTTTCTCGACCATGCGACAGACTTTCAACATCTCCCGCCGAATCATAAATGACGTCACTCCACCATTATCAGAAATGCAAGGTCATCGACTTCCAGCACAGATCAACGACGCCTAAACACACCTCGCCTGCTACGCCTCGAGTCAAAACAAACCCCTCAGGAAAACACTGATAACAGGACGCGGCCGGAAACGTACTCGAATGTCCAGTTGTAGTCGTGAGAGACTTGTTCCACCAAGTCCATCTTGGCGCCGGGCACGCTGCAGATGGGCCGGTTCCAGTTGTCTCGAATCCTCATGTACAAGTTCCTGGTGTAGAAGTTCTCAAAATCCTGATACAAGGGGACGAAGTCCTGTGGAGGGAAAAACAAGGCGTCACAACCTCTCCACCTTATGACGGCACATAAAAGGCCCCATTTTCCCCGCACCACCCAGAAAGGCGTCTGTATTGCCACCCGCGGTGTAAAATTATGGAATCTTTTATGTATAGAGATTAAACAATTATCAAACTTAATATAGTTTTAAAAAATATGTATATAAAGAGCTGATTCTGGCGAGCTACGAGGTTTTGTCATGAGAGGGCTTGTGGGTTATGGTGTTTTATTGGTGGAGGGGAAACAGTCTGTGTAAACTGTCACTGTTTGGTTATTTGGGTGTAGGAAAGAACAACAGGGACGTAAATTAAGAAAAAAGAAAAAAATTATCAACTTTTTATTGTAATCTTTTGTGTGATTTGTAACGATAATGATGTAAAGGGGTAGGATTAAAAAAGTTATACTTCTGCTTAGCCCCTTTTTGAACATATAACGCACATATTGTAAAATTAGTGTGTCGAGTGATCTCTGGATTACTCATTTCGATGAGTGTCTCTCTCTCTTTTTTTTAATTCATTTTGTTTCATGTTTTATTTTTTGTACATGTTCTGAAATAAAATAAAATAAAAATTAAATTAAATTAAAAAATTAATAAAATGTAACTTTTTCCTTGCATTTTCGGTGTCAGTTTACGCGACAACGGCGCTCGGGGGTCATAGAAAATGCGACTTTTCACTTGAAACATTGAGTAAACAGGCCCAAAGTCGAATGTAAATGCAGTTTATACCCTCTGCTCCTCGCGCTCGCGGGCCACGTGGCACTTCTCGATGTTCCAGTGCCGGAGGAAGTCTCGGAGGTAGCCGAAGATGGTGAGGATGCCGTAGCCCATGTAGGTGAGCACGGCGACCAGCAGGGGAGTCTGCTCGAAGGACTCCGAGAAAGGCTTCTTGTACAGGCTGGAGTTATGAGGGACATTCTGGTTCTGGGGGGGGGGAGAGGACGACAAAAGCAGTTACAATTAGACCTGGGAAAATATAAAAGGAGCAATTTCTTTACAGCTGCAGAGCAAAGCAAAAAGATCAATCTTTACAAGGCGAAGATTTACCCGCCATGCAAGTGGCTTGCCTTTAAAAGGTAATGGTTTATCTATACCCCAGATCTGTTTACTCATTAAATCTGCCACACCAGGCAGCCCAATAAACCCGTGACGGAAAGCAGACCAGTATTTCAACCCGTCTTTTTCATGGGAAGTGGCTGGAAAGACCGTCAGAGGCTACAACAAGCGCACACATTCATACAAACCGAGATGCTTCTAACGCCCTCCTCTTCTAATTAATTTAATTTTATGAGGAGAAATTGTTGATTTTGGCCGATAGGACGATAGAAACGCGGCGTCAGAATAGCTGCACAAAAATTCCCAGAAAATAGCAACCACATTTGGAGCTCGAGTGTGTGACTCGAAAAGTCAACACAACACCGACAAGGGCGGCCACTCACTGCAGACTGTGCCCTGCAGCTTAGCAACCACACCTCATGTGACCAGTCATGCTCCTCCAAGAAATACCTTCGACACAGGGAACAGGAGAGCAACCGAGTGCGTCTGTGTGTGTGTGTGTGTGTGTGTGTGTGTTTAAAACCAGTCGAACTGGTCTGCCTCATTGTCAGACCAGTGGCCTAGCAGCGGACGTGACACACGGTCACATTCAAGCACACACTGCTCAACCGCGATGCCTCCCCCAGCAGCTAAATTCAGCCCGTTTGACGTCATATTTGCTTAAATTTTTAATACCGCCGGACAAACGGCGGTGAGAAGAGGTAGCCTTGTGCGGCTGGTTGATTGCTGGAATTCCCAGGGTCTGCCTCACAGGATCTCCCAAACAACAGCAGAGTGAAGATCTGCTCTTTCGCATGCCGACTTCGCAGCTCAATAGACTGATCATATTACACCGTATACACAATAACATCATGTAAACACACGGTGTGTGTTTCATCCAAGTCGGACTCTTCCATACGAAATACTGAATCGATACTGTTTTGTTTTTTTGCTCAGATTGTATTGACACCATCTTCCCAGCATGCTCCAATGCTGCTTTTAACCATTTCCTCGATATTTCCCACAGAGATCACAGCCGGCTGAATAGGGATTGATCCATTTTTCAGCAACACTGATCTGTTGAATGAGACCCAGGCTTACTGTGAAAGGATTGAAACTGTCATCTTGAGGGGAGCTATACCCCAGTTTGAAGGGTCGTAGGTGCAGGAAAACTAGCTTTCCAGCTTTTCTTTCCTTCGAGGATTTAAGGTTAATCTTTTAGGAAGTATGCCGCAAGGGGCTGCACAATATATTGTGAATTTATCCTTGCACATTAAATATAATAACAACAATCTGTCTAAAATGCACCAAAGGTTGTTTCAGTTCAACAAGCATTCATGCACTAGAAATTAACAGCAAACAAGTTGCAGAAATTTTACTAATTGAGAAGTGATATTGATAGGACAGCCTGATGAATTTGATACCTGGTGGCCACAAGGGGAGGAATCAAACATGAAAATCAAGGGAAAATGACCAACGACAAAAAAAAAACAAGCTTCTGAGAAGCGGTTGGTGGAGCTTCTGATGGAAAAAACAAAAAAACACCTAATATACTGATAACATGACCACACTTTTATGCTCACTGCAAAAAGAAATAATCTGAAAGACGTGGAAGTCAAACATGGCATCAATGTAAAGTCTGAAATTTGATGCCAACGCTTTTTTCTCATTTCCACATGGCGGTTCTGCACAATCTGGACTGGATCGTGTTGCTTGCTATGTCCTGAAACCATCTGCAGATCAGCTCCACACTATGGAACGTGATGGTATCCTGTCAAGTTAAACCAAAGCAGCAAGGAGAGGAAAACCGCTCAAACAAAACAAAGACACATGTGTACAACCCCTCCTACACACACACACACACACACACACACACACACACACACACACACACACACACACACACACACACACACACACACACACACACAAGACAAAGACACACACACACTTCAGGGGTTTTCATTCCAGTCTTGGAGGGGCCACACCCATCAGAGCCCTTCATAGTGACATTCCTCGTCAGGAGACTCTAATAACACAACAGGATCCTGGAGTGTGTAAACACACACACACACACACACACACACACACACACACACACACGCACACACACACACGCACACGCACACGCACACACGCCCACACACACACACAGTGTAAAGTTACAGGAAAAAGAAGTCACCACTACAATCAGCCCTGATCAGGTGGCATGTCACACTAAAAGAGCCTGAAGCACAAAAGTTACATTACTTTTCACACATGCTACTGAGCTCAGTATGAAGCTAAAGACACCAATGATCAGTTTTAAAAAATAATAATAATAATAACTGAAATCCCAGAAAGAGCCACAAGCTGGCTGTAGGGGTGTAAACACATGTTAAACTGTGACTTCATGTCGCTATAATTGAGTAAATCCGCTCTAATTTCATTAAAACAGACACTTTCTGAAAGGCGCCGTCAGTCAGTCTAACAACACCGGCTCGATAAACAAACAGTACGAAGCCGCAGGAAGGAACCGGAGACGAACGGAGACCGGCGGGACCCGGCGCGGCTCGTTCCCGGCCCTCCCCGGTGGAGCCTAGCCCGGCCCGGGGCCTCACCTTCTCTCTGGGGCGGCGGTACTTGTGGGGCCGCTGGTACTGGCCGTGGCTCTTCACGAAGCCATTTTTGCTGGCCCTGATGCCGTTCGGGGTCCGCTGACAGCCGTCCCCACTCAGCAGCTTGTTGGCGGAGCTCTCCGTCATCTTGGTTGTGGGAGACGTCGCGGTACGAAGCGGCTGAACTTGTGTAATGTGAAGTCATGAACCGCCGCGCGAGGAGGAGAGGAATACGGATCTGAACGCCCACTCTGCGCCTACCGCAAGCCCCGCCCACTCCGCGTTCCTATTGGCTGCCTCAAAACTCCGACACCAAGATCGTCTATTCAGAACGAACAGAGAAGAGGGTGATGGAGGCTTTGACTATTCGACGAGGAAAAAAATAGATATATTTATTTGTTACTACTTCTTTCATCGACACAATAAACAATGCTACTTATTCATCATGTAATAACAATAAAAAAGCGCTTAATTTTCTCCAAATTTATCTTGCACAAATAAAACAACCCACAAATCAAACAGCCATTGTTTATTAAGACACACTTTTAGTTTAAGAAGAAGAGGTACTGAAAGTGACAATGGGGGCTTGCAAAGTAGTAATATTCGTCTTATCGAGACTCCCAAGGAGTCTCATTAGATTATTGTGAAAATAAGTCGGTAGTATGGCTGGGAAACTGAAAAAAAAAAAAAAAGGACTGAGGAAGTTTGTGGGACTTAATTATGATACAAAGTGAGAGCTCTTCCCCTGCCTTCCTTTCTCTGTTTGGACGTCAGTCTTGCCTCTGTTCTGTGTGGGACGTCCTAAAGCTCAGCCCTGGAAGTGACCCCTAATAACCTCCGTGCAGGCTCAGCTGAGTGGGCTTTTCCACTGACGCTGCCTCTCACCTGAGAGGAGTGGATGGAAAACAAGGGCCAAAGTTTCCTCCAAGGTGCCTTCAACGGCAGAGCCACGCTGCTTCAGTGTTTATGAAGTAGTTTCTGTATTTGAGGAGAGGTTAAAAACTCCACAGTGATGTTTTATCGGTTGGGAAATAAAGATTAGAACCACTGATCAGATGACAGCAAAAGACAAAAGATGTCCCTGAGCAAAGTTTCCCATTTTTTTCTGGAAAAGTGACAAACTAATGTGAACATTTTCCCAGGGACTGAGGCGACAAGTACAGGAAGCAGTTTTTTTGCGTCTCTAATTGTATGTGTTGCAACTGCTTTGTTATTTCCTGGTGATCTTGTGCTTCTCTGGGATTGGCCCCGTGATGGACTGGTGACCCGTCCAGGCTGTAAAACCTTCATCATTCAATCATTTCAGATGTGACGTGACTCTGCCTTGCCCTGAGAAGGCAAATAAAAAAGAAAAATAAACAAAGTGTCTGATAAGTTATGCAATCCAGGCAATTCCCAGCATTGATGTGTTGTGAACACATGAAGGAAGAAGATCTCGGCGATGGTAGTGAGTACAGCAACAATAGAGCTTCCTGTCCTGGAGGCCTGCCTGAACTTCTGTGTTCTACTTCCCGGTTGCATCCTGTTTGGTGAAACGCAGCCATCAGCACTGGTCCTGTTCTGCTCTTTATGTTTCTCTGGTGCCAAATGATGTCTTGCATAATACTTCACCTCCTCTCATCCTGTTGGGGAGTTATTTTCATCCCCCATTCCTCCTCACAGCCTTCTAGATGGCACTGTTGGGCTACAGACAGTTTGAGTCTTGGGTAAAAGTGTTTATGGTGTGGTTTCACCAGTGTCACATCCATGATTAAGACGCCGGCGATAACATCTGATGATTCAGTTTCCTCTAATCAATGTTTAACCCTTCTTTCAAGGCGGTGACCTTCAGTGTGGAATAATGAGACGTCAGTCTGGCCAGCCCTCACTATAATGTGCGCAAAGACAGTTTAGCACCCATCCAATCCAAACCTGAAAGAGGTGATAAGGACCCTGCTTTAATAGGATCAGAGGCAGGGTTGAAAGGAAAGTGGGGCTGCTTTCATTAATGCAGACACTCCAAGAAGTTTCAATAATACTGTGATCATCCCCCTTTCTTCTCTTCTTGACGTGATCATTAATTGTTAGTAATTAGCACTTTTTGCTCTCAGAGGGGAAATAATAGGAAAAGTCGGTACAACGGCAGCAATAATCTAAACAGTATAAATCACTGACATTATATAAAATGGGATAATCTCACAGCAACAGTCCTGTGTTACTGAATTGGGGACTGTTATCCTTTGTGTGTCAATAATTATTCTACACTTTCCTCTATACTTTATTTTCTATCAAAAGTTCTTTCTGTGTTCAACAAGATGTTCAGATCACACAACTATATCCATTGCCGCAATTAACAGCTTCATACAGGAGCACAGAGACAATCCATCTGGAGTTATTCAAGACCTCCGATATTGAGTTGTTTCAGTCTGCATTGCTGAGCAATGTCCAAGAATAGGTTTATCAATAGGCTGAAATCTGTGGCACCAGGGTCACCACTCAGTGTTCTGTCCATAAACTGTATGTATGAATATATCCCTGTACACCAGGGGTGTCAAACGCAAGGCTCGTGGGGCAAAACCAACAGGCAAGAGGCTCCAATCTGGACCGACGAACTAACAACAACTTTACACTTAAAGACGATTCATTACATTGATATGCATTGAAAGCAAGTTAATGGCTCTTATGTGTCATTACAAAATCATTAAACATGTCTAAAGATCTCTGGATAGAAGCAGCCTTATAAAGTTTATTTTAAAAGCACGTTTAGCATCACATCTACCACTCAGCAAAGTAAAACACAGATACAATTTTAAATTAGAGGCAATATATGAGTTTCCTTTTTGTTCTTCTCTTTTTTTTTTTTTCTGTGTTGGTTTTTATCTTCAATAATAATGTTGTTTGTCATTGATCTACAAATTTTCATTAAGCTCATTTCAAAATAAAGAAAGGGAATTGGGTGAAAAGGTATTAAAGCCACGCTCTCTCTCTCTGTCAGATGAAGACCTGGGCCGAGGCATCAATCAGCCACTGGCTCGGAAACATCCCGGAGCTGTGGAACAGCACTCCCACCAACAGTCGGTCAGGCCCTGTCGCAGGTGTGCAGCCTGACTGACACAACCATTAGAGATTGTTACACCTGTCTAAATCCTCCCTCTGTAAAAGATTATCCGCGGAGGGAGCCACTGGAGGAGAGGACGGCCTCGCCTCTCTGGAAGCCAGGTGAGGCGGGCAGCACTGACAGGTGGACTGTTTCCCAGAGAGCGGCCCACATAATGATGAGTGAGTTCTGGCCTGAATATGCACAGTTGAGGAACTAATGATAAGAGAGTGATTGAGTGACGGAGGAGAGACGGGCTGCTCAGGTGTGCTTGTAGTGGATGCCAGTTTGACAGGTTCAATTTATTGACTGTGGGCTTTGCACTCTGCACACACACACATACTCACTATGAATTCACACCGTGCATTCGCCCAGCGGGTTATTATGCATGCGGAGGGAATCCGCAGATTGATATAAGTCAGATCTCATAGAGCTGGAGGTTAATACAGACCAAGAAAATACATTTTCAAGCAATTCAATATTACTTGATTATGTGTGAGCACCAACATGGATAAATGGATGGATGGATGGATGGATGGATGAATGGATGGATGAATGGATGGATATGTCACCGTTTAATATATGCCACATGACCAATCATACAAATAAAGTAAGTGGGACATATAGTCTAAAATATACGGTACACAAATTCACACCTTTGGACAATTGTAAGGTCATAATATGAGCCTGAACGTGGACGACATGGAGAACATGCAAACTCCACGCAGAGAGGCTCGAGCTCACGACCTTTCCACTTTGAGGAGAAGGTCATTAACCACTACGCCACAAAGAAAACCAAGGAAATACCTTTAAGCCATTAGTCCAAATTCAAATTAAAAAAAAAGGTGGTATTTTATCTGTTTTTCAGCATTTCTTTTCTTTAAAAAAAAAACATGAATATCCACAGTGTTTAAAATAATGCATGGAAAGTAATCCATTACTCTAAAGCTGTACTGTCTGCATGTCGGTGGCTTACGCCAGTTGAATGTTGCTGCTCCTTTTTGTCTCATTCGTTCATAAATCTGTTTTAATTTATCATAAGTCTTTCAAGAACAGCTGTCATGACTGTTCCCCTTGATTGCCTGCCTCTAAAAGAACAAACGTGACATGTGTGAGCCACCGTTTGACTTCCAGCTAACCTCAGTGGTTGACAATGTTTTTGTAGCACGCCCAGTTCTAGAAATACCAACATTTCCAGGAGAAAAAAAAAATAGATTATAATTTTTTTTTTTATAAATAAATAATGATAATAATACAGAATATAGTGATGTTTGAACACAATAACACTGGATATCCAACTCAATTCAATTTTATTTCTACAGTGCTGTCATTTTAAGGGACTTTTACATAGAAGAAACTCAACAAGAGCAAATATAGGAGATGTTGCAAAAGAAAAACTCCTATTTAACAGGAAGAATGGTGCAAATACAAATATAGATAGTGGAGAGGTATTCAAGTCAATGGTTCAGCGAGGGCGTGGGATTTCAAGACTACCAAAACTGCTTCGATGTTTCTTTTCGACTTTGACTTTCTTTACTTGTTTATGTAATTTATCACTAAAAGTTTAATCAGATTCCAGATAAATCAGTGATATTCTGATATCTTGGGCATGAAGGTCCAATCGTGTGCAGGAAATATCAGTTATTGTTAATCGTGGTCTAAAGTAGTTGGCATTAAAACACTTTTAGACCCTTAAAAAGCTCATTCCACAGAGAAATATGGACAAACTTTATCAAAGTTGTGAAAACCCTCTTGGAAAGACGTGGCTGGCCTTGGCATCTAATCGCTCAGCAAAAGAAATGGAAGCCGTGATTTCCATGGACGTGGGCTTGTTTATTCAATGAAATGAAAGGACCACCTCTGTTACAGTGCCGGCGAGAACAAATCTCCCGTCGGGAGATAAGACCTCTCTCTCCGGCCAGCGTCTTTGACAGGTCAAAAGCAGCGGTTGGGGGGGGGGGGGCATTTATCACCAAACTTATTGCTCTGCTGCCACCGAGGGGAGGGAGAAGAGGGGACATGTCTGAACAGAGGCATCACAAAATAAACCAAGCTATCCTCCATCAAGTCCAAAGTAGTGGAAAGACGCTCCGTGGCAACAACTCAATATTGTTTATTATTTCTGGGTTTGCTTCCTCGCGAGGCAGAGATAAGAGCTATCCATCACGGGGGGGGGGGGCTCAGTCTGCCACCCGATGTTTCCATTATGGCTGCGCTCAACGTGTTCGCCGTTTACACTGAGCAGGCCCCACAAAGGCACCGCCAAAGAACCAATTTCCTCTCACCTTCATGAATAAGGAATCTCATTCATCTTCCTCTGAGCACATTCATAAAGGCGGACCAGAGCTGAGTGGAGGCCCATTATCCAGCTGTCTGCAGCACTTCGGCGGCGGTCTGAGGAAAGAAGGAAGCACACCTACCCTAGAGTCTGAAGTGACGCTTGTGTTTTAAAAACATTTAGCCCTCTCGACGCTCCAGCCATCACGACTCGCCCCGCGGTTCAGTCACCCCAAGCGAGCGCGTGTCACATTGATTTCCTCACACTGACACCTCATACGGGGCCCCCTCACAAATAAATTCCCCCACCGTCTTGGAATCACCCCACACCGGTGGCGGAGTGACTTTCCATCCGTCCGTTCTTTCAGCGGCTCGTTCGGGCCCAGCTTGAGCGTGTGCATGTTGTAAAGCTGGAGAACATGCATGATCGTGTCCGGCACTTTTGTTCGGACGGCGGAGCGACACGAACCAACGGAAAGTGAGGAAGAAGAAGAAATCGCATCAGAGCCACGCTCTTCGGCTCGGGAGTCATGCTTCGGCGCTGTTCACGCTCCGGCCCTTCTCCGGGTAGAGACGTCTCCTCCCCACAAGAGTACAGGTCAACGCTAAATCACATCAGAGCCGCTTTTCCTGTGAGTGAGGGATTAATGAGTTTTGTTCCTCACTTTGGAGTCGGCGTCGGTTTGCTTCATGGTGGTTTTCACTCAAAGGCGTGTCGAGTCCAATCACCAGCAGTGAAAAGGAAGAAATTAAAGCTACTCTCCGTGAAGCTTCTATACGACTCACATCTTGGCTGGCTGGTAGTCCGACAGCTCAGACGTGTCAATGTTCATTAGTTATCACTGTTGGTATCTTAAAGTTCCTGGGTTCACCATTTCCCACAGCTTGAACCGCATGGAACCCAAACTATCGCGTGGTCAGAACTGCTTTATCTCTCTTTTTCTGGTTGATTGTTGGACTTCCTAAACCAGGGTGTCAAACACATTTTAGTTCAGGGGCTATATTCAGCCCATCTTGGGAGATCTGGACCAGTAAAATATTACCATAATAACTTTAAGATTTAACCTTTAACTATTTTCTTTATTGTAGGTCACGGAGAAGGTGTTTGTCAGTTAAAATCCGATGGGAGGTTCTTTATATCTTCAATGGGTATTGATCTTTTGACATAGACTTGACCAGCAAACACAAAAGTTGATGGTTCAGTCTCAACCCTCGGTCAAACTGTCTCTTGCTTCATAATGATGAAAGTAACACCTCGAGAGCTTCCCGGGTGAACCACGCTCCCCCTCCTGCGTCAATACTACTTAAAAACTCATTTCTTGGACTCTTGTAAAAAGACTCGCCATAAAACACGACAATCAAGTACCCGAACGCAGTTCTAATACGTCGGGCCATAACTACTAACTACATGCCCACGGAAGAAAACATAAATCTGGTGCATATAGCGACTGTCTGGGTCCCGTTCAGGCCTGAGTGAGAGACTGTGTGGCGCCGACATTTTTTGAAGTGCGCTGGGCTGTTTAATGCTGCACTGATTATTTCCCAAAGCACCGGAAAATAAAAACTGTCGGGCAGCATAAATCATAATTAATTGTAATTAATGGAACCAGTTTGGGTGTAATCATCGCATAAATCGGAGAGCACAAGAAGGAAAATAAATAAATAAAGCATCACACTTTATAATTGATGGCTTCTCTGAATGCATTTCAGGCATTTAATCATCTATGTAAATTGGCTGCATTACTCAGGAAATGATTAAAATAATGGAAGTTAACTATGAGCAAACTATAGCAATTACAAAACTAATCGACTTCCCACTGCAGTGGGAAAGTTTAAACAACTCGAAATACAGCTGAAAAGAGCAGGCGGGGAGTGAACGCTGCATCTCATTTCAGGAAAACCGAGTCCAGAAGAAACACAAAATGCCGTCAGTTATACACGCTATATGAAAATTTATTCCATCGGTATTAATGTACAAGAATTATAGAGCTGGTTTGCGTCACACCTCTCATACTGCTGTATGAAAATCTGACCGCTCACAAATACACCGGGGAGCTTAAATAAAACACAGCAAGGAGAAATTAAGAGGAAAACTGTGAATATTGACCTGCTGCTGTTGAAGGGAAATCTGGAAATTTCTAGTATTGCATGTAAGAAATAAAAACAAACAAACAAAATAATTCAAGGGTCAGAATATGGACAAAATGAGCAGATGCACATTTATTTTACTTTGACTTACATTAGATAAAGCTAAGAGGGGGAAACATTTTTTACAGTCACTTCTTCGTAGTAAAGACAAAAATATATATATAAAAAAAAAAGGTCACTCTTGACAGCGACACGGATGTTGGTAGGCCCTGGGCTCTCACTCCTTCCTGCGCTTCTTGTCGTGGTAGTCATCCTTGGAGCGGTTGCTGGTAGACGGCCTCTTGGAGCCGCCGTGCTGCTTGGCCTGCTCCAAGAACTTGTCCAGACCGAAGGGATCTTCCTCAAACTGCACCGGCCCCTCCCGCCGCTGTGTGTGGTCGGCGCCGGAGAACTCTTTATCCGGGGCGAACCTAATAGAAGAAATATTTATTATTACATTAACAAATGCTTGTGAGCACAACAATTTGTTCCGTTTTGGCACTGTTCCACTAGTGCCTACTCAACCCGACTCGACTCAGTTTCATTTGTTTTCCATTACTACAAAGTCTCACCACAGCGCGGGCGAAGTCATCAGTTTTTCTATGTTGTGCACAAGTAAACACCGCAATAGAATCTGTATTTACTCATGCAGCGCGAACATGGATTTGGAAGGCTGGAGTTACAAGTCTGCGTTGGATATCAGCTCAATTTATTAATATTACAAAATGTGGAATGATACAATCGTGCTTTATTTTCAAGATGTGCTTCACTGTCCGGTGTTTCGGTTTAACTGGTGCTCCTGTTAACTGGTGACCTATTTCTGCCACCAGCAGTTGAGCAGCAGCCGATAGAAATGGTACAATTCTCTAAACTATAATTGAAATGCGATTAACATATAATTAACATAACACGATAATTAACATATGCTGCGACAAAGGACGCAGGTCACTCGTTAACAGGCAAAGAAACGTTGTTGCTCCACGGAGCTGCTTTCTGTGCGTCTGTTTGAAAGCGTTCTTCTTGAGATCTAGTTTTCAAAACTGGGGTGAACGAGCTGTCGTGCCGACTCATCTGTATCCTCACGCGCCGCCTCGTCAGCGGCCTGCCGACTGCCAACGTGACATTTTGTACTCGCTTGGAACCAGGAGGTACCACAATATTATCTGGTATTACTAAGTACGGGACACGAAGTGGAAAGCCCAAAAAGTCGAGCCGGGCCACGTAGGTACTAGTGGAGAAGCGACATTTCTGGAACATTTGCTGGAGTGAAAAACTGTGTTGGAACGTCGTGTTTTGGGCGTTGGTGCAACGCCCCGTGGTCGTTCCTAGAGAACAATAACAAGCTAGTGACGAAGCATATGGGACAGGTTCTACTCGGTTAACGAAGTGAAGTACTGCTGCCTCGAGGCTCGCCGCTCTGGCTGGGACTTCACGTGCACACTAAACAATACAACGACTTGTTGTGCAGCTTTGATACTAGATGTTCTTTTAATACAAGAGTTTAACTCACGTGGAGAATAAACTTTAGTATTGAAAAATATTTCAAGACTTTTGTCCCACTAAATTTAAAAATGATGAAAAACTCACCAAAATAAAACATTGCACATCTTAAAAGTCCCATATTATGCAGTTTTTCAACAATTTCACATTGTTGTCAGAGGTCCAACAATATTGGATTCAAAGTGTATCATGAGGTACAGATGATGCGAATAAACAGCAAGCAGAAGATCTGCGTCATACCTGTTGTTGCTCATGAGTGTGTCAAAGTCGTCCGTATAAGCGTCTTTGTCAATGTTTTTGCTGGGCCGGTAGATGTTGGAGGCCATGTCTCTGCCACCACGGAACGGCTGGTCGTACACGTTGTACATCTCGTCCTCGCCGCCAGCAAAGCCGCTGTCCATGCCCTGAGGAACACAACATTTACATAGCTTTACTCAAATGTTTACTTTGGAGAAGGTGGATTTGTCGGCGAAAAGGCCATTTGAATATTTTCTCTCTCTGTACGTTACTGTTCTTGTTTTGGCAAATTGCCTTACCAAGTGTTTCCAAATTAAATAAAAAAGCTATAAAGAGTGTTTCCTCTACACTTACAGTAGCTCCAGTTTGATATATGGACATTACCATGTGGAGACATGGAACATAAATTTGACATGAGTATTGAAGATTTGCAATTTACATCATTTCTCAACATTGAGATTTTTGAGCAGAAAGACATTAATATAGATACACTTAATACCTAATACGACCTTGAGGTGTGTCTGCAAAGAGAACATTATATAATAGATTGGAATCCTATCCTGGTCAAATGTTAAAGGGGTCATATTATCCAGGTTTTCAACACTTTCAAATGGTCTCGTTGGTCGAAAAACATCGTATTCAAAGTTTATTGGCCCCAAACCAGATTTTTCTGGATTATCAGCCATTTAACATTGGATCATAGGAGTTGCATTCAGAATCTGCTGTGTCTGTGTGAACTGGACTGGCTCCGTCTACACATACCCATCTTGGGAAGAGGAGGAAGTACTTCCTCTGGTGGTGCCATGTGTCAGAGCAGAGCTGCCTGATTGTGGGAGGGTCGAGGGGAGGGCCTGCCTTAATTGGGATTGGCTAAACCCCTGATGACACTATATAGGGTTTGATTTCTGATTGGCTGGTTGGAGCAACACTCTTTATAAAAAAAAATATAAAACAAGCCAGAGAGAGAGGACAGACTTTCTTCACTTCTGGGGCATCGGATGCACCAATCCACAAATTTTCACTTCCAATCCGATCCAGAGACCTGAATTTGAATATCTGCCGATACCGATACTATTCTGATACCAGAGTTCTGTTTGCTTCAATATTGTTAATTATATATGAGGCTGTAATAAACTCCTCTCTACAGGAAAGTATGAAATGTACTAATGTATGCTTCCAAAAGGCTAAACTTGAGGTTAGTATAGGGTCAGAAAAGGAAGCAGTACAAACTATTTTTGCTCAATTTGAACAATGACATCACGTAGACCCCCACGGTCTACGTGATGTCATCATCTCAGAAACTTGTTATATCTTTAAAACTTTAGAATCCCTTTATTAATCCCGGGGAAAATTCTTGAGCAACGCAGCCGTAAACTGTGGATAACTGTTGATAATATTTTCACAAATTAAAACTTCGGATTTCATGCTCTCAAACAAAGCGACTATCAATTGATTCCGATTGCTAAATAAAAGAGGATAACCATGTGACACTGAGTACCAACCTTGCTCTGGTTAAATAGTCGCTGGTCATACTGAGCTTCGCTGGATGAACGAGGGTTTGGTTTGCCCAAAGCGATGATCTCGCTGATGTCTCGGTCCTGATCTCTCTGCAGCTTCGACCTAAAACACAAACAACAGATTAGCAAGATGTTTCCTGGACATGTCGAAAAAAGAGAAGAACAAAAGTTTTAATACTAAAAATATAGTAAGAATATCCACAATGAGTTCAGGTTTGTTAACATCAGAACTGAGAAATTCAAAATGTATTTTCTCCTGAAATATGTGTCTTAAGTCTTGAAGTCACCAAGAAAACTTCAATCATCTTGATTGTCCTTCGGCAAACTACCATCTCAAAGTTAAGTGAAAGGTAATTTGAAGATAACAAGGCCTCTGCTTCCTGACAGATGGAAGTGTGATTGTAATGAGCTCTCCTCTGAATTCCACTTTCTCTGCTCTTCCGGGGACGCTCAACTCCACCAAACGACAGAGACGCAAATCACAAACACCCACCGATCGGACCAGGAGCTGGCCGATGCATTTGTTCAGTATTACTACCGGCCTTATGAAGCAGTGTGACTGTGTGTATGTGTGTGTGTGTAAAGTGCGTTTCCAGCACCTCTTATCAGGAGCCGCCCTGGAAATGTTCCTGTCATGTTGCCTTTCTTTCCGTCTATCATGGCGGATCTCGTCACGCTCCCTGGCCTCACCGTCCTCGCCACCTGCAGGGTGGGACACAGGGAATAGAGAGAGTGGAGAAGGGAGGGTTGTAAAGACACAGAGAGGAGTTTTTAAGAAAAGTAAGAGAAACCACAAAGGGCTGGAGAAAGAGGCCCTGTTTACACGGCAACATTTCAAGTGAAAATGCACAATTTTTGCATTTATGTTTTTTAAAAAAAAGTTTGGCATTGACCTTAATGTGAAGCAAACACTATGTGTCTTTAGATTGGGTTCATTTGAATTTAGTTTGACAGAACCTAGAGAGTATCATCTGGTTTAAGTGTGGTTATATGACCAAATCCTTCCTGAATCGAAAACTGTTCCTGAAAAGCGAGTCGACCAGTGAGGAAGTGGAAAAACATCATTTCACAGCTTACTGGACCCGTCAACACGGGCGTGGTGAGAAATGCTGTCATCACTTATGCCAGTCATGTTCCAGATTCGGAAACGGCGACAGCACTGATAAGAGAGTCAGCTTGACTTAAATATAAAACCACCAATACCCTTGAATACTACAAACAACATTAAATAAGCTTCACCCTGGCTCCTGTATCCAGGACTCACCTTTATCCCCGTGACTTTTGATTCCCGCCCTTCGGTCTCGGGCCATTTGGGCCAGCTCCCTCAGTTTTTCCTCCTTCTTCTCTTTCTCTTTCTGAGCCATCTTCTTCTCAACCTGGGCTCGCATCTCCACAGCCTCTCTGGCCTGAAAGTACAAAACAAGTGTTCCAAATGTGAGCTAATCTAAATCGAGGCGTTTCTAAAAATGCATGACCAGTCAGTCACACGTTACCTTTCTATCAGCGATATAAAGAGCCTCAGCCAGCTTGGCGAAGTTCTCGTTGATGTGTACGGTTTGTAGGCCTCTTCCATCAGCAGCCAGACGTTTGTCCAGAGGGATGGTGTAACCCTGAGAGGAGAAACGCAAAAGTGCTTCCAATTATGGTTGTGTGCGTGTTATATTCACGTTCTGACAACATGATTGAATCAGGTCATTCAGGCCCCATTCACACTTTTCAGATGAGATCGCACCATTTTTGCACCAGAAAAGTTTGACATTCACACAGCAACGTTTTATAAAAAATGGCCGTTACAGGTCTCTGCTCTCACATGCCAATCAATTTCCTTTACATTAACCCACCATTGGCTCTTTTCCACAAATTTCTCCTCAACCTTGCACGACTTGACTCTACTCACTTTTGACTTTTTTCCACATGTTGGTCCCTACTACCAGGTATATTTATGGTACCTGCTCGACCAAGGTTCCAATCGAGCTAAGATGAGTAGACAATGTGACGTCGGCAGGCCGCTGGTTGACCGGCGCATCATGACACAGATGAGTCAATGGGCGGCTCATTCAAAGCGTCATTTTTTAAACCCGAACACAACAAAAAAAGTTAAGCATGGAAAGAACCCCTGTGGAGCAGCAACGGTGTGCATGCCTTTTTTTGTGTGGTGGTTGACCTGAGAATTCAGAGGGAGCTTGACGGAGCGACCCGCTACGAGTATCGCCAGGTCTCCAAGCTGTGGTGTTTTGGATTAACTGGTTCCCCTGTTAACTGGTGACTGACTTTCTCAAGCGTCCTTTTCACAGATGTTAAAAGCTCGACCAAAATTCGCAGCTGTCCTGGAGAACGCTGTTTAACCACATTTCCATTTAAGTTTAAAGGATCATGCCGTTTGTTTGCATTATTTCAACACCAGCTGCTACTAATGACTTGTGGCAGAAATCGCCATTTAACAGGGGCACCAGTGAAGCTGAAACACTGAAGCGTCATATCGGGGGTGATTACTTGTGCACGACGGGGAAAGCTCTGATGACTCTGCCCAGTGCCACATGCGTTGTTAAGATGAATAGGAGCCAGGTCAGAAGAAAACACTGTGGACTTCCATAAAAGTCATGTGGCTTTACCTTTGCATTCTTCCAGTTCGAAATGCATGGAGGGATCTTCCACTCCTGCTGCTCCTTGACCGTCATCTACAACAAAGAGAGACACGCTATCAGCCAGTGTCAAAGCTATTCAATCTGAACATACAATACCAGTTCAAATGCTTGAATGAAGAACATCGACCTCTAAGTACCTTTCTGCTTGGGGAGTGCATGACAGGGGCGGGTGGGGATGGAGGCCCTCTGGGAATCTTCTTGTTGATCCTGAAACACGATTAAAACACGTTATGAAGCTTTAACCGAGGATCATCATGGCTTCACTGTGAAATAATCCAAAACATCTTTGAATAAATTTTAACCGTTTATCTGAACCTGTGATCGACAGATTTTTAAAGGAGAAAACTCATCAAAGCCAACTCAAATGTTCCGAATCATCTTTTATCACACTTTCAAGTGCCATCACGCTCCTCCACACTTTCCCCCCATTTGGGTGGAACATTAAGTAATAGCCAAAGGAAATCTAGCAGAACCCCAAATGGACGTCATTACAAAACAAAAGGGCATCAGAACACCACGAGAAACTTCAGCACTAACTTTAGTTTGAAGGGGAAAGCGAAGAAAAACCTCTTTGAAAAGAAAAATCTGACAAATTCTAATTTACATTTAATAATCCCTGTAATGAAGTGGAGTGGTTGTCAGCCATGCATTAAAGCTGCTGTGATGGAGGAATGATTACTTACTTGAATCGAGGTGGCTCCATGGGGTCCTTCTGCATTTCCACCATGCGGATGACTCTCTGTTTGGCCCCGGAATTAAAAGCCACCCCCTGCTGGGATGGTGTGTATCTTGAAGGGAGAGAAAAATGAAACAAGAGATGAACTAATGGCACACAGATATATATTTACTGGGCTGACAACGTTGCTGACAAAGGTTAAATCATGAAGAGTTTTGTTAAAACACTCGGGTAAGAAGGCAATAAACAAGAGGTCTCAAACTCAGATCCTGGAGGGCCGCAGCCCTGCATGTTTTCAATGTCTCCTTCCTTTAACACACCTGAATATGGACAGATGGTTCATCACCACATTCAGCACAAAGCCAGATAGCGAGCCGCTCATTGCAATCAGCCGCGTTGAAGCAGGGAGACGTGGAAAACATGCAGGGCTGCGGCCCTAGAGGAACTGAGTTTGAGACCCCTGCATAAAACCCTTACAGGTGTCTTTCTATTGAGGTGACTGAACTGATTGAAAATTCAGCCACCTTGAACCCTAAAACTACACAAGAAAAAAACAAACATGCATGCAAAAGATGTTTTTTCCCCCCCATAGTAATGGTTAAAAGATTTTTAAATTTAACAAACACATATTATGTGTGCATTTCTACATGTTGGTGCTAATAATCTATCACTGATACGTACCGGATGTATTGTGCCGGAGCTTGTTTATCTGCAGCTCTCACTGGCATAGCAGCAGCAATCTTCTGGGAGACTTGCTTATCCAGGGCAGCACGGGTCTTCTCAGTCAGCTACAAAACAAACAAAAACAACTCATTAAACTTTTGACTGTGACTTTCCCTCAAATGACAATCTTGTAAGAAACGGGTAAAACATGTTCTCAGAATAATGATTAGCCCAAACAAAGATATTTAAAAATAGTGAGTTATTGACTCCCTAAAACAATAATTTGTACAAAAATGTAGCAGTTGTGACTTTGAACAAAAGTCTCAAAATGCATTCAATCAATCAAAGAGCAAAAGAATATTGTGAGATGTGTTATAAACTGTGAAACAAATGGAGATGAACAGAAGGACATAATGTTGCAAGTATAACTATATTTTTTAACAACTACTGTTAACTCGTCTTAAGCATCTTCTTGTTTTTTTTATACTCAATAAAGAGCATGATTTGTTGCTCAAAACAATGACCAAGGTTTTTTTTTTTTAAATAAACAGTCTTCTCCATTGCATGGCACCTTTGTTAGAACCCTTTCAAAATACAGTGCTGCACTAAAGAAACAAAATATTGCAAAGTAAGACAGCATATTTAATTTAGTTCAAAGAATTCTTCTGGTCTTTTAGTAAAGACCTTTGAAAGTTAAGCACAGATTGTCTGTGAATGTGGGCCGGTTTACATTCCTCTACTTCTTAATGTAATCTTGAAGTAACTATAATTTGAAGATCAGGACTCGATATAGGGGTCACCCCATTACTTCCATTAACAAATCATTTGTATACCCCAATATAGCATTTAATGACTGACTATTTGATTGGAACATTGCAGTGTGATACAGAGTAACTCTGGAAGCAATCTAATGTTTTCTTGTTGATGTTCCATGATGAAATGTTAGTATTTAGTTCCCACGGGCCTAAAACCTTTCAATGTCTCTGGATGGGTAAACTATCAATTGTTTGTGAAGCACACAAACTAGTCGACATTACCTCTTGCACAGCCTCCTCATCAGGCCGCCGTAGTTCTGGCGCATCTTGATTCATGACCTCCTTAGGGAGTAGGTCGGTGTATTTACTGAAGACAACCTACAAAAAAACCCAGTAAAAATATTAATAACATATTATTGAAAACTACACAATTAACAGGAAAAGCTGACATCACACTTCCAAGAGCAAAAGTCACAACACAAAGTCCATTAAAATGTAAGTAAGCATAACAACTGTTTAGAAATGTGAAAATCATAACATGAAAACTGAAAAAAAAAAATAGATTTGTTATCAAGTCAAAATCAGAATTGGATGTTTGAAAAAAATAAAAAAGAATTTAACAACACAAGAAGATTTTAACTGATGATTGCAGCAATGATTACCTTCTCTTTCCCCTGTCCCTGTCTGGCGATGGCATCATACTTTATTTTTCCTTCTGCGTCCACTTGCACAGCCAGGGCATTGGATGTTTTCTTTTTCCGACCCATCTCCAGAGGAAACTGGGCCACATGGATCTCTGGAAAAGCTCCTCCATCTCCGAAATCCTGTACAAATAGGAGACATTACGTAACTACGATTTAGACAGCATGTTTACATCTCCTCCTCTCCAATACATTTGTTTATTCTTTTTAGTCCTAGTTTTTAAGATTTAATACTTAATAGTTTATCTTCCCAGTTTTGTATTTTACACGTGTTCATTGAAGTCACTGAGGTTGCTGTAACGACATTTCACTGCTGATAGGGGAACTCGCCTCGAAGGACCGGGGAACCCAGCCTTTTCTCTGCCCGTAGGAAGGGGGGTCTCTGTGGGATGAAACCAGCGTGGTGGAGTAGGAGGACTTCTGGGCCCGGAGTCTCTCCTCTGCCTCCAGCTGGTCCTGGGACAGCTGAGTGGGCGCCGGGAGAAAGCTGGAGACACAGAAACACACACACACACACGTTGAAAACTGTTAGCCCGAGCTAACGTTAGCCACCAGTCAAAACGGCTAACTTTGTTCGGAAAACAATCTGTTAGAACACACAATAGACAGACTACATGGGAATCCAGACGTTGTTACAACTCTATGTATCCACATAAACGCTTAAAAACACCTAAAAGGCGGATAAACAATATCCGTTGTCATAGCGTTGAGCTACCAAGCTAAGTAACGCGTTTGCTAACAGCTTAACTAGCGGTGGTAGCTTCGATTAAAACCGAACACAATCCAAAGGGTCACAATTTATAGCGTGGCGTTGTAGTCTTCATCTGAAGATAGGGATTTCCCAAAAGAAAACCGATATTAAGTACGTTTTTTTGTAAATTATCAATACATAAGGCCTAGTCGGAGCACTCACTTGGTTAGAGACATTTTCCCTTCTTCCTCGTACCGATACGCGATCAAGAAGCGCCGCTTTTTCTCTCGCGACACCGGAAGTCACGTGTATGTATGCAGGAAGTGAGTCTTGGTTTTTCATTTTCATTTTAAAAACAATTTAATTGAAACAATTCAAACAAATATAGAAGATCACATACAAACAGTCATTAACATGGAAAAGTTTTCTTTGTGTGAATCTGAATCTTTAATCCCGCAACTCTACACAGGAAGTGCGTCACCTGGGCGGAAGTTTTTCTTCTACATAATATTTTAATTGGACAAGAACATTTACAAATTCTAGTGGTGGCTGCGCATCATGCAATCACCCATCACAAAATAGAACAAAAGAATCAGATGCAAACAAATAAACTGAAATTCAAGAGGGGGAGGTATAAGAAATAAACCAATACAGGTTAACAATCACATAAACCTATTTTCAGCTGGACTTTTCACATTGAAATCAAATCAGAATAGAAAGAAACATGTCTTTGTATATTTTTTGGAAACAGCGATTGGCATCTTTTTGAGAGATGAAATATGGAGGATAACCTGTCAGTGAGCCTGTGAGTGTCTATATCTGTGCCTATGTCTGTGTCCCTACTGTTTTTCACTGTTTAGCATTTTAATATATCTGTATTTATTGTCAGATGCCCTCTCCCTCTGCACAAAAATCTACCTACGGGTATCAGTAAAGTTACCTTTGACCTTTGATAAACTCATTTTTAAAGCTGTTGAATGAGGGCTTCTTATTCCTCCATTTACTACAATGTAAATTATATTTTCCCAAGAAAAGAAGTATATTGATAACATTAGGTGCTGGGATGATATCAATATCCTCAAGAGGACCTCCCATTAAAAACAAAAGGGCTGTATCATCCGTGAAGTGACTTATCTTGAATTCTCTTGTCAAATATTGTAATTTCTTTAAACAACATCACTTTTAACAACTGACCAGGTCGCGATTCCACGATTTATATTTATTGGTCTGATTAAATAAAACACAGTGAACAGAAATGAGAGGAAAAAAGTGAATCTTGTAATATTGACCCGTTGCTGCTGAGGTGAAATTTTGACATTTCTACTATAGTTTTCGCACAAGAAAAACAAAAAAACCCCCAAAGAACAAAATACTTCCAGGGTCAGAATATGTGCAAAATGAGCAAATGCCCATTTATTTATTTTACTTTCACTTTCACAAGTGGGGTGTGTATGTGTGTGTGTGTCTGGGGGGGGGGGGGGTCACTTCATCCTGCGTCTCTTATTATGGTGGTTGTCCTCGGAGTGCTTGCTGGAGGACGGCCTCTTGCAGTAGTGATTCATCTTGTGAAAGAACTTGTTCGGGCCCAAGGGTCCTCCTTGAACTGCACCGGCCCCTCCTGCCGCTGTGTGTGGTCGGCGCCGGAGAACTCTTAGGCCCGGGTGGACCAGAAAGAAGAAGAAGGAGAAAGTATTTTAATATTACACTAACAAATGCTCAATGAACGTGACGATCTTTTTTCTCTCTCTGGAACATTTGCTGGAGTGAAAAACTGTTGGAACGTCGTGTTTTGGGCGTTGGTGCAACGCCCCGTGGTCGTTCCTAGAGAACAATAACAAGCTAGTGACGAAGCATATGGGACAGGTTCTGCTCGGTTAACGGAGTGAAGCACTGCTGCCTCGAGGCTCGCCGCTCTGGCTGGGACTTCATGTGCACACTAAACAATACAACGACTTGTTGTGCAGCTTTGCTACCGGATGTTCTTTTAATACAAGAGTTTAACTCACGTGGAGAATAAACTTTAGTCTGGGAAAAAGACTGAATGAAATACTTTTTTTCCCACTAAATTTAAAAATGATTAAAAACTCACCAAAATAAAACATTGCATGTCTTAAAGGGCCCATATTATGCAGTTTTTCAACAAATTTCACATTGTTGTCAGAGGTCCAACAACATTGGATTCAAAGTGTATTATGAGGTACAGATGATGCGAATGTACGGCAAGCAGAAGATCTGCGTCGTACCTGTTGTTGCTCATGAGTGTGTCGAAGTCGTCCTTAGAATCGTCTTTGTCAATGTATTTGCTGGGCCGGTAGATGTTGGAAGCCATGTCTCTGCCGCCACGGAACGGCTGGTCGTACACGTTGTACATGTCGTCCTCGCCGCCAGCAAAGCCGCTGAGAGGGTGAGTAACACAACTTTTACATTGGTAAAATAACAAAAATCATCCTTTACTCAAATATTTACTTTGGAGAAGGTGGATTTATCTTGTAAAATTTTCTCGAGAAGCACCAAAATAGAAACAGATTCAGCTTTAAAAAATAAAGAGAACACTCCTTTTGGTTTGTATTGCAACTTTTTATAATTAAATTGTAAGTTTTAACTTTGGACTTTATGATAGTGTTTTTAGATGTATGAAAGCAAGTTAAACAGTTTGATAATATTTTCACAAATTAAACTTCGGATGTCATGCTCTCAAACAAAGCGACTATCAATTGATTCCGATTGCTAAATAAAAGAGGATAACCATGTGACACTGAGTACCAACCTTGCTCTGGTTAAATAGTCGCTGGTCATACTGAGCTTCGCTGGATGAACGAGGGTTTGGTTTGCCCAAAGCGATGATCTCGCTGATGTCTCGGTCCTGATCTCTCTGCAGCTTCGACCTAAAACACAAACAACAGATTAGCAAGATGTTTCCTGGACATGTCGATAAAAGAGAAGAACAAAAGTTTTAATACTAAAAAAATAGTAAGAATATCCACAATGAGTTCAGGTTTGTTAACTTCAGAACTGAGAAATTCAAAATGTATTTTCTCCTGAAAAATGTGTCTTAAGTCTTGAAGTCACCAAGAAAACTTCAATCATCTTGATTGTCCTTCGGCAAACTACCATCTCAAAGTTAAGTGAAAGGTAATTTGAAGATAACAAGGCCTCTGCTTCCTGACAGATGGAAGTGTGATTGTAATGAGCTCTCCTCTGAATTCCACTTTCTCTGCTCTTCCAGGGACGCTCAACTCCACCAAACGACAGAGACGCGAATCACAAACACACACCGATCGGACCAGGAGCTGGCCAATGCATTTGTTCGGTATTACTACCGGCCTTATGAAGCAGTGTGAAAGTGTGTATGTATGTGTGTGTAAAGTGTGTTTCCAGCACCTCTTATCAGGAGCCGCCCTGGAAATGTTCCTGTCATGTTGCCTTTCTTTCCGTCTATCGTGGCGGATCTCGTCACGCTCCCTGGCCTCACCGTCCTCGCCACCTGCAGGGTGGGACACAGGGAATAGAGAGAGTGGAGGGAGGGAGGGTTGTAAAGACACAGAGAGGAGTTTTTAAGAAAAATAAGAGAAACCACAAAGGGCTGGAGAAAGAGGCCCTGTTTACACGGCAACATTTCAAGTGAAAATGCACAATTTTTGCATTTGTGTTTTTAAAAAAAAAGTTTGGCATTGACCTTAATGTGAAGCAAACACTATGTGTCTTTAGATTGGGTTCATTTGAATTTAGTTTGACAGAACCTAGAGAGTATCATCTGGTTCAAGTGTGGTTATATGACCAAATCCTTCCTGAATCGAAAACTGTGTTCCTGAAAAGCGAGTCGACCATTTCTTCCTCAGAAATGTCAGTAAATTATTGGTGAGGAAGTGGAAAAACATCATTTCACAGCTTACTGGACCTGTCAACACGGGCGTGGTGAAAAATGCTGTCATCACTTATGCCAGTCATGTTCCAGATTCGGAAACGGCGACAGCACTGATAAGAGAGTCAGCTTGACTTAAATATAAAACCACCAATACCCTTGAATACTACAAACAACATTAAATAAGCTTCACCCTGGCTCCTGTATCCAGGACTCACCTTTATCCCCGTGACTTTTGATTCCCGCCCTTCGGTCTCGGGCCATTTGGGCCAGCTCCCTCAGTTTTTCCTCCCTCTTCTCTTTCTCCTTCTCATCCATCTGCTTCTCCAATTGGGCTCGCATCTCCACAGCCTCTCTGGCCTGTGAATACAGACAAGAGTTCCAAATGTGAGCAAATTTTAAACAATCGTTTATTAGTCCCAAATTAGTCACGTTACCTATTGTTCAGCGACATAAACAGCCTGAGCCAGCTTGGTGAAGTTCTTGCTGATATTTACTGGTTGTAGACCTCTTACCTCCTGTGGCCAGACGCTTGTCTAGAGGGATGGTGTAACCCTGAGAGGAGAAACGTAGGGAGATCAGAGGGAGATCAGGATCATTTTCACGCTAGAACTTTGCCACTCAACTTTTTCTTAAAAAAAAGGAGGGGTGTTCAGGAGAAATCTTATGACTTTTGCAATTTTGTCCCAGAAAAGTTTCACGTTTGCACGGCAACATTTTGAAAATGATGTCCATTTACAGGGACTCTGGACTCTGTGGATTTCCATAAACCTGATGTGGTTTTACCTTTGGGCTCCTCCAGTTCGAAATGCACAGCGGGGTCTTCCACTCCTGCTGTTTTGGAATGACGTCCATTTGGAGTTCTGCTAGATTTCCTTTGACTATTACTTAATGTTCCACTCAAATGGGGAAACAAAGTGTGGACAGGAAATTCTCTCTTTCATTCAAGATTATCTATGGAAAATGAAGCGAATACAGTTCAGGGTCCAGTTGTTAATTTGTTGGCGTAAACATACTTCAACATTATTACTGTTTATTAATCAATTAATTATTTTTTTTCTGCTCTGGGTCTGATGGGGGGGGGCCTCGCCCTGGCGCCCTCTATTGGGCAGCCGCCACTGCCTGCTGGATTCTTCTGATGTGTCAGCTCAGTGAATGACATCCACCTGGTATGGTTCATTATTGTCCAGATTAAATCCTCTGGTAATCTGATACATCTGTGTGTGTCCTGTTGTGTTTCATATTGCTACCATTCTTAAGGATGACACCACAAAGTTTGGGGCCGTGGCATGTGAAAATATAATTTCCTTAAACTTCTAACGGGGCTGTCGGAAGAATTTCCTTGTAAAACTTGAGAGAGAATAAACCGGAATCAGCCTGAGAGCATTAAAAAAGTTTAAGAGAATTTTATTACATTATTCTTGCAAGAGGAGACAATGTCACAGTACAACCGTGCAGGATTGTCAAGGAGTCCGTCTAACAATGAAGCCGGAGACCGCTTCATTAAAATTGTTTTGAGAAACGCTGACTTTAGACATTGAAGGTTCTAAAAAAATGACACAGAGATGACAAAAGTGGGACACAGCACACCCTTGAAACAGACTTAACTTGCAAATCATTCTTAATGAGACAAAAACATGATTTTTTTCTATTTAAAGAAACTCTCTAGTCATATGATTATTTATTATTTATTTGATTGGTTAAAGGCATTCATACTAGAAGACACTAGAAATACTTTACTGATCTCAGAGGGTAGTTGTTTGTGGTGTTCCTTCACACAGAATAGAACACAATAAAAGGTGAAATATCAATAAGACAGAATAAATATAAAAAAGTAAGATTAAATATCAATCCAAGCAGGCTAAACGTATACGCATAAAATAACCAATTTAACAGAAAATCACAACAAACGCTCTTTACAAGAGGAGTTATAGAGTCTGATCGACACAAGAAAAGATCCCAAGATCCAAAATTCTGAAAAAGGACCAACAATAACAGGGGTCCCAAATAATCAGCAATAAATGCACGTGTTGAGATTTGATATTTCTTGAAAGAACATGATCAATTTCATCAACAAGTGCAAACATTGCTGGGGCTGCTCTGATTTTGGTGAACAGGAAACGATTCCATCTGCTCCTTCGTGCAGCGCGATGGAGCAGCATTAAGCCGGAAGGATGGCCAACATTACACCGTGTTAAATAGCTGGAAGGAAACCCTCGAGCTGCTCTGGTCCCGTCTGCTATTTAAGTATATATGTCTCACTTGAGACCACGAAACAGAAGCTGGAACGTAAAAGCTGGCGAAAGGAGTTTCGCCACGGTGTGAGAGGGTTCTGTAATGTCACCAAGATGAACCCTGCTGCTGTGATGAATGACCTGAGTCTGCTGCTCGCGACTTCCCTGCTGTGACGGAATGGTCCAACATCTCATCCATCCATCCATCCATCCATCCATCCATCCATCCATCCATCCATCCATCCATCCATCCATCCATCCATCCATCCATCCATCCATCCATCCATCCATCCATCCATCAGTGGAACACAGTTTTTATGCACTCATTCATAACTGGAATGGTTTAATTTCGGTGTGTGGAATCAGGCAGGTCCTTTGCGCCCTTGGCGAGGGAGACTGTCACATCATGAATTTTTAACATCGTAAGTGATCTTGTGTTGATTTCATAGCGGATCACAGTGCGTAGCCTGGTTCTGGTGACACACCGTTTGTCTACACATTATTGTTCACTTTGTGACGATAAATAAACATGTTATTTGTTATTGATTTTGGTGTTTTTTGAAGGGTTTTTCAAGTCTTTCTTTCTTTCTTTCTTTCTTTCTTTCTTTCTTTCTTTCTTTCTTTCGTTCTTTCTGTGAGGAGGAGGAGGAGGCACTCTGTCGGTCGCTCAGTGGAGACGAAGCTTATTAATGTGACAAGGGATAAAAGAATGTGTCAAAGGAGATCAATCACTGTGGCACCGGACAAGAGAGCTTTTGATAAACCCGATCATTGGGTTCTCTCTCTCTCTCTCTCTCTCTCTCTCTCTCGCTCTCTCTCTCTCCCCATTTATCTCCAGCATGTACAGTGAAACTCTGCACCGTCTCTGTACATGCTGGCTCAGATGGATTGGGCAAGTGTTCACCACTCAGCTGAAATATCCCTCCAGGGACTTTGTAAGAGGTGCTTTACTTTAGACAAGGAACGTCTTGCTGTGAATGATGGGGGGGGGGGGGTTCTTGTTTGTGGAGAATTTGTCCAACAGCAGCTTTAATGATTGACTTTCCTCTCACGCTGTGAATCTCTGAATGAGATACCTGGTGGTGCACATCTATTGACAGGGATTTGCAAATGGCAGTCTGATTCACTTCATTTGTTCGGCAGCATTTAATAGAATATACTTACCAGGTTAAGATTAGACAATGACGAGAAAAGAAATGTTTTCATCATGCGGTTCCAGAGAAAATCCACGTGCGGCCTGCTGCGTTGCTTAATTTAAGGTTGTGATAAAGGGACTTGATGTGAGCTGGCAGAGCTGCCGGCTGTGTGAATGCTCCCGGCGATGGTGTTGTGCGGGGCCGAGGAAGGTGACACATGCCCTGACATACCTCAGTGAAAACACTACGGCTGATGCCGCTGCAACACGAGCAAGACTGCTGGACCTATTCCACAGACAAAAGCAGTCACACATCAGTAATATGCACAGACTATGTCCAGGCTCAGGGGAACGTCAAGGTAACATGAACGTATCACAAAGAGACACAAAACCACTGCAGTGTGACCGTAAAAGGTGACAAACAAACAATTAGATTCCTTAAAATGATATGAGGGGACACAAAATGACCAAAAGTAACTGAGTGACAAAAAGTTAAACAAAAAACAAACCGGCGAGTGACAAAGTGACTTCAAAGATACACAAAAACTCCACAAAATCCAACAAAAGATCTATTACAAAGCAACACAGTGGACACAAAGACATACACTCTCAATCACAACTAGACAAATAATGATCACAGTAACATAGAAGTATAACACCTTTTATAAAACAATGAAGTGATGCAAAAAATAACCAATAACGATATTAAATCTCTGCAAAGAAATAGCAAAATTACAATAAAAAAGACACAAAATTACTAAATGGTAATAAAACAACCATCATTTATGTTTTTTGTTGTTGTTTTTTACAACCCCATGGGGAATATAGGGGCCTTTTACATACCGGTGTCAATAATTCTACATTGCTTCATATTCTACGTATATCAATTATCTCTATTTACAATGTTTTCTCTCTCATTGCGGCACCAAGGTGAAATATGTCCTCATGTCTTTGTATTTGTTGCCCCAGAAATTACAAATGACCTGGAATTGAATTACATTGAACATATATGAGAAGAAATCTTCATTCACCAAAAAAAAAAAAAAAAAAAAAAAAATCACAGAAATGTTGTTTTGTTTGAAAAGCTCCAGATGGCTCTATCTTTCTGGCACTTATATATGTGGTTTTGTATTTGTATTGTAGTTACTCTACTTTTTTTTTTTTAATCAATACAAAGCAACAAAAGAGGCCGAAATCAACTTTACAATTAACTGGTTAACTATTTGGCCTCATGTTTCTGAAGAAAGCTCAATGAGCTATAAAGAAACACAGCAGAACAGTGAATTACTATATGGAGTAAATCTTTTACTTTTTACATAGTCGGACAAATGAGAATACGGAAAGTGGTAACATTTAAATCGTCGTTTCAAATATGCATGCAAGTTATCAGTGCAGGGGTGTCAATCACGTTTTTTAGTTCAGGGACCACGTACAGCCCAATTTCATCTTGAGCAGGCCGAAGCGGTAAAATAGTGCCAAAATAACCTTTCAATTTCAACTTGGAGCTTTTTTCTGGTCTAGGTTTGGCCCTTGGGCCTCATGTTTGACACCCCTGTATTAGTGTTTAAATCCTTATTGTCTCTGTGCACACTACTTCTCTGGCAAACACAAAGACTACTTCAGGAGTCAGCGCCGGTCTGCCAAAATCAATGGAAACATGAACGCAGTGGCTCGGGGAGTACTTGTAAATTCATCAGTTTCTGCAACTGAGGGAGTGAAAAGAAGATTTCTCTTCCCCTCTCTAAAGATGCAACTCCTCCCCTCCAGAGATGATTCATGTCACAATTATTAGCAGGTAAATGCTGGGAGGAGAGCCGGATGAAGTGGGAGACAAGGTAGAGATATATGGAGAGAGCGCCTTGTGAGTGAAAAAGGGGTCAGCAGACTGCCCGTTCACTCTGTGCATGCACACACACACACACACACACACACACACACACACACACACACACACACACACACACACACACACACACACACACACACACACACACACACACACACACACACACACACACACACACACACACACACACACACATAGTCGCAGTGCAGTTCACCACCTGATCCAACAATCTGATCTAACCCCTTAATGTTTTGTCACCTTAGATTTTAGTTGGCAAAAAGACGGCCTTAAGGTTAATTCAACTCTATTCCTATTCTCCTCCTTACCTGTCAAGTGAGGTTACACCGCAGACGTCGATATTTTTCTTCTCTGCAGCAGCATCATGAAGGAAATCAGCATGAATTACACAGATGTGTGCGAGATGATGTGTGTATATTGGGTAAATCATCATTTGTAGATCCAGTTGACAGGTATGGAGAGTGATTTCGTGCAGGCTGCATATCCTTCCGTGCTCATTAGTGCAAGATAGTCGATAGTCGCTGCACTTTTCTACTGTATGGTTGGTTTTCTGGATGCTGTGCTGTTTATAATTCAAACTGCTGGGGGGAAAAAAAAAAACAAAACATTCTTTCAAAGAGAGACGAGTTTCGTTCCTCGAGAAAAACAGAAAGCTCCATTTAATATTGATACATCCATCCATCTTATCCACCAGTTTAAGCGCCATCCAAGTCCAATATGAGATGGCGATGGGTGAAAGAGTCCACAGAGGACAGGTCGACTCTTCATTGCAGCATCGGTGCCCAACATGTTTCTGGAGGGACCCAAATATTTAGCATTGTAAACCGAGGTGACCCACTATGTTCTGTGACGATGAGGATAAACTCTTTGGACTTACACACCGATCTTGCAGTGTTTGGCGGGCCGGTGTCTCTTCCACTTGTACAGTTTCAACCTGTCATGAGCCATTTTTTCACCACAAAAGATGCATGATGATAGACTTTGAATGTAAATGTTGAAACTGAGTCATTTTATCACATAAATGAATTAAATGCAGACTTTTAAATCCTAAAAAATAGAGAGTGATAGCCCTCAAAATCTAGAGGGCTTCGCGATCCCTCCATCAATCGACCCTGGGGGGTATTTTATAGTCTCCAAATAGCCTGTGGGAGAAAACTGGGGAGAGCATGCACGCTTTACTAGTCAACTGTGTCACCCTTATAATCAGAATGACTTTATTGTAATAATATTTCTATTTATTTTTAATCATAACTTGGTTGATTAAACTGTTCAGCTTCATCAGCATGGTCTTGTCTGTTATCTAATTTACATAATTCAAATATGACAACATGAGTTACATTTTCAGTATGAAAACTGCTATGTAACTAATATTGTGTATTGAACTTTATTGGAATGAAAACTGTTGATTACAAACAGATTGAACCCCCTACAGGACCGCCTAATATACTTTGTGTGGTTCCAGTTGCAAACATCCTTTCACATACTGAAATACTGAGATCTCCTGAGTGCATCAGGTGGAACCTCAGTGTCTTCAAAACACCCACAACCAGCAGTGCAAGGGCAGGACCTTTTCCGCGATACACACCCAGAATACAAAAGCCCCAATGCAGCTGGTGGAGTTTCTTTTGTAACACTGACTGGAAAAAGATTCAGTTGAATTGGATAGAGAAGTGAATAACATTCTGCAATGTCAACTTTATTTCTTTTTTTCCCCCATATGAACGGTAAGAATATTTTTTTCCCATGAGACTTCTTTTAAATTTGACATTTTTCTTTGAAAATATAATATTTTGCTGTCGTCCTGATAGAGATGAAGATGAGCGTTTTCTTTACTAATCTAATTCTAAATGGATCACTGAAAAATCTGTTGTTCAATACATAAATATCGTCTATGACTGATTAGACACAAACATGCACACAAACCAACTACTGCAAACAAAGGGACACACATCCATTCATTTCATGCTTAATTATTATTATTTTTGTTATATTTTCTGGCTTGAAGCAAATATATGTTTGGGATTTCTCAATGTTGTATCTGTATATGCTTGAATAAAACAGCAGTGGATGCTACTTTTTTTTTTTCTTTCATCACGATCTGATGTTTTCTAGCAAAACAAAAGCAGTCTCAGTCTGATAATTACTGAACGATGACAAGTCGAGACGCACATGTGACAGACTGAAGAAAACAAAGTGAAGGAGACTGTTGAGTTATGTCAATGGCAGCAGAATCCTCCTTGGACTTTCCACACTGACCTTCAGTGGGTGCTGCTGCAGCCGGTGGGCAATGCTATCTGGCCTTCCCACGGCGGAGTCTCTCCCGCCCAGCGCTCCTCTTGGCCAGCAACAGGATGGAGAATGAGCCAGATAAGGTCATCAGAGGGCTTGTCCATCTTACAAGGGCTAAACAAACTCTCTCCACTGCCAGCGGGGCCTTCCATTCAAAGGGTGAGCCGCGGCTCTGGGAACCACGAGGAGGCAAGCAGCGGGTGTGATCCTCTGCACTTCACCAAAAGCAAACGTGTGACTTGTCATATTTGTGTCCTGGATTCTTTTTGCATTACTCATTTTATGCCACTGTCACATTGTGTTAAATACGCATGCCTGCTTCTCGATGGACACAATTAGGTCACGACAGTGTGAGATTAGGTCTGCAGCAGGCTACACTATTCAGTGTTCACCACCATGGAGTTTATGCAGTTTTACAAACAGAAAAAATAAGTACACCCCTCTTTGTTGCCATCGTGAGGTGGTGAATAATGTAAACTCTTCTATGTACGATAAATGGATAAATGGAACAATCTATGACCTAAATCATGCATTAACATAGTAATAATGCACTGATTACATGTTTGTCTAATTACATGCGCTCCATCTCGTAAATTAAAGGATGACGAAGTGATGCAGCAATGTGTTTATTCACCCACTGGCTTATTATATGATGAATGAAGCGTGTAATGTAAATCGGACGCCCTCTTAAGTTCACTAAGACACCACTAGATGGCAGCACCAGTCAGTCAGTGTACACAGTGCTCTCACACACACACACACACACACACACACACACACACACACACACACACACACACACACACACACACACACACACACACACACACACACACACACACACACACACACACACACACACACACACACACACACACACACAAATCCAAGCATACCCTCTTTCACAAGAGACAACAGAAATGCCTGCAGGTGTTTCCACGACTCGGAGCCCGACGACACTGGATCTGCTTTGCATGAGAAAGATGCAGACATTGAAATGTGGAGACGATGCTGTATCATTGTGAGCGACTGTATGTGTTTTTCTTTGCTCGTGACAAGCGAGGGGGCTTGTGCACAGCTCTGTGTCAATGCCAGGGAACGCATTAGCAGGAAGTGAGAGAGAGGGCGCCAACAGCGGCCAGTCAGGGCCTCTTTACATCAGCAGGCGGGCCGTCTGAGATGCTATTCCTCCCCTCCTGTGATTGGACGCTTTCCAACTTGGACGGATGCACACTCCCATTCAGGGTGCTAAGAGGGAAATGGGCTCCCATCAACACCAACAGTCGCAATCCCAAAGAGGAAGTCATAAATGTCTTAATTGACAAAAAATTGCTTTGTCTTTGCGAGCGGGCCCGTTGTTCAGTGAGCAAAATGAGAGCTAATTAAAATGCTCTCAGCACACACTGACGGTCCTTTTCATGCAACTACTTATCCTACTGCGCGCGTTCAAATAAACAAGTAAACGCCGTTGCTCTCCGATGAACCCCCTGTTCATGTTGTGCTCGTGTCCTCTCTGTTGCAAGTGCTGCCGGTTCTCTCGGCGCCGCCACGTCGACCTGACCTTGGGAACGGGAAGTGGGAGATACAGGCAGCGCTAGCAGGAGCAGCGGCACACGGGGCTAATCTCCAGAGCATGTTGCTCGATGGAGGGTGCTGATAGTGAGCGGCAGCAGCAGCAGCAGCAGCAGTGGCGTCTCCAGCAGCGGAGATATGTATCGCCCCAGATTTGAGACAGAGCCCTCGAAGTGAGGCGAAGGATTTGAAAGGCAACTTTAAGTATCTGCAGTTCAGCCTCGTTTTTCTCTCTTTTGATGTTCGGGGGGGGGGGGGGGTTAACGCAATTGAGTTCAAGGGGAAATTAGGTTGTGCTCCACATGGGTTTTTATTGTCAAGGAGAGAAACTTGTTGGAGGAAAACCAAGCACAGACTTATATAGATTCTATAATGCACCTTTAATGACGACATAGATGCAAACAAAACACTTCCATGAAGATGAACAGACAGCACCAAGACATACGAGACAGTCTTATATAGATTAAAGACAAATGGGAGCTCGACAAGAAATAGGTAAGCTTAAGCTGGGAGACATGAGGGCGGAGCTTCAAAACACTTGAGCAAGGGAGGAATGGAACCTGGCAGATATAAAGCATGATGGTAACACTAAATCTCAAGGAGCCAAACATGGCAGGATTTCAGACAAATAGTCAAGGTTTCAAGGGAAAACACAAAGCTTCTGTTGCATTTTGGGGGTCCATTTACGGGCTTGCATCCACAGAAAACGCAACTTTTTGAAAACAGCTCCCAAGGTGGAGCTTTTTGAAAATGCTCCGACGCCGTCTCAGTGGAAACGGAGGAAAATGCCACTTTTCACAGGGTAACAGGTAAAATCTCAACTTTAAAAAAAAAAAAGAGCTCCATCTCTGTGTAGGTGTAGACGGTGGAGACGTTGCTACTGCACATGCACAGCTCACACTACCAACACTTACATGTAACACTGAGCTTGTTGTACAAGAACAAAGAGTGACATGAGGTGATTCAGAAACAAATCATATATTTTCCAGCTTCTGTTTTCTGTGTTTTCCAAGTTGAGGACATTATATTTTCTGAAACAGTAAAAAAAAATAAAATAAAAATGTATCCAAATCAAATCAAATCAAATCAAAATGCAGTCTAAAAACTCACAGCAGCAGTATATATGTTGCTTTGCCCACAAGCTTTAAAAAGAAATCATGCACTAAAAATGTATGTTTGGCTATTAAATCAGGTTGTATTTTGATCATGTATTGTATGATATCGTTGAGTTCAGTACCCGACCACCTCCCATGTGGACACAAATTGACCACTGAAGTAAAACCGCTGCTTAAGCGATGCGAAATCAGGTTAAAACATCACAATCCATCTCACCTCAGTATTTCTGCTTACTTGGTTAAACACCGTGAAACTTGCTTACAACGGTGATTATCTGCATTCAGCCAACTCTGCAGAAATCTATGTTCTGCAGCGAGATCGACAATTCTGTTCTAAATTGAGAGTTCAAGGCTCCGTTTATATGACCACGTTTTCAAGTGAAAATGCATCGTTTTCGCGTTTTCAGGGCAACGTTTCAGAGGAGTTCGAGCGTTTTCAATAACTTCAAGCACCATTGTCATGTAAACAGTCACCCAAGAGTTTTCCTTTATCACTTGAAAACGTTACGCAAACGGGGCCTACGTTATGTGGCACTGAAACACTGCGCATTCATTTGGCACGATAATTCTACATTACGAGATTGGAAAGGTCTCAATCTGTGCTCTGACTCTTCCAGCATCTCATCAACAGCAACATAGCTGCTCGGTCACACTGAACAACCCGGAGCTCTGTAAATAAAAGATTCCTGGGAGTGAGAACGTTGCAATGTCGTGAGTCCTGTTTATCAATTAGACTGGAAAAAGAGATTGTTGCTTCTGCCTCATCAAAAACTATAATTTAAAGACCAAATACAAATAATACTAATAATTTGTTGTACTTGGTAAACTTTTAAATATTCCACCAATTGTCAGTTTTTTTTGTTTTTTATAGCCGATGCAGCTTGGTCCCTTCACAGTGATGTTTGGAAGGGAGGAGTCAGGTTTTTTTAAAATCTTGTTAGACAAACAGTACCGTGAACTGTAAATCCGAGTTCCTCATGCCTCCACGCTTCCTGCTGCATTCCGTCGAGATTTTTTGGGGACTTCTTCAGGTGGAATCTTTTCCTGCTTGGATGCGTGACTCGTTCATGTATGTCAGTGAGCATGGACGCACACAGATCTTACCACGGCGCTCACGCACACACACACACACACACACACACACACACACACACACACACACACACACACACACACACACACACACACACACACACACACACACACACACACACACACACACACCAATATGTGGTACATATTCCTGTGACAGTTGGGAAGCTGCCAGGCCAGCTGCGCCCTCCAACCACTGTCTGATTGATTTGTTGGAGCGAGCTTGGCCCCTGTGCTTTCATCTTTATGCATGGAGGCTCCCCGGGGTGGTCCACCCCACAATCTCCAGCATTTCCCTTCAATCTCCATTTCCCCCATTTCCCCTCCTCTAAGTCGTGTCCCACTAACCCCCTTGAAATACCCCACAATGGAGGCAGCCGGAGTCCTGAAAGGGACCTTATTATGATAATAAGTGCCAGCCAGGTTCACCTTGGGGACAGTCGCATTCTCCGCGGCAACCAGAAGACATGTTTTGGTCGCGGCTGGTGCGGTGGGGCCACTCCGCCTTAACTGTTTTCGACAGGTGAAGGCGAGGGGAGGTAGGAGATGCAGCTGTGCTTCGTACGTACCTGGTAGCAGATCAGCTGGCATCATCTCCCGAGGAGCGGGGGGCACAGCTGCGATACTCCGGGTCTGTCCCACCTTCAAGAGTTGGTATTTAAAAATACAATGTTGGCACGACCAACCGGAGTCATACGTGCCAACATCGTTTCATGTTTGAGGGGAACATCAGCCCAGGATACATAGTGCACCACCTTTTAAAAAATAAATATTTGATCAGAAGATTGATGCCGCCTAAGTCTGTAGCCCCTTTTATAAGATGATTTCAATTAAAAATGCAAAACGCAACTTTCCTAAAATGCTGCTACTGCGCATTTGCACCACAGCCTTAGTAAATAGTTCTTCTGCCCATAGAGAGATTTATTATATATTACAATTTAGCATGAAAAGAAATGTGTGTTGTTGCCTTTGGATCTAAACATCTCTGAACAATAGAAAAAAAAAATCTGCTCCTGATAACTTCAAAACCTCTCTAACAATAAAACATGGGTTGCTTTCTACCTGAAAATGTCTTTTTTATTCCTACCTGTATTAAATATACATGTGCTTTGCAGAAGCCTGCAGCCTTTCGGGCTGTCCGTGAAGCCGGGTTGAGCAGAAATGAATTCTCACGTTGCATCTTGTTGGAGTAAGCAGACTGGCTGTAGCATGTTATTCGGCACAGTTTAGCATATTACTGTTTTCCGTGTCACATTTGCAATGCAGCTGCAAAAGAGACGAAATGTTTTGTTTAAAATTGCTTTTATTTTTACAGCACACTGACGAGGATATTTCTCATGCATTTTTTTTCCATTTTATTTTTCCAGCCAAGTAGTGCATTCTGTCAGAGGTATGAAATTGCAAACAGAGCAAGACCAGTGACGGCACATTGGACGGTGGGGGTGGATAGTCATTTACATCTCAGAGCCAGTCAAGGGTAGCGAACCCAAATGGAACTGCCACTACTGTCTCCCCGTTGGTTTTTATCGGTCTCTCTCTGAATTAGCACTGTATGAAAGCAAACCATAATATGGATTTTCAAGGCCTCCACACATAAAGATAGCTCCACCATCAATTCCAGGCCTGGGTGATGTGGGGGTGGGCAGTGGGTCGGGGACTGTGAAAGATCACAGGGTGTGAGTTTCATTGCGCCGGGCCTGAACCATGAATTAGTCATGCGTGACAATAAAATACAAGGCATGAAATTAGCTGCAGCTCCCCTCCTCTGTGATCTGTCTCCTCAGACATCAGTAACTCCCTGCTGCATTTCTTTCTTTTTGCTATATTTCCCATTGCAAATGAAGTAGCAGAAAAATGCAGATGAGATTTATTACTCGGGATCCATATTTGCAGAGTGGTGCAGTTACATTCAGTGCAATGCAGTTATATAATTTGCTCCCATGCAAAATTTGGGGAAAAAATAGTGACGAGCAACGCATTTCAGATGAGTACATATATTTCAAATTGGCAGATACTGAGCAGTGTTGCCTGAATTATTTAAAGACAAGGCTGTTTTAAGTGTGAAATTGTTTATGAGTGAAGGAAATTGGTGCAATGATGCTTCGAAAATATCCTGGATTTAGCTCTCAACAAATCCCCGTTCAGCAGGAATGTCTATTTCAAACAAGAAATTATAGCTCAGTGAACTCAAACAGCCTTTCCTGCCCCTTTATGCCGACAGGATTACAAAGAACTAGAGCATTTACTTCTTAGCACTCTGTATTTTAGCCTGAAGGTGGCAGTCATTTTGCGAAAGATCGCAACGGGCATCTCTCTGAACGTCTTCAAGGACACGAGCTCTGCGGGACCCCTCTCTGTGCATGACTTTCGTTTGAGGTGTAATTCCCCTGGCTGGCTTTCCCGAGATCAATGCACATAGTTATACACCCACCTCTTTATGTTTTCATGTGATATACCCACACCTGCTCGTAACATTTACCAACTAGAAAAAAAAACACAAAAAAACCCCCCCCATGTCAATTGCAGCGCCCGTGGGAGAAAGGAGTCACTCGACATTGACTCAATTGACCCAGCTCTCCCGCTGGATTGAAGTGTTTTTGGCTGAGTGAACAGTGTTTCAAGGTTATGGAGAGAGATGCAGTCAAACGTAATGGCAGCCTGTAATGAGTGTTTTCCTGTGGGATGGACGGTGACTTTGTGGATGGCAGGTGATTTAAGGCCTGAGGGAGAAAGGATTAGAGAGTTTCCTGCCATCTCTCGAGTTCAGACTCATTTAAGCGCCTTTGTAAATGCTCGTCTCTCTGAGCTCGTGATGATTTGTTGTTTAATTGTCGATCCATTTAAACAACGTTATCCTTTCATTTTACTTCATTTCCCTCAAATCAGTGTCACTTTCGTTCTCTGTCTGTTGTCGGAGAGCCTCTGCCTCTCTTGGGAATCTTTCTTGTATCCAACTGACTGTTTTAATGTTGTCTTCGGATATCAATTATATACGCATATTAGCATCCAGTTAAACAGATGTGCAGTCAAATGACAACCATCCATATAACATGACAAATCTAAGGAAAATATCGGTGGCATTGTACCAGGATGAGATCAAATACGTGTATCCTCGAAGACCAAATCCTAGGTATGCATTAATACCACTTTTCTAAAGTACTAAACACAACAACGCCGTTTCATGTACGTTTCTGACCTTTCATCCACAAAGCGCTGCATTTTAGGGGACTGAAAAAACGACGTTGTTTTGAGAACGGGTTCCAGAGTGGAGAAACGCTGCCTCCACGTTGACGTGTGGACGGGCAAGATGGACGCTTCCTTAGAACCATGATGTCATCGCCGTGTCTGATTCTCCATTATTGCACGCTCCGTGTCTTCTCCGTTTTTAGTGTATCTCTGTGGCAGAGTCACTCTTATACATAATTTTCAGTTGTTTCCGTGGTGTCATGTGGATGCAGATATTTTCCATGCTGTCTGGATGGGAAACATTTTAAGAATGACAGGGATAAAAATTAAAAAAGAAAACGTGACTTCAGCTCACGTGGACAGGGTCTTAGACATCTACCTGCATGTGATTTTGTCTTGCATAATTGTTTTTAATCTGCCTTTCCTGACTATTAAATGCAAGATGACTTTAGTTGTAAGATATTTAAAGATTTCCTCATATACTCTGCACATTTCCACAGCTCAATGGAATTGATTTCCATCACATTAGGTTTTCTTTTTTTCTTTTTTCCCCTTTTCTTCTCAAGGCCATTTCACATGCATCCATTTCTCCTTTACGAGCCCTTCTGTGCTGGGTTTGTTGGTGTGTTTAAGATCACACTCCCCCACTGAAATGACCACTTCTGGTTCAAATTCAATGTTTGGCCAGATGGCTTCACATTATCTTCAAGCTGATGCAGAATTCATAGCTGAATCAATGACCCCAAGACACTCAGTCCCCGAGGCAGGGAATAACATTTCCAATAACATTTGCCAGCACCAATCATGTACAGTGTTAATGTGGCCAAGCAACACCATCTTGATTTCTCTGCCCAGACTTAAAAAACAAAAAGCCTGTTCGGCTCATTTTCCTAAATTTTCACTGACAAATTGTAATAGGTATTTGTTTTTTCTTATTTTTTTTAACCTGGTACAGCTCACATGCAGGAGAAACTTATCCAAGCTCTCTCTGATTGTATGGTTGCACTTTGACACCAAAGAGCTGTCTGCAGATCCTTTTATGAAATTATAGGGTTGTCGGATATCTTGCGTCTGTTGGGCTGCATTTGGTGGTACAACTCGTCTTTTCATAAAAGGGTTGCTATTTGAGTGCGACACCACTTACAGGGGATTTTCCCTCAAAATGGAATGATTTCATTTTAATCATTTATAGATCTTTTTAAATCCCCCGTCACTCTCTTAGACATCCGCAGTCTTCTATTATGAAAAAGACCGGAGAGAGCTCTTTAGATTCTAGCATAATGACACCGCACAAAGAGACGTCGGTGGCTCTCTCAGGTGCTTTCGATGGAACTCATGATAGATTTATAGATGGGGTGTATTTCAATTGATGAAAAATGTGTTCTGCGTGCGATATTTGTTTGAAGTTAATCAAAAAGTGTTTGGGAGGGATGTCTTGATACTGATACCAGTATCGGGTATTGGATCCGAAACTGCAAGGAGTACTCATACTCATACTTGTAAAAACTCCCCGATGCAACCCAACGAGTATTTTTGTGATATCATGCATCAGCAATGTTCGCAGGTACACAAGAGAGGACGAGCGATTTCAGCTTTTTGGAGATTCTTTAATAATACTGAGAGTGACAAAAGTAAGACTGATTACAATTTATGTTTTGCCAAAGTGGAGTTGAAAGATAGTCCGTACAACACCAGCAATTTAAAGGAGTCATATTATACAGCTTTTTCAACACTTTCACATGGGTCCCGTTGGTCCAAATTGCCCAAAATCCAACTTCTTGCACTTGATTTTTTAGCCTTTTTAATGTTCGATCACATGAGCTGCATTCAGAATCTGCTGCGTCTCTGTGAGCTGGACTGGCTCCGCTCACACATGCCCATCTTGTGAAGAGGAGGAAGTACCTCCTCTTGTGGTGCCATGTGCCAGAGAAGAGCTGCCTAATTGTGGCAGGAGTCAAAGGGAGGATCCTACCTTGATTGGGATTGGCTAAACCCCTGATGAATCTATATAGGGTTTGATTTCTGATTGGCTCGTTGGAGCAACACACTTTTTAAACTTTTAAAACATGCAGGGAGCAAGAAGACAGACTTTCTTCACTTCTTGGGGGGTCATTCCCAGGTGATGGGACGTTTATTACTGTTGGAAAACCATTAGAAATGGAATTTTGCATAATGTGATCCCTTCAAACACCCGAGATACTTGGACCAGCAGACTTAGAATAATGTCACTCATTACTTCAACTGGTCAGCTCGTAACTCTAATCCTTACTACATGCAAAAGAGTTTCAGGGCTCACACACACAGTGGTATCGGTCGATCCCTACTTTTGTTCAGTAAATGATTGTAAAATGTCATTGCCCATGTAACTGTGTTCACTTTTCAATGACTCTGTGAAGGGGCACAGTGGCATTCAGAAGTAAATTTTAAAAATTAATCAGTGTGAAGCTGGCTCGCTGAATGAGCTAAATGTTCGCCTTAAACTAAAGACAAGTGGACTGTATGAACATGCCCACCACCCGCAAGCAACACATACATGACAGATTAGATCTGAGGAGAACTGCTCGTGTGCACGATGTGAATGTAACCATACTATAAAATAGTCTTGTGGAAGAGACCATTTAAGAGGTTACATAATCTTATTTCTTTGAGCTCACACACACACACACACACACACACACACACACACACACACACACACACACACACACACACACACACACACACACACACACACACACACACACACACACACACACACACACACACACACACACACACACACACACACACACACACACACTGCATGAGTCTGCATGACTAGAAATGACACAGTCCCCTCTGTGCATGTGAGACATGTTCTGTGGCAGCGAGTGGTACAAAATAAGAGCTGTCGGGCGAAGCAATGCGACAGAAATAAGTGATAAATCACAGAGTAGTGTGAAGTGGACACTTCATCAGGCTGTGCGTTTTCTGACTGTGCCGGATATAATGCTGAAGCAGTGAATACCATGGCCTCATTGTGGTGAGTGTCACCAATGGGAAGGGTGAGTGTGAGAGAAGCACACGGAGGAGTGGGAATGAGCAGCCAGCATGCCAGAGAGGAAGATGTCATTTAAGGGGTGGCTTCACTGTGAGATAATGGGTATAGAACAGGAACTGCAGTTGTCATCAGTGGTATAAGCTTATAAGTGATTTTTTTTTTTTCATGGTATTCTAGGAGAAGAAGTCTGAACTGGGGATGCACCGATACCACTTTGTCAAATTACTAACTTTGAGCTATCTGCAGAAGCTGAATACCGATACAAGTACTACAGCGCCTACAATACGCATGGAGCATTGTGTACCGTCTATCCACACACACATATCTGTGAGCCTTGAAACTCTTTAGCATGTAGCATGTAGCATGGCTCAGAGTAAAATCCTCTGCTTGTGCGACCTCGCTTTTGACTCCATTAAATGTTCTGGCAGAACATACTTTACTGTCTGTCTTACTTTTGTCATTCAACATTCAAGCTTCTCCAAACCGCTGATATCGCTCATCCTCTCTTGTCTACCTGCTGCTGATGTTGCTGACGGATGACGTCACGCAATAGTCTCCTGAGGATCTGCTATGAGTACGAAAACCCCGTGCAGTATTGGACCCGATACCCAATACCGGTACCGGTATCGCTGCATCCCTACTTTGAACCAAAACTAACATTAATATTCATGCTATTCTACCCATGATCACAGACTGACTGCAAAAGGAGAACACATTAGTAAAGTGGTATTACACATTGTTTCAATCACCTAAAAGCTGTTCCACAAGCTGTTAACGGTACATTAGTATGGAGGACTATTTTTCTACCTCGGTGCAAGCAGGTGTAAAGCAAGGTAGACAGGGGCGGGTCTTAACCCCGCAATTGATAAACGGAGAAAAAACAGGTGCCTATCTCATGTCTTCTGTCGGAGCCAGCTGTCGCAGTAATTAGCACATCGCTCTGATTTTGCCAGATTCACAAAGCAGCAGAAAAAAAATCTAGTTGAAGTGATAACAACAAACTGTGACAGCTCATATGTTTTATTCTTCAAGAGCTGCTGTTGGATCCACAAAGATCCGGTCGACCGTTCTTTAAAGGAGACATATCTTGCTTTTAAATCCTTCCTTTTTACATATAAATCATACAGTTGTGGTCTATATAAAGCGGAACTGCAATGCTTGGGTCTGAATTCCTCATTATTAGAGCTCCACAGGCCCCTTTTCTACCCCTTTTCTGATGTGCTTCTGAGAGCAACTCGTTTTGGGGCGGTCTCTTCAAATGAAAATGAGACACTTCATACCCCGCCTCCTCTCCAGGTTGCAGAGGTGACACTCGGTTCAACGCCACCCTGTTCGGCCATCTTTGTAGTTTGATAGAACAGATACAATTATCTAGCGGCGCAGAAACTTTATATTCACACATTATTTACAAAATGTCAACAACGGAAGATTTGTCCATCCAGCCATACATGTTGGAGCCAGAGTCAGACCCGGCGGAGCGAGATGAAAATGACGATGATGCACCTGAAGAACAACTTCTTCATATGGATGTAACGCAATGGTGTGTTACTATATTTACACTAACTTCTCCATCCATGCCCACTACTACAATACTGCCTGTATTACAACGACTATTTAACACAGAAGTTACATTATAATCTAAAACGAGCACACAGCGCTAACATATGAAGACGGTGCAACTGCTAATGCTAACAAAACAATGACAGGGACGTCTTATCATCACACTTTTTTAGCGTTATATACAGCTTACCGAAGTGCTTTGTTCGTCGTCTCCATAGATAGAAGGAACTGACCGCTCAATCAGACGAAGTCTTTCGGCAAATCCTTCTTTATGCTGGCGGAGGTTGCTGAAGCAGTCGTCCTTAAAGTGCTTCGCGCACACAAAAATGACCTTACCCACAGATGTGGGTACATTTCTGTGAAAAATAAAACTCAACCAAGCACTTCGAAAAGGTTCTGATGCTGGGAGACGGTGTAACGAAGCATCCAACAACCGAACATTTCGACTTATCCTCTCGTAACTTCGGCACCCTTAGGTTGGACTACAAAATCGCAGCGAGAAACAAAAATGGCGGATTGCTCGAAGTGTCGATGTCCTAATTTGGCAGTTCCGCCGGGAATACTGTGACGTCATTGTTCAAAAAACGTAATAGAGAATAGAAAAATCGAAACGGATCGCAAAATATGACCAAAACAGAATATAAAGATATCAACGGAGCACCTGAAGAGACTACTTTGAACTTTTCTGTACTTCTAAACACTCTAAATATACAACAACATGCATTTAAGGGCTAAAAAAGTGGATTTAGCATGATATGTCCCCTTTAAGGGTTATAAACCAGAAGAAAGTCAAATCCTGCAGGATTCACATAGATGAGGCACAGGCTTCGGGAGTAACGCATTTTTTTTTATGTAATCTTTTACAGTACAGTGAAAAAAAATTACAATCTGAGTTTTTTTTAATTTTTTTAAGAGAAATGGATTACTGACATTTTAAAATCGATTGATCAAAATTGATCATCAACAGACAAAACCACCGTGTGACACATCGGCACAAAACCAAAACAATCAGACACGTGCTAGAAAGAACTACGGAGCCTCGAACACACGCGGAGCCTCGATCAGCGTCAGGGTGCCAAGATATTCACCGATGGCTAACAAACCGGCATCACGTTGACTTCAAATCCATAACCATTACAGTGCAATCTCTGCCTTCCAGGAGTGAAACTGCTGTCAACATCCCGGGGCTCCACACCCAACTTAAAGAAACATCTAGAGGGAAGAAGACTGTGATTATATGCAGAGATACAGAAATCCGGTAAACTAAAGCGAATGTTTGTCAGCCTGCTTATATGTTAAAAACCCCTCTGCTTGAGTATCACATTCATTTAAACCTCCCACATACACATTCTTAGTATACCGTTGAAATACATTTATGAGTCTGCCTCTTAAAGTTTCTCAGAAGTGTGTGGACTATAGTAAAGACTGCCGTAGAGAGTATCCGTCTCCATCGTGCTATGTACCCGAGAACCAGTAGGTGATACCACCACCGTAAAAGAAACCGACACAACGACTCCTGCAAACACTTGAAATGTGAGAAATACCACCACAAGTCAGAAGGTTAACTGTTCTGCATTTACACGCCTCGGGCTGGGGGAAACATTGTGCCATGGACTTGATACCTGTTTTCAGGTGGCACACGAGTTGGAACAACATCACAACTGCATTTGGCTATGTCAAAACATCAATTCCAAGAAGACTAATGTGCCGATGGGTGCACAGATGGAGGCAGGTAGATCCGAGTTGTGAACAGCGGGGGTGCGGGATGGAGAAAATGACACATGCCATGGATCTAAAATGAGCAATTGCACTCGCACTACACCTGGTGCCACTTTGTGATGGCCCCCATAAAGTTCCAAAGTTGGCTTGGCTATTGTTTCAATAGCAAACAGCTGCACATGTACTCTTCTGCATAATCCCATATCTGGAGTAATTTTCCAGAGTTATGTTTAGTGGCAACTGACATTCGCTGTCTGATGAAGTCATTTTGTTCATTTTTTTCCCCCCAGCATTTTCTGGGATCTTATTGTTATCGAAGTGTAAGACGGGGAGCTTTAAACTCTCTTCAAACATGAACACGAATTAAAACAGACTTGCAAAAAGTTATGGGAAGGTTTTCAGACACACCAAAACACAAAAACAACCGTTTAAAAAAACAAAAAAAACAAATTGACAGTCCATTTGGCATTGGACTCGCAGAAAGGAAGGAGAGCGACCCATAACACACAACTTGAAATTGAATAGAAGCACCAAATCGCACACACAATAAACCATGTGAGGTAAATGTGCTGCTCCCAGCACCTTGATGTGTGAGGAAGGCCACATTCATTCAGCAGACGCTCCGCGAAATCCACCGGCTTTCTAAAAGAAGATGACAAAAAAGGCTTTTTTCCTTTGTTTAATTAGGCTTAAAAAGAAGCCGATAAAAATGAGAGACAACAGGCTTTAAAGTGCTCATATGCTAAAGTTGTTTTTTTTGTTTTTTTAAGAACCAAAACTCAGACAAGATAAAAAAGTTCCATGTAAAATCAAATAAAACAGCAGCAGGAGACTCGAGACTCCGTTTTAATTGAAATCTCATCCACTCACTGGATGATTTGCGGCAGTTTAATCGACGTAGCTTTTTGATATGATTATTTCACACCGGGAGATAAAAGCGAAAAGAGCCGAGAACTAATCAGAAATTCTGAAACAATAAAATACCTTGAATCAGCCATGTGTCTCATCCCCCGACTGATGGTGGCATATCACCTGGGCGACAACATACATACAGAATACACGAAAAGATTATGTTTGAAGTGGCTTTGTGCACCAATTCCTTTTTTCTTTAATGGAGAAAAGTGCATCATAAATTTGCACGTTAATAATTAACGTGAGTCTGGACTGCGGTGGTTTTGGTCCACCAGTTAAGTTTTATGCAGGGAGTAAAATTAGCAGGGGCCGAGCTCCACTGGGAGGCAGAGTTTGTTGTGGTGTGCAGTAGTTGTGTGCGCCGCAGTAACTGGGTAGAGTTTACAGCTTTTTTTTCAGTTTCTCGCCACTTTGGTGCTATATTTATATTCAGAGAGCTCTAAAGGAAAAGCCCATAAAGTTTACTGGTGCTGCTGGGGCTCCGCCCTCACGTCACAGGCGAGCCAGTTCTCGCCACAGTAGTACTCGTTTTGCTGCAGTCGTGGTAAGAAATGTTCATCTTTCCACGTCCAGAAAGAAAACAGTTCACACATTTTGGCGGATCCTGCCTTGCCTAAGATCAGGGACTGTATTTGTAGGATGTCTTTAACTCGCTTTTTGTCTCTCTTGTGCAGCTTCCATTCCATTATCATGAATATGGACAATTATCAGGTAATTACCTCATTTAGCCACTTTTAGGTCCTGTTCACACAACGTTTCAGGTGAAGACAAATAGTTTTTGTTTTCGCGTTTCAGGAAACTAAAATGAATAAATAAATAAACGATACATTTGATTTCTCAGCACCTTTCGAGACATCCAAGGTCACTGTACATTTGTACAATACACATATGGGAATATATCTATAGTGCCTTTCAACTGTGTGAAAACCACTTTGCATTTGTCACATTCACACAACAATGGACGCTGCGGCCATGCGAAGCGCTGTCAATTGCCCAAGGACACTTCAGCATGTGGACAGGGGAATTGAACCTGCACCTTTCTGATTGGGAGACAACCGCTCTACCAACCAAGCCATAGCTGCCCCACAATGCACGTGTTAAAAATGCAGTTGAAAACAAATAAAACACATATGGCATTTGCAGCAGACTGACATTGTTTAAAATGAATATGTTTGCTTTATAAAGGTTTGGATTCATGTTCCTAAATCTCCGTCTCTTCACACTTAAACACTCAACAGGACGATCGGTCCAAATTCAGATGCATGCACCTACACAGTGATACTAATGTGAGAACTAATGTTTAACTAATGCTCATGTGAGGCGCCTCACATGAGGCAGCAAATTATAATTGGATCCATCCCAGGAATGAAAAATTAACGATATAAAAGGGCTGTCACATGTGCTGCTTTACATCAAAGTAGTGTTAATAATACCGGGAACTGCCAGACCACCAGTATTAATGTCACAGATTCAGATAACCCATGTCATTACTAATGCATAGTTATATTACATTGTACATCATCTGATCTCTTGTAACATCAGACATGTTGGGAGAAAAAAATAAGTGTTTTATGATGAGCTTACTCAACAGCACATTATGAGGATGATTTGTAGAGCGGTGACAGGACTGTATGTCTGTTCTGCAGGTTAAAGTGTTTATAGGCACAGAAAATGTTTGTATTGAGGCGACATTGAAGAAATGAACCCCAACAAATACCATAATTTTATATCTGTTTCTTCTTGCTACTGACAAACCAGATTTTCGCCATCATTTGCTGGAACTCAATTGAGCCAAGGCATCGTTCCCTCTCAGTTATGGAAAACAAACTCTGGTTTAAGTTCAATCAGAAGCAACAAAAAGCCACCAATGAAATACGAATAACAAAAATTCCAAATTCAAAGCTTATTGTAAGTACAAAGAAGTACAGCCCGGAAATGTTTCCCTTAATAAACTCAGATTTGCAGAAAAATTGACTACAGTTGATAACGTGGGCAGAGGTCACAATATCTGCAGCCTTCAGTGTGCATGTTTTCACAAACTCAGCTGTGCACGCCTCTCATGCTATTGCTATTTCAGTTGCTAAAACCTAATTAGGGTTACATTTACTTAAGGAACTTTTTGGATAAATTGTAAACATTACTCATAATCACTGGTTCCTTCTGCTGATCTCCTCTGCATCTCAGTCTTATGTCTCCCGTCCCCAGTCAACAAATCACAGGTACTTTGATTGAAAAATTTAAGGAAATGTCTTGTCATATAATTTACATTGTACAAGATTATTTCGTGGGCTGTGGCTGGTTTTGGAACACAGGAATTGGTCGCCTGAAAATTGCATTTGTTTGACCCGGTTACATGTCCAGGGTTTACCCTGCATTTCACCCTGAGTTCGTCGGAACAAACTGCAACACACCTGTGATCCTTTGAATAACAACATACTCGGAGTCACTGAAAATGCAATTTAAAAAAATGTGTGTGTGGGGGGGAGTCATTATAGAATCAACCAACAGCACCCACTCGTGGCCCAACATAAAAACTACATCGTTTTCAAAATGTTACCATGTAAACAAGAAACATTTCTGAGACAAAAAGTGAAATTGATGCATTTTCACTTATTATAGTAGTAGTAGTTTATATAAAGCAGGTACAGAATATGTTAAGTATATGAAGACATAAGAAAAAAAATAATTCTCCAGCAGTCCATCACAGTGGTCTCACTGACTTCTCTCTCATTGGCGTGATTTATTTCTGACTCTATCTTTATGCTTTACCTGGTCACCCTTGGAAAATGGAGTGGCGACTGAGAGGCTGTTAACATCTCAGGCCCCCAGGTGAGCGAGCAAGAGAGATGGAAATAGCAGATGCATCCTGTCTGACAGAGCATGAGAGGAAACAAGAATAGACGCGTGTATTTATCTAATCAAACTCAAAGCTTTCTAATGATGAATATCAACATGGGAGTTATTGCTCTGTCGGACTAATGACACGTTCCTGCTCAGCAACTGAAAACAATAAAACCTCATGCTAATCGCTTTTTGTTTTTCTGTTTATCTGTTAATTGACATGTCACAGTGAGCATTGTCGATCGTGTCGATTGATGGGCGGCGTCTACACCTGAAAGGAAGCGGCATGTCTGAAAGAGACGACTCAAAGCTGCAACTGTTGAAAGAAAAGATGGATTTTCTTGGGGAATTGTTCTGCCACTGTAATGAGATTTCATGTCACTGGTGACTGAAGGGTACAGAACCACTGAAAGCCAAAGTGCACTGATCACAGATCCAAAGCTTCAGCGTGGATCCGCGATGTCTCTACAACCAATTCCAATGTTGTTTTTTTATATCAGGTTTTGAGCATACAGGAAGAAGCTCGCTGCGTGTCAGTGCTCAGAAGGGCTTACAGATGCAATATTGTTCCACTGGAAAAGCACCTGGAGCAATTTCTTCACTGATCGCCCCAAAGCTCAGCAGTATTTAAAGGCTGGCACACCTCTGATCGACACGCATGATGCAGTTTCTCACACTCCCCCTCAAAACCGATAGCGACAATGCATACTTAAAAACCTCAGGGAAAGGCTGCAAATTAAAAATTGAGTTGGAAACACACACACACACGCATTCCCACATCCAGTATTTTTCTCACGTCTTCCTCTCTGACTTTCTGTTTGCTGTGAACACAAATTTCCCTCCAGTCGCTCATGCTGTTCCACACTGTAGCAACCCAAGGCCTGTTGATCAATGCAGCCTTAATTTGAGAGCATGGATTATAATAGAGGCATTAGCGTGCATTGATTAGAGCTCAGAGGGCCAGTTGCAGCATGAATGGAGAGTCAATAGAAACATCACTTACAATGACAAAGACCTGCAGACCCCCTTGGAGCCATTGGATGATTTAAATGTCAAGAACAAGCTTCATGTGAGCTTGGCTTGTCTGGACTCCTCATTTTGTGTCACTGCTTTAAAAGAAAAAAACCAGCAGGTTTAAAATTATAGATCTTTTGATGCAAATATGAATAAAAGAGGAACAAGAATTTTATAAAAAAGACTTCGATCCTGTACTGGGTGTTTGTTTGACTGGAGGGTGCAGCTGGCTGTTTTAAAAGGAACATTTCCACTAGATTGTGTTTTACAGAACACATTCAGACTTCTATAGTAGCAAAACAATAATTTCCTTCACGAAAAGGTAACAAAACCCAAACAGAAGCCAAAGGCAGATTTTGAATGCGAGGAGAAACACAAAAATGGGCTTGAATCCAAATGCAGACACAGAGACAAGAGTAAAGTTTCAAAGATTTATTTGCAAAACGGTTTCAAACAAATCAACCATAGGAATCTCAAGAAGGGTAATCCCCCCAAAAAACAGGTCATGACGAACAAACATGGTCGGGACATTAAAAAAACAGCAGAAGAAACGTTGGATGACTTGACACGAAGGTATGAAGATGATCTGGCAACAGGAACATGAGGGAAGTGAGTTTATATACACAAGGAACAGGGAGATACAGGTCAAACACATTAAGGAAAGGGTTAGGTAATCAAACACTGAAGGAAGGCAGGCAGGAACAGGGAGACAAGTGACCTGAAAAAGAGACTTGATTTGTGAGTAAATAAAAAAAGAAGTGCTCAAACTGAAAAAAGCTGAGAGGTAAGAAAAACCCCACAAACATATAAAACACAAACTTAACCCAGGCTGGAAATTCACAGAAGAACCGAATCTGTTTTAAAAACATTGTATGTACTACCTACAAATTCCTACTATAAAGGCTTGAGTTCAATGTGTCATCAGAATTGAAGCCATATACATCGATTTATATTCCAGGAGACTCTCAAATATAAAACTACCAGTGGGGGGCCGTCAGGGCCTGCAAGGCCTTCTCTGCAGGCCTACGAAAAATATCAGAATCACAGACATTATATTTTGTCCATGAATACTGCTTAAATAATTCTAAAGTGTCTGTTCGCTTCCTCTCATCGCTTCTCCATAGTCTGCTCTGCTTCAAGACGCGTTCTTCCATATTAAAACTTTTAACCAATCACGTTTCAGCCATCACCTGTTGCCAGGGTAAATAAATCTGCTGGAGGCTTTCAGATTCAATTCTGCAGGCGTCTGCGACGCTGCTGCTTCAACCAATCAGATTTTGATATTAGCGACTCGGGGCCTTCTCGAAAGTCACGGGTGACGTCAGCATATTCAAGCCCTCTGATTGGATCGTCAGACAATTCACTTTCGAGCGCTAGCTGACTGCATCTGTAGCGAGCTGCATGGACAAAAATATAGTTGTGTTGATTTAATAGCGGTTTTGTCAACCTACAATGGCTAAAGGAGAAGATAAAGAGATTTGGTTGCAGATTTATTGTCAAAACCATTTTCAAGAGGGACTTTTCCAAGAGGTCTTTGAACGCACCGCAGCACTCCAAGCGCGAGGAGGTCCGATGCTATTGACTTGCAGTCACTACAACTTCCTTCCTTGGCAGGATTCGAGATTATGTTATTTGCCATTATATTATTTCCAAGACCACGAAAAGCTGACGTTTGTCACCCTCCTCAACCCCCCAGAGGTTTTGGGCTTTTTCTATGCAGTTTCAACAGAAGGAGAGACGTGAAAGGTATTTATTCTGACTACACGAGTATCGATCTGTAATGCAAAGGCTTTTTATACTGCATTTGTGCATGATAACATGGTTTTTGTAGCCACAGTGTTGTGTAAACTGAACCCCGAAACGCACCAAAAGTTTTGCGTTTTTCATTTGAAAACTTTATCGTCTAACTGGGGCCTTACATGCCAATAACGTCAGAAACATTTAGACACGGGAAAGAAAAGCCTCACAAATTGTATAATGCTTCAAAATGGTTGGGAAACAGATGTATAACATGATCGAGTATAAATCGACAATAGAAGAGGAACTGAGTCTTTTACATAAAGAAAGATAATGGGAATGAGCTGATCACCTCTTGAAAGGCTCCATATAACCACCCACCCAACCATAGACAATAAATTATATCCTCGAAAGCTTTTGACAATCCAGAGAACCCTATAGTATGTATGCAAAGGACACGTCTGAAAACCAATATTCAATGGTCATAATCTTCACACCCCGAGGTAACACAGCATCATATTCTTCTGAAATGTAAATCACTGCCAGGGCTCAACCGCAATCACAAATGCTCGGTGAAACGTAATAATAATAATAATAAAAAAAACAAACATAAACGAGATTGAGAAATGCCACCACCCTCTCTGCACGTGAGCTCATCAAGGATGGACTGAGGTGAAGTCAGTCGATTTTAAATTCTTTTTGAAAATCATGAGTACTGTGATCTCTGGGATTTAAAAAGAGAAGAACCATCCATGCATGTTATCGGGATGAAGTTCAAAAGCTAACTGAGATGTTGTTGGAGGCATTAAAAGCACACAGGGTGGGTGGCTTGTACATTTATACGTTATAATGCTCAACAATAGTAACACGTGGCGTTGCAGCCATGGGACACATTGTGAAACAACATAGGAGATAGTTTTTACTAAATGAGTTGATTCCATCACTACAGTTTTTAAACATGAAAAGATGACTATTCTTGCTTTAGGTTTTAGCTGCTCCACAATTGCAACTCTCCAAACTGATCCCCTTTAAATAGATTTAAAGATCTAACAAGTAATGCTAATGCAGCCAACAAGCAGTGGGCAACTTTTTAGGATGGTGCCTTTTTTTTTTTTTTTTTTTAGTTTCTGGGATATTTAAGGCTTGAACAATGACTCTTGTTATCCAAAAAATAAACAAGAATGCAGCTTGTAAATTATTCATGGTGGATGTTTGGACATTTTCAATTAAATTCTCAAAAAGTTGACCCACTTGTTCATAATCACCAAGTTGTAACCTGTTGAATGATGCAATAAAAATGGAAATAACTGCCAATATGGAGATTTTCCTCATAGGTTTCACACGGTATTTATAGCATCATATTTAGGACAGAACAGAGAGAAAAACAGGGAGAAAAAGCTTCTATCTAAAATTTAAATCTGAAGTGAAACTGATGAGATGAACTGTTCATATTTATCCGAAATACGTTTATCTTTGCACATACTGTACTTTCCAGTCATTTAAGATTAGTGTTGGAAGTTATTCTGTGCTATATTCACCTGAAACACACACACCATATGAAAGAAGGCATGCTGGGAAACTTTATCGGTTTACTCATCGATTTCTTCTTTCTTTCTATATCCTATCGTCTCTCCCTTTCAGAGGTAACTCACTAACACATCTCAAATGAATTTTTCCCCAATGTTCGATTCTGCTGGCAAGAAGTTCTCTTCTTCAACGATAAACATTACTTGACGCATACTCAGTCCTACACACGGCAGACACGACCAAAAAGGTCATGAATACAACTATTTAATAGGTTTCTCCGGCGAAAGTTTAACGCAGTGGATTTTAATACTGTATATTCATTGCTATAAAATTGCTGTTGCTTCAAATAGACATCTGAAGAGGCTCTCATGAGCATCTTCATTTCAAAAAAAACAAAAAAACTTGCATGTGAAATTACAGTTGGCTCTGCGAGATAACATGTATTTCGTCCGCGTAATGTTTCTCTATCCAGACAGAGATAACGGACAGCCTGGTCAGTAATCGGATTAATGAAACAATCAGGCAATCGGCATTAATTAACCGACCGAGCCTGAGAAAAAAAAAAAAGGGCTTTTTTTTAGGGGGGTAGGAAATGGCAGCAAAGACAACAATAAATAGAGCCAATCGTCTTTATCGGTGAGCAGCACATTGCTCATCCACACCCTCTGCAGCCAGTCATCCGAACCTTAATTAACTCTCTGGAATTGGCAGAGAGTTGTGTTTTTTTTTTTCTTTGGGCCTCGCTGCTCCTCCCCACGATTCACATGTACTGGAGATTACAGTTTCTTTGTCGGCCAGTGATAATCAGGGGGTGCTGCAAGGCCCGGAAAAGTATGCTTTGGGCAGCAATATTTCCACTTACTGACTACGCTTTGGTTGACAGATTCCTGTCTTACAATAGGCCAGAGAGACGAACAATCCTCATGGTGGACATCAACATGTATCAAACTAAACCTTAATATTTCCTGTTGGGTGTAAATTTTTGTTGGATATCAAGGATGCTTTTAAGCATGGGAAACAATGCAGGGGATGGAAAAACGCTGAACCAAAGAGAGATGTTCTGCCTGTTGGTTTTTTTGCGCCCGCTGTTCCACCACGTTGTTGTGGTTTCTGTGTCTTTGAAGGCGTTCTCCTTCCTCATCCCTCCTCATCCTCTTTTTGTGAAGCGTGAAGTAATAGCAGCTCTCTGAAACTGCTGCACTTGCTCTTTCATCCCCCTGTGGAGCATCTGGTCGGTTTGAGATGTGTTCGTTGCGCGGAAAAAACGCGCACGCACGCACACACACACACATACAGGGCCCCACTGTGAAACCTTACCTACAAACACACAGCAATAGCATCCCCCAACAGAGCATTTTGGTTTTCCAAAAGCTTATGCTAAATATGATTTTGTCGTGCAGCTGGAGGTCACTGCTGGAGACGGAGAGTGAGAGAGAGCGAGAGAGAGAGGGAAAGAGAGAAAGAGAGGGAGAGGGAGAGGGAGAGGGAGAGGGAGAGGGAGAGGAGAGAGAGAGAGAGAGAGAGAGAGAGAGAGAGAGAGAGAGAGAGGTGGAAGGCAGAGTTGTTAAAAAAATGGCACAGATGCACACAGGGCTTATGGGAATGAGTGCTATGACAGAGAGACGGGCGAAAGAGCGGATGGTGTTGTCATGTTTCTCTGCAGCTTGGGGGGGTATAGGCTAATTTGGCGCCCAGAGGGGAGAAAAGGGAGGGAAGAGGAAATGCAATGAGGCTAATGTGGAGCGATGCGGAGAGGGGAGGGGATGAGCTGAACAGCCAGGCTCACTCATTGAGTTTATTCTTACGGAGAGGTAATGTACGCGAGAGGCAGACAGAGTGGGTGGGATTGAGAGGAATGGAAACGAGGAGAAGGAAAGGAGAGGGAGCAATAGGAGCTTTGGGCATTAGTGGGAGGGTTACGTCACAGCCTTGTGAAAGATCGGGTCGGCTGGGAGTTGGTGTCCTCGAGGAGTGAATTTAAAATTTCTCAGCTGCCATTTCTGTTCACATTAACACCCCGACAAGTAAGTCAGAGGGATTATTATCGCACAGTCCAACATAACCAGGTCGAACAACAGTCTGCACCTGGAAGGTTAGAGATTTAACCCACGAGGGATTTAGGGCCACCTGTTTTCCTCCTCTGCAGATGGAGCAATCTACACAATTATCCTGAAGCACCACCTACTATGGGTGTGAAAAAAACCCCCAACAAAAACAGACACTCAGGCCTACGATCTTTAATTGCCAAGTAATTGGATGTTTTATTTACAGCCTCTCAATAGATGCCTTGCAATAAGATTTATGTAATTCAGTGGGGAGAGAGTTAATGAGTGGGATCGGTCAGTGAGAGGAATGAGTGGGGAGTAAAAACAAAACTAATCATATGAAATTCTGAGATACATTTTTAACCAGCTGTGCACACAAACCAACATTAGAACTTGATCACAGTTCCTCTAGAGATTCCCTGAGCAACTCACCACCGCGGAAGACCGCGTCATCAAGACGCGAAGCACTCTGGGAAATGCAGTCAACACAGGAAAATGTGCATCTGCTCATTTTGTTCATATTCTGGCCCTGAAAGTACTTTCTTTGTTTTCCTGATACTGATATCAGTATCTGCCGGCTCGCGCTGAATTTTACGTTAAAATGAACTTTGACTGGGTAAAGTCGGGCCATACCGTGAAACGCTAGAAGAAAAAAAATTGAGTGGATCCGTATGAAAATTCAGAGTGGTCAGCAGATGTTAGTCTTTTGCCAAAGTTCAAGCACCCATACATCTATAATGATTTGATTTTAAGTGTGAGTTCCTACACAGATGAAGCGTTCAGCAGCTTCAGATCACTGCAGCCGGCATAGGCTCTTTTTTTAAAAGGACGGGGTGCAGGACCGACAGATGCTTTTTGTGACCTGCGAGACGTGGCGTGAGCTGTTTTACTTCAACGCTGGAAAACGATAGACGCCCATTCTTTTGCTTATCCAGCATTTCATGTCTTGGCAGTCGGGACTGGATTCAACCTAAGCAGACACTTTGACTCTGCTCTATGTGTTGTTTGCCGTGAGTTCCCACAATGGAAATGATGAGCAGATTTCACATCGAAAAGGATCAGTTCCACTCAGAAATTTCTGAAGAGCAACATGTTTCTGGATTATTGCGCTAAAGTCAAATTTATACAAAGGTGTGTGTTAGGTCTCTCTCTCTCTCTCTCTCTCTCTCTCTCTCTCTCTCTCTCTCGCTGATACATTTTTTGGGCCTTCTGTCTCTCAAGGACACTTTTATTGAAGTGGGGAATGTTTCAGATTATTTTCTCCGTGGAGAGCATGGCCATAGCATTCAGACGATTCTCTGAAGTGATCCTCCTCACAGAAGTGATACAGTATCTTGAACGCCTTAAAGGCATCAGGAATAATGATGCCGATTGGAAAAATTCCCGTCGCCACGTGCAAATCTCTTGTTAGTGATTGGCTGGCTGCTGCACTGACTAGCCGTGTTTTCCGTCGCCACAGCAGAGCTTCTTCTTCATCTTTTTTTTGGGTTGAACAGCAACTTGCATCCATAAAGTTGCATTACCGCCATCTGCTCTGCTCTCGTCGTCCCTGATGACCGTTTCCCTTCTTGTTTTACTTCACTTGGTTTCAACGGCAGTTGGCATACGTGAAGTTGCGCTACAGCCATCTGCTGGTTCCAGCGAGTCCATACCATTCCCACCCCTCAAAAAAGAAAATAAAAGGAAGAAAGAAATGAAGGTAGAAAGAAAGAAAGAAAGAAAGAAAGAAAGAAAAAGAAAGAAAGAAAGAAAGGCACTTTTTCTCCCAAAAATATGATTTATATCTTTATATGTGATATGTTGTGGATTGAAACACAAAACTTGCTGGAAATAAGTGCCAGGTGGCTTCTTCAGTTGCCTGGCCAGTTGCTAATAGCTTATTTAATGTGACCTTTAAAATGAAGCAATTTGTTTTCCTCAGCTAAAGCTGGTTATTTGTATGTGTTCCACAGTCATGTTCCTGCTCTGCAATTATTACTTGCCTGGTCGCAGTGAAAAAGATGATGCACTTTTAAATGACTTATTTGCTCTGGACTCGTCGTGCGCCATGTTTTAAATAGTGGCATGATTATTTGTGTTGTTTGGTGTCACATGTAATTGATTGTTAATGAGATGAGCCTTCCTGCTTTGTAATGTAATTGGTGGTTGGGTGAAGGCTGGAGAAGGGCGGGTGGTTGAGCTCCGTCAGCGACCAGCTGTGCCGAGTGGAGCTGGGAGAAAAAAGCAGGATAAAAATTGAGTAAATTGAGTTTCTTGTGCAAGTTTTGACGCTGCAAGTCAATAAAACTGTCACTGCAGGTTTCTGACCTCCTCCCTTCACCTGCTGACTCAGTTCTTTTTGTATCCATTGTTTTTTTTGTTTTTTTTTGTGACAATCTTCCCATCCACTAGAGGTCATCATGTCTTTTATTTTGCGCAGCTGATCACAATTATCTCACCTGCTTTCATAACCCGCCATGATATGATAGAACCTTATTGTCTCAACTGCTTTAGATGCACAGGCGGATTCTTTAGAGTGAAACTCTGTTTCCAATATTTTCAAGTGAAAATGTAAAAATCTGTTACATTTTGTGTGTCCGTTTCCATGACAACAGTGCTCGGAACCACTGAAAAACACAACTTTTCAAAAATGTTCGGAATCTGTCTTGGTTCAAATGCTGCTTTTTTGAAATGCTGCTCCTGCGCATGTGCACCACGGCCATAGTAAACACAGGCTGCAGATGCGTGAGAAAATGTGGAAGTAGATGAACAACAACAACAATGGCGGCCTCCATAGTGTTGTGAGTCCCAGTCCATATTCTCCTGGCACATAGCAGTTATATGGTTTAGTCATCCGTAATATCAATCCAACTTCATTGTCTGTTAATACGAACGTCACTCCCATTGTTAATGCTGATAGTATATTGTTCACTGTGCACATGTCGTTTCATTTCAAAAACAACTAATGGCACCAACTCCTGGTCTGGCAAGCCAACCCCATAATTTTCAGCATTTCTACCATTTCTTTGTCAATGGACATTGTTTTAAAAACGTTGCTGTGTAAATGTAAAAACTTTCCCACAACAAAAACACAAAAAGCATGTGTTTTCATTTGAAATGTTGTCCTTTAAACAGGGCCTGAAGGTGCTAGTTTGAATGACACCAACACTAAAAATAGTCAACTAAAAGAACCCAAAGAGGCTAAATCTCTCTCAGTTCATAATTTGAGCCCAAAATTGCATTTTTACCAACTTTTACTATGACACAAAACATTTGTTCACTGATTGCTGTGTAAGTACCTAAAATATGTGCTGAAGTGACTGTGAGTGTGGGTGTTAACTGATCTCACCGCTACTTAAATGATCACACAACAAGCAAAAAGACAAGCTTGGTCTTAGAATTCTCTGATCTTGGTCTTGACCAGTGAAAGTCTCAGTCTGGATTCTCAGGTTCGGTGGTCTTGACTACAACAGTAATAGACACAGCCTTACCGGAACTAGAGAGTTGGAAAAACAATGTCTTGTCATCTCAAAAATCATGGCTACCCCTGACTCCTTGAGTAAAACACAAAAGTATTAAACTTTTTGGTGTACATTATGTGAAAATGTGGTAATTTAGCTGGTTAAACGGTCTTCATTGATCACTGTTTGCCATCGTTGTCCTTAAATGCTGAGCAGTCTGCAAGGTGAATGAAAATGAAAAGAAAGGTAGACAGAAAAGTAAAGAAAGGGTAAAAGTATTAATGTAATTTAAAGACAGCCTAATGTTTAAGTTAAAGTGTGTATAACCTATGTACCAGTTTAATGCAGAACAAATAAACTGTAAGACAATAATACATGTTTTGCTGGTGGCATCTGGTCTGTTGGTGCAGTACCTGTCATGGCATGTGGGGAGATAAATGTACCCCGTACAGAAAACGGAGGGGTGCATGGATCAGAGCCCTACCCTTTCTACCCCTCAGAGCAAATTACAACATGAGTGTCCAGTTCAACCACATGTGGGCGCTCTCACAGTGAGATCTTTAAAAAACAATGTAGTTTAATAATGTAAGTGTTTTTTCCTAAAAGCTTCATGTGAAGGTTTATATAGAGTGGACATAAAGTAGCGTTAAACAGACAGTTACGCCCGCCTGTTGGGAATTGCATTATGCAAGCACATTTTGAAAGGCGTCATTACTAATTCAGCCCGCTTGTTGTTGGATAATTCATGCTATTCATATGTGTATTTTTCTCCCTGTCGGGAGGAGTGGCATTCAAACTCTGCAAAAGTGCAAAACACGCAAAGTCAAACACTGTTGGCATCACTGGCCCCCCTCCCTCCTTGTCTCTTCTACGCTCTTCCCTCTCTCTACCCTTCTATCCATCTGTCTCCATCCCTCCGTCTCTCTCTTCCTCTGTCTGTCTCTTCTGTTTCTCAGGAGAGATCATTCTTCTACAGCTTATTTCCCATGAGCCTCCGCTGATTGTGTGATTGCAATCACCCCACGCAGCTGCCATGGTGACAGGTAGAGTGCATTCTTGCTCCGGGCGCAAATTTAACAGCACATTTGATGACATAAGCAGAACGTGGTGCGTGAGTATGGTGTGCCCCCCCCCCCCCCCCCCCCCCCCCCCCCCATTGTGTGTGAGTGTGTGTGTTTGTGTGTGTGTGTATTCATGCCACAGGGCTTGTGTGTGTATGTGTGCCTAATTTATCTAACTGATGTACCCCTCACAAAAGGCCACGGGAGTCAGAATCCCAGCGTTATCTCCGCTGTCTGGCAGTTTGTTCCGTGCGAGCTTTATTGCATCAGGAAAATGAGAAATACCGACAGATACAGTAAAGTTATATGTCAATTTGTCAGCATCGGCTCCATTGGGGTATCATGTTTGTCAGTGAATGGAGGTTTTATGATCGCTGTCTGTCTCTGCATCTCTGTATCTCCCACCAGAAACCTCTCTGAGGAGTGCTGGATGCCCTTGCTTGTGTCACAGCAATCTGTTGTGACAGGCTCAGAGAGATGTTTGATAGTGAGGTGCCTCTTCCTGTCGGGAGGGAGAAGAAAATACATTTAAAAAAAATAACAGAAATTGGATGGCATTTTTTGGTCTGTGTCATACATGCCTGCCTAACAGGCAGAGTCACTGCAAGCAAGTGGGGGGGAAAAAAAACCCATAACACATGTTAGAGTGGCAGCTGGTTTGCCGTTTGTGACAGGCCTTGAGTAAATCATGGTGAATGGTGGCAGAAAGAACACCTGAAAAACCCAATTTCACACCACATGAAACTGTACATCAGGCAGCTAATTGCTATTCCGAATGCATATTCTCTTGCATGTTGCCATCAGAGGCGGTCAGCCGGAGTTTAAAAGTCTGACGTCACCCAGTCGGAGATGGGCTGCTCTGACCAGGCGGAGTCCATTCACACACGGCTGGCTCTGGACCCTGAGTGACTAATACAGCCTCCTCCTTTTGTCTCCGCCTCATCTCTCTCTCAGGGCGTCGCTACGCATCCCTCACTTTCTCGTGAGTCGGTGCCTCTCAACAACGCGGTCCTCTTTTACATTCTCCCTCCATCTCCCCTTTACTTTCCCTTCACTCTTTTCATTTCCTTCTTTTGCCTTTATCTTTCCTCCTCTTCCTCCCCCTGCGATGATGCCTTCACTACACAGTCTTATACCTTATGTCCCTTCTCTCTTTTTACACAATCCTGCAATTTCATTTCATACATTTTCATCTTTTTTCCACCCATTTTTAATACCACTCTAAATCATATCTTGGCGAACATCTCCCATCAGGCAGTACAGTAAGACTTACAAATGTCTTTCATGTCACGAGTAATAAAGCGCATCTTGTCAGACAGGAAGAGAATATCAAACAGTTATGCAGGAAATTATATTAAGGGCTTAACTGTTTTCATGTGGGTGATGAATGCTTCTTCAGGAGTACTTTAAGGCACGGAAATCCCACAATTGAGCAGCGGTGACAGATGCAGTGCATTGGTCTGGAAGCCACTGCGATCTGTGGTGCAGAAGAGCAAAAAGTACTGTATTTCTTTTTTTTTTTTCCGCAGTCCGTCAAATTAAACTTGGTTCTGGCTGAGGTTGACAAGTGAAGGCTTTGTTCAGACAGAAAACAGCCCTGTGTGAAGAAATTCAGCCACCTCATGCATTTAAGAGTGGCTCCCGCCTTTCCACAGTATAAGGGTAAAAATACTACTTCTACCTTCACCCCAACAAAAGTTTAAACGTCAAATAATTGAGGCCAAATGACTTTGAGGAGTGCTGAGAGATTTTGGTTTGTATTATATGATCTGTCATCCATCCATCCATCCATCCTGTGGGGTCCAATCTGTTTTGAAGGTCAAATTTTAGATGGATTTTTTTTCGCTGAGTAAAAGGTTTGTCTTTGGCTTCCTTATAATTTACATGGCTTGCCCACTCAGCAGTGTTTCTTTCTCCATGCAGTTGTCTTCCCACAGGTTATTCATTTCCACAACAGTTTTTTTCAAACTCCTGTGTTGAAGGGACTGACTCATGTGGCTGTGGCATACTCTTTCCTGTTAAAAAGACGGGTCACTAAACCTGCTACTAGGGTGTTATGCACTATTTAATAATAATAATGCATTGGTTTTATATAGCACTTTTCTGGACACTCAAAGACACTTCACATTGCATTATTCATTCACTCCATACTCAATGCTGGTAAACTACATATGTAGCCACAGCTGCCCAGGCTGACGGAAGCGAGGCAGCCATTTTGCACCATTGGCCCCACCAACCACTCACTCACTCTCGCACTGCATTCAGCCAGGCAGTTTGGGGTTCAGTGTCTTGCCCAAGGACACTTCAGCCATGCCGCCCATGAAACGGAAACAGCAGAAACCCTGGAAATGATGTTGTTTTCATGTAGGGCCACTACTTGGTTGTTTTTGTAATGAAACCACACACACATTCGCAGAGGACATTACGCTATAAACATTAACATTGGTGAGTACGCGGACAGACGATGAAGTTGCTGTTGTGGGCGACTCTCGGCTATAAAACAACCAAGTCCCAGGAGAATGTGGACTGGGAGAGATGGCACTCTGGAGACTGCCATTGTTGTTATTGTTCATCTATTAGCATCATCTATTGTCCAGAAGAACTATTTACTATGGCTGTGGTGCACGTGTGCATGAGCAGCGGTTCAGAGGAGTTGAATTTCCCGTTTCCGCGTTTTCAAAAAGGTGCATTTTCAGTGCCTCTGAGCACTATTTTTGTGTAAACGAACCTCCAAAATGTCGACACATATGTACATATGTCTGCTTAATTAATTAATTAATCAATTGGTGGTTTTCCATGTCAGAAACGACTCTGCTAGTGTAGAACAACACACACATTAAACATAGAACTGCTACAGGAACTCAAAGGTACATACCATTTATGCCTATAATCAGGTCAAGGACTTGTGTGGCTTACTGTGTCTTGTCAACAAAGTTATATATCTGACAGCACTACCTGCTTTTCAACTTTCCTTTGCTCCACCATGAATCCGCCTCTTTCTTTACGTCCAGAAACTCACTCGCATACTTATTGACAAGGGGAACAGATGAAGTCCAAATAAGTTGAACTTCTGTTACCCAAATTGGTGAAAAAAAATCAATGTAGAGTGTGCTGCTTTAGGTTATTCAGAGGGTCTTTATTAGAAACAGCTGCCCCTGCTCTGCTGAGTGCTTTTGGTTTTAAAAGTCCATCAAGTGATGCATTATCCTTGCTTTGTAATCATCAATGCAGTGCACACATCGGGGAGTAAGCCCCAACCCAAAGGCTTATTCTGCCATAAATCAGCCGAATAGAGTTGAAAGTATCTTCACACACTCCTTGATCTAAACATTTACTGTATCCACACTCAATACCTTCAGCACTTGGCCTGGATACAGTCAGAGCGATGGACACTCAGCTGAATTTGGGATTTAAACACTTTATCTATTTTAGCTATAAACCTCTGGTAATTTTCCTCAGTAAATACAGAAGTCACAGGATGACGACTGAGTCATTGTCAATCTTTTCTTTAGCAGTCTCTGTTTCCATGTGGTCATTCTTTAACAAAATCTAAACTTGTCAATTACTGTGGCTTGAAATAATACCTGGATTTATTATTTTTGATGGATTGACTACATTTCTTTTTAACCTTGTTGGGAGGCGATGAGACTGCCAGTGTCACCACAATCCATGAGTTGAGATCAGGGATGCTGGGACAACTCTTTCAGACTCAACAAGTGAAGTCTATCACCTCAATGTGGGATTTGCAGAATAAAGAAGCTTTTTAATGATTTTTCTTTTAGTTCTAGTCAAGTTCCCCACACGGGCGAGAGAAAAACAGCTGGCGTCGGGAGGGCAGCTGAGGAATCGGATCAATACTGTAGCTACTTTTGCTCACTACTTCATTGTTGAAGAAGGTGAAATCCTGTCTTAGTATACAGCATTTGTCCGTCTGAGAGGATTGCTCACGCTGCAATGAGTGAATCGCTCACTAGCAGAGAATTCAAATGGTCAGTGAAACCTTCACAGAGGAGCACGTTATGTTTAGAGAGCAGAAGATGGCTCATAAAATGTGCTGTGATGTGATGGGAAAGGTCAATAATAAGAGCACAGTGTGTACAGTTTCCACTTTCATGTCTTGGTTGGGAGTCAAGCTAACATCTATTTTGCTGCAGCTGCAATACCCTATAGACATTTAGAATGGCGAGTACACTGACATTCGTATGGACAGAAGACGTTGGATGTTGGATTCCTATTAAAGGTGACTCTAAACTATAAAACCACTAAGTCCCAGGTGAATGCGGAGTCTTTCTTTCTTTCTTTCTTTTTGAGCGGTGGGAATGGTATGGACTAGCTAACTAGTCACTAACCTGCAGCGCTGTCGGATTATTATTGCGTCACCTAGTAGAAGCGCAGTCAGATTGTCAAAACAACGTGATCGCCTTTCCCTAACTCCATTAGGAAGTCTCCTCACGCCTAAAAGTGGATAGGAAAGGAGATAGGAGGGACAATTCGGAAGCACCCTGGGAGTCACGAGACTCTGGAGGCCGCCACCGTTATCGTCCATCGACTCGCGCAGTGAAGTTAGCACACCAGTTTATGCTGATGTTCACATTCATACAGCAACACGAGCTTTGAGAATGAAAGCCTTGAAATTATGAAATAGCTTGCACTGAGTCCTTCTGTGAACCTGCATTAGTATTAAAGCGATGACTAAAAGAAAGCCTACCACTCATGCCAACCTCTGAAAGAGACTGAAAAAGAAGTGCGGCAGGTTTATATTGCGAGCAGTGTGAGAGGTCGCTGAGGTTTCGCGAATGAAGATGTTTCTGTGGGTGATAAAAGCCAGAACATCTACACATCCTGCTGATTTTTAAATGCTGTCAAAATCAAATCGTTCCTTTGTGAGATTCTTCTTTATTGCGGGGTTTTGTACTTTCAGTTACTATCACCGATTTCTCCACAATTTTGCTGACTATTAACGTTTGATTAATGTTCTTCTAGAATAATGGTGAACAAAAACCTAATATATCTGGAAATTCCACTTCATGACTTAATTTCTGTGTTTGATGGAGTGATGTGCTGTAGGAAACGTTTCCTGTATCGTCTGCTGAGAGACAAAACATGTGAGAATGTTGGGTGGAGGCTGCCATCCACTCCAATGCCTTCTAGCTCAATTTTGAAGCAGTGAGTCGTACTCACCCGTCCATCCTGACCTGCCGGGGATGCTGTTAAATCATTGAACATTGTCACTTTACAAGGCAGGCTGTAGTTTTTTTTCTTTAATCACTGTATTTTGCTTTTCCTCCTTGTCTCAAGGGAACAATTTCCTCCTTGCTGAAGCCGAATTGTCTCTGTCACACACAAACCAGGACAACTTTGTCGAATTTATTTTTTGTTTAATCCCATTAATTCGTTGCGTAGATGTCGAAACATACAAAAACAACAGATACATACACAAAAGAGAAAAACACATATGTGCTCACTAACACAGATGTTGACAAATTTAACACTATGGGAGAGAAATAGGCCTTTTGTGCACATAGAAAAAGTCTTCGATCTTTGAGTTCAGCCCATGAAAACAAAAGTGTCGCATTCATGTTTCTGTTCCGTGTAGAGATAAAAATATAACCCAGATATCTTTTTCAATCTTGTGCAGCCACAGGATCTGCCGCCTCTGCGTGTACTGACAGAAATGCAGTGCTTACATGGTTTTTGGGTGCAATGTTCCATGTTTTTGCAGCATATTGTTTGGCTACATTCTGTTTTGCCGCATGAACTTTAAGTGACTCAATAAAAACATGGAAAATGTCAAATGTCTAATTTTCTCTCTTTCTCCCTCTCTTCTCGCTGTTTGCTCCTGTGTGAACTCTAAAATTCTCTTCTCGCCACAATCGTGTTTGTGTGTGTGTGTGTGCGGGTGCATGTTGTTTTTTTTTTTTTTCTTTTCTTCCTTTTCTTTTCTAATTGTCCCCATAGCTGAGAGCACTGAGTCAGACAGGGAGATGATTACAGTGAAGTTGTCGTTACGTAATTCATTATCCTGCTTCGCCTTGATTGGCTCACTTGGATGGGGAGGGGTGGAGGGGGGTTAAAGACACTTTACACACGGTACGCAGAGTAGAAGGACGGCCGGGGAGTGTGGTGGCTGCCACAGCCGTCCCTCCAGGGGTCATTGATGTCAATATATATTTCTACAAAGACAGAAAGATTTGGAAGAGTTGGTTCTACCAGACTGTGCTCAGGCTTCGGCTCTTTTTCTCCGATATGATCAAAATGCATGAATGAACAGGGACACCCAAGAACACACAAATCTGTACACGTTTTTGTTATGAATCATTTAGTATGCCCATTTCAGGAGTTGTCCATGTGCCCAGTCCAGAAGACAACAGAAGGCTTTAGTGCATGGATATGTAAATAAAAAACAGACATCACGATGCATGACTTCACTGAGGCTCTTTTGCTGGCCAGTGATAGATTGTTCAATGAAGCTGCTCATTGTGCTCGCAGCAAACATAAATGAAATCGAATTATTAGCTTTCTTAGTTTTTATTTATTTATTTTTTTTCTAGGTCACTTCAAATGGACCCGCAGGGCCACTGCAGCCACGCAGCTTTCAGAATAAAGGAATAATTTCATTCAGAGGTTGAAAATAAGCATGATTGTGTTTCGCGTTGTGCCACAAATGGAGCCGGTGCTCATGATTTTTAAACGCAGCCCCGTGCATGGTTGGGAAAAGTTGTTTCTGCGTCCTCCCTGCTGCTCATCAGATGGCCCTACATGGAGAAAGTGCACCTACTCAAATTAACCACAATTTACAAGGTCGGGCTTTAACACCGCAGCCGCCACAGGACGCCTTCAAAGACACGGCGTCTACAAGATATGCAGCATAAAAGAGAGAGGAAGAGCAGCAAATTAACTGAGAGAGGCTGGTATTTTGAAAAGGAGTAAAAGAGCGAGCAAGTGGGAAACAATGACAAAGACAGGGTCTCAGAGGGAGGCGTCTAATCGCAGGACCAATGTCCCCGACATTGAGTGTTTGTCATAATCTCTCTGATTCCCCGCCGGGTTACATAATGCCGGGCAGGAGGCCTTGTATTTATATAATAAACCGCTTGCTGTATGAAATGTCCATGTTGCTGTGTAATTTACTTGAAGATTGAGATATCCGGTGGTGCTGACGTTACTGTGTGAGTGGAACATAGCGAACGACCTTCTCCCCTGCACCTGAAGAAGAACACCATGAACCTCGCTTCCCTTCCCCGGCTAATGAAACTCATTTCATCGGGTACATTGTCAAAATATTTATTTATGTTTCGTAGGTCAGTTGGTAATAGAGTAATGTGAACTCATCTGAAAGTTGGTTGAAATGATGTCAAAAAAATGAAAATTCTACTTTTCTGCGTATAATTTGAAGATGTGTCTTCGTACAACAGCACCAACTCCTGGCCTGGCATGCTAACGGCATGGTTGTCAGCGTTTCTCCCGTTTCGGTGTAAATCGTTTGCAAAACATTGCCATGGAAATGTGAAACCTTTCTGAAACGGAAATGTACAATGCCTATTCATATGTAACATTGTCATGTAAAAGGTGGCTTGAATTAATCCAGTGTGTAGCTGCCTGTCTCTGTGTTTGTGGACCGGCAACCCTGGATTTAGGATGAAGCATGTATAGCAGATGATAGAATTGCAAATTGCGACCTTCAGCTTTCTACTTCACAAAATATTCCAACTCCTTTTTGGGAATGACATGAAATCCCGCTTTTAACTCAAGGACTGCAGTCTTGACGAGGATCTGCCTCTTGAGGACGGTGCACATTGCACATCCAGCTATGACTACTGAACGTGTGCACACACACATCTATCCACCTTAATGTGGACCACAGCACTGACAGACAGTTCTGTGATTGGGTTCATGCATAATAGGTACTAACAGGTATATTGGTAACAGTGACTGAACATATATATATATATATATATATTTAGAATCCTATCTAATTTTATTCTTCGATAATTTATCCATAGCTCCTCAAAAGTAAATAATTCTTTCCCAGCTAAAATTAGTCTCCTGACACGTTATGCTGATCTGTTTCAATAAATAACATCCTGTTCCAGCAAATAGTCACATTTGAATATGAAAGAGTAATTAAGAAACAACATATTTTATCCTGATGTTCACCGTCACACACATAAAGACTCTGGATACACTCGATTTGTGTGTTGTTAAATGTCTGAATTGCACCATCACTGGGATCGCACTGTGCATCCATCTTGTCTTCCCTTTGCTGGGGACAGCCGTATTTAAATGTAATGAGCTTCACTGAGACTGAGCTCCTGGCTCCACTGAGGTTTCGCGAGACGTGCGGAACCTAATCCTCTCTCACACAGATCACTGACTTGCAGCGATCAGCTAATAACTCTGCCAAGTCGCTCATTACCCGCTCTGTGTAACTCTGGTCTGGCGCCCATGAGCTCACCGCTCTGACCCGACGCACGCACGCGCACACACACACACACACACACACACACACACACACACACACACACACACACACACACACACACACACACACACACACACACACACACACACACACACACACACACACACACACACACACACACACACACACTTACATAACCAAACCATTTTCTAATGCTTATTTCTCTCAGGGGTAAACAACAATACAAAAAGCCTGAAACAATCCTGTATTTATTTTTGGCAAACAAATTAAGAAAATGAGAAAATGAAAAAAACAACAACTACATGTCTGTAAATCCCCGAGCAGTGACATCGTGGTTAGCGCTGTTCTCTGACAGAAAGATGTTTTTGGCCCGGCTTACATGACAGCGTTTCGAATGACAACACCTAATCTGTTAAAAAAAAAAAAAAGGAGTGCGTTTACACTGCAGCAGCGGACACACTGACAACGATGTAGTTAGTATGCCGGGCCACGGGAGGGCGTTGTTTTTGTAATGAAACCACACAGACTCGTGCAGAGAACAATACGCTATAAACGTGAACAAAATCGGGAGAACCCAACATTTGTGTGGACCGATGACGAATCGAATGGTATCAGGTGTGAGTCTCAACTATTAAACGACTGAGAGATACCACTACTGGCCCGCCATGTTTGTTTACAGACGCAGAAGGAACTAGAAGGAGGGGCGGATAGGTGTTTGCTATGGCCGTGGTGCGCATGCACAGTAGCAGTGTTTTATCAAAAAAAACCAACGTGTTTTCAGAAACTCAAAGCACCATTGTCATGTGAATGGACGAGTGACCTGTTCAGGACTCTGACCAGTTTCAGCTGAGCTGGCGTGATTCACCCTTTAGTTTCCAAATAATGAATCTTGATTATCGGCATAGACTGGTTTGGGCTCCATTCATCACCGTAGCTGGTGAAAAGTAGCGGCGATCTTCATTCCAGTTTTAAGAAATGAATTCGGAAACACAGTTCATGTATCTTATGCGATGTTTTCATGGCTTTTTAAGGGGTGAAACAAAGGCAGAACACTGTTCGGGGAACATATTGTGGAGGTGAACATTAAGGATTTATGAGTGTGTTTAAGCGTGTATGTGGTGTGGCCATGCATGTGTATGAATGCCTCCCCATCAGTAGTCCTCTCTCGCTGTGGCAAGCAGTCTGGTAAAGCCACCTCCTATTCACCTTAGTGCAAATCCAGCTCGTCACTTCTGTGGCAGTTCCTTCTCGTCATTCACCTCCGTCAGCTCAGAGAGTATAACCTTGTTACAGCTGTAATGATATCATATTCGGGCGTAATGAACTAATGCGTCAAGTGGATGTCGCTCCTATCTGCCAATCTCCCTTCATCATGTGTAGTGTTTGGTAGGTGGGCACGTTGGTAATCTTTATTGCAATTTTAATAGCTCCCATTATCCCCCCCCCCCCCCCCCCCCCCCCCCCCCCCCCCGTTCCACTGCTTTTCACGGTGATTCAAAACCTGCTGACAGCAGCAGCTGGCTGGCTCTCGCCAACTGCATGCTTACTCATTATTCTTTTATTTACCTCCATTGCCACTCAGAGTATCCGTGGGGGCTAATGGAAATGTTTTTCATATTAAAATAAGACAAAGAGGAGATGAATTGAGAAGCTGCAAAGTGGCCGGGCTCCTCAGATTCTCCGCGCACGTGTGCAGTTTCATTAGAAAAACAAACAATAGCACCGACATGCCAAGTACATTGTTTTTTTGCGTTTCTGTCATGTCTGTGAAAACATACATCGTTTTCGAAATGTTGCGGTGAAAATCCGAAACTTTTGACACTAAAACACAAAAAACTAAATTGTAATGTTGTGAAAATCTTCCCGACTCTGAGGATGTGTTGTAGGGGATTGATTATGCTGACAACTACTGGAGCAGCACTCTTGATCACTTATTATGAGACTTACTTTTCAAGCTATGGATAAAGATCCTTACCTTTAGTTTACCCTTTATGGGGGGCAAGTAACCAAGCTCTTTTAGAGATTTCTAAACATGTAAGATGTGAAATTAAATGTAATTCTGCTCACTTTTACATTTGCAAACAGATTTTTTTTCTTATATTTGAATAACATTTGCTTGTATTTTTTATGGCTGACTACAAAAAAAAAGAAGAAAAAAAAAAAGGAGGCTTTGAAATATTTTTTTTAATACCCCAGTGTTAAAATTCTCAAATACAACAGTCATACACAATACAGTGTATGAACACAGCAGGTGTGTGAAATAACTTTTTTTTTTAGGTGAAATGGCTTTTAATGCTGTTATCATGTAATTGTTACCGAACACTGGGCAGTGATATCAACACTGTTGGACTTACCTATGGTTTTGTATGAGTTTATTTTGAATTCTGGTAATTTGCTATTTTATAGAGGTTTTTTTTTTAATGTACCTTTTGTTGATACCTTTGGGCAAGTGATTCTTCTGCATTGAACCCATCCTATTCATAATTAATTGTACATATGAGAGAAGTTCTCTCTAAAACCTGGCAACCCATACTGTACCGATTCATTTATTTATTTGTCTTCCAGGACTGAAAAAGAGTGCAATTATTGTTGTATTCTGGTTTTCTGTGCAGAATAAGCATTTTTTTGATCATTACTTCATTTTCTTGGTAGATTTATTAATGAGAGAAATACAGAGGTTTAATGTAGGCATAATAAAGTATGCAGAGAAACCGCTCAAGGTTTAAATTTGGGTACCTCAAGAGAGCCTGTGAACCATTGGACTAGAAGTGAGAGAAGCAGACTTTTGGTCTCAGGATCGCAGGTTCGAGCAACCTGAGTCTCTAGGATCGTTGTTGAAATGTCAAATCTTTTTCCCCAAAAAGGTAAAGTATAGAATCAGAAAATAAGTCGAGTGAACCGACTTTGTCCCGATCTGACACAGATCAAGGGTTTCATCATTAGGTTTGCCCCAACCCCCCCAACTTAAACCCCAAAGCACCCTGTAAAGGCCTCAGTATACTACTGCGTGTGTCGCGTCAACGCATTCCCCTTCAACCCTGAAAGTCATGCGTTGAGGCTGTATGTGACGCGTAGTAGTTCAGCGCCATCACAAGAATTGGTCACAAAACTGCATGAAACTCACTGGTAGCATTTATTTATTGGTCATAATGAGCAATTTGGCACAAAGATTGACAGTAATGCTGCAAATTTTAGCTTTGGGTGCAGGCCAGCAGACTGTAGCAGCGAGCTACAAGTTAGCTTCCAAAACCATGGCGGTGTGTGCTGTTCACGCTTGAATTTCACAGTGCATAGTATTGACACAGAGGCCATACTGAGGTGATTTGCATCGTTGGCGTATGGAGGAGGAATTAGTTTTAACCCTCCTTATGCCAATGAAGTAAAACGTCTTAATTACTCAAGGACACAACCCAGAGGCTCCATACAGTGTTTCAACCTGCAACCTGCTGCATTCCATCAATGCACTTCTGTCCAGTTCACTAGAAATCACCAATCCAAGCATCTCCATCTTAAACCGTTACATAAAAGTTTTACTTTAAAAAAGAAATTAATGACAACGAGTTCAGGAATATAATTCCCCCAGTCTCATTATGTGCTCGAGCATATTCCCTCGTGTTTGCATTATTCTGATAGAAAGAAAGAAGGGATCTGATTTCAACATGAATGCAAATGTCTTCTCAAATTATCTGGATTGTAAATTAGCAGAGTGTCACGCTTTATGCATGTAAAAGCAACAAAATTAAAATGGTAGAACACTGAGAAACAAAACGCCAATTTGATCTCTTATTGTGTAAAAGTATTTCTCTTTTTTCTTTTATTTATTGGCTGCATGAACACAGCGGCTTGTGTCACTTCATGAGGCGTCACACAAGCAAAACATGTTGCACACTGGCATTCATAGAATATTAACCTCCTTGCATAGTATCTGTGGTGCACTTCACATTAATTATGTGGGTATTTGCACAGCTTGGCTTCTTATTCCAAACCAGTCCTGGAAGAATAAAAGAGGCCTACTTCACTGAATTATAAACAACCTAAAACAAAAAATAAATCTATATGATCCTGGTAAGAAAAATTGGTCTCTGTAACGTTTAATTATTAGAAATTGCTGAGTAGAAAAGTTTTGAAATAATAGCCCTTCAGAGAAATACATAAGCATTTATCCTGTAAGGGAGAAGGCCTTTGGTTGTTTGCTTTGTAATTAAGGACGGCAGAGCTCCTGCAGCTAAACAGCTCTCTCCTCCTCCTCCTCCTCCTCTTCCTCCTCTCTTCCTCGCCTCTTGTCGGCAGCAGTGCTCAGTGTAATCTCTGGCCTTAATAAACACATGCACACATACAGATACATGCGTGACACACACACACACACACACACACACACACACACACACACACACACACACACACACACACACACACACACACACACACACACACACACACACACGCACACTTTTCTCTGTGAAATCCCTTTAGCTGGAAGAGCATGCTGTCTTAGCAGCGGAGGCCTTCACCACGCTCTGCAGCGGCTATATATAGAAGTCATCATAGTCGGCTTTCAGGCCCCCTCATCTATTTTCCCCTCTCTTCTTCTTTTCTGTATTAACCGCACCACTGGTTTTCTTTTCCTAAAGTGCTTTCCAGCCGGACAGCCCATCCTCGCTGCTGCTGCTGCCCTTGAAAAGGTTACGCACATGTTTCATTCTTCTCCATTTTGCCTGTCTTCCAACAGAGAGAGAGAGAGAGAGAGAGAGAGAGAGAGAGAGAGACATGGTCCCTCCTGATTGAGAATGATTAAAAGCAGCGGGTTGTCACACCCTGCTGGTACTGATGACACGACAAAATTACAGCGTGTTAAAGACAGTAAGAGGACGAGGTGGGTGAGGGAGGGAGGGAAGGGGGGAGGGAGGGAGGGAGGGAGGGAGGAAGAAAACACACCGAGAGAAATTGCAATCCGAGACCTGTTTTGACAAATTGATGTTGAGTAGAGCCTGAAATCCCTCGTGCCTCACAGCCTACCGAAAACCCTTCCCATCCCCCGACCCCTGCACCCCCCCCTGAACATCAGTTGCCTCATTATACACCGTGTGACCTCATTATTTCCTTCAGAAACCGGCGCTCCCTCGCACGACCCTCAGACTTGATGTGCAGGGGCCTCCAGGATCCCATTAAAACGACTCTCTGCTTGAAGACCACTCAGAGGCCGACACTGCGCCACTTGATTCACGCCTGTTAATGTACCAACTGGTGGAGTGGCGTAGCTGCGGTGGTGTTGTTAAAGTTAATGTTTTTATTATGGGCCCTCTGATTCACCATCTGGACTGCGTGGTAAAAGAAATTAATATGGTGACAGCAGTTCCACTTCTTGTGTCATTCGAGCGTTCTTTTTTTTTTTTTTTTTTCATTTTTCTCTGAGAGTGAGGGTGCGAAGTGGATTAGCTTTTCAATACAGATGTAGAGATCGGAGACAATTTGGATAAATTGCTCTGCATTTTAAATCAAGATTTGAAGACTGGGAGCTCCTGCAACCCTTCAAGTTGAAATTATAAATGCTCTGACAACACACATTATTATTTCAAGCCAATAAAGTATTTAACTGCGTTGGACAGTGAAGCATCACTTAATAATGAATAGCATACGTAATTGCAGTTTAAAAACCTATAATTAGATTACAATTACTAAACTGCACAGCTACTCCTTGAGAACAGGGGGTTATACTGCAATGTTTATGGCAATCAAAGTACTTTGTTTAAGACCACTTTTCCTTTAAGATCCATTCCTCTCCAATACTTCTCTTTCTAATTCAGGGGCACTGGAGCTCATCCCAGCTAATTATGGGTCACAAGTCAACAGGTCACAGGTCACCAGTTAATCACATGATAAAATTCACACACTCACATTCTTAGGTGCAACGTGGAGTCGACAGTTAACCTCAGGTGTACAACCAGAGTACACCAAAATAAACAATATACACACAGGGAGAAAATGCAAAGTCCACACTTAAAGGCCACTTCCGGAGACCCCTGCATTAGAGCTCAAGTACATATCAAAGTCATGTGTTGATGACTGTGTATCTCGGTGAAAAATGGACGTTAATATGGATGGTGAGGATTTGTGGACAGTGGTGAAATGTCAGAGGTCTCTGTAGCCACTTTTTTCAAGTTACACTCGAGTGAAGCAATTGTTAGTCGCATCATCACCAGATGTTGTAGTTGAGACTAGAACTTCCCAAGACCAAGACCATGGCTTCCCAAGACCAAGACTTTAAGGGATCGAGACAGACTCAAGACCAAGACCTTGAGTCCTAGAAATCTAGCATATTACTGAATCTTTCTCTTCTTCTTTGGGGTTTAACGGGAGTTTGCATTCATAAAGTTGCATTACCACCATCTGCTGGTTCTATCTATCAACATTGTTTCCTTCCGATCTCGTCATCCCTGATGACCAATTCCCTTTCTCGCTTATCAGCAGCTTTTTTGTCCCTGATGACTGTTTCCCTTCTTCTTATTCACTTGGGTTCAATGGCAGTTGGCATCAGCACCATGTGCTGGTTCCAGCTTGTCCATACCATTCCCACCCCTCAAAACAAAGAAAGAAAGACAGAAAGAAAGACAGAAAGAAAGAAAGAAAGAAAGAAAGAAAGAAAGAAAGAAAGACAGACAGACAGACAGACAGACAGACAGACAGACAGACAGACAGACAGACAGACAGAAAGAAAGAGGCATATGCCATTCTCGAATCTGCAAATTAGGATTCAACAGATTCAAAGCAGCTGTTCATGCAGTATGTAATTTATTTAATTCTTCTACAATGACTGATTGACTCTGTGAGGAAGTTGTGATTCGAGTGATGACCAATCAGTGGTGGGCTGTATTTTTAAATCTCCTTTCGCTGATTACTCACTGCCAGAAACCCAGAAATCTACATTTTAAATCTTATGAGGTACATCAAATGCATCACGTTTGAAAGTTTGCTTGTTTGTACACATGGAAAATAGATTTAACACATAATACTTCAACTATTAATCCGTCTTTATCAATAAACAGAAAATATATTAGATCAAATATTAAGTATTGCACCGACCGTTGGTTGGACTGATTCTGTCCCAATGCACAGATAGAAAGAGACTGATGAACAAATTAATATACAAGGTATGGTAGGATTTGTGGCGTTTGCTCTGATGCCAACTGCTCTGGAAAGATCCTGCCATGAATAGTGGTTCAAAAGATCATTTACTCAGATTTTGTATGGTTGAAAAATTCCGTATCATTGTTTGGATGGACAAAATGATCTTTTTCCATCAAGCGGGTTCCAGGGAAAGTTTGGAACCAGGACCGGACATCGTACCAGCTCTCAGTGTGCACAAAAGTTTTTTTAACAAAACATTTCCAAACTGTATACCATGTCTAAAATGTTACGAAACGGGTGCTGAAAGATCGTACGCCACTCCCCATGCAAAGATTGTGGTCTAACAAAATAAACTTTGCGGGAGAATGTGCGCACCAGGACGCCAACTTTGGACCTTGCGCACGCACATTTTGGAGACGGGGGAAACTGGCGGTGGCTGATGGTGAAGTGGAGAATTGAAGCCAGATTCGTCTCATACATTTAATGTCTTCAAATATCCGACTTATTGATCCACGTAATCATAAACAGCCAAGCTGCAGTGGTATAGATGTGTGTCTTTAGTGGAACATTACTACTGAATCAGCAGCACCATATGTCAAACTTTCATCTTTAAACGATAGAGAGCGGTGGATAGAACTGATTGATTATCAATTGTGACAAGGTGTGTAACAATCAGTCTAATTTCAGAATAAGCATATAAATAGTGCGGTGACAGCCGTGCGTAAAGCTGCACTGTGGATGCGCTGGCACGCATGTGTACCTGAGTAATGCTGTATTGATCACAGTGATAACAGACTATTGGCATGTTTAGCTGCCTGTGATTGAAATAACTCATTGATTTGTAAGACTGAGAATGATTTCACAACCTCTTACAGAAATCCACAGAGAAATATTTCCAGTTAAGACATATTCTTAAGCAAATAAATCATGAAACTTGACTTTTTTTTAATCAGTTTTCACACTTTTCCAAGGTCTTTCATCTTTAAAATGGCGCATGATGATAATAATTAGTTGCTATATGACTTTACAATGTGTAGATTCCAATTTCTCCATCGAATTACCTTTTAAAAGTATAACTGAAATGACATAGTTTCCTGAAATGTTGAATCAGGATGATGTTTGCTCTAATGCAGGCTGCCCAGCAATGGTCCTGGAGGGATGCTGTCCTGCATGTTTTAAACCTGTGTTGGCTCCAAAACTCCTCGTTGTATTGAGTTGCTTGTTATCAGGCTTTCTGCAGAGCTCGGCGGTGACACGCTTACCCGATTTAGCAGGTCTGTTTAAAAGCTGGAAGACATCTAAAACATGGATTATATTGACCCTCCAGGACCAGGATTGGATCACCGTGCTGTCTGCCTGTCTCACTCTGATTGAAACAAAACCTCTCAAACTCCCTCAAGTATTTATTCAGTTGTTGCTTCTTTTTTTTTTTTTTTTCTTTCTTTCTTTTTTAATTTGACATACATAACCAGAGGAAATAGTTAGATTTTGGTTCTTTGCGTGTCAAAAATACCTACATAAAATACCTTTAAGTACCCTACATGTATTATATAAGGTTATTACTGACTTGGGGCATCGCTGTCAACTTGTCTGATGGAGGAGATCCACAATCCTCAGGCAGTTTTTCCAAGACGGAAGGCTGTGTCACACACAAATATGATGATGAATTATACTTGCAACCTTGTAAAACCTCTACTCTATTAAAACATTGCGCCAAGGTCAGCATGGAAGCTGTTAGAAGTTTGTGTTAAAGGCAACCGAGTGGTTGCAGTGGCATTTTCTGTCTCAAGTGCACGCTGCATAAAATCACACATTAACGACTGAGTGAAGATTAATGGTTTCTGGAGGTACAATGTGACCACGGAGCCATTGATGGATGCTGAACTACTTCTAGAGAGCTACGATACTGAAGTGAACCTGATGGTTTAATGCCAAAATTTAAATTCACAAGATCGTTTCTTAGTGTCTTTAAATAGAGTCACTGATTTGTGATGACACCTAGAATAATAACATTCAGTGAAGTGTACTTTGCACTGACTTTAACATAAATCTTTTGTTTCATTTTTAGAGAAATTTATAAGATTGGATTGCATATTATTACTTTGTCTTGTTCAAAACTCTTTTCAAGCTATCTTCATAGAAATGCTTTTGAAACAAAAAGAAGGATACAACCTCAACAGAGCTTGTTTGAAAATTGCTATCTATGTGGCTATTGAGAATTGATTTATTTAATTACCGTTTCCAGTTAGGGATGCACCGCTCCGCTCCCACCTTTTTAAAGGACGAGTACAATTACTAACTACGAGCTACTTGCTTATACTGAGTCACAATACAAGTACTTGCTAAATGCCATTAAGCTTAATATATACTCCATATGCAAACAAGATGTAACACATACAGGCCCTCCAAACTGCTGACATCGCTCGTGCTCTCTTGTCTACCTGCTGCTGTGTTGATGCCACGCATTGTAATCCTCGCCGGGTTGTATCAGAGAGGTTTAACGAGACCCGAGCTGAGATATCGGTGATGCTGCCATGAAAGACAGCAGACTAGCATTGTCTTCAAAGCGATGCTGTCAGGGTGAGTTTTTAAAAAAAAAAACATGCACAATTTAGACGTTTCATTGGAGTTTGCACCAGAATTTATCAATAAAATTGACTTCATCTTGAGATTGAAGTAATTTCTGGAACCAATTTCAAAGCATTTTGTCTTTTTTTTTTTTTCAGCGCCACAACAAAGAAAAACTTTTAAGGTTCAAATGAATCAGCCCGGCACACTAAGGATGAAATTAGGCTGAATGTGGCCCCTTGACTAAAATGTGTTTTTCTTGATGAGATCAAGCTGTTGCATGAATGCTTCCTTTTCAAGAAAGAGCTCTACATAAGTGTGTGTGTGTGTGTGTGTGTGTGTGTGTGTGTGTGTGTGTGTGTGTGTGTGTGTTCAAATGACCAAAATCTCACAAATACTTCTAATTCTTGCAAGAAACAACAACCCCCTCCTCATGTTATCGCCGAAAACTATTTGCAGCAGCAAGTTTCTCTGTAGTACCACACATGCTGTCAAGATACACGCCGGTCTCGCACTCGCACGAGCAAATCTGACAAATCGGAGAGGTGCAATCTAGCGACATATTGCTTTATGCGAGTGTGAGTGAAAAAGCTGAGGAATATGATGCCAAGGTGAGATTCTCCTCTTTTATTCGTAGCCTATTCACAAGCATTCTGCCTTAATGCGCTGTGTGAAATTACATTTAGAGCTGTCTGACTTTGAGGGCATCAAGTAATTCTTCTGTTTATTTTAAACACGAAGAGACGGCTGCACACGTAAAACTTCACTCATCGCTCGTTTTATTCACGCAAATGTTTTAACACTGATGGACAAATGCTCAAAAGCGAGGCCTGAAAAGGAGCATTGAATGTCTCGAATGCACAACTGGGTAATTTGAGCTGAAGAAGAAACTCTAATCTGCCTTTTTCAGTTTTGTCTCTTTATGTAATGCTGCTCCTATTGAGGTTATTAAGCTTCAAATCTTATCAAAATGCCTTCCTTCTACTGTTTGGTTTAGCTGTCTAACCCACAGTTAATCCCAAACGTGAAACGATCAAAGCACGATTGGTCAGTCGTTTGAAGGTAAACCTATGATGCTGTAGATTTACATAAAATAATTTCCCCAATACATCCCAAACACCCGTCACCTAATGCTAATTGTACTTTTCATATAGGTTTAAACTTTTGTGGAATAAGATGATAGCACACATGTCATGCAGCATGAGCAGCGAGGCTGTAGTAAATAATTGTTCTGCACATGGGTGAGTTTGTATAGTTGATAGTCGCCGTAATAGCAATTCAACTTTGTAAATCAGCATCCTTTTTTTTTTTTTTTTAAATCGTTGCCTTGTAAATGCGAAATTTGAAGCGTTGCTTTGTAAATGGAGCCTTAATGGGTAGAGCACGTTAACGGCTAATTCATGTTTTCTGTACCAAGTTTTCCAGAAGGGAAAATAAGCTCTACCATGCAAATTTATACAACCCGAAATGAACTGTTGGTAACGCCAAGTCTTCTCTCACGTGCTAATTAATCACAGCAGCGGAGGAGGCAAAAAGGAGGCACAATTCAGCATCATCTTGAGATGAGGATCTTGTCCTCCTCCTCCTCACCACTCCAAAACAGCCAAGATTTTAGATTTTTATTTTTATTTATTTATTTTTTTTACAAGGCAAGACAAAAAGAAAGTCACACTGTATCATGTCCCATCACCACAGGCGGTGGGCTGAGTTTTTTTTTTTTTACCTCCCTGAGAAATCATATACGTAACTGTAGGAAATGTACCGGTAAGAGATCCACATTTAGGCCCCGTTTACACGACAAGAAAAACGAGTGGAACCGCAAAACGTTCTGGACATTTGGGGGGCTCATGCTCGGATCCACTGCAGGTTCTGCAGGCACAGAGACGCAGAGCCAGCTTCACCGTTAACCATTTTATTAAACAAATGAAAACACCTGATTGTTTTTGGTGTTTTGGTGTTTTGTCATTTAGAAATAAAGATGAGGAGGAGATGCTTTGTCGGACATATTGGGTCGTCTCCTAACAATATTTGTGTTCTCCAGGAGAGTTGCCATGAAATTAACAATTCACTATGTAGGAGGGGAAAAAAGTAATGGATGAACAAAAATAAAGTGTGTAAGTGATCAATTTCAGGACATAAAAATAAGAAGAGGACATGATGTTCTTGCCAGTTTCTCTGTCACATAATTGCTGTCAGCTCGGATAGATGTGTCCAAAGAGTTGTGTAATAACTGTGACATGTGTACACATAAGTGTAGGAAGTGTGAATTTGATGGATGCATTCAAGGACTTTTCTTTCATGTCGATTCCCTGAAACAAAGCGGGCTGACCCTTTTGTGCTGATGTTGCTTCAGTATGACAACCGTACAAAGAACTTGCAGAGGGAGTTGGAGAGGGGGGATCAAGAAGGTTCCAGGTTTGAAACCCGATATGTTTGTGAGATTGGGGGATTGAGTCCTTTTAGATCCTCAGATTGCGCTGTTGGAGTTTGTTTCACATCTTGTAGATTTTATGGACGGTGTCGTTAAATCTATAAAGTTTGGGTTCTGATTTTTACCCAAAGGAAAATGAAGAAACCCACTTCATCACATTTTCTCATGGCTTTTTGTGTGAATATTGTTGGATGTTCATAACTTCAATATAAGATTGCACAAGGGCTGTAGTCAATGTGTGTTCATTAACCTTACCTCACAAATAAACCTTTCATATCACACTTATTGAATAACAACAATAAGAATGTGTTGAAAAGTGTCAACGTGACCAAATGTAGATAAAATTGACCATTTCGAGATCTGAAAACTATGAAATTGTGATCATTTTTACATTCGATTTCTGCAAAAGATTCTCTACAAACGACCAAATACCATTGTTGTATAACATGATGTTTGTACCTATTTTAAAAATAGTCATGAAGTCACATCACCAGTGTTATGTGCACGTGTCTTTGATTCTCACCCGTTAACAGTTAATTCCTGAGTGGAAATATCTTTATTGTATATGTGACCAGATTTGGCAACATCAACATTTCTCTTGATTCTCAGTGTGGACTGGGGAATCAAACATGTCCAACACTTAACATTTATACAATCCATACTTCTTTTGTGGTATTTAGAAATACATTGTTGGTGAGAGAATTTGTAGTGTAACAGTATTACGGGTTCTTTTACCAGAACGTATACATTTATATCAAATCGAACCTAATGATAGAATTACTGATTTGCGGCATCCAAAACGTAGCACTAATGCCATTATATTATATCTCAAATCAAGGATCACATAGTGCCATATTGCCCTTCTATGGCTAGTGTTTATATTCGATCTAATCAGTAGATCATTAATCACCAGATTTCTTTCACTGAGGCGTTCACTGAGACCAAAACACTGATATACGATAAGAGAAATTCTCATTAGGTGTGTAAAAATGCTAATATTTGCAAGTAAATCATATATTAATGCCACGACAACACCTCAACCCTTTAATAGTCCTATTAATGAGTGAATACATTTATCCCAAAAACTCCTACCAATTTTTCTGTTAATATACTGAAACATGTCATTCACACTGTTTTCCCACATCTGATCTTCATTAGCTGATGTAGTCAGTAACTCCTCCTTGATAGCCCACAGCCAATGAGGGTGGAGAGGTTGGGTGGGTGGGTGGGGGGGGGTCAGTCTATGAGATGCCACGTCTAGTTTTGTATCCTGCCAGTGTCTACCCGCTCCACTTTAACATTTAAATTGCTCCCTCGCCGGAGGCCCAAAGATGAGCAGAAATGTCATTGTGAGATGACAAACAAACAATGCCTCCGTCCTATCTCCATTCTTCTTTTTATTGGACAAAAACAGCGGAAAAGTCCATTTGCATTTTAGAGGAACGGGGGGGGGGGGGGCGAGGAAATCTCGGGCACACACAAAGAGCTGCCGGTGTGACGCTTCCAAATGTGACATCGTGCCACAAATAAAAGTCAACCCCTCAAAGGCTACACACTTTTTTTTTTTTTGCTCTTGCTTTCTGTGAACAGCCTCTCTCGCACACATGAGCCCAGCGGCCATTCGTTGTTTGAGCAGCATGTACCCATCAAATCCTACCTCCGCACCCATCCGGGAAACTTTCTCTCTGTGAGCATGTATCACAGGGCTGACAGACAGCGCCGGGACTGAACGGCTCCCTCAGCTCTGGAGGTCTACTCTAGTGTGTAATACTGATCTGTGTGCCATCAGCCACCGTTGGCTGCAGTTTCACACGGCTCTGTGGAAGCCAAGCTTACATTAGAGGTTGGGAAACTTTTTTCTTCTTCTTTTGAACAGTAAAAGTAGTACTTTACTGAGCTGGGTGACCGAATGCTGCATGAGCAGAACTAAATTAGTTTTCAGGCTTGAATCCAAATTGTTGTTTACACAATGTTTCAAGTGAAAGCATGAATATGGACTGGGAGTCATGACACTGGCACTGTTGTTGTTATTGTCCATCTACTCACACGTATGCAGAAGAACTATTTACTACACCATTATTGCTGCTGTCCTCGTGGAGACGGACCACAAGCGTTTCTTTAGAAAGTTGCCATTTCTCCCGTTTCCATGGAGATGGAGTCGGAGCTTATCTCAGCAGTTTTCAAAACTTTGTGTATTCAGCACTGTCATGTAAATGATCCCCAAAACGCAACTAAATTCTCCCATTTTTACTTGAAAATCTAAACAAGGCCGACGTTGGCTCACCGAATGCTGCATAAGGGGAAACAAATGAGTGTTCAGGCTTGAATCTAAAACCAGTGAAGCTGCAGTGGATGAATCATGTTGCTGAAACTGCCTTCTTGAAAGCGCTGACGGCTGTCTGCGGACAAATCAAGCCCACTCAGTATTCCGGTATCCTAACAGAAAAACATCCCATTTAACTTTAATTTGGCCAACTCTCATTTTAGGCTGCAGTACCTGCAAGCCTCCTAGTGCGGGATTCCATTTTTTTCACGTACCAATCCGTGATCATAAGTACAACCGCGAGGCATACAGAGAAGAGCTAATTCAGGAATGTTTATTAGCTTTAGCAATTCCACCTTTATGAGCTTTCAGCGGAGCACATAAGTAGTGTGGGCCCCTCCGTGCCCGCTGGCGGCGTGCTTAACGAACGCCGCCTGAATCGCAGCGATTCATTTAAGCGGGCCGGGGAAAGATGTTTAATCTGTGAAAGAAAGGACGTTTATCTGTTATTTATGTTGATGACAGACCCAGCTGGACCTGCTTTGCCATTCATGGAGTGGACACTCGGCTCAGAGTGTGATTTACGTGCACAATCCAATCCAGCTACAAAACACTCTGCATGAGTACGTGTTTGTGTCTCTGGCCTGGCTTAAGTGTCAGAGAGAGAAATGTTGTGTGCATGACTTTGCTCACTATGTGTCGTTGAAATTTTGCTTTCAACTGTTGATTGATGACCTAAAGTGTGTTATGGCAGCATCATGCTCTTTGAGTCTGGTACAGGTTTGTCTGTACAGTAATTGTATTGAATTATCATATTTTTTCACCCCAGCAAAACCAAGAGATCAAATCTTCTTTGCAAGCAATTTTATTCGCTCTGAAAAAATACAATTTTAGAAATAAATCCTTGGAAAACCACCGCTTCTGCCCTTTTTTTTTCAGTCCACAGCCTGCAGCATTGCCGGAGTCAGTTATCTTGGGAGGGTTCCTGCTTATAAGTAGGTCACATGGTTGACTATCGTACATTAGAATGATGCAATCTTTTACAGGCTTTACCTGGGAAATGTTCCTCCCACTGGGCCATGATGGAATATTTCCTGATATTTCACCGGGTGCTGAGCCAGCAACTTTCCACAATGTCTTGCACTGACAAATAAAAGAAAAAGAAAATGAACATTCATGAACCAGACTCGATGTGGGAATGACTCTGGTTGGTCTCTGGTGAGGAAAACATTATTTTATTTAATCATTTATCTCCTAAAACACTGCTGGATCTCTTTATTTCGCACCACAGTTAAAACATTTCAGTCTCGTCACCTCCTCACTGTTTTTGCGACGCATTTTCCATAACGCGTTCATCGTACATTCTAAGATCATTTCCTCTGTGAGATTTGTTGGATAATAGAAACACATACCTGGAGGTGGGGTTGGAATCTGAAAAAAAAAAATCCTTGAAATACCTTCTTATGTTTTCATACCTCCGGCAACCTCCGGAGCTGACATTAAATGTCGGCGAGAAAGAGCTTCAATACATCTTACAACAATATGTGGGAATGTGTCATAATTAACATTTGAATTATTTAGTTATTTTTGCAAGAGTAAAACGAGTTTGAATACTGATTACCATTCTAAACTGTTCGTCCTGTTCAGTCCGTGTGAACATTTGTGCCGAAATAAGGGCTTTCAATAGGGTTTTGGCCTCAGGGTTGTAGAAGGGAGCTGCATTGTTGTTCACCTTGTTGTAGGAATGTTCACCTGTAAAGTCTTCAAAGGTGGACCGCTTCGGATTGAAACCAGTGACTAAGGCTACATTTACACAACATTTCAAGTGAAAGGCCACAAGCCGGCGCTGTAGTTTGTTTTTGAATTGAAACCACACATGCGGGGAGAAACAATACTTATAAACATTACCAATGGTGAGTACAGAGGCATTCATACGGACAGAGTGGGTGACTCCCACCTATAAAACCATCGAGTCCCAGGATGGGCTGGGAGTCATGACACTCTGGAGGCCGCCATTGTTGTTATTGTACCGCATGTGCACACGAACGATTTACTAATGCCACGGTCTGCATGTACAATGGCAGTGTCTTCGGTGGCTCCGAGCACCGCTGTTGTGTTGCAGAACCCCGAGACGCAACAAAACTTTTCCGTTTTCGTGTAAACAAAACTAACACGGTCCGAAGACAAGCTCAGGAAAGTGGTTTGTCGTCCTAAAACAAAAACTGTAAGTCGACTCCTGGCTTCCTCTAGTGTATTCACATTCATTTTGGCTTTTTTTAGGCTCTCTGCAATTGTGGATATGAAATGCTTGCATAGACTGGTGCAATTTTAATCAATCCCTCTAATATATCCAAATCTCAGCGTTGAATGGACGGTAACAAGTGGTGACACATTGTACGCAGTCCTGCTTGCATCACCTTTGTATTTGTGACAACACTAATTTGAGAGTGAAACTACAAAAAAACAACAAAAAATTCAATAAAGATAAGATGCTAATTTATCACCTTGAATTACAGTGGTACAAGTGTACATTGAACCACATAGGACACAGACACACACACACACACACACACAAACACACACACACACACACACACACACACGCACATCCATTAAGTGGCGTGTCGGATATCCAGCCGTGAAATCAACCGCTGAATATGGAGTGCTTCCGTTCGGGGAAAGAGGAATCCATTGATCGCTGTCTCCCAACATAAAAGAGAGTATTGATGCCATACCCCACAAGGATTGCTGCTAGACACACAGACGGAGAAGAATCACACAGCGTGGAGGAATCTGACCCCGCTGACCCCGCTACTCCCCTGTTTTTTTTTTAATACTTATTTTCCCTTCATTAGAAGCTGTTTCCTCCCAATAGATGTCGGCGAATGGATATTTTTTACACAGGGCATTTTTCACATTTGAGCAACTTGCTTTGCATCAACTGTCCTCAGCTGGTCTGGCTTGGAGACACACCACCCCAACTCAATAAGAATACCAAATACTTGAATTTGTCGTGAATTGAAAAGAGTGAACTAATCCCCTTTACGCTTAATTTGTTGCATTTTATTCAAAACTCAAAACCTTAATGAAATAAAATTGATTTCATCTTGGCTGTACTTTCAAAAAGGTGGGTCAAACGGAGACCTGAGTTTTATTAGCTTGCAACTCATTTCAATCGTTTACTAGTTTTAATAGCACCCAATCACAAACCATACAGATGTTTTTGTCCTTTATTGTCCTCAAAATAATAAAATCTGTATCTCATTGTATCTCATATGCTGTGTTTACTTTTGATTGGCCATGCACATTCAGCATCAGCAAAAAAAAAAACTTTGTGAGTCTTCTTCTATGGTGTTAAAAGGCTGAAAACCCAAATGCATGATTAATTCAAAGTAATGTTTATGACTCTAATCCGAATAAACGCAGGACAACTTGAATTGAAGTTGAGATGAGAATGGCTCCTTTATATATAAACCCTCAAGCTAACCAGTGATGACAGCTGCCATGCAAGGTGCTCATACGCCATTAGGAGAAACCTTGGGATCAGAGTCTACCCCAAGGACACTTTGATACGCGGCGTGAAACCGCCAACTTCCTTACTTGCAGTTCACAAAGAGGAACCTGCTCCTTTGCACCCTCGATGTCGTAATGCCATTCCCAGTCAACCTCATCACCTTCGGCTCCTCCTCCACGGCTTCGTAACTTCTTTCTGTTTCTGCTGAGAGGCGAGGCTAAGAAACCTGCTCTGAATAAGTCAAGTTAGTGATAATGAGGAGTATGATAATGGCCACGCTACACTCTGACCCCGAGCTCCTTATTCAAATTCACTGTGATGACGGGTACGATTTTCTTCCAGGCTGGCCCCTGAACTGAAGTGAATACCTGGGGTCATTAAAACAGCCTCTTACAGTGGAGACCCCTGGGAAAAGTGACCCATTTGAGTCAAAATGATAGCTGCAGGATCCAATTATTATCCTATAAGATCAAAATCATTTATCCATAAGGCATCATCAATGGCGGAGAGGAACCCACCTTGTCCCAATATGACTGCTGAATTCAAATCCATATTTAATGCACCTGCAGTGTGGGCTTCAGTCCGCCCATAAACGGAATTTATTAGAGCGGCGTCGGAATAAAAAAAAAGAAAAAAAAAAAAGACTTGCTAAATATTGTGCCCACAAGCAAGGGATGTGACTCAGTTTTCATGTTACACGTCCCCGGTGGAACATTGGCTTATAAAGTGCTCCTCCATAAAATGTCTGCTGTTATGCCGCTCTGGCAGCCTCCAGGCAAAAACTGTAGAGGTAGCTTGATCTCCTCAGACATTTAATTTTTTCCCTGTGTAAGACAGAAAAACCTGTAAATATGCTCTTAAATGAGGTTTACGAGCACGAATCATCCGCATAATCTGTTGTTTTTTTGTGCCTCAGTTTATGTATTGAATGTCGGGTTTTTTTTTAATAGATTTGCAAGTACGATTTTCTCTCCAGCTGGCAGTCCAGCGTTCAATTATCACCTCCCCCCCCCCAAGCACATGTTGTGTAAAATAGTGACAATTTCAAGCAGGCAAGCTGAGATAACAGGGGAAAGGAAGCTTTTTTTTTTTTCTTTTCTTTTCTGAAATGCATCAACAATTGCAGTGTGTTTACAGCATACAGGTGTTTCTGGACAACAGAGTCAAAAGCACTCGTGTTACTTCCCTTGGAGTGGGTGCTTAGATACAGCAGCTGTCAGTCTTCCCGGCCTTGCGTGAACACACACACACACACATGAAAAGCCCCACTGTCAAAAACTTCTGATGGAGTTGGAACGGTGACACATTTCCGAGCTATAATCAGTCACAATATGACAGAGAAATTACCACCTTCCCTCAAGAGCAATCAGTCAGTTCCAGTGCCAATCAGCTCCTCAGATGCTCACACAAATAGATGTGTCAGAAAAACTCTGTACTCTGCGGAAAAGCCGCGGATTTAGAATTTTTTGAATTTCAAATTTTTTTTTTCTCACTTTTGGGTGTTTCCGCGCTCTGAGGAGAAGAGAACCTGAGGAAGCTCTGGAGAGATGAAGTCCTACAGCGAAACATCTGTGCTCCACTCATTAAAACACATATTCGCCTTCCAAAAAGCTTGTACCCTCTCATCAGTCGTATTATTAGCTCCTCCAGTTGGCATCCACACGATTTTCTGAAAAGCGAAGCGTGCACACGCACACCAGCTTTGATGGCCGCTGCACGCAGCAGGCCGGCGCTCCCAGTCACTGTTGAATAATCATGTTCCAGTGCGACGGCCGCGAGACGCCTGCGGTGACGAGCAGCCATTTGAGCAGAAAAGATAAGAAGTCTCCTACCGGTGGTGTGCCATCACTAGTAAGCGGGAGGGGTGGGGGTGGGGGGGTGGGGGCACAGTGGGGGTGTGAGACACCGAGGGTGGAGGTGGGAGTGCTGGGATGGTTATAAAGGAGGAATGGAGATGTTTTCTGTTGCTTTCCCTGTAATCCGACCAAAGCAAAGAGGAGGGGATGGGTGAATGGAGAGTAGTTGTAAAGTGAATGCGCCACACGGCCGGACCCCTGGGAGGACCCTGTAAACACGGCTCCGTCACAGCTCCGATTACACTGGCGGGGAGGGGGAGGTGTGACAACAAGGCGACAGAGAAGGGCGGTGTGAGGCGAAGAGGGAGGTGGAGGAAACATAAACCTGAGGTGGTTGACGAAAGCATGAAGAGCAGCAGAGGAGTGTTGTTTGAGATTAGCTCGGGATACTCTTTCTCACCACAGGTTGAGTTTCTTGTATCTACAGGAAATCAACCCTTGTGCTACACTGTATAACTCAATCACAAAGTCAAGGCATGGATTTGCCTCCGTGAGTCGATACTGCAGCTACATTGAATTCAATTCCATTTGCACTGCGTCATCCCCATTAATCTGCATCGCCTTTGCAATATAAGAGCAGGGAGACCTAATTATGTGGCGTAACCATGATTTCTCACCCCAAAAAAGAGAGGAAATTAATTGCGTTTGTTGCAATCGCCCCTCTGTGATACCATGCCACGAAATTGGAAATACAATTAAATTTTCATATTATTGATCGTTGCAGCTGCGATGTGCACAGACGAGGGCTGTCAGGCGTGAGAGTCATTACTCAAACGCAGGTAAAACAAACTTGGTCAATCAGAAGGTCAGAAACGAGCAGCGAGTAAAGCCAAAGAGACACAAGGAGAGGGAGATTCAGACTGAGTAATGAGAGTCAGTGTCTTTGGGCTCAAGGTTGTTCCCGGCCCTGATAGCCATCTGCATCCTGTGACGTGGGGCAGATGGATTAGTTTAATATTGAATTAGAGCTGTCTTTTTAGAATGCCTCCCCATGTTCACAGTTAGAACAGATAATGTCTCGTGTCGTTCCTCCTTGCTGTGCGTCGGGCAGAAAATCTGAGAGATGTGGCAGAAGGGAGGCTGGCATGACACCGTGTCGTCTGTCAGATATTTAGCATTTTTAGTATGTCCCAATTTAATATACTAACTAATCGAGTCAGTTTTTGCATATGTTTTTTTAACTTCATGTATTATACGTGCTCAAACTAACTTTAAAATGTGTTAAAGGCACTTTTAACCATATTTATCCATTTGGCCATCCATCTTCTCTGAAGCTAAAGCCAGCTTAGTCAGTACAACGATTCTTCCTTCTTTCTTTCTTTCTTTCTTTCTTTCTTTCTTTCTTTCTTTCTTTCTTTCTTTCTTTCTTTCTTTCTCTCTTTCTTTCATCTCAAAATACTAACATTCAATGATTTTACGCATGCACAAGGAAAAGTACCTTCAACTTCTCTTTACGGGTTAAACTTTATCAATGATATTCAGAGTTTTTGAGATTCACATGTATATTTGACTCGTACACGACATAAATGAATTCTTAAAAGGTTTTCAGGTCTTCGTTACCCAGGTTAAAAAGCTTGCTTGATCAAGAACTACAGTATGATTACAGACCGTGAAAGCGCGGCCTCACGATCTATCTGACTTTTTGGGTTTTAAGCAGGAGGCGTCGGGGGCTAACCGGCTTGTGGCGGCCAAGCGTTCATAGTGACGTTGCTTTTTGATCCTTTGAGGTTGGCAGAATTCACCAATCAGATCTTATTTGGATAGCCTTCCTGATATATCTACTAATGTCTATATTAGGAAAGTCGCCTTATGAATGGATCCCATTGATGAGCGATCCTGGAGGAAAATGCAAAATACTTCTTCTTGTCGACGTGTGCCTTCACTGCCACTGATCTCTCATATATGTTTCCATTTTTAGTATTATGTGAAAATATTAGAAATACATGCAAGATAACAATATCAATATTCAGACATATTTAAGCTTTAAATGATAAAATATGTGTGATTTTCATGTGTTTCAATCTCATCCGACACAAATTATGACTGATAAATTCTAAATAATTGTATTCAATGTTGTGACTTGATTTGAATATTGACTTCCTTCAAAAATGTTTCCACTTTCAAGTACTTTAGTGACTGCGCTTGTAGAGTTAGGCTGTCATGTTGGTCAAGAAAAGATAAATTGATGGAATAAAATAACACAGAGGGTGACGAAATTCAAACAGAATGACGCTTATCAGCCTTGAAATTGTATGCTGCTGTATCTGTTGAATGAAATAACGAAAAAATAAATGGAGTACATCCAGGGTTTAAAATATCAAGTGAGGGTAGAGGTGCTGGGAGTTGCTGGGAGTTGGTAACACAATCCACTCTTTCTGAATCCCTCACATTTAAAACTTGATTTGAAAACTTGATTTAAAAATAATTATGCTTAAAAAAGCGAAACTTTCCACAAAAGACAAGTCAGATCCCGATTTGATGAACAAAGTTAGAAGAAAAAAAACGAAGAAGATGAATGATTCATAACAAACAGGCCAATGTTGATAACGACTGCCAGGGAAACTAAAAATTGCCCTGAGAAATTGATCAAATGAGATCACGGACAACTTTTCTTCCTGTTTACACACAAACGCACAGACACACACCCACCTTTTCCATTCTCCTCACCCTGAGCTGACTCCCTCAGACTGACACTGTGGATGATTTTCCCTGTCAGGCCGCCTTAAGTGGGCACTGTCACACCATACTTCGCTGCTTCTTGTTTCTCTCCTCCGTCTCACCCTGCCCCCACACGTCTCTCTTTCCCCAAATTTCTCCTTCCTCATTTCCCATAAGTCTTCATCAATCCATCCCCATCTATTTTTTTTTCTTTTTTTTTTTTTTAAGGAAACTCCCTCGCACTCCGACACACACCGCCTCCTCTCCACGTGGGCGTGTAAGATGGAAATCAGAGTGTTATAATTGACTTTCTGGGGATGCTCACGCTCTGATGGACAATCTGCCTGGGGTAGCTGCCGGGCATGTGCTGAGTCAGCAGTGGCCTCGGGTCAGTGTTGTGGTGTGCTGACTTTCATCTGCCAATCAGAGGGTTTAATAGTTTTAACATGGACCCACAACGAACACGTGACGCCTGCGATATCACCCACAAGTTTCTGCAGGAATGTTTTCTTGCTGGCACAGTGGGTTCCCATGCAAATGTTAAAACTCGTTGCCGAATAATTAATGAGGTGGGAAAAGAAATAGGCAACTGCAGCATTTAGCTGTGGCGGAGTGTGTGTGAACACGGCCTCAAATATTTATTTGTAAGTGTATGAAATCAGCTGCAGTGATTAAAACTTTGTCAAGTCCTGAATTGCAATCTCACCTTTTGTTCAATACTTTTGTTTGGAAAGATGGAACAATTAGCTCCGATCATCCAATGATGTTGTGATTATCTCTGCCTCTGGTAGAGCGACCTGGACTGTACGATAGAGAAACACACACACACACACACACACACACACACACACACACACACACACACACACACACACACACACACACACACACACACACACACACACACACACACACACACACACACACACACACACGCACACCCTTTGTTCAATACAATACTCTTAAGTGTAGCGGCTGGTAATTGTTGACCACAGTTTCAGCAACACCTTCAGGCTAACTTATTCAGCAGGTCAGTCAATAAGACCTTATTTATGTAGCACTTTTTGCGCAAGAAAATAATTGCATCACAAAGGGATTCACATTTAACAACACAGAATATTAAAAAAACAAAACCAAAAAAAAAACTACAGCCCTATTCCATTCTCGCCCAACGATTTCTTCATATTTGCACCAGCATGTGTGATGTACCAGAATCTACTGAGGGAATACAAACTATATTTTATAATGAGGAATCACAGGAGGGATTGTTACAAGTTAGAATTAAGAACTGAAAAATGACAATAAGGAGAAACAACGTATCCCTGGAATAGACAGGAAGAGATGAGAATAAGGAAATACGCAGCAGAATGAATGAATGAGTAACACTAACGAAAGATATAAAACAGATTAAATTAAGTTTTATTCAACCCGAGGCTAAAAGGATATATCATTTAACAAGTTATGCTTTTTCTGAACAAAATGATCACATACCAGTGTTATGACAGTACTTGAAGAAAACCACAAACTCAAGATAAGTCATTATTATGACTTCAACTCAAACATACTGTTATCCTATTAGGCATTCGTGTAAGCATTTACTGCAAATACGTACCTGCGTTATTGATCACTTTTTGTATGAAATACTATCAATGTCAGGAATACTGTGTTTTAGACGGTTGGGGGTGTTTTTTTAGTATCTTTAGTGCTCCGTAAATAACGTTTAGATTTTATTAAAGTTTCTATACCACCACTACTATTTGCCAGTAATACACTGGTAGAAGATAAAAGTGATGTCCTTCAAATTACTGGCGCTTTACCGACTTGTAACAGAAACAACCACATCTCCCATGGATTTCACTTATGTGGGACTTTTCCACTAATTAAGGTCCTGTTTGACATGCAAAACTTTGGCTCGCGGTGCAGAAGAACTATTTACTACGACCGTGGTACACATGCGCAGTAGCAGCGATTCCAAAAAGTTGCATTTTTAGTAGTTCCGAACACTGCTGTCGTAAAAACGTGGCCTCACTACCTTCACTGACCAGCAGGGGGCTGCGACCCACACTTTGGGAATCACTGATTTAGAGAGTACAACACGTCTTTTTAGGAGCTTTTTTCAGTCCGCAGTACACATCTATACCCATTTGAAAAACATCACATTTTCTTTTATTTCATTGTTTGTGTTAAATGCAATAATATGACCTTTGGAACATCTCTGAGCACTCTTTGAAATACAATGTTTGGAATATAGTTTCCATAGGTTGCTTAGATATTTTTGTGAGCATTTTCTCCTGAAACTACAAACTGTGCTTCTTTAATTGCTCATATTGAAGCAGGTGAGATAGACGGACAGAAGAGCCAGTATGATGGAACAGAGTGAAGTAGATCAGAAGAGTCGGAGTGAAAGTAAGAGCAGAGGATAGGACAAATTGGCCTGCAGCAGTCGAGATGCCTGCAGTCATAATAGGAGAGACAGACTGAAAGATGTGTGTGGGAAAAAACCACAACCAGTGCTCTAACCGGATTCTGCTTCATTACTGGAAATGTTTGCGAGAACATGAGCATTTTGTGGCTGGCCAACTTAAAACCAGAACACCCAAGGCTGTTTGAAAGGCCCTGAGATCCAAACAATAGTAAAAAAAACAGAAAACAAAAACAACAACAGAGAAAACACTTTTATGTGAGCTGAGACAAATGAAGATGCAGCCGCAGCTCAGATTTTCATTACCTCTAAACTTCTTTCTTTTTTTTTTTTTCCATCTGGTGTAGTAGCAGGGTTACAAGGTGCTTCAACACTCTTTATGGGCCCAATATCCTCTTTCTGATCACTTGTAGGGCAGACAGAAAGGAAGATCCATGGCTATTCATCCTTATCACAGCCGTTTTTGTCAATTTGTCATATTATCGATCGGACAGGGAGGCCGAGGCTCTGCTGCATTCAAACGGAGGTGAACGGGAGAATAGAGACGGCACCTCTGCAGTTTGACCGTCACACCAGATAGCGCCACACCGCCCTGCTGTGTTTGTGTCTGTACCTGATGTGTATGGATGGGCAGTTTTGTGGCGAACACCCTGGATACATGCGCTATACAAGCACAGATGGATGAGGCACAATGGAACAATAAACAATCTGGCCTGGATACTAATAATGCAGGCCCTTCTTTGTAAAATATACTGTTTGGAGGGCCCACATATATCATTAAAAATGTTAAAGATTTCTGTAATGTGTTTATAATGGAGTGGAAACAAAGATCCTTCTAGTATGAGGAATTCTCTTTGTGGGAATCTTTAAATTGTATAATTCATTGCTGGGTGAGGCTCATATTAAGTTAAGGTGTGTTTATGGTTGATGAGTCTCTGGGGAAGTAAGTGTCAGAGTAAGTTAACGTATTGTCTTTTAACGTGAGATGAATACGATGGCCCATCCATCTACATATCGTGTGTGCTGCCCAATTTCTGAGTGATGTCAGCTATTGACTAAAGTTGTCACCTGTCATTGTATTGAAAGAAATATAATAAAACCAAATTCTGAATGTATTTTGAACACCAAATAGGATTAAACCCTTGGGTGAATTGTATGGAAAACGTAAAATGTTCAGGCTACAGTGACATCATATCATGCAAGTGGGGCGTTTCCTAACGATTCCACCTTGATGAGCTGCAGAATTGTCATCCATGAAGATTAGATTAGTCATATGTTGTTCAATCAGCAGAAAAATGACTGAACGAATGATGTTCTTCGGGAAGTATGGGCTTGTCATCTACATCTCCACCACTAAAGCCTCATCTGGTGACAACAGTGTTGCATAGCGCCCTCCTTGACGTCTCCAACATTGTTGGCGGCCATCGATTCCACTCACTGTTAACAGTCCCTCGTCCAGCGTAAATTCTCCCTGCTCCATAAAGATGATGAGGTTGGTGCCTGGTGGGGTGATCACATACCTTTGCAGGTCGTCTACCACGCAGACCCTGCTGATGCAAACGGTTTCCAATGGTCTGATGTGACACTTGGTGTCTCTCACTGCCCTGAAATGTGCCTGGAGCTGAGTGGCATTCATCATCCGCTTCCACATGGCTCTGTTCACGTCATCGCTGTGAGTTGTGGCCAAAAGAAGTCCACCTCTGTGTCTTTCTGTGACTTCTTCGGTCTCTTGGTATCTCTGCTCAACCTGCTGATGACACTCTGTGACACTATGAGCTCCATGGACACTTCCACATAAAAACATCCTGTTTGAAGCTTCAATGTTGAGGTATTGTGGCGTCGTCTTGGTGTCATGATGTCAAAACGTGAACGGCATGAGGAGAAGGACTGTTTACAAACTAATTCTAAATGACCCAGGACAATCATTGGTCCGTTCTTGGATCAAACACCTGTAGAGAAAATTAAACAGTTGGACATTCAAAAGTTAGAGGTCACCTTAAGTCCACCTGTAAAAGTTATTGTGCATTTTAGGTTCATCTTGAAATTTTATCTAAACATAAGTATCTCTTAACGTTTTGTGAGTGGTGTATTATGTCCAGGACGATTTGGGTGTATTTTTTTCACTGTTTGATAACGTGTATTGAAGAGGGATGTAAAATAACTGTAATGAATCTCGTTTTTATTCTTAATTACTTCTATAGGAAACTTCTATTGATTTGCTTTCTAACCCTGCTTCAGAGCCAGATATAGAAAACAAAAAAAGTAACCTTGGGGACATGTTCAAACTGATATTAATACTGAAGTTGTATCCACATTATTTACAACAGAGACAGTCCCTAAAGCATAAATATCACGAACAAAGACGTGTTTCAGATTGCACAAAATACAGGAAGAAAAATAAAATCCCCAAAAGAATTGACCCACTGAATCACAAATATCTAAAAAAAAATCCACCACCAACAAAGAATCAGTGGTTAAAAATCGTGGAGGAAAGCTTCTCAGTGGAAATGGTGACACACACATGCAGACACTCGAAAGCACAACTGGAAAAAAGGAGGAAATCGACTGTAGACAAGTCCCAAAAGGACAATACTGGATTACAAATTAACTGTGTATATACCTGTCTTTAAGCCTAGTATAATGTAGGATGGGTATATCCCAAGCTTGTATTTATTTTCGTATGTGAAACATGTGTTTTATAATAAAGGTTTAGGGTTTGCAATTAACACCAGACAAGATGCGGTTCCCAGCTGATCGTTTTCGTGTGTCTTCATTGCTTGTGATTTCACTCACGGTGTTATTCTTCATAAATTACCCACAAAATGTACAAATACTGAAAGTGCAATGCTTTTGCATGAAATTTGTTTACCATTTAATAGCTTAATATCAATAATATACATTGCAAATTTCTCACTTCTCATGCCCTCCCATCCCACGTTTTGCCCCTCTCCACTTCTAAAAATTCACAGGATCTGCCTCTAGAGGGAAGCACATTTTATCCTTCTTTGTTAAAAGGTGCAAAAAAGTGTTGCAATATTAACATAAAATAAAGATTTATTTAATTAAATTTTTTTGCACTGGGATTCTTCACAACTCCGCTTTCCTTCTATTTCTCGGCACCTGGAAACATATGCTGTTCACATATCCCGGGGTTGTTGGCTCAGTACATGTTTTCCCACGCTATGTGTGTGTATGTATTCACAGGCATTCACAGCGAGACTGTTTGGCATTAGTAAGTATTAAAAGTGGGAGTGTTTGCTCTGTCTGATAGAGCAGCTACCGCTAATGGCACTGTGGGAGTGTGCGTTAGTCATGGGATGAGGCGCTTCTCATCTTCTCGACACAGGGAAACGGCGCTCTTGGTGCTTCAGCGAGGGTGGCTTGCCCCCTGAATCATCACCGTCTTGCCTCGGTATGTAGGCCGTCTTGGCTCCTCAGCCATCTGTCTTTCTGCTAAGGTCTCTCTTAAGATTCACTGCCTGCAATGAGGCCTCACTAGCATTAGCACTGAATGGATTCCCAGTGATACCGGAGAGGGATGATTGAATATGGAGTTATGTTGCTGGTATGCTCAACTGTTCACAATCAGCACGGCCTCATCCTAAAGAAACATAAAAATAAGGTTTTAAAATAAGGTTGCTTACCCAGTGTGCGAACTTTACCACAGCTTTTGGGATTTTCCTGATGATGTGGACCCTTACAATTGTTTCCTATTCTCTACAAAAGTTCCTGCCATCTCTCTGCAGTGAACTGTTGTGTGCAATGGAGGAATGCAGAATTCCTTCATTGCAGATCCTTTATGCATTTGAAAGCCTCCAAGGTAACGCAACATATATAGCACATGTTATTGTTTCATAATTTAGAAAAGCGTGCTTATAAAAATGTAAGGTTTGCACTTTAGGCCCCATTTTCACCACAACGTTTTCAAGTAAAAACGCAACTTTGGATGTCCGTTTACACAATAACGATTCTCAGAGTCACTGAAAATGCTACTTTTTTCAAAGCAGCTTCGATGGCGGAACTTTTCGTAAATGCTAAGTCTTCATGTAACTTTTAGAAAGCGCTCTTACTGAGGATGCGCACCACCTTTGGAGGAAATAGCTCTTCTGCACATGTGTGAGTAGATGGACAATAACCACAACGGCGACCTCCAGAGTGGCAAAAGCAATTACAAAAGAAACCAGCAGTGCCAACCCGAGAAGAAAAATGATGCTTTCAATCCTGGATTCACTGCAGTCTGTCATGACATTTCTGGAAAATCAGTGTGGAAAAGGTTGCCTTAACTGAGATAACTGAGTTACATGTATGAATGCTAATGTTATGTAATAATTTGGTTGGAGTCAATCCTAGCTGACGCTGAGTGTAATCCAGAGTAAAAGCATTCCTAATCCAGCAGATTCAAACTGAGAACCATCAGTCTGTGAGGTGATATGCCAACCACTGCACTGCAGCGCATCCCATTTCAAAACCTGTAAAAGAGGGAAAAAAACCCCACCTAAAATCAAACTAGCTCAAGAGGCAGATATCAATCATTGCGACTTTCGACAGATTTAATGGTTTGACAGATCTGCCTCACTTAACACAAAGTACATCTCAATCAGCGGTTTTGATTGCTTTCCCTGAAGACCTGTGTGACTCAGGTGCGCTGACACACAAGCACTAGACGCTGCTAACAACATCAAATGCTGAGCGAGACCAGCAGCACCTACCGAGGATAGACGATGAACCGACTGACTGATGAGGGCGGCGCCATGACCGACATGCAAGTCACACACATGTAGATCCTCTATAATCTGCCCTTTGGGGGTTGAGTTTTAATATTTCAGAATATTACTGAAGGAGCGGCAGCGGCGGAGTCTCGCGTTTGAGTGTCGAGTTTTGTAACTGCCTGCTCTTTCTCTTTCCACACTCCTTCCTCTTCAATCAATGTCCCACTCTATTTGCATCAGTGTGTCTCATACACTACCACCTGGGGAAAGGTATTAAACATTTAGTATGAATCACATCATGAGCCTGCACAGGGGTCTGGCCCGTCTCTTAAAATTTAGATTAATGTTCCAATAATGATGTCCAGCCTGATGCATTTTGCCGGTCGGTCGTCAGAGAGGAGCTAATCTAATGATGGCAGCATTGCAGACCACACTTCAATCATGACATCATCAAGTATGGGTTGGGAGAAATATCTTGCACAACGTTGTAGCTGTACCATGCCGCACTGTGGGAGTACTCAGACACCAGACTCTCGTCCGGAGGGACTCTCTCTTGCACCACATGGAGGAGTTAGCAGATGGACGAGTTGCTCATGTTCAGCAAGGGACAGACAAGAGGGACAATCCAGCGGTGACATTTAGCCGCGGAGCACTGCCCTTTAACGAAAGTCAATTTAACAGCAACACACAAAGGTCAGCGTGTTTAGGCTGGCCTTCGTGATGAGCTATAAACTGCAGCACAGCGGAGGAACTCTGACTCAGGTGACGTATTCACCTGTGAAAGAAGCAACAGCAGATTAAATAAATAGAAATTATAGTGAGTGTTTCTATCTCTTGGCTCTATGCTGTTTCCCATTCCTTCCACTTGCAAGGAAGGAAGGAAGGAAGAGTTTTTCAAACATACCTTTGGACTGGATTCTCCCGTCCTCATCAGAAATGCCATCTGGTTGTGGTGGGTGACAAAGAAATATTTATGAACAAACTAAAGGTATAATGAACTTAATTGAACAAAAAAAAAAAAGATTTTTGTATGCTTTAGGCCACGTTTAAATGAGGATCTCCTGGAAACTGTATTGTCTCTGTGTCTGTTCGCTTTGCAACAAAATGATTAGCTGGAGGACTGAGCTCCGACAAGAACAAAATGAAACATGATATGAAGTTTGACATGTTGTGGGAGGAAGTTATCAAAAGGAACATGGGAGACAATCAGTCACAAAGTTTGAGGAACAACGCATAAGATACCTCTCATAAATGCCGGAATGCTAATTTAGAAAATGCCTCTCGCCACGTTAAGGGCATCACTATCTGCTTAAAGGCAGAGCCAATATGCACCCTCTTTTAAAAGAAGGTTTAAAAAAGACAATTATAAACAATGCAAGCACTTTCAGATGTCGTAAATCAAATTGTGCAATGAATCCATTAACGTACAGTTTGCTTATTTTAGTGATTTGGGAGTCACACCCGGTATTCACAAAGGCAAACCGGATAAAGCAGGGGCATCAAACATAATACCCGAGGGGCTCAAATCCAGCCCGTCAAACCACCAAGGAAAATGAGGTAAAGCAATAGTGCGTGTTATTTTGCATGTCAGTCATACACAAACTTCTGTGCCTCCTGTTAGCAGATCAGCTTCTACATGTATCTTTTGCACAGCGTCGTGTTTGGGCACAAAGCTTCAGTAGATCCGACCACGACAACATGAATTACATGCACATCAGTGCTGATGTAAACTGATCTAAACTTTAGCACATTTTGTATTTAGTGCAGCGGCAGCGTGGCATTTTCAGCATCTGCCGCGAGAAGAAAACGACCATTCAACATCCATCCTGTTTCCGCGCAGGCAGACTCGAGGCAGTTAAACCGCGGCGAATCAGGAGAATAGACTTCAAAGATAAGCTGATTTATACACAACTTTTCACCTCAGGAATGCTGATATGGGGATGTTCGCGTTTGGTGAGACAGGAGCGTTGAAGGCGGCCCGGCTGCCTGTGATGTACTGCACAGAGGGGCCGTGTATTATTTCATCTGCCTCCAACAGCTTCCTCCTCGTCTGCGCTCTCTCATGTTGTTCTCAGACGCCGGGTATTATGTCCCTTTCACAGATCCTTTGGCAAATACCGATAAACACGGTATACATTAGCATATATTTAACAAATAAGATAATAAATAAATGAATAAATAAATAAAAAAATCTCCACACATTGAACTCGAGATCAGTTTTAATTAACAGCGTTTTACATTTTCGCTCTGCCACTGCTGGAAGAACTTGGGCATATTCATTTATCTTGAACTTATTCAACCCAAATTAATTAGGGTTTATTTGAACTGATACAAATGTGTTACACACATAAAATAAATTGCGAATTACCATCTGAGATACTACAAGTTTTATCGAATACCAAAGCTTGGAATTAAAAAAGAAAAACAAAAAGGAAAACAAAAAGAACAAAAAGAGAAGTCTGCAATGCAATACAATTTCTCTGCCTAACAGTGGAACATAATACATTTTTGACTAAGTCCTGCAGAAGTTTAATTAAAGATATAGAGCACATAGCTGTTAAGTAATAATTATTTCGTAATGAAATAGGAGCCCAGAAATGTAAATGAGGCAGTGTAGTGCAAGTTAATGAAAACAAATAATTGATTTTGAGTCGTTCAAACTTTATAGATTAATGAAGAGATTTTAGTTGCAGTATGACTATTTAGTCACATAGGAAAGTAGTTTTTGTGTGACTTCAGTATGTCCTGTCTCCATAATGGTGTACATTGAAGCGTTTTGGAAGAGCTGTCAGCAAGCATAGAACTTATGTCAAAACCAAATCGCCCACTCCTACACTTTAGTAAAGTTATTTATGCTTTATAATGGAGATGTTACTAGTAAACATCCAACGATCCATCTTTTATATACCAATGATTCCCAACCTTTTCCTTGAGGAAGCCCATATTTTTACCAGTGTAAAGTCACAGAACCCCACCACACCTTGCACAATCACAAAAATTAAGTTGAAGGACCCTCATAACACACTATAGTTTGTTTGTTATATTCAGTAGCGATGAGTTTTTGTCATCTGAGGATAAACTCTTTGGGTTTAAACTCTCTTGGCAGACTGGTGCTGCTTCTACTTGCAGTTTCAAACATTCATACACAAGGTTTTTGCCACAAAAGATATAGGAGCCGTCCACACCAGGAAACCGGTTAACCTAAACGAGCTGTTTTTGGCCTATCGTCCACATGAGGCGGTGTTTTAGGAGCCCAAAGACGGGGTTTTTTGAACACGGGTCCCAGAGTGGGTAAATTGTAAAACCCCGGCTCGTGCCGTCCACACCCCGGGGGGTTGGACGGCAAAGTCGGCAAAGACGATAATCCGTGGACAACAGATGACGTAATCGCCCCCCTCCTCCCCCCACCGCGGTCCGCAATGTCACCTAATAACCACAACAATCACGGACTACAAGCTCTGGTTGAGCTGCAGAAGCTAGAAGCAGGCGGTGCGGGGCCATAGACCTATAAAACTAGAGTTATATGCAGTGGGTTATGTGCAGGATTCTACTTCTAAATTTCTATGTGGTCTGTCTTCTTCTGCGTTTTTGTTGTTTGGTGTGTCACAGCGCCCCTAAAGGCCTGGCATGTGTACTACATGCCCTGAAGCCTCGTGTTGAGCCGTGTTCATAGTGAGGTGTGCACGGAAGTTTTTTCGGAGCAGGTCAGAGAGAAAAAAGATTGTTTTTTCGTCATGTGGCTGTAGCCATATTCAGTTGTAATTTATCTTTCAAGCCATGTTCTATGTGACGCTGTCTTTTTGACCGATTCATCTTTCTCTTCAGCCTGACGTGCCCCATGTTTACTCTGGGACCTTTCAGCTTCTTACGCGAACATGTAATCTGTCTCCACTGTGAATCGAGAAAGTTTGACTCGGTCTCGTCTGCCTCTCCCTCCCTGCTGCTCCACCTCTTCTCCATCTGCCTTTTCATTTCCCCTCCTCTGTCATTCTTGCTGGTGATGAGAAGCATTATTTCTCAGTGCTTTAACACCCTGGAGGCCACCGCCTGGCTTTTGGCAGACGTTGATAAGGGATGATGCTGCGGTTGCCGAGCCATACAAATTATTTCAGGAATAAAGAGATCAATAGCATCTTTCAGAAAATCCTCCTGACTTCCCAGACCACCGCTCATCCCCAGTTTATTTTTCTCCGGCTGAATGAAAGTTTCAGGAGACAAGGAAGATTCTGAAATTGCAGTGAAACAGAGGAGGAAACAAGGAAACACACATGCTGGCTTGCAAAAGTTGGGACATTTCATTTAACATAAATTTAAAAAAAAAAGTATTATATTGTATTGTATTGCATATTGTATTTAAAGTAAGAGATTTTGCTGATGAAATTTCCCAAAAAGTGGGAAGGCTTTTTGATTTTTGGGGAATTTGATTCAATAGGTAAACAGATCAGTGTCATGCTTTGGCACAGAGAACATTTTAGACAAATAGACTCTGAGAAGTAAATGTCTTTTGATTTCACTGTCGATTATGTTTAATATCTTCTATCGATCCGGAGATTGCGGAGAAGTTCTGTATCCAAGGGTTAAGGCTGCAGGACAGGCCTTTAGGTGACATAGCATATTTGTGTTTGGAAAGCAGTGCAGTGCCTGAGGATCTCATCTTCTGCCTTGGATATTATGGAGACATGTGACTATAATCTAATTTATAATGTCTTAAATTCAACACCTGATATGTTGTTTATGTAAGGGAATGGGAGTTAAAAAGGATTGAAACAGTCCCAGCCTTGTTGTTAGTATCTGCATTTTGTATGTTTTAACATGACCTAAACCAGGGGTGTTGAACAAAAGACCCACTTTAAGAATTGATGTTTTACCTGTTTTTTTTTTTTTTTTATTGAATATTGAACACAACAGAATTGAGACCCAAACTAGCATCAGCTTCAAAGCCAGCATGTTAAATGCTGCAAAGTGTTTTAATACATCATTCAAATTGGCTTTATGCTGAGATTATACTAATTATTTGATTTCCAAAACAAAAGGTCATTACGTTACTGTCTTACCGATCTGGTCAGCTCAAGATGTGGCCACTGAACTGAAATGAGTTTGACACCACTGACCACATTCACACCGGGGTTTTTATAACACGAGTGCTCAAAATCACTCATTTATGAATCCGTCATTAAATTAGTCAACATATACTTAAAGAGGGAAGACGTCCTATTTGGTGCCTTATCAATGTGAAAACTATCTATGGTGTAAGAATGGGAAAGTGTAAATATTGAGAATGACACATTTTTCAGCAGTTTCCAATATCTTTAACATGACAATTACTCTCCAATGACAGTGATTTCCAAATATCCAGCATCAGATAAGCTTAATGACTTAAAAACAAACTTCAATATCTCTATTATGTGACCGAAGGCATCAGAAATTCTTCAAAAGAAAGGCTCAAGTTTAAGAAATCAGCACTTCCATGGTAAAAACTTCTACGAACCTGATATCAAAGTGGTAACTATGCAAATGTTATTTCCACTAAAGAGGGCATTACTAGCTTTTGATATCAAAACTGTAGTTGCTTTTTTCGTATAATAACATTGTATTTAGAGATAATTTTGCAGAATAAATGGCTGATTAGGTATATTTTCCTTGTTGACTGAATTATATTACAATTTTCAAAGAGGATTTTCTCATCTGCTTGATAAAAGCTGAAAAAGAAACGCTGTGGCCACATCTGTGGGGTGTTTTTCTTTTTCCACCATGAGTAATTTTTTCTACAAGGTGAGGTACCTGTGTAAAAAATAACTTTTTCAAGGACGTGTACAATAGCCATGAGCTTGGTAGAATGATGTCACCATAAACAAGATCTACATCTTGCTCGGTTCTAGTGCTATGCTCACAGATTATTCTCATTAATATGACTCACTAACTTATATCTAAATGAGAAACTTCTCCTGGGAAAGCAACTTATCTCATTATGAGGAGAAACTTCATTTTAAAAGAAGCAATGTGAGCAGGGAGGAGGGACTCGCTGGTGTGTGCCGTTATGGTGCTCGACAATTTGTCACTATTGATGTTTGCTGTACAGCTTTAATTTGTTTTATGCAACGCCGAATGGCTTTATGGCATCCCGGTAGAAGGCTCATTACAATTTAACACATGATGGGCTGTTTAGCTTTTTTTTTTTTTCAATGAGTGTTAACTGGAAATAAACAGCTGCACATTTGTGAGGTTCATAATCGGCTACGTGGAGCGAGTTACATGTCTCCAAAAGTGATTCACCGTCTGATTATTTCACCAACATCGGATAGAATATCATTGTCTAGCAAGCATATATTAATTTAAAAATAAAATCTGTGAGATGTTATGAAAAGCTGGTATAATGATAACAAATATTATAGGAAGACAATCTCATGTTCTAAAAGTTTTTTGGGGAGTAAGAAGAGCATTTTTTTTCTTTTCTTTTTTTTTTTTTTTTACACCTGTCCAATAAGCTCTTCTATATTTGCTTTTTTTTGGGGGGGGGGGGGGCATTCCAGCATCTCCACATATCTTGGTGGATAATGATCAGCAGAATCTATCATGTTTTTTTTAGAGTAAATGAAAAGGACAGCAGGACATGATGCCTTTTTTTCTACTATACAGCATCTAAATGAGACACAAGGATGAATGATGAAGCATTACGATGCCACTCATCTTCGGCCATGTTGCGGCTTTATGTCAGAGTACCGAATGGCCCATTTCTCATCATTGGAAATCAGTGTGTGTGTGTGTGTGTGTGTGTGTGTGTGTGTGTGTGTGTGTGTGTGTGTGTGTGTGTGCGGAGCGATGGAGCCTCCTCTCTCTCCATGGCTTATCGTTGTATGGAAATGCTGTAAATCAAGTATTTACAGCTTCCCTGACTTACTTTACGGGACACTGTTTTCAAGTGAAAATGCAAAACTTTCATTGTGTTTTCCTGGTCCGTTTACACGACATCTGTGCTCAGAGTCAAGGTGAAACTTTGAAAATGCTCCGGCTCCCTCTCTGAGGAAACAAGGAGGGTGGGGTGGGGTAGGGGGGGCAGAACTTTTTTAAAACGCTGCTACTGCGAGTGCTCACCATGACCGTAGTAAACAGTTCTTCTGCATATACGCAAGAGTGTCATATTCTCCTGGAACTAATTGTAGTTCTATCTGTAGTTTTACAGTTGAGAGACACCAGTAATGGCAATCCAGCTGCGCCATCTGTCCATAAGAATGTCCGTGTACTCCCATTGTCAGTTTATAGAGTGTTTATAGAGTGTGTGGTTCAATGACAAAAACAACCAACAGCACCCACTAGTGGCCTGGCATGCTCTCAATCGCTTCCATCATTTTCAAAACATTGTGGTGTCTATGCGAAGGTTGTCTGAAACAAAATGATGCATTTTCACTTGAAACTTGAAGTGAAAATCTGCACGGGGCTTTATTTTTTAAAAGTACATTTGAAATGAAGTCAATAAAAAGCAGAGAAGGACAATGAAAATGAAAGAAAGTTTGTCTTCCTTGGTACATTGGGTTATGTGTTGACCTTTGCAGCAGGAGGAGCTTACAAGTAAAAATGAGTTTAGTCCACAGTGCAATTGAAATGACTTTCTGAATTATGTGAGATATATTTCATTGAACAAAGCATTCTTGCACATTGTTTTTGTCACACCATGTTTGGATCCATTCAGTAGGTTTTCTTATATGAGTGCCTCTCTTGGTTAGAATGTCAATGGAGCAGTTGGACACTGCTTCCACTGAGAGGCGCAGCCTCTGTCATGACGTCCTTGTAAATGGCAATTAACCCCCGGCCTCCTCGGCAGAGCTCCTCCTAGGCCGTGGTGGCTCGTCACCGGGCTGTTACTCTAGCGTCCGTTCAGAGCTCCGAGAGTGAAGTGTTGGTGAAAAAGATTAAGTCAGACCTTAGCAGCCTAGAGGTCAGGGAAAGGGCCGTTGGCTGAAAAGGTTGCCAGTTTAGATTGAGAAAAATAAATGAAAAAGGGCTCACTACTCCCAGAGCAACTGCTGCTGAGTTGTCCTTGAGCTGAGAAGAAAGCTCAAATTGCTGCGGTGGAACTGCTCAGCGACTAATGGTAGAAGATGGGTGATTGTTGCAAGCAGTTCCCAGGTGGGAGAGTTTGTAAAACTGTGTGTGAAATGCTGCAAGCTCGGTCTGCTTCCCACTTGGCGGTTGAAGTTTATGTACTATGCGACTACAGTGCTTATTTTGTCACTCAGACTGAGGCCACAGTGCAGTTTCTCATTACTCGGCTCCGTGACCTTTAAGGAGCATGACACTGAAGAACTGTGGCATTTTATCTCACTTCATCTTTTCAATTGTGACGGAGAAACCAAGATTACATGTGAAAGAGCAGTAATAAAAAGTATTAAACTATAATTACAAAACAATGTGGGGGGGTGGTGTCGAAGGCTCTGTCTATATGACAATGTATTCAAGTGAAAACTTTCGTTGTGTTTTGGGAGTCCGTTTACATGACAACGATGCTCGGAGCAACTGACAACGCAACTTTTTTGAAAATGGCTTCCAAGGTGGAACTTTTTGAAAATGTTCTTATTCTGTCTCTGTAGAAAGGCTTTCATAACACTGCCATGTAAATGCGAAACTTTTCAGAAACAAAAATGATGTGTTTTCACTTGAAACGTTGTGTAAACTGGGAATGAGTTTGTTTATTGTAGAGCTCTACTTCAGTTAAAGTTTGAGATACTGCTGTGTTTGATAAATCATGAATCGATCATTTATTTCATTCAAACCTGCATATGAAAGGTAATGATGCGAATTAACAAAAGGAAAGAAAAAACACTTTCTAAGTCCTCCCATTTTTTTTCTGTACAATCTTTTCAGATGGTTTCCATCCCAACATTGATTGAAGTCCCCTTTTCTCACTTCAGTTGGAGTAGGGTTGAAGCGATACACATTGAACAGTTGGGATGCACCAATATCTTTAATGGGTCCAGTACTGGAAGGTGTATTTGCACTTGTAAAAGTTCCGAGATATAACCTTGGAATGACATTGGTTTACTTATCTGGGTAACATTTGCTGCCGTCGTACAGGGGAGCCGGTGTTAAGATAGACAACACACCACCTTCTCCTGAGTCAGAGGCGTCGGCTAATCAACTGGAAAGAACGACAGGCCATAATAAACTGCCAGAGGGCATAATGACCGAGGAGACCAGAGGCCAGCTGTGAATACTTCAGTCAACATAATATAAAGATGTCTCAGTGTAAAACAGTACAACGGTCTTAAGATTTTCTATAACAGAAATTGAGTTTAAAACACCTCCAAATCTTGCTTTGATCTTGTTGTCATGGCAACTGTCCTAACAACATTGATTACATCACTTGTGACATCATGTCCTTTATTGCATTCAAGTCATCAGCTTTCAAGTATCATTGTCCTTTGATCTGTAGAACACTTATCAGTGGCAGACTTTGTGCACTCTATCCAGTTTTGCCAGAGACAGAGATCCTGTGAGCATGAGAAGCAAGAAAACGTGTTAGAATTACTTTTGCAACAACACATTATCAGTAGGATAAAAACTAACCTGGTTTACGACGGTATAATCCCAGCTCACGGTCTCTATTAGTGGGTGAACAATCCAACGCTTGTTGAATTTTGCTGACGTTCTCAAGGTTCAGCCGACAAAATGTATCGACCTGATTCAAAGAAAGCCTGCCTGGGGGCCAAAGTTGTCAAGCCAAACAGACAACACAGGAAGAGAAAATATAAGAAATCAAGAGCAGCTCCAGAGCAAGGTAATAATAGTTGTGAATTTTGAATTAGTTTTTGTTTATATCACACCATGTGACTGTGCTGCTTGACAGTTGCTAACGATTATAACCTTCTTTCAGGGGTGACACCATCAGCTCCACCAGCTCCAGCAGCTCCATCAGCTCCACCAGCTCCATCAGCTCCAAATGTTAGGCTGCAGAACACACCAAATGCCATCCAATGTTGGAAACTACCGTCGAATCAGATTGTCAACGACAATAATAAAAAATTGGCCATCCTACTGGAGAAAGAAAATGCTACGCTCCTCAATGAATATGTAAACTTGAGGAATAGGTTTGACTGTGAGAAAATCAAGTTGGAAGAAGAACTGTCTCGGGAAAAACGTGAAAAGGAAAAGCTTTTCGCTGAAGCTTCCGAAAAAATTTTGGTCTTGAAAGAAACTGTCGAGAGTGAGAGGTCAAAGAGGGTTGAGGCTGAGAACAGCCTCGCTCAAATAAATGACCTGGAAATTGCCCAAAAACATCACCAGGAACAAAAATACCAGTTTGAGACGGACATATTGCACCTGAAGGGGACTTTGGCCACAGTCCTGGAGGAGCTGGAAAAACAACGATCCATGTGGACAAAGGAAAGGTCTATCCTCCTCCAAACAATTGCAATCGCAAGATTACTACTGGAAACAACCATTGCGAACCAAAGTGAATATACCAAAGGGCTAAGAGATAGGTTGATGGCTTTGGAAAAGGAGAGGGACGCTACCCGAAAAAAGAAATCATTTCGGGAGAGGATCACCCAGTCGATCACCCGCTTATTCAAGAGGTCCTAAGATCTCAACTGGAGCTGACAGTCCTTCTCCAACCCCTCACCCAAAGCCAACCACACCCCTGTCAGAGAGAGAGAGGTGGAGGGAGTGTGTGTGTGACGTGTGATGCAGCGACCGCATAACTGCAGACGCTGCACCGATCCGTCTGTCAATCTCGCGCTCCATCTTCCCCCCACTCGTGAACAAGACCCCGAGATACTTCAACTCCTCCACTTGGGACAAGGGCTCTCCACCGACCTGAACGGGGCAAGCCACCTTTTTCCGGTCGAGAACCATGGCCTCGGATTTAGAGGTACTGATCCTCATCCCAGTTGCTTCACTCTCGGCTACAAACCGTGCCAGTGCATGCTGAAGGTCCAGGTTTGATGAAGCCAACAGGACCACATCATCAGCAAAAAGAGCAAAGACGAGATCCTCTGCTCTCCAAACCAAACCCCCTCCGGTCCCTGGCTATGACTAGAAATTCTGTCCATAAAAGTTATGAACAGAACCGGTGACAAAGGACAGCCCTGCCGGAGGCCAGCGTGCACTGGGAACAGGTCCGACTTACTGCCGGCAATGCAAACCAAACTCCTACTCCGGGCGTAGAGGGACCGGACAGCCCTTAACAGAGGGTCCCGGACTCCATACTCCCGGAGCACCCCCCTACAGGACGTCCCGAGGGACACGGTCGAACGCCTTCTCCAGAGTCACAGAACACATGTGGACTGGTTGGGTGAACTCCCATGAACCCTCGAGCACCCGGTGGAGAGTATAGAATTGGTCCTGTGTTCCGCGACCAGGACGAATATCGCATTGTTCCTCTTGGATCCGAGGTTCAAGTAACGGCCGGATCCTCCTCTCCAATACTCTGGAATTGACTTTCCATGGGAGGCTGAGGAGTGTGTTCCCCCTGTAGTTGGAACACACCCTCCGATCCCCCTTCTTAAAAACAGGGACCACCACCCCGGTCTGTAAGTCCAGAGGTACTGTCCCCGACCGCCACGCGATATTTCAGAGACGTGTCAGCCATGACAGTCCCTGCACATCCAGAGACTTAAGGAAATCATGGTGAATCTCGTCCACTCCCGGTGCCTTGCCACCGAGAAGCTTAGCAACTACCTCGGTGACTTCAGCTTGGGTAATGGACGAGTCTACCTCTGAGAGCCCAGCCTCTGCTTCCTCAGCGGAAGACGTGATGGTGGGATTGAGAAGATCCTCGAAGTATTCCTTCCACCGCCCGACGACATCTCCAGTTGAGGTCAACAGCTTCCCACCTCCACTGTAAACAGTGTTGGTAAAAAACTGCTTCCCGCTCCTGAGGTGCCGGACGGTTTTGCCAGAATTTCCTCGGGGCCGAACGATAGTCGTCCTCCATGGCCTCCCTGATCTCCGCCCAGACCCGAGTATTTGCCTACACCACGCCTGGGCTGCGGTACGCTTGGCCTGCCGGTACCTGTCAGCTGCCCCGGGAGTCCTATTAGCTTACAACGCATGATAGGACTCCTCTTCAGCTCGACGGCATCCCTTACTTCTGGTTTCCACCACCGGGTTCGGGGGTTTCCGCCACGACAGGCACCAGAGACCCTGCGACCACAGGTCCGAGCAGAAGCTTCGACAATGGAGGTGGAGAACATGGTCCACTCGGACTCAATGTCTCCAGCCTCCCCCGGGATCCATGAGAAGCTCTGATGGAGGTGGAAGTTGAAGACTGCTCGGATAGAGGGCTCGGCCAGGCGTTCCCAACAAACCCCCATGACACGTTTGGGCCTGCCGAGTCTGTCCGGCTTCCTCCCCATCCAGCGCATCCAGTTCACCACCAGGTGGTGATCAGTTGACAGCGCTGCCCCTCTCTTCACCCGAGTGTCCAAGACACATGGCCGGAGATCGCATGACACGACCACAAAGTCTGTCATCGACCTCTGGCCTGGGGTGTCCTGGTGCCAAATGCATTTATGGACACCCATGTGCTCGAACATGGTGTTCGTTATGGCCAAACTGTAACTAGCGCAGAAGTCCAATAACAGAACACCCCCTTCCAAGTCTCACTGTCGTGATCCTTATGAGGTAAAAAATCTCTACACCCGTCTGCTCTATGATGTATTGCGGGTGAGGGAATGCAGCGGTGTCTTTCTGCACCAATGCACCAATACCTTTATTGTATCCAGTACAGCACGTGAGTATTTGCACACGTAAAGGTTCCCCGATAAACCCAGAGAGTGTTACGTGATGTCATGCGTCAGCCATGTCAGCAGCAGGTAGATGGGAAGACGAGCAAAAGTTTGGAGATTATTTCAAATGAAATCGAAAGACAAAAATTATGTTCTGCCGAAATATCAAGAGGAGGTGAAAGCTAGTCCATACAACACCAGCAACTTAATCATCAGAGACATTTGGACCAGCAGAGTGAGCCCGGTGTCATTCATTAGTTAGGTTAGTAGGTTAATACTTGTAGTTGTCCTTTAAAAGAAGTTGCATCAGCGCATTCCTACTGGGCAGGAAGGCCATCAGATAAATACATTCCCACAAAACTGTTTTGTATGTTGAAGTTCAGCAAGTGAAAGCAATGAGGCTTTAAATGCTATAGTGTGGCATTAATTTCTGCTACACACTAGTGCTTCTAAGAGAAAATCATGTCTTCGTGAACAAGTTTATAGCATCAGTTTAAAACGAACAACAAACTACTCTAATCAAATTGTAAGGGTATGTAAAAAAAAAAGAAAAAAAGAAATGCCTGAGTGTCACCAGGGTAAAGATGGTGGCTCTGCTCATCCTGAACCTGTAATTTGAGATGTAAAGCCCACCTGTCAGAGGAGGTGTACCTGTGACCTTTGGTATGATTGAAAACAGCTACGCCAAGGCACAGCACATTATTTCACGTCCTTGCCTTGATCGGTACAATCACTCAGGCATTAAATGTCTACTTATAGCTGTTCTGAATGTCATCCTACCTCTATTATCTCTGGGAATAGGAAGGTCTTTAGCTCTGAGCGAGCAACTACGGTGGCCCAGAGGTGCAAAACAAATTTACATTTTGGAAAACATTTTTACATTTCAGAAAACAAAATAAAATTACAGAAAACAAATGAACAAAACACGAAACACTTTCACAAATTGCAATACAAATTTACAAGTGGCGAGTGGCCGAGAGGTGCAAAACACTTTTACAACTACAATTTCACCCGGAAAGGGAGGAGCACAAGTCCGAAGGTGACCCGGGGATTACCCGGAAGTGATAACGGGAGCGGGTAAATTCGGCTTGTGACGCGATCGAGTTATGTTTTGCCCGTTTTGTGGCAAATCATTGAGCAAATTAACACATTTTTGTTTTTGGTGTGGTCGGTCGTTAGAGCTTTTAAGTGGGCCTGACCAGACACAAGGAGAGGAGACGTCTCAAAAGCCGGACGGCACTAAGCAAAGTAAGCGAGGCCTAACTCTATCAATGAATGGAAGTGCTTGAAAAGGACCTGTGTTTATTTCAGCAGACAAACCTTGCTCGTCTTACCAACATTTCGCGGCCTACAGAAGCTCGACGTCAAAAGAGCGTCAGTCTTTTAACTGTGGGCCGAAACGAGGTCCCAGGGATAAGGAAAGAAAACACATCCAGGTAAGTTGTACTGAACTGACAGAAAAGATGTGTATAGACGTGTTTGACTCACTGTTGTAACACTGGCGGCATAAATTAGACAATGGAGGGACACCGCACTCTACATAATTTATAGGAAACACTGATGTGTGTATTTACATGTATGATCTTTGATTTTACTTGTGCGTATAACATGAAATAATCTTACCGTTGTTATTTTACTAGATAAATATTGGATTGATGGTGCCAAATGGAACTGATGGAACTGTTTTAAAACCTCTGAGCCGGAGAACACTCCTGTTATTTGTTGACCCAGAGATAGCGGCATCCGATATACTAAAAAAATCTGTCCAGAAGATGAAAACATTTAATCAGGACATGCAAGAAGGACCTTATGTTCTTTTGTATCCTGACTGCTCAGAGGTGGTCCATGTACCTGGGTCAGACAATTGGTCAAAATAGGATCACCTTTTTCATTTGCCTTGAAACACATTTTAAAGGTCGGTTTGTCTCATGATTAAATATTTTGTTACAATGTTTGGAGACTCTACTGTAGGATTGTTGAGCTATGTTCTCATTTTGTTATGATTTGCTATATGCTACATGTGTTTTATTATAGTTTTTGTTTACAAGTTGTCAATGGCAACGCTGATCGATCATGTGACTAATGCTGATCTAATTGCTGACGTGCAACACATGCGTAAATAAATATGGTGTGTGCCCGGTGTGGGTGATCACAAAAGAGGAAATACGTGTCTGTGCTGTGTCTTATGCCATGCTGAGAAAATGACTCTGCGAACAGGTTATGGGCCCAGAGTCATAACGCACAGTTGAATTAAGTACCGGGTGAAAGTCGCGACGTGTACTGCGTGCACCTGAGAGCCGGTTTGGAGTGATCTAACAATGAGTAGGAAGGACAGAGACGCTGGGCCAGGCTCGTTTTTGACGGAGACGAGAAGAACTACGAGCTATGGGAGACAAAGTTTTTGGGCCACCTCTGTCTACAAGGGTTAAAATACACTATCCTGAATGAACCCGCTGCCGATGATGAGGAGGATGAGGAGAAGAACGCCGGGGCCTAGAGCTCATTCAGTTTTTGGATGACAAGAGCCTGTCGCTGGTAATGCGCGACGCGGTGGACATGTACAGTTTCTACGTAATCTGTAATTTTTAAATTTTTTTGTTTGTTAGTTTTCACAGCAGTGGAGAATACCTCAGACTCTGACTCAGATTCTGAAATTGTCATTGCATCAAGGAGCACAGCTGAATTTATTCGAGCAGACACTGTGGTACATCAATTGATTTTTTAAAAAACATGTTTTTAATACTTGTGTTTTGTGTATAATGTATTTATTGATTTGTGTATGGTAGTACTGTTAACTTTACTCCACTTATATAACCTGTATGTGTTGGGGGAACAATTATGAAGGCTATTACACATTTTTGATTGATTTATTCATTTCCTCTAAGGTTTTTGAGCCACAAAACCAGAGTACTCCTAAAGAAAAACCTACATAAGGAAGGTAGGTACTGTCAGGATTCGGTGAGTCCGGTCCTGGCCGTTTTATGTTTTGTGTTCTGTTTGTTTTGGTGGGTGTTGTCTTCCTGTTCTGTGTGTAGTGTTCCTTCCTCCCCCTCGCATTTGGACAGCAAAGCAGGCGCAGCCTTGCGAGAGGACAACTCGTTTCACCTGTGGCTCATCAGCGGCTCCACCCTTAAAAGCCTGGAGCGGCCAGTCCGTACTCCTGCGACGGTAATCGTTTGGTCCAGCTCTCTTCAGAGTTTTTCCGCTAGTGGTGATCCCGGAGCTCGCAAGTCATGGCATTGAGCCAAGACTAATCAAGACTGGTTTTTGCGCCCTTGGATTTTCGTTAATCTTCGGCTTTCCCCCTTCCCTGATTTTGCAGCATTTCCTGTCTCCCTGCGGACTCCCGGTCCTCGCCATCCTCTCCCATCCTGCGCTGTGGAGAAGCTTCTCCGCGGTGGTTGACTGGGAGCTGAAGGATCCCCCTTTTCAATAAACTTTTGATGTTTTAACATGTAAATAGTGATATCCCCCACAGTAAATACACTGTATAGATATATATAGACTATATAGATTTCCTGTGGTGCCACTAGTCGGTGCTGTTCAGAATCATCTTATTGTCATTATGCATATGCTTCAATACACACCACAAAATTGCAGTTGGAAGTCCCCACTTTCAGCAAAAAGAAAAATTGAAAATAGAAAAAAAAAAAAAAAACTTCTAAAAGGTGCAAGCACAGTGCAGTGTGTATGAAGAGTGTGTGAGTGGTTGTCATGTAAATGGAAACCTAAAACGCACTGGAGTGAATCAGCATCCAGAAGATTCAACTGGTATTTTTAAGCATTATTCATCAAGCAAGTTGGTCCTTTGTTTCTTTTATCAAGGACATCAGGGGAAAAAAATAAGTCCAACAGTGATACTGCCGGGCTGGAGACAGCACAAGAAAACACACACAGTGCAAACACGCGCTCTACTTTATATGTATAGAGAAACACCTTCCAGACACATTTGGTATTCATTGGAAGGCGGTGTAAAGCAGACAGGATAAGTACCCTCTTTTTCTAGACCTGTGACAGCAGCATTTTATATGACCTTAAGACTTGTAGTGCGGAGTCTTGTTGCAGATGTAAAAGGACCAATGGCAATGCTTCTTGAGTTAAAAGCAGTTATACATGCCCAGCTGGTAAAATCTACAGTAATTTTGAGATGTCGTTTTGTAAAAACAATTCTGAATTAGACTTTCTATGACTAAAACAATGGCCTATCAGAAGAATTTGTCTCTGATTCTCAGTTTTGGGCACTATAAACAACTGCAATTGAAAGCAGGGACAATACAGATAAATTTAGTCAACAGTTAGAAATAATTGCAGCAGATTGAGAGGCAAAACATTAGGGTTTTCATGAGAACCCGTGAGAAGAAAGCCAGTGAACTAGTTTTGAATATCAATGCTGAGGAGGACAAAATTACGGTCATTCTTGAATTGAATAGAAATACAGATACTTTTTTCAAGACTTTCGAAAGTTAATGTACCAGTTCAGTTTGCTCACTAAAAATAACAAGATAACATTTTTTTGAGGCATGTTTATCATTTTTGTGTGGTGCTGTTACATGGTTATAGGCACAAACATGAATACAAATTAAAAGATATGGTTGATGGATTTCACACGTGCATACACAAATCTTCATAATTATTGTTGTCAATGTGAATATGTGTGACCAAGGTCACATAATAATAATAATAATTATTATTATTTATTAATTAATTAAACAAAATATACAACTAATCTGTGTATTTAGTTATAACGTACATATATACTGTATGTGTTGAAATGCAGAATAATTTTGTTCTGCTATCTTCTAAAACATGGTTCAGTACACTAACAAAGTTAAAATTGTTATTTTATTGTTTTGATCAAAACATTTAAAAAAATTTTATCCTATAATTATGGCCTGACGCAATAAGGATATTAGCATACATAAATATGTTTTAATCAAACTATTAAATATTGCGTTTGTATGTATGTATGTATGTATGTATGTATGTATGTATGTATGTATGTATGTATGTATGTCAAGTGAAAGTACAGAGGCGATGGACGGTGGTCAAGGGAAACTGCTTTTGTTTTTTCTAACTAAAAATAAATTCACTAGAACAAAACAACTGCATTACATACTGTAATAGTTCAACTAACATTAGAATGCTGTTTATGGTAACAACCTGAAGACAAAATTCACACTCCTCGAGTCGTACCCACAGCATAAAAGACCAAACGAGGGTGGGGTGTTTATCATTTTAGCTCCACAGCACCAGGAAAACCTCAAATATATGCTTAATGCCTTGTTCTGTGGATTTAAACGATTGAATACAGTCCTCTATTTAACTGTCTATTAAATTTTAGCTGGACATGAGTAGCAGCATTACTGATAGAAACGTTTTGCCAGATATCCTGATCTTATTTTCTTGATCTGTTTTAACTGCACTGCAGATTTTCATCTTTGAACCAACAACTCTGCCTAAGTCTCCTTTTTAAATCAATACAAACATCCACTATATGCCCATCTGGCAAACAAGAATGCATATCATTGTTTTTTCAGACAATGGAAAGTAGATTTGTGATGTTAGGGACACAGCTGCTACTGCGTAAACTGAGCGAAATGCCGGAAATGTTGTAGCTTTAAACCTCTTATTAAAACAAATGTGGACGGGGAGTGGGTGGGTGGTTACACTGATTGTGTATTCACCCTCTGAAAGTGTAATTATAAGAATGGCTGAAACCGTTTACAATTTTAACCATGTATGTTTACACGGAAACGGCAGAAACACTGAAAACATTGTAGTTTCCACGTTGGGCCACTGGTGGGTGGTGTTGGCTGTTTTCGTTTTGCTATAACCAATAACAATAGGAGAACTATGGACAGACTACAAAGTTGGATTGTTATTACGGGTGACTCGGGGGGAGAATATGGACTTGGGAGTCATGACACTCTGCGGGCAAACATTGTTCTTATTGTCCATCTACTGAGCATGTGCAGAGCAACTGTTTACTATGGCCATGGTGTGTATGTGCAGCAGCAGCATTTCCGTGTCGGAGTGTTTTCAAAAAGTTCCAAAAAGTGTAAACAGACCCCCAAAACACAACAAAAGTTTCCCGCGTGCGCTTGAAAACATCGTTTAATCGTGGCCTGAGTTCACATACTTGACATTTTATCCAAAAAACCCAGGATTTGACAAACAGGTAAAAGATGCAGACTTGACTGTGACACAGACGTGGAAACAGAAGGAAGTCTGACAAGAAAACGATGCGTTCACTTGAAACGTTGTTCTATAAACTGGGTCCTAATTTTTTTTCTCAACTTAGCAGCATCTGTGCTTTTAAGGGGGGGCTGTCCCAGGACATTTATCTTTTTTTTTTTTCTCACAAGTATTCAGGACTAACAGAGAGCGAGAACTCTAGGATGAAAAAGCGACAGCAGAAAAAGAAAGATGAGAGAAAGAGAAGCAGAGGGGTGTGAAGTCTCATTTAGCTTCGACAGACATTTGCAGCTTCAGTGGTTGGTGTTGATGGAGGAGCAGGAACAGCCGGGCTCCCCTGCAGAGAAAGGTTCCAGCGCAGCCAGATGAAATGGCTTTTTCAAAACACCCTGATCACGCATTACAGCAAATTACTTCCCATCACAGAGGGGGCAAAAGAAAAAAAAGAAAAAAAAAAAGAAATAATAAATAAAAGAAATCAGTGTGCCTTCTCAGTGAACCATGGCTCGACAGTCTGTGAGGCTCCCAGGCTGCGATGATTTGTGCCATACAAATGAGGATCCGGAAAATGTGTGTAATTGTAAAGTAAAACTGCATACGTGCAAGTTTTAAAAACAAAACAAAACGGAGGGGAATTCAGATAAAAGTTGTATTTAATAGACGCATCCAGTGCCGTTCCATCTTGAGATCTCCTTCATGCATTCATTAGGCCTGATCCATATTGCTAATTAACTTCCCCTGTGCGAAGGCTTATCTCAAATTGCCTGTGCACTGCACAGATGTTCTAGAAACATCTCTGAAAACTCCGGGCCTTGAAACTGGAGTCCCTGTGCCGTAGAGCTTCGTTTTTCTACCCTGTGATTCACGCATGTGTGCACGCATGAAAGCTTTCAATGCTAATTGTTCAGAGTGCAAATTAAATTTTGTGCTTGAGTACATAAAGTTTTTTCAGGCGGCTCACAACTACATCATTAATAGAGCTGATATGCTATAATAATTTTCTAACACAGTGAAAAACTGCAATAATAATATTACATTATTATATCGTTATCCGCTGACCACATTTGCTGAAAGTGAATAAAATCAGCGTTTCCCTTCATTCTAACCAATAATTCACAGTGCTCATCAAAATATGCGGTATCGGACACGATACCATATACTGGTATTTTTATCGGCGCATCCCTAATAGTAATGATTTAATACAGAGAAATTTGACTCACTATCTAAAAATCTGTGAAAAATGTTTAGAACTCAACGTTCGGAGTAAATGACTGTTAGTGTTGTCTAGAAGTTTGTTAAATCAAGTACAATGAACAAAAACTACTCCATTCTAGAAGTATTTTCAGACACAAATGATGAGTTTGTAGCCCCGTACGGGGCCACAGCGAGCCATAATGTTGGCATATGGTGCTGGAACATTGGATGATGAGTGTATCTGTGACACCAGTAATGTTATGATCTTGGCCCCTTTTCAATGTAATAAAGCCCCAAAACATAATAACTTGCCAATAGTGTCTTCGCATATTTCATTCGATAGCATAATACCATTTTACATTAAAGTAATACATTATTAAATGATTGAAGTAGCAATTAAATGTTTTTTTCAATGCATAATAATGTATTTTTAAAAAAAACATGTTCGACAGCATTTGTTTGAAATTATGAAACTATGCAAGACTCTCAATCAATAAATAAATAAATAATAATTTATGACTATTGAATCGTCATAAGGTGTGTGTGTGTGTGTGTGTGTGTGTGTGTGTGTGTGTGTAGATGGAACATATATGTTTGCACACATGTTAAAATATCACGTGTCTAATATGAATTATATATTTAATGTTTTATTACATTACAAGAAAGTTTTATTGGTGTTACTGACCGTTAGTACGTGTAGAAGAAGCCTTTGCCACCACAAACTGCTCCCTGATTTGTCCTATATGAAGCATGTGAGCTGGATCATGGATCAATGGAGAAATGTAGCCTGGAACGATGAATCATCAGGTCTTTGATTTCATGTAGATGGCTGAAAGCTTATGTATGATTCAGTGAGGGGAGATAGAGCTGGCACACTGCAGGCATGGTTTGAGGCCGTCTGGATTACCTAAATCTTTAGCTGGGAGGATGTACTGGCTGGAAAAACAAATTGATTTATGCAGGTTCGACTTTTCTAACTTCTAAAACGATCTATATCTGATGTTTTGGTTCCTGGATAATAAGAATTTCCAGGTGCCAAAGTTTCAGAACACACACAGTGCTCTTTACATATCACGGTTAAATCTAAAATCATCTACCACAAGGAAGTTATTCTGTGACTTAAAGAGAGCAAAAATTAACCCGAGTGAACTTACTTGAATAAATGTCCTGTCATTGGTATACAACTAATGGAAAAAGTCTCACACTTAATCAAACGTGAACAAATGACGCACAAGAAATCCCCTGTATTGCAATCATATGTGAGAGAATTCAGCCTCTTTGAAAACACATCTATGTGATAAGGCTGTTACTTTATTATAGATGGAGAATCAACCCCTTGCGTCTGATTTCTGTGAATGGGGTGGCTATCACTGGGAAGGAAATGCAAATAACTAATGGATTTCGGAGCGTTAACACATGACCTTTTCCAACTGCAAAACAGTATTTATCAAAACTACATTAGGCCCTCATTGAGTCATTGATCCAGCTGCTGCTGGGGGTGTCAGCGACTTGCTTCTTTTATTCTTATGCCTGCACTCAGGTTTGTTCAGTCACTGGGCTGAAAGCTGGTAATGTAAGCGTTTCAGGACACACACGGCTTCCTTTAAGGTGTTTTCTCACTGTTGGATTGACAATGTTTTGATCCGGCCCGCAAAGCAGATGGCTGCAACAGATTGGAGCAAGCAGCTGGGCATCACATGTCATTAGCTTTAAGCCGCCCTCTCTCACCACTGCACCGATCACATTGTATCACCCCATCTTGTACATGTCGATGTCTTCCCGCTACGTGTGCTTGTGTGTGTATTGTCTCTTTACCGTCGCCCATGTGTGCGTTCATACATATGCGCATGCCGGTGCCGCTTGAACCCACGTGGCTGATGATAAATGCATGCATGTTGCGGTTTATGCTCACAAGGCATCTCTTAAACTCCCAGTGCGAAGTCTCCACACACACCATGTGGCACCAGTTCCTCGCTTTTCTAATTCCGGAGCGAACGTGTGAGCAGAAGCCAGAGCAGAATATGAGATTTTCATCCCCTTTCATATGTCTGACATGCACTGATCATTAACAGAAACATGAAAAGTGTTAAAAAGGATCGTACGGTGGTTAGCGCTATCATACCACACGAAGTTCTTGGTGTGAACCTGCTGGCTGGAAACCCATTTATGGAGTTTGCATGGTATGGCATTTTATTCTGAATGTGCGTTCAGTGGCTGCTCTTGCGACGAGGCTCCAGTCCTGCGTGACATTAAATCTAGATGAGCCAGGTTTGGAAGACGGGACGTGCCCACAGTACTGTAATCACACTGTCCCTCGAAATATAAACACTTCTGGAGAAAGGTTGAGAAAATAAATCTCTCTCTTTGTGTGTATACCAGTGAGCAATGATCAGTATTTTAACTCTCTCCTCCAACTTACATATGCACAGTCTCCAGTGCAAAAAAACTAGGAATCTGGGAAATCTATCAGCACTTCTCCGATGCAAACCATTTTTTTTTTGCCAGGAGAAGAAGTGATTTATATCCTTGCATTACACTTTGGAAGATGTGATGTGTTTCCAGACTGAGGAATTTCATATTTTTGCTGAGGGACTTGGGGTCACGTAATGGGACGTGGGACGGACAGTGGCTCTGGAAGAGGTGGGCTCCATTTCAAGCAGCACCTCATGGATGGATGAGCTGGGATTATATCGTCCCCACCAGCAGAGGTACAAATGGCATTCTGGCAAATCCGCTCGACCTGTGTGGGACATTATGTTTTTGGAAAAGGAGGAAAAGACATGAAAAGACTGAACACGGTCGTCTCAAACAGAAAAGAAGTGAAGTGATTTGCACAATGTAAGCGGTCACCCATGTATCCGTCCATTGCAGGTTGAAGTCTATTTGAATGCATCAAGCGCCCGCACAACCATTCAAAGTCACGGATGTCATTCGGCAGCAGGCTCGTCAGCTGTTGCTAATTAACAGTAACTACCTGAGCGATGTGCTGCCGGTTCAAATTAACACCGCATACAAACAAAGAGTGGGACTCGGAGCGAGGCGCCACTGCTCCAGGTGAGGGCACAGCATCTACTTCACAAGTCGCATCTTTCCACTTTGACCTTCGTTAGTTTATGACAATGATCGGATTAACTTTGATGGGGATTCGTCGGACAGCTGTCTGACACTGTTCGAGCTTCCTCGGCGAAACCTCAACAGGCTTTTGGTTTCATGGTTCCATCAGTCATAGTCAGTCACATGTCACGTTTGAATCTATCCATCCATCTTCCACACTTTTCCCGTTTATTGACACACAGGGCTGGAAGAGATTCAATGGATAAAGGTGAATTCTGAATGGGCCAGCCCACCCCAGGACAAACACACTCAATATGGACAACTTTACTAGGCTCCATTTACACAACTGTTTCGTGCTCATGTACACAACACATTTTAGTCAGCATATTAAAAAAAAGAAGAAGAAAAAAAGACACAACACAAACGAGAAGAAAAATTTAAGATAGTAAAAAGAAGCAAGAGTAAAATATGAATGAAAACCTTGTTCAGTTTCATAGAAAACCATTGAAACTTCATCAAAGTTTTTGGGATATTTTGAAGAGACACATTCAGTTTTTGCGTTTTCGTTTCGACACTGAGACCCGAGCTGAGATATCAGTGATGCTGCCATGACAGGTAGCAAACTAGCCTCAAAGCCGCGCTGTCAGGGTGAGGTTGTCAAAACATGCGTAATACAACAACTATAGGATCGGGTTTTTTTTTTTGCATTTTGCACTAGAAGGTTTCATTAAAACTGATCATAAGTTGAGATTGTGGTCATTACCGGTTGTTATTGTTTAGTTTTCTGGAAAAATAAACATTTTCATCACGAATCCTCTGTCAAAACATAGATCAAATTTAAAGTTTGATTTTAAAGGTTATTTTGGCACTATTCCACCGATCCAGCCCTCTCAAGATGAAACTGGGCTGTGTGTAGCCCCTTTACCTGTTTGACATCCCGACTTTAAAGAAATCTTCTGCCGCTACAGCTTTACAAAATTGCCCTGTTTTTCAGAATCCCACACATATTGCTGTTTCACCTCTATTACAGTCTGCCTCACCATTATCACATATCCCGCTTCATTTTGATTTGCTGGTGAGAAGCTGTAGGTATTAGTTGATTAAATCCGATGTCATCAAATTTCTATCTATAACTATCAGAAAATTATCGGAGGCCGTACGACAGTGACATCAGCCACCTGCCAACGCATCTTACCAGACCACAGTTTATAAGTCACAACAACGGATATGATCACAACTGCCTGAGTGCAGCCTTCTTTAGTTTCACATCGGGAAGTGCTGATAATGTACATCTTTGATCACCCAATCTTTCGAAAAATAATCAGTGTTTTATCATTTAACCTGTATTTATACATGGTTCTCACAGACTTCCCAGGAGATACCGATGGATTTCATGGCTTTTTTCTGATGTGAATTGTGAGACGTCTATGTTTATCCATCTATGCTTTAATGAAGCTCGACTCACTGTGAGAATAATTATTACAAACAGGATCCACCTGGTTTTTCTTTTTCAACACCACAGTGGTTTATGATTTACTCAGGATGGGAATTTAGTTTCAGTAAAAGGATGTTTTCTCTTTTATCATTCGCGGTGATAGGATGCAGACTGATGAAAAAATACATTTTATGAATTTCTTCTGGTCATTCAGCTTTTGCATATTGGAATAGAAACTGCTTTAGGGCACTTTTTGCAGGGATTTCTGGTCACATAACAGAGAGGGAATGAAAGTCTAATGCCATTTGACGGGGTCTCCTTCATTTGAAATATGTCACCTTTGAAAGAAAATTGGTCTTGCTTTGTGATAATATAGCCTGCAGCCATGTTTTTTTTTTTTTATTCTATTTTTTTTAAACTTTTGCATATTTAAAAATCCCATCAGTTTTCATTTCACATCCCCTGAATACTCCATTACATTATGCTTTGTTCTTCGGATGAAATGGGATCCAGTGCAAACGTTTTGGTACCATTAAAAGACAGTGTTTTTAATCCAAGTATAAAAAAAAATTCAGTTTCATCATTTAGCTTTGCTGATACAAGATGCTACTTCAATTACATACTCTACTTATATAGACTGGGACCGAATGGTGTATTTTAAATTTTCGATGATAATTGTTTAAGCTTCTTAAAACATTTCAGAAAAGCTCCATACTCCAAATCCTCTGGGATCTAATACAGTCCTGCAGATAAACCGTTACCAAGATATCTCATTGCACTGGAGTTGAGCTACTTTACAGGCAGGTACAGTTAAACTGCTACTGTCATTTAAACGTCCCCGGCAGCCTGGAGGAAGGAAGCAAAGGAAAGAACCACCATCGATTGATCCACCACAGTTTGCTATCTGGACTGCTGCAGGGACGTAAAGGTTGAAGATAGTGCAGATCTGGCGTCCCATTAGGACACACAGTTCCTCTTTTCCCTCATCGCTCCTTCAGATCATCTGTTTCAGACCATCAGGATGGACTGATGGTATCAGGAACCCCCTCGGCTGTGTCTCTCTTCCTTTTTCCACTGTGATCCATCATAGAAGCATCCCCTTCCAGGTCCCTGCTGGCTCTCTGCTGCCTCTGATCAGGTTTGCAGACACCACAAAGGGTGAAAACATTTTTAACCTGTTTTAAAAAACAACAAGTTTATATATATATATATATATATATATATATATATATATCTTTCTTTTCAAGTGAAAACATGGTCATTTTCAACTATGGACATTTATGAAACATAACAGAGGCCTTACGCAGCTAGATTTCAAACAGCTTTGTTGCCTTTAAATCATATTCATTCTGTGGTGAGCTCAGAGTAATTCTGGTATTCCTCTGTGTCGGGGGGAAAACCCCCGTTGAGATGAACGTCTGATTTGGATGCCCTGTGGTCAACTTGTGGCATGGGCGTAGCTTCTCGACACAACCAACTGGGTGAAGACCCTGAGGTCAGCCTGGGACCTCCTCACTCATGCCCACTGAATGTCGTCGGTCATGTCGGGTGGCAACAAAGGCTCTCCACTCTGTTCCGGGCCATTCCGGAAAACTTCCCCAGATGTGTTTGAGGGTTTTGAGCTCCCTTCCTACAGTCCGACGCCAGGTGTTCTTTGGTCCGTACCGATTTGCGTTTCCTTTCCGGGGGTCAAATCTAGGGCTGTGGTGCTGATGGTCATCCTCCAGCACTCTGGAATTTCTGGTCTTGATGTTGCTGCCTGCTCCGCCATCATGTCCTACAGTGCTGCCAAGGTAAGTCTTCTTGCCGGGACCTGCTGGACAGATAACATCTATCAATCATCGATGAGCTCGGGAGTCATTTGGGTCCTTGAGGAATTCATGGAAATCTAAAGAATATTGCTTTTCCTATTGAAACATCTGACTTGATGTCCTTTAGGTAAGTAAGGTGAAGGGTGGGTGAATTTGTAGTATCGAGGAACTAAGTATTACAGAACAGCTACTAACTTTGGATTAACTTTACTCAATGATGATTTAGTTTCATATCCAGGGAAATTAAACCACACTATCTGCAAAAAGGGAGAGATGGGAATAAAGAAGATTCAACACAGGAACTGCAACAAGAAATTAAATGGAGCACAGAAAACATTGTACTATGGATATGTAGGATATGAGCATGTAAACAGCAGAAGAGATCCCAAGAACTGTGGGTTAACAAGAGGTTAGATCTGCACGTGGGAATGTAGCATATATAGCTAATTAGCTGACGGCCATTTCTGGAAAAACTAATGAGCAATTAGTTTGTGGTGTGAGAGGTTGCCGTGAAGTGACTCTTTCATTATTTACTCTGCTGATGCCGTAACTAAAATCCTAATGTTACATCAACACACTAACATGAACAACTTTATTGGATTTTATATGTTTATACTCCATTCACTGCACAGCAGCCCCACCTGGGTGGGAAGTGTATTAAAAAGCATTGTTTTGAAATTCCTAAATGAATTTGCATTCATGGGTATTTTAGAAAAGTGTATTTAACACAGTACACATATGAAATTAAAAAAAAGTGGGACTTTGAACTTAAAAGGAAGTTTCAGTGAGCTCTAACAAGCTAATCTGATGTCATTCAACGCTGAAGCAATCAGTTTGCAATGAATCTTGCAAACTGAAGGTGTTTATTTATAGCCCTGGTCATTATGGTAAGCAGATCACAGAGTAGAAAAAACAACTAAATATGTTTATAAAATAGTTTATTTGGTTCTTAATAATGCCAAAGGTACAATACATCCAAGAGTTAGAGCCTTACCTTTTGTTGTTTTATCCCAGTAATATATATAATATAACCAACCAATGTTGCTGAAATAAGCTGATTTTGTCAAATTGCCCCAAGTGTCTGAAAGGTTATCAAAACGGACTACTGAAAAATAAAATGCGATCATTGTTTTTCTCTTTGGTGATAAATCCACCATTATGCCAGGGTTTGAAACAGTAACTAACAGAAGGGGAGCCAATTATGAACTCACTGGTGTTGCTCTTCCACCAACCTCTTAGTCAACATCACTCCTCCTCAACATTTCCAATTTAAATTCTGAATAATGGGGGGGCACTTTGTTTATAGAAGTTGCAGCAGTGAAGTTCATGAGACAATTAGAGTTCAAGCGCTCAATGTTCCACTCGACTGAGGACAAACAGACACTGTAACCCCGCGCCATGCAAATGAGCTCAATTAACGGCAATATCGCCGCACCGGGTCTGCCTCTCAAGCAAGGCGAAGCGTTGTTTAATGGATTTCAGCTCAGCTGCTGAACAGGGCGTACAAGTGGAGCACTCACGGTATGGAGGCAGAGGGACATACATGCACAGCGTCTTACTTTCTGCTGCCATTAGCAGCAAAAAATAAAAAATAAAAAATAGTAGCACCATGGTGTGTTTAGAAGTAACTGGAAGGTAGATGACGTCCCATTTATCGGTGTGAAAAAAAGGTTTAAAAAATGCTGTGTCTGTTTTTGCACTCAATACACATTTTGGCTGAGAAAAGGAATACAAATTAAAATGGAGGAAAATGCTACTTGTTTTGGCAATGGATGAAGGTGAATTTAAGTCAAGGAGCTTGAAACCAGACACCGTGTGAGACTTTATAACAAAACTAGGGAAACAGACTAAGACAGAAAATGTGCACTTTGATGTTTTGAATGTGTCCCAACAAAATACACATCACCGTTTCCCTTCTTGTTGGGAGTCCTTTTCGAAAAGTTAAAAAGAACAGAGATTGCTGAGAAAAGATAACCCTTCACTTGGTGACTGGTACCAACTGGTAACCTGAACCCGACAGATTGGCTGTGGCTTCAGCGTTCATAGGAAGTGTAGTCCTCCGACTGGTTCTTCATAGTGTTCTTTATTTGTCAGCTCTGCTTTGTTTAACTCTCTTGACAGAGCACGAAGCTAACCCACACACAAATACACACACGCAAAGTTTCAGAGGCAGATGGAGTCGAGTCAGGTTATGCGACTGTAGAGAAAAGGTGAGAACTGGAGCGAGGGGTGAAAAGTGAAAGGGGGGGACAGGCAGAGGTGTGTATCCCGGAGGATTTTCAAGAGACTTGAACAAACACAGTAAAAGGGCCTGGGCTCAAACCAGGGACTTTCTCACTGTGAGGCTCGAGTGCTCACCACGACGTCACATGTTAGTTTCAAGCAATCTTCAAACTTTTGGATGAATGCGTCCAATCTTAAATAAAAAGTTGAGCCGAGGGATGATATTTCCAACTTCAAACCTCCAATCTCGGATACCTGCCCACTTTCTGCCCACAATAATTACTTTGTTCGTCCCATTTGGGAATACTATTCCATATGTGTCAGCAAAATTTAACTTTGGTCCAGCCAACGAATGTCGAAACGCAATAATTCCAAAAGCTCTGATGGAGAAAGAAAAAAACCTTCTTTTTTTTTTTGTGTGTGTTGCAACTTGTTTGCCAAAAAAACATTGGATCCTATTGCCAAGCTGGCTGAGCTACATAATACCACTAAATTAAACTGTATTTTATTTCTGGAGAGCTTTCCAAACAGCTCTCCTGCCACCGCTCTGTTTCTCACACTTATTTTACCACTTACGTTCGTTTGCCCCGCTCTGACTATATCTCATTTATATGTACATATACAGCGCATGCCACTTTCCCTAAATGCCAACCAACACATATGAACTCAGTGTGTGGTGTGTGTGTGTGTGTGTGTGTGTGTGTGTGTGTGTGTGTGTGTGTGTGTGTGTGTGTGTGTGTTCCCATTTCTTGGATAATTATATTCTCCTATTTTCCATCCTTCTTCCGTTTCTTCCCCACAGGCAGTAAATATATTGTTATTCTTTTTTAAAACCTTGTATTATTACTTCAGGGAAGGAAGACGGTGTGGGAGTAATTTCCAGTGGTTTATGGAATCGTATTGTCTGATAGAAAATGTATGTTTCTTCAAATTGTAAAGTTGAGTTGAGGAGGAATGTATTCATATATATATATCCAGACCAAAAAGTTTGTTCATAAAAAAAAGAAAAAAAAAGAAAAGCGGTTTAAATTCTTTTAATCTGAAACGGAATCTTCAAGGTTTAATCTTGAATTTTGACAAATTAAAAACACTGTATTCAAAATAAAGATACGTGTATGTAAGTTTTTTCAATATAAATAAAATATAAATGAAATTCTTTAGATAAAATCATTTATTAAAATTTTTCACTTTTACATATGTTTGTTTCAATTTTAGTTTTTTTTTAAATTTTCAGTTGCAGGTTGATGTTTTCAGATTAGGATCTTATTTTATTCAAATTCAAATCCTTTTTTCAGGTTTTATTTTTTTTTAACTTTCAGATTGTATTTTTTCAGGTTCAAACGTTTGGCCCCATTCTGGCTTTGGAGGCACATATTTTTTATTTTGAATACACTGTTTTTAATATTTTAAAATTCAAGATCAAAACCTTGAACATTCAGTTTCACATTCAATTTTTTCAATCATTTTATTTTTTCAACTGAACGAAACTTATTGTCTGGATTTCTCTCCATACTAACAGTGACTCATACTTACTCCAACTGAAAGAATGTTGTTTTATCAGCCTCATGGATATGCAGCTGGACAGGCCAATTGTGGCCTTCTGAAGAAATTTATTTATTTATTTTTTTAAATCTGGTGACCTCTAGTGGCTTTAAGACAAATGACAGAAGCAAAGTTGTATTGTGAAGGCCGATAGAAGGGGGGGGGGATTTCACGTCAGACCAACTTACAGTCAGTAAAATGGGGTTGGTGCACCAGAGTAAGTACTGATATTACAGATGCACCAATACCACTTTTTTTAAAAGACGATTACAAGTACGAGTACAAACCTTTAGCTACTTGCCAATACGATGCAATGCTGCCTAACTAACTACTATCCTGCATACAAGTACAGGTATTTCTTTAAATAAACACTTTAATAAAAGTGAAGGTACTAGGTCAAATTCTTTAATTAAGGTACATTTAAAAGAGAAATACAGGTTCTGAAATTGTGTGTGGAAAAGTAAGACGTAAAAGTTTTAACTTCATTGGTACACAAAGTCTTCCCTCTTAATGTATCTTACATTTACAGTTTTTATGCATATGAACAAGCATTAAGACTATTTTTACCGTAGTAACAGTGTTGATCTACTAAAAGAAGCAATTTATTCATTAGCAAAGATACAAATTCAAGTTGCGTTATAGTTTTGAGTGAGAAACAAAATTATTCTTCGAACACAAACAAAGTTAACGACACGGATAGACACTACGTCACTGTTTACATTTCCTTCTCATGGACTTTAATTGAGGCGTTTTGAATTTTCGTTTTTTGCCATTCAGAAATAAAGAGGAGCCTCTGTGCCATCTGCAGTGGTGTCTGGCATGTAGAGTCCTCTCCTCAGCCAAACACACTCAATTCTATTTGAATTCATTCATTTTCGGAATCTCGGCATCCAGAATTTGTTGATGCAACTCGATCGCTCCTGAATTCATTAACTTCAGCAGCTGCTCTGATCCTTTTACTGCAACTCTTAACTAAACTTTGACCTTTTTGAAGCGGTTAGGAGTGCTTATCAGAAATGTGACATTCTTCTTTAGTGGGATTTTTAATGCCGAAGGATGATTAAACTGCTTATTTTCATAACTTTTTCCTTGGGAAAAAAAAAAAATATCCCAAGGGCCTCGCAATCTTTAACTGATGCTTCCAAAAATATATATGCCATTCATTGATGTTCTGTGAAATATCTTGGGTCCTGTTAAGGTTCAGTTCTACTAGTACAGTTACAATCTAGAGCATGAAATGAACCCCCAAACTATTTAGTTAATGATCACAATCTGTGAGGTTCCAATATGCATCCAATGTATTGGTGTGTTAGAAACAGGGAATATGAGCAGACATAAGGATTTTACTCGACTATTGTCACTGCTGATAAAACTGGCTTGCCTCCTTCTAGTAATCATCCTTGACTGTTTATGACGGCTCCAATCCAGCCCAGGAAACAATCAAGCGAATGGTAAAATATTTCAAAGAAAAAAAATCTATTTTTTTTTTAAAAATGGTTTTCCTAAGAGGAGCGGACGCAACGCAACACCGAGACCTGAGATATCCACGATGCTGCCATGGAGGATAGTGAATGAGCATCAGCCTCAAAGCTACGAGTTTGTAAAAAAACATGCATAAAGCAATATGTCATTTCACCGTTTTACACTGGGAGGTTTCATTAAAACGGCTCATGTTGAGATTGTAGTCATTTTTGGTGGTAAATGTTTGAGTCTACCAAAACACAGACATTACATCCGCTGTGCCATCACAAGAAAAAAAGAAAACAAAACCTTTAAAGTTTAGATTTAAAGGTTATTATGGCACTATTTTACGACCCGTCCCACCCAAGATAGGGCTGCATGTGGCCCCTGAACTAAGATGAATTTCACACCCCTTATGTATGATCTCTTGGAAATGCAAAAAGCATGGCTGTCCAATCACAGACAACATTTACCGCATTGTCACACATTTCTAACATCAGTTTCCCCGCGCCATCAAAAACACACAGTAGAGGTTAGAGGACAGGGTTTGGGGTCGGACGTTCACTCCGAGACCCCCCACTTAAAACTTGCAGGACTGCTTCTTTGTACATGTTTGAAGGTCTATTCCTCAATGATTCAAGACTTTTCAGATAGCAATGGGTGAGTTTACACACAATTAGGCAGGTGGTCATAATGTTACGGATGATTGTTGTACTGTATATATGTGTGTATATAGGCCTAACCAGTTAACTAAAAGCCCCAGCTGCGAGGGTCCCATTTTACTCCAAACTGAAAATTGGGCATTTTTTTTCCCCCCGGTTGGTGGCGGATTTAGAGAATGACAAGGTCACATTTCACTCAACGTGTGCGTTTATCTCTGACCTCAGCCCGTTTCTGTTTATCTCTCCACGAGAAGCTGTCATTCTGCGAGCAGCTCCGTGGGACTTTATCTTGGCTAATTTAAATGTAAAAGGGAGCGGAAGCCAAAATAAAGGCAGATATGGCATCATGCTGGCGCATTACGAGGACGCATTAAACCTAATGCTCAAAGTACCGCCCATCACGGCCTCTTTCTCCCCGCTCCTGGAGAGCGCGATGCAGTGCATTCTGCAGCTGTCGTCCCCTTGTTTTTTTTTTTTTTACACATAATGAAACCAATTTACAGGTAATTGCCTCCTCTCCGTACCGCTCGTCCAGTGCTTAGTAATGGCGCCGCTGTGCATGGAGTGATAAACCAGGAAAATGCAGAGCAATGTGCTCTCGTACCGCGATTTAGGTCTGGGGAGGAAAAGCTCTTTTTTTTTTCCTGCGATGTATTCTCGGGTCATGTAGCACATTGCAGCATAATAAGTGTGGAAATGAGACAGGCACACTTTTCATTGGTTTTTTTGGGGGAGGTTTGTAAAAAATACACAGAATGAGGTGATGAAGAGAAAACAGCTTTGAAGAACTCAACATAATGCACAATGTACATTTGGTTGTTTTTGGAAAACAGTTTGCATGTTGTCTTTTAGTACTAAATAGATATGTATGAATAAATGATATGTCCAAATGTATATATATATATAGATATACACCACTTCTGACACCAACTGTGGCGGGGTTCGCTCCCGTTCAAAGAACAACCACAGCAACTCCAAATGGCAAGTCGACTTTTCTTTTATTGTCCCCAACAGTGCCAGTGCTCGTTATTTACAGTGAGACAAATATTTACAGCAAGAACAGAAAAATGTAAGCTGATCCCAGCTCTTCCTTTAGCTGGTGGGTTTGAAAAGAAGTTCTGGTCTGAGTCGTGTTGCTCCACTGGGCAACTTCAGGGAGCGACTCCCTTCTGCAGCTTTGCCCACTGCTTTTATCCTGCTACGCCCCTCCTAGGGGTGTGGTTGAGTCGTCTTCACCAATCATAATTTCATAAAACAAATAATATTCACATCCTCCTTTGGAAACAATTAATTTTTCTAATAATATGAACAAAAACATTTTCCCAAATAACGTCACAAAATAATTCCCCTTATAAAACAAAAATTAATAATTAAACAAAACACCAAATGATCACATGACCTTAACTCGCGCTCAGGCTCCGTTATAAACCCGGGGTTAACTCCACCCCGTCTTGCCTGTCAGAAGCTCCGCGGCGTCATGTCACCTGGTAAGTGTTGTCTGCGCGTGAGGATGTTTGAATGTTTGCACGGGTAAAACATAGCCAGTCCAGGTGTGCACCCCTGGCTGCTGACTATGCTAACAGGTGGGGAGCGAAAGATGAATTCAGCGAATGCTGTCATGAGAAATACGGAGGGGAATGAGGAAATGAGTGGCGTGTATCGTGGTGTGCAGTCAACTACGCTGTGTGTGTGTGTGTGTGTGTGTGTGTGTGTGTGTGTGTGTGTGTGTGTGTGTGTGTGTGTGTGTGTGTGTGTGTGTGTGTGTGTGTGTGTGTGTGTGTGTGTGTGTGTGTGTGTGTGTGTGTGTGTGTGTGTGTGTGTGTTCGGGTGCCACTGCGCTTTCACTGACCCAGGATCTCCGCTGCCTGCGTGACAGCAGGGGCGGAGTGCGGGCGTGCGCGTGCGTGTGTCATTGCCCCGTTGCTGGTGGAGCCGCTCCATCACATATAGATATATATATATATAAAAAAATATATATATATATATTTATTTTACGTTTAGAGACTCTACCAACAACAACTCTACACATAATAATCATCAAACATTGCAGTCCAATCTTTAATTGTGTTTAATTGCATGAATGAACTTTAATTAATGACTAGAATAAATATAAGCATTAACCTCTAATTGTAACTTTATTTAGTATTGGCAAGTAGCTAGTTACTCAAAGCCATTAAGCCGAATTTATATTCTATACGCAAATGATACACAAATTGCCGTGAACCACTTCCACACAGTGCTGTAGACCGTCGTATCCTGGAGACTGTGGCGTCCACAAACTCACATCGGGGGACCTAAAGCTGTGTATTTTAAGAAGGCGATTTAAGAAATCGATACCGATACCAGACAGTTTTACAGTTAAATCCCATAATGCCTGCAAACACCCCCCAAAAAAATCTTCACATCTGAGAAATGTTTCGCTCTGTTTTCAGTTTATTCCATAATTTAATGCCACAAACTGAAATACAGTTTCAGAATTCTAAACTGGAAATATCAGCTCAAACGATCACCAAAATAGTTGTTGGAAAAATGATTTGTTTCTGGCCCACCGTCCCACAATATTCATGAATATCATTAAATCTGACTTGACCGTCATCCAGATATCGAACCTCATAAATGATCAGTTTGGCAAACTAATAACTAATTCCAAACAGAGCTGGTATGAGGACGGTCAGGTCCATGTGAATTATTGGATTTCTGGACGTGCAGGGAACAAACTTAACCACAATAGTGACGCAGTTGAGCCTTAAAAACGTAACTTTTTATGGATTCAATAGCTATTGATTTGCTCCCATCAGCCAACCACTGCAAACGACATGGTGTATTAGTGACAGGTTTTGAATGTTGCGATTATTAAGCCTTTTTCATACATTTTCAAATGAAAACGCAAAACCTGGATGTCCGTTTACAAGACAAATATGCTCGGGAATCACAAAAAAATGAAACTTTTTGAAAATGCTCTAACTCCATCGCCATGGAAACGGTGGGGAAAAGGAAACTTTTTGAAAATGCTCCGATCCTGTCTCCGTAAATACGGGAGAAAACGCAACTTTTCTGGAACTCGCTACTGCACGTGCACGCCACGGACATAAGTAAACAGTTCTCCTGCGCAAGTGGACAATAAAACCAAAGTCGACAACGACCAGGTTGGAGACAGCAGGAAAAAAGGCAGTGATGTTGGTACTGAGAAAGGCTCCATCAGGGGCAGAGCTGCAGGCAGCTGCAGTGTTAAACACTATTTAGTTGTCACACAACTTCGAAAATCCATCATTGTTCTCATCTTCTGCTCTCGACACAGGAAGCAGAAGGGAATCGATACGAAATGAACGCAAAGGGAAGGGATGGCCTTGTTTGTATGTAAGCCTCAAGTTAAATGCCGGAATTCCAGAGTTGATAACTATTTTCTTTTTAGTATAACATTTACTGTGAGTTTATTTATACTGGCTTCAGGTGAATGAAAAAAAAACAACCCACCAACACATTACATTCTAACATTTCACCAATCTTTTACCGATCTTCGATTTTTACCAGCAGACCTTCTCATTATCCCACAGTTCAACCTCTGCAGCATTTCTCTTTTTTTCTTTGAGTTTTAAGGAGAAATTAGGGAAAATCAAGACTAAAACTTTTAATTAAATTGTGAAAAGACACATTTCTTTTGTTTAGTGTTTAAATGAGGCTGATTAAAATCATAAAATAAGCTTCAGTGCAACAACAGTTACAGACCATTTGTGATTGGAGGAAAAAACAAAACAAACCTATAACAAGAGTTAGGCTCTCAGCACCATGAAGAGTTGTGCTATGGGCTTTAAGCAGTGTCAAGGAGACTGTCATTTGTTTTACATTTATATTTTTGAACATATTCTTTTTTGGTAGTTTTTCTTTCTCATTTTTATTGTCTTTCAGGGTCTGTTTACACCAAGCAAAAGCGGTGATATTTCAATGCGTTTGGGCCTTTCATTTACACGTAAACGAAGCTACAAGCCACCTACAAAATACTCTTTTTAAAAAAAAATGTATATTTCCAATAAGACATCGTGAGTTAAGAATGTAAAAAGTCGGGCTAACTGAGAGCTATGACTACACAACACATAAGTGAAAGTTCATGAGTACCATTACTTCAAGAGGGTTTTGTCATTTAGTAATTAACTGATCTTTAAAAAAGAAAATGATAGCAGGTAACACAGTAGTTGAAAATAGTTATGTGGTTGCTTCTGCTGAATTCAGAATGTATTAGAGATGCTTTTGGGGGGGGGGGGGCGGTAGACCTACAGAAAATCAATTTACTTTTAACAAAGGCACCAGATGGGTTCTGCAGGTGGCAATAAGCAATCATCCCTTCTTGAAATTACATTTATATACCGCTAATTTTTGAAATAGGTTTCAAATGCAGGAATTATGAAGCCGGAGAGCTGCAGCTGCTTTCATACCAGCTAATCCAACCTGGAGGAGAGTTGCACAGGCTCCTTTTGACTGGTGTATTGGTCTGATTAACCCAATCGTCCTCTGGTGGTGACACGCACGCACGCACGCACGCACGCACGCACGCACGCACGCACGCACGCACGCACGCACGCACGCACACACACACACACACACAGCCGCACTTTGCTTTAAGTGTATTGCCACCTTAAGGCTGCTGTAATGTGCTTGCTCCAACATACTCAATCATATTATTACTGCACATATGTTATTGATGAGTGGGAATTGCAATTGCTCCGTGGCTCCTGTCGTCGGAGATGCATTACAGTGGTGGAGGTTACTGACACCAGCTGCCCGAGGCGGAGGATTTTCAAGCGCGTGAGCATGCGCGAGGTGGGGGTGGTCAGCATTAGCGTGTTTAAGGGGAACATGTGTTTGCATCGCCGTGTTGTTTTATTTCTCTTATCTGTGTCAGGGCAGCACTAAGCCCATCACCACCGGTGCAATCAGGCTTAATGCCCCCCCCCCCCCCCCCCCCCCCCCCCATCCTGTCACCATCCACCCTCCTCTATAATTCCTACTTCACCACCCCGCTTTCTTCACAAAACAACCCAAATTAGCTCTGACCTTTTCTTATGAAAAGTGGAAACAACACTGTGGCTTATTACGGCGGCAGGGCTGTGCATGAAATAGCATGCTGTTATTTACTGCCAGCCCCCCCCCCCCCCCCCAGTGGCAATTATCACACGCGTCCCACAAAGCTTTCCACTGCACTTTACAGCGAGCAGGTGGTTCTTTTAGACACAATAGGCGCAAATGACAATGAAGTAAACAACTCCTGTTCAGCTGCTCTTGCTTTGATGGAAATTGCTCCAGCACTGCACTGAACGATAAAGAAGATCACAAGGGCAAGTTTTGGAAGAAAATGCCATCTTAGTTTCACTTCCATCACCGATAAAGATGATTTTGTTCCATTTGCACAGGGTGCTATTTGAACTGAGGGATGGGGGGGGGGGGGGGGGGGGGGGGGACTCTACTCTTATGGAGTTGGAACGTTCAAAACAAATAAAGTACATAAGAGTTATATATCTTGTTGTAGCTGTATTACTTACTACACTTGTAGTTGCTCACTACTGCTTACTTTCTTCATTTTCAATAACAGTACATTCAGTTGTAAAAATGCATATTTTTATTAAATTAACTTTAAACCCCCTTTACACGACGACAGTTGTTTCCAAGTGAAGACCGAAAACCTTTGCTGTGTTTTAGGTGTCTGTTTACATGATAACGGTGCTCGGAGCTACTGGAAACGCAACTTTTTGAAAAACACTGATTTCATGTTAATAGGGGGAAATGCAACTTTTCTGAAATGCTGCTAGTGCGCATGTGCATTACAAGAGTAAATAATTCTTCTCCACATGGGTAAGTAGATGGACAATAACAACAATGGCGGCCATTTTTCAGCATTCCTGTCGTTTACGTGGAAATGGACGTCGTTTTCAAAGCATTGTCGTGAAAACTCAAAACATTTCTGAAACAAAAACAATACATTTTCAATGGAAATGTTGCGTAAACGGGGCCACCCAGTCCCTTTCCTTTTTTTCTTGAATTTTGGCTTCTACAGTATTCTGACTGGAAACTCCATGAATAAACTAGATTTATTGAAATTGCACTGCACAGGCTCAACGTTGAACATGCAGATCTTCAGCATCAGCGAACTTTATCGACACGTCGAGACTCGTGACTGTCTTGATTCATATTCGTTGGAAACATCTTGCATTTATCGACTACATTACAGTGAAAAATGAGCACTACGAGATTTAGAATGATTCCTTGAAATCCTTGGCAATCCTTTCCTCTACTGATCAACAATGTGAGTTTGAATGATTCGGTTTGAGTCGCTGCTTGTCGCCGCGGACTCTCCAGAGCAGCTGCAGTTCTGAGGTCGAACTGCGTGTGTGAAAGCAGCCGCACACCGACAACAGTCTCGCCCGCTGGTGAAGAGAATCGTGCCATGCTGGGCACGAGGGAGCAGATTTCGCACCCAGCGTTGGAGATAGAAGTGTTCCCCACTACCGAAGCTCTTGAGGGTATTTGGCAAAGTGGAGAAACAACAAAAGCAGGATCAAACGGGTCTCTGGCTCACTAACAGGGAGAGTCCTCACTCTTAACGGAAAGAATTGGAGTTATGTAATCCTGATCCAATATCCAGCTTTACTTTCAATCATAAATATTTCTGCCAATTTTCTAATGTTCATATTTTTGGAATGATTATTGTAATATTATTAGTACTGTAATAAATGCATATGAATGATAAATATTTTTTGTATGATAGTAAATAGTGGAACCGATAGTAATAATTATTGATAATGTTTTATTGATAGCATGGCTATTAGGTGAACAAAATGTTTGATTTTATATATATATATACTCAAAAATAAACATTTTTCTAAAATGATTTTGTCGTCAAATTACCTCAAGAAATCCCACAGACAGAAAAATCTTAATAAAAGAGGGCTAACCAATACAGGAGCAGCCACAGTTATATCCATAGATGCTTTAAGTAAATAAATAACATTGTGCTCTTCAGGCTCAGTTCTCCAAAACTTTGATTTTGACTGCTAAACTATATGTAAGGCTTAATTTGACTACCCTTCCAACGTTAAACATCTATTGAGGGATTTCACCTTATGATTTTATTATCTTTATAACATAATCTCCACAGTCCAAGGTCTGAACTTGGTGCTGTTGGGATAAATGTTTAATTGCCAGACATCTCCATTTCTCTGGCTAAACTTATGCAGGCGATATGAGACAAAGTAACTCAAATAGGTTAAAAATCACACAGGCTGACAGAGCGTCAGCAAAGTATGTAAAGGTGAAACATACACCAATTAAGAACAAATACCAAGAGTGAGGAGGCTGGAGATTTCGGCCAGATGTCAAAATGAAGCGTACGCAGCGAATTTGTTTTGCAGGTTTTCAAGCGTGTCAGAAGTTTTAGCATCACACTGCGGTGTTAGTGGGGAGCAGCGGTGTTGTTAGATTTGGCCAAGAGGAGGACTCGAGATGGCGGATACTCACATTGGTGGAGCAGAAGCTCATTTTATTGGGGCAAATCCAAAATTCCAATCCAACTAAGTCCTGGAGATCACAGGAGACTATTGTTGAAGCAGTGGAAAGGCAAACACAGACCAACCAACAGAACACACAGAAGACGCCCAACATAAATAGGCACAGGTGAAACACATCAGGGTGGGGAAAACAACCCCAATCAGAAATGTTTTGGCCACTAGAGGTCAGTTTTCGATATTTTTATTTATTTATTGAATTATTTTTGCACTTTTGTAAATTTTTCTTTCATATTTAATCTCTTGGAGTGAATAAGGTGCTCTCTATAAAATGCTCAAAATAGCAGATTGAAATTAAATTCCTGCTTTCACTTTTTAGATCAAATATAATATAAATCAAGGGAGTGATGACATTTCCAAGAAACACCTCAGAAGAGAAAGTTTGACGCATGCATGTGCTACTGAAGCTTTTTGACTCGGAGTAGAAGAAAAACTTGTCGATGAAATAAACCTAAAAGAAATGTCCTGTGGAAAAAAAAGGACATTTCCTCAAAATAACCTCTTTTTCTCATACTCAAGCTAAAAAAATCTACACTTCAGAAGCACTTACACATACCAGACTTTCAAGTTTTAGTCCTGTCTATATTTTCAAGAATCTTTGGAGAGGGCTTTATTCAAACATCACTTGCAGGCTGATTTATATAACACCACTGAATTTCTGAGAAATCTACAGATAGAAGCAGACAAAGTGCGATTAAATAAACAGCACCCCCCCCCCCCCCCCACCCCCCCTCCATGTCTGAGAGAAGACAAGTCATGAAATCAAAGAAGGCTAACGTCTCACAATTGAGGAGAAACTTTTTGCAAGTGAAAATGCATCGTTTCCACACTCTGCATGCAACAGATGTCTCAAACTCGATATTCTTGCTTGTGTTTGGTTCTTTTGTTAAAACCCAAGTTCTTTCCACAGACGTCAAATGTTTGAGTGACACTTTATCAGTGATGCAGATGTGAACGGGCATGCATTATGGAGAATCTCCTTGGATGAAATCATGTCAAACCGCCTGTCGGATGAATTTTTTATTCTGCTTAAGGGTGAAACGTATCATGTTTCAGACATTCGATGCCCAATTTACCCAGATCAAAGACTAATTTTTTAGTTAAGAAGAGCAGAACACTGAATGAAGACAATCTAGAAAAAGTCATGCTTCATCATGTAACGTCACTATTTATATTTTATATAACACTTTCATTACTATTTAAGGCCTTTCGTTTACATGTGAAAGTGAAAGCAAACGTTTTGTAATGTTTTGGGTGTCTGTTCAAACAAAAATGCTCCGTCTCCATGGAAACAGGGGGAAATGCAACTTTTTGAAAACACTGCTACTGCAAATGAGCACCGCGGTCGTAGTGAAGAGTTCTTCTGCACCTGCACGAGGAGATGGACAATAACAACATGTTTCCTCCAGAGTTACAAGAGTCCCAGTGCATATTCTCCTGGGACTTGGCCGTTTTATAGTTGAGTCACCCATCGCAAAGGATACAAACTCAAGTCAGCTGACTGAGAGCAAAGCTGCCACTCTGAATAGAACCCCAACCTTCTCCCCTATTGCTTCAGTCAATCCCATTTATATTGGCAATAGCCTCCAGAATAATCTGTTGCTATTCGGATGGTTTATGACTCCTCTCTACCTCATTCAATGTCAGAGCAGTATGACTTACCCACAGTGTCTCAGGGTGATATGATCTTCTAGATATATCGAAATCAAAGTGTTCTACATCAATCTCTCCTGTTGTTAAACTCTCAATTGAAACAAATCAAAAGACAAAATTGATTTTATAAATAATATAACTTTATACCGGAGAATGCAATATCGGAAAAAAGTAAATTCACTTTTCATTCACGTTGCTCTGTTTCTGCCATTTCCATGGAAACAAACATGATCACAGGGCCAACTGTCGGTGACATCAATATCCTGCAATAAAATGTGATGGGGATTTTATTCTACGATGTGTTCTGTGTGCTCGTATTCATCGTAACTGATTTTCTTAAGTGTAAGGAGCAGTTACAACTGCTTTATCTGCCTGCCTCTTCACAGACGTTCTTTTGCACTCTGAAGGAGTCGCACGTGGCGCTGCTATATCCCTAATTAACGGCAACTCAGTTTTTCTCAGTTATCTGTCTACACCGCACATCTTAACGTCTCTATATGAGGACGACTCTCTCTCTCCTTGTATACAAGGCAAATACCATAAAGACAGTTTGCAGTTGACAACTGTTCTTATTAGTCTTAATACCAGAGAAGCAAAATGTCCACAACAAAGACATTTGTGACCCAAAATAAATGTCAACTTGATTAGAGCTAGTTTGTTATCCAAACTCTATTTAACGCTGCGTCTTCTGAAGGACACGAGGAATGAAAATTGTGTTGTGAAGCACTTGCAGGTGAAAAGACTGGACTTTATAATTCAGTGATTCCTCAAAGAGACCGGATTACAATGTGTGGACCACCTTTTGATTTTTATTTAATTTATCTTGTGCGATTAGCTCATTAAGCTTCTACATGTTCTTGGTGCGTGAAATCCTCTTTCACTTGTTGCTGAAGGTACATTTACAAGTGTATGTACAAAAGTACAAATGTTAATATGTTTTACTTCGAGTAACCGGAAAACTACTTTTTCTACATTCCACTGAGGAACAGCTGTCTCGTGGATTTGGTGGACATGTAGTATTCAAGCTCCGTTTGTTGGACAACGGCGCTCGGAGCCACTGAAAACGTAACTTTTTGAAGACTGCTCCCAAGGTCCAACTTTCCCAAAATGCTCTGTCTCCACGGAAACAGGGAAAACACAACTTTGTGAAAACGCTCTCACTCCGTTTCAGTGTTGAAGGCGGAAAGCGCAACCTTTATGCTACGATGCTAAGCACACCATGATTGTAGTAAATAGTACTTCAGCACATGCGTGATTAGATGGAGAATAACTACTTGGTCGTCTGTCCATACGAATGTCCATGTACTCACGACTGTTAATTTTCAGAGTGTATTGTTCTCTGTGTGCATGGTGTGTGGTTTCATTACAAAACAAACAAACAACAGCACCCACTAGTGGTCCCACATGAAAACCATGTTGTTTTCAGAAATGTCATGTTGGCAGCGGGGCATTTTCCTGCCCTCGATCATCCTGACAAAGGAGGGTAAGTGCTGGTTCTGACTTGTTTTCAGATTCCATAAACTCACAAAAAGGCCACAAAACACCGGACTGTTTGCTCTCTCCTGGCCACAGTGTCCTTCTCTGCCTTCGTGTACTGAACTTCCTCTTAGGGTAAATTCTCTGAGGGCTAATTTTGACAAGCGCTTCCCACACATCTCACGCGCCTCTGGCCAACACTTAGCAGAGACTTGATCGTGCTAATTGCCCTTTTGACTTCTCTTGAGGGTACTCTCCCTTTGAAGCAGAAAAAAAAAGAAAAAGCAAGCCCCGCCACTTCAGCAAGTCTCACTCACTTGTCTGTGGCTAAAATAAAAGCCTACAGTGCTGCTACTATTTTATTCAAGCTTCTCAAAGGATTGGAATTATGACTTACAAGTGAAAATAATGATTTATTGGGGAATTCTTTTGGAGCACTTAGAAACACAAAATGTTCTCTTTAGAGTTACCAAGGACCCTTCACAAGCCGGCAAATCGTTTTTGTTGATCTCGCGTACAGCTTTTGACAGTGTGCACTTCACAGTTTTATTATAAATCACAACGAATAAAAAAACACAATGGTGTTTGGTTCAGGCTATAGATTTTTACCTCTTTAGTTGCAGAAAACCGTTTCGAGTGGTTACAGGCAAAACAGATACACATGGATAGTCTTATTATTAATTGATATATTGGAAGTACATTAACTTGGGCAAAGCAAATAAGCAATTTGCTGTTTAGCCATAGACCGACCAATTTAATCAATGATAATGTCTTTTGTACGTTTTTTTGAGAGGGTGTTTAATTTCTCTTAAATGCTTTGTATTGTGTTCCTTATTGCCTCCAAAATAGTGCAGTCAGACCTTTTCTTAGCCTTAAAATTCTAATGTAAATTAAATTAAATTACTTATTTAAATTAATTAAATACCATTTTTCTTACTATGAAGTTATAGCGTCAGGCAGCTGCCAAAAACTGAAGCCTGATGACACTGGCCTATCAATGAAGAAATGAATGACAGATATCCAGTATGGACTGTAACCACTTTCAATAGGATCAAGCTTGTAGCCTGTGGAACAAGACAGATGTAACAATTGATGGTGTTCGGAGGAAACCTTGGATGGTTTCCATGAAGTAGAGTTGTTCTTTCTGCACACTCACTGCCCTTTCTTTATTTATTCATCATTGCTCGAGTGCATACATACCGAACCATTTACTCCTCCAGTAACATTTGAGCAAATACTACTCAAATATATATATATATATATATATATATATATATATATACACCGTGTAGAAATATCTGTCTTCATCTTGCCTTTTTCTTCTTTACCATACATATGTTTCTATGAAATGATGCAGATGCAGCTGTAGTTTGCTCTTGAACATCTTTGTCTGCTTCACGTTCACATTTTATGATTCATGTCTATTATTTTTTATCAGTTTGTTCTTTGCTTTGCTCACTGAACTGACCAAGAACTCCTTTCACACTACGCCATAGCATCTAAACTTGGTTTTCACACTGATCCACTAATCTCAACCCCGCTGGAAGGGTTTTGGGGTTTGTATGAATTTGCTTCAATGGTATAGGGAACAGGTTCAAGTGAAAATGCATAATTTTTGCATTTTTGTTTTAGAACAGTTTCACGTTTACAACTAGTCGGTGCTGTTTGTTTGTTTTTTGTAATGAAACCACACACCGTGCACACAGAGAACAATACACTCAGAAAATTAACAATAGTGAGTACACAGTCATTCGTATGGACAGACGATGAGGTTGGATTGTTATTACAGGTGACTTTAAACTACAAAACTACCAAACCCCAGGAGACTATGTACTGGGAGTCATGGCACTCTGGAGGCCGCCACTGTTTTTATCGTCCATTTACTGAGCACGTGCAGAAGACGTATTTACGATGGCCGTGGCAGGCCAGCACAATAACAGCATTTTCAAAAAGTTGTGTTTTGTCGCATTTCCATGGAGACAGAGTTAGAGTGTTCCACCTTACTTACTTTACTTAAATTTGCATTTTGGGTTGCTCCGAGCACTGTCGTGTAAATGGACACCCATAACACAACTGAAGTTTTCCGTTTTGGAGTGCAGTGGGTAGCACTCTCGTCTCACAGCGAGACGGTGTGGGTTCACACACCGGTCGGGTCTTTTTGTGTGGAGTTTGCATGTTCTCCCTGTGTGTTTGTGGGTTACCTCTGGGTACTGAGGTTTCCTCCCACAGTGCAAAAACATGCATGTGAGGTTGATTAGTGACTCTGAATTTCCCCTAGTTGTGAGTGTGTGGTTGTTTGTCTCTGTGCCTTTGCCCTGTGATGGATTGGTGACCTGTCCAGGGTGGATCCTGCCTTCAACCATAGTTAGCGGGGATTGGATCCTGCACCCTGCGACCCTGCACAGAATTAAGCGGTATAGAAGATGGATGGACGGACTGTCTTGAAAACTTTGTTGTGTAAACAAGGCATAAGAAAGGCTGAAGATTTAACCAAGCTGTTTTTCCAGAACATTGCAGTGAAGCTGAATTGTGACAGTTACTCTCAATCATACGATCATTAAAAATCGGAAGTCTTCAAAATCACCATTTCATGTTTGTTTTTTTTGACATGTGCAAATCTAATTTCGACAAAGGTGGCACCAGTTTTGATATTTGGTGCTCTGCCAAGGTGTCCCACACCGCAGGTTAGAACCTGCTGGCCTACAGGATACATGTCATGGCAAACAGAAGTAATTTTCGTCCCAGTTTAAATACTATCAATGACTTCAGAAGGGTAAACCACGAAGGTATTTGTCTTGGATGGATCGAAAATAGGTCAAAAGATTGCCTGTTCCTTTACTATCTGCACTGAGTGCTTCCCCTCTGGCTATATCCGTTTCTATCAATGGCAATATTGTTCATCTGAATTGCTTCCAAAGGGTTACAGAGGACAGTCGAGGGAAAGTGTCCTCAGTGCTCAACTTTATGGAGGTGATATAGACATTTCAGAGAATGTAATGCCACACCGACAGCATGACTGTGACCTCTCGGCCTGTACCACAGGGATTTTCTTTTTTTTTTAATATATATAGGTGATGTCTCAGCTTCAATCCCAGGAGTAAGCAAGCCTGAACTCAGATAAGAGCCCGCCCCGCAATGATTGAGCAAAGAGAGACGATACCTAAGAGGAAAGCAATTGTGTGCATTTTGCCCAAACTCTTTGCTCTCCATTTAATCTCCTTTATCTGTAATTCAGATCATTAAACACTCCTGAAATTATTGAGGCGTTTTCTGACCTGAGGGGGCTACCTGATGTGATGCTACACAATTACACAGCAGAGAAAAGTGCTGACTCTGAAGCCTAAACAACTACTCACATTATAAACCAAGCACAAAAAAATAAGAAAAATAAAAAATCTACACCTGAACGTCAAAGGTTGAGTAATTAGCTGAGAGTCAGAATGTACAACTCCTGGCACATTTACAAAGTCTCAAATTATGCTGAACACACGCAGAGGCTGTTCCTGGAAACAGATTTGAAGGAAATTTAGTTCTTTAGTCATTTAAGATCAAACTAAAATGACACATCACAGGTTTACAGAATAGTCGTGTTTTTGTGTGTGTGTGTGTGTGTGTGTGTGTGTGTGTGTGTGTGTGTGTGTGTGTGTGTGTGTGTGTGTGTGTGTGTGTGTGTGTGTGTGTGTGTGTGTGTGTGTGTGTGTGTGTGTGTGTGTGTGTGTGTGTGTGTGTGTGTGTGTGTGTGTGTCTGCCATCAAAACACCAAATAATCATATATGCTGCTCAGGGAAAGAAGAAAGCCTTTGTATCTTTTTGGTTTTTCGTGTTCTCAGAAGCACCTGATTCAGCTGCATGATGTTTGACTGTTGTTCCACAAATCACATGTACTTTGAGCTTGTTCTCTGATCCTTTGTATTTTGTGTTCTTTCTTTGCTTTGATGATTTTCTGTACTCCATGCAGACTGAGACCCATTGTGTTCATTGAAGATCATATTTAAAGCCGCATAAATAAAATTGATTTCCTGAAGTTTCAGCAGCACTAAGAGAACTAATTTCAATTTATGAAAAAAAAAAAAGAAAATGTATATTTGTACGACTGACTTATGCCTACTGTTTCTTTTGTGTGGAGTGTTTTATTCTTCAACAACAGAGACCCAACAGATGCATTAGTGCCTCCTGCTAGGTTTTACTTTCTGTTTCCAACCTTATTCAATAATCCAGACATGGCCACATAAGGCCCGGGGGCCATATGTGGCCCGTTAGCTTCGCTTGACCAGCCATCAGGGTCTCACTTAGGCCACATTTACACTGCACGTTATGATGCCCAGATTCAATTTGCTGCCGAAATCCAATTTTTTTTTTCACCATGAGGTTACATGCATTTTATCAAGTGACCTATATCTGATTTTTGTGATTACACCTGCATGCAACATCAGAAACATGAAGTACGTGTACTTCAGGCTACTTTTGAACCAAGCTCTAACTGCAAAGTCAAAATATGGATGAGGACATATGTTTTGATGCCAACTTTGATCAACCATCACCAGGATTTTTAGGCGGAAGAAGAGGAAAAGGGCCCCGATTCCAGCATATGCATATTGTATGGATCACTAAGATTTACTATTGAAACTTCGAACTTGGACTGTATTAACATGAAGTCAAATGCATCCTACAACAGAGAGGGGTGCGATAACTAATCACTCATGTTATGTATAACTAGTGCTGTCAAACACGCTATGTATCAAATATAAAAAAAAAATTAATCGGGTTAATCACAGGGTTGCTGTGGATTAATTTTGATTAATCACAATTAAATAGGGTTTATTGTAATCTATATTAATTTCATTTTGCATGAGTAAACACACAAGAAAGAAGGGAATATATATGCACTTAACGTGTTTGTTAAACATCTTTAACAGTTTATGTTGACAAAAAAGGTCTCTTTTTTAAAACATTTATTCACATTAATGTGGCATTATTATTCCTCTTTTAGCTACTAAGACAAACTAACTTGCCTAGAGAGCTGTATTTACAATGTTACCGGCAACTGAGAACAGTCAGCAGAATCCCTGACTAAAGTATTGTTATCGTTAATGTTTTATTTTAACTCCTTTCTGCAGAGCGTGCATAATACTTCATGCCAGTCGACTGATCCACCTTGGGGGTTTTTGTACTTGAATTTTCCATCGAGAGGGCCAACGTTTTTGGCCAACGGTTACTACCGGAGAAACTGCCCATTCACGCATGTGCAACAGCAAGTCCACTAGGACAAACTGCCCAAAATACATTGACACTTTTCAGGGATTTGGAGTCATTCTGCACTGCAAATGGGTTGATACCTAAATATTTAATCAGATTAATCATGATGATTGATTAAGCCGCGTTAACTCGTCAATTGTGAATCAAATGCAAATTATTCTAAATGATACCTGCAATATTAGCAGGTTATTATTGGTGTTGTTTCACGTAAAATGGTCAAATTGCTCATGTCAATGGGCATTATTACATAAAAGGCTTTTTTAGCGCCTTTGTTGGTTTTATTTATTTATTTCCTGAACTCAAAATGTAAAGTCATCATGAACATGACAGAAAAAGACTGAGAAAAGCTGAGCAACAGTAGTTCGTAAAAACAAACAAAAAGGTCATTTTCTGATTAAGCAAAACTGAATTCAATTTGTCTCAGCTTTCAATAGTACTGCTTATTTTTCATGTGACCCTTTGATAAAATTTGTTGTCCATCCCCGCACTAATCATTTATAATCTTCACAGGTAAAGTGACTCATTCGCATGTTTTATAGTTATTCATTCAGGTCTCCCATACTATTGTAGCAGACTAGTTGTTAGTTCTTCTGTTTTGAAGTAGAAAACATCCGAGTCTGTTGGACAAATTAGCATCGTGGCAGCAGTTAGGTTTGTTTGCGAGTGGCGCAGGACTCTGGAGCCAATCCAAGCTCACACACACACACACACACACACACACACACACACACACACACACGCACGCACAATTATTCCAGTGGGCAGTGCGCCATCGCACAACAACAGGACTTTTGTGACTATATGCATATCTGCAATGCAAATTAGCAACAACACAGACAATCTCTCATTGAAAAAGCACCGAGAGCCAATAAAATATTAATAGAAATCTGTTTTTAAGCTGCTATTCACTGGCTCATTTAATAGATTGGATGCTACTACCTTGTTTGTATAACACGTTATAAGCAGTGGGATCAGCTGTCCAAATAGAGACGATTTTCCCTCTTTGATTTCAATCTGATTTGAGATTAATTAGTATCCAACAGTGTATGATCATCACACGGCAATTTATTATCTCCAACTGGTCTACTGGAGCGCTCTCTGGAAGGCTCGCAGTGACATCCATCTGCCTGTCTGCTTGTTTTTAATCTCCTCAGGCAGCGAGAGACAGTCGGGGGAAGTGACAGCTCTCACAGCACGGTCGCTGGCTCAGCCTCGTGTAGCATGAGACGCGGCGTGTGGAGGGAGTACCTATCAATCCCAGAATTCATCTGGCAGAGCGCGGACATCCAGTGTCAGGTCGTAATTGACGAACCTCCAAACTTCCCTCCCGCGCAAAGTTTTTTGGGAGATGATACAAATTAAGCCGAGTGGCTTCAGCACTTTCTGGACTTTTTTTGTTTTCTTGATCCACCTGGGTCACTCCGCTCGCCTTCTTCCCTCAACGCTCTCTGCTGCAGCGGCCAGTTAGCTTCCTCTCATACATATTCAGCTGGGATGCTAAGTGACAGGAATCAATGCAGTCTATGCTATGGAGGCTGTCTATACCATTCAGGAGTCTGGGTACACTGCTGTAGAACTGACAGGTGAGCCTCTCACACCGAATGGGGAGTAATGAGGAGCTGCTGCATGAAGGCTGGAGTGTCATTGCGGCGGCCACCCGGTTCCAGATGGTTAGAGGGTGGACTCGCATGATAAAGGCTAAGCATTTTATTCTCCTCACACCGCTCCCTGACTTCACACGTAGTCACAGCACTAGCTCCAGGTTAGTGGCATTTATTAAGAATTCAGTTTGACTTCCTACTCAGTTTACTTCATGTGAGTGCCAGCACTGAGCATCTCATCCAATCATGTGAACGATGAAAGGTGTCGCTCTCTGGATCGATCATACATTACATTCTTGGTTCTTAAGTTTACCCTAAAAATGGGATTTGCTCAAAAGATTCAGGCAACAAAACTACATGACAATGTTTTGTCATTAGAGTTAAATAATTACATTTGAGGTGGCGTTGCTGCCGGCAATGCTGGTTTAATTTCCAGGCCTTTCTGTGTGGAGTCTGCATGTTCTTCCTGGAGGACAGACGTTTACCTTCAGGTGCTCAAGCTTGCTCCACATTCAAAGACATATCCCCATTTTTTTTAAATAGTTTTTTACATGACGTACATATCAAATGTATGTTACATACATAACGGTTGCCACTTCTTCAAAATCTGACTGGACTGGAATCTTAAATTCAAAGCAGGCTGCCTGCTCTTCTGCATCAAGTGAGCATTATGCTATACACCTCCAAACTCACATGGAGGACATCCATTATTGGCACATACAGCATCATCAGGAGAAGTAGGATTTTTTGGGGAATAAATACTGAACTTTCTGTTTTTAACAATAAAAGATGGTGGTATTGGTCTTCGGAATCTGTAAACGGTAAAAAAGGAGCTTCAACCATTGAACCTGTATACTTCAGGTGATATAAACCAGTTTTTTTTTATCATTGTCATTGTGGCTTTAATTGTAAACCGCAGATATGAAATGTGTAAATCATCAAATAAATGTCAGTGAGGTACATGGATGGATGGATGGGTACTATGGTGCTAACATCCTTAAACGCATGATATTTCCTCCTTTGTTTTTTGGTGCAGCTTTCAAAAAAACTCTCAGCTTGAAAACCACACAGCTCCTTTACAAAGTTAGAGCAGAGAATTATTGAATAAAGCATTGCACACACTAGAGATCTCAGTGTTTTGTCTTCATATTGTCCGTCTATTTGATGTAACATTATATTTTGTGTCTGTTAGCCTCCTGTGAACCTGGTCCTTCTGAATTGTTTGGGATCGTTCTCTATTCCTTCTACATCTTGACTGAAGTAAGGTTTGTAGCCATTATTTCTTTCCTTTTCACAATGCACATTGTGGAATAGTGAACATTTTAATTCATCAAGGTAATTGTATATATCAGTGAGCCCTGCTGGCCTATGGGTACCTCTCTGGCTTTCCCTTCACATTCTGTAAACACTTTTATGCTGCCAGGGAATTTGACAAACAATGTTGGGGATATATTAGCATTTTTTTTGTCCTGCAGCTGAGGGGTGAAGATCTTTCAAATTTACATACGCTTAACAACCTCGAATGGTGTTGTAGTGCACTTGGCATCAATGTGTTGGAAAAAGCGGACATCACTTTAGAGCCGTTCCAAGGGAAACACATATTTAAGCTTAATTTGCACACACACACACACACACACACACACACACACACACACACACACACACACACACACACACACACACACACACACACACACACACACACACACACACACACACACACACACACACACACACACACACACGTATATATATATTTATCCATCCTCAAGTCTCTCCACAACCTCAAAGCACACAACATACCATTTTAAAAAGCACACAATTTATCTAATTAACATGCAAACTATGCACTGCGGTAAAACACTAGAGTTGAGCTAATCAAATGGTAATGATTTTCCCCAGCAAAACTAATTATAAATTCCTCAACTCCGCTCATTCAATAACTTAGCCATTAAGTCATAATAGCAGAGCCGGAGTCCCATTGATATTTTCCTCACATAAGGAGCAACATTCGTTCTGTAGTAAGAGATGAAGCTTTGAAGCTGGGCTTTGAGGTTGAACTTCAAAGAAGGCGCGCAGGCTAAATCATGACAGTGGTGAGTTGCAGAGAGCACTTCAATGGGGCAGAAACACTGATGTGCTCACATAAAGAAAACCGTAAACATCCATGTAGCACATGTATAAAGACAAAACATGATGCACGTATCAACACGGCCCCAAGAAGCACCTCCCTCCCCCAAAGATAAGACCAATACACACATCATGTACTTGTTGCAATTTCTTTTTCTTGTGTTTTTGTTATACCAGATGCAGCAACACTTCCAGTTATTGATTGCCAATCCTTGTGTGAATTTCGCATCGATCATTGTATTATTAAAGGAAAATGATTGGAAAGCCAATTGAACATAGATGACTGGGATTTGTATGTCCTTGTATATTCCCCCGATAAATATATAGTCATTAAAGAGTATGAGTGACAAGCATACAAGTTCTTGGATGTCAAGGTAACAGTAAATAGATTTTCCTTTTTTTCACTGCTTCAGCAGTCCTGCAGTGTTTTACAATGGTAATCATTGATCCGCCCATCTATGTCAACATTTTGGTTTCTAAAAAGTGTGATGTACACATTTATTATATGTGAGGTATGTAATTATGTTATCAATATGTTTTTTGGCGTTTGAGCATGGACAGCACAGAACAGCACTGGACACCAACAAAAGGAAAAACATCATTTGATTAGTTTTCTTTCGCCAAAACTCATTAATAGGTTTTAATAAAAATAATAAATATTATCAGATAACACATAGTACATGCAGATATGTTTGAAAGACTAAAGCCTATCCATTAACTCCATCTCTTTTGGTGAAACAACATCATGCAAAAACAATTCACTTGACTGTTTTCAGAGACCTGCCACTTTTTCAGATGGTTTGACTGGTTCTGATGACTGACGCAATGTCAGACATTTAAACCTCTGTGGGTCATTGAGATCAGACTTGTTTGGACAAGATGCCAGTCAAGTGAGAAACATCTGAATAACAAGAATCCAAGTGTGAAATCACATCGGAAGGAGCTTCACGGTGGAAAATACAAAGTAAGCGAGTGGCTGAAATGTTGATAACATACTCCATGCTTTTGCAAATGTACAATCAGTGATGTTTTGCTGCTTATACTCAGGTATATGATGTATGTCCACTTATTTTTTTGTCGGCATTGCATACACCAACTTCCAAATTATCCTAACGCACCACTCAGCAGTATCTACGAGCTGCTTGTAAACAAGACAAAAATTGAGGATATACCTACTTCTTCAGGGGCCTCTACACCACTGGGTACAAGATGTAAAATTCATACTGTGGAACATTTAAAAAAAATTAAATAAAAAATTAGCTAATAGGCTTCACAAACTAACCAGCTAGGTACAAACCAATATAATCATGTAATTCCACATTCTACCACAAGATGGTGTAGTGAGTCACTCTGCCACTCTTTCTGCTTTTAGTATAAGAATAGAAGAAGCAGCACTAAAATGGATGGAAATATGACAGGTGGCTGAGATTCCTGGTAACAATTAACAGTAACTTGGTGTTATTTAAATATCATATACTATACCTTCAACTTCAATTTAAACTTGCTTCTTGTTATAGGTATGTAGGATCACAAATTGGCTTTGGTTGCATAGGTTTTCCAATGGCTAGAACACAGTATTTACAAGGCTTTTGATTTTCAACCGACAGAGAGAAAAACCTCAATAAGTGTTTTAACAATGACGGCCTACCAGAATCGACTCTTTACTTTGGCTACCCAGAGACATTTCCCATATGGTTTGACACCAATACAGATTGAGGTGATTCTTTCATCACCTCCCATCGCATCCGACCTCAGAGAGAAGATATTTTTGACAAATAATATCACGGCACAAACAACTCACAGATAGCTTTCATACGACTTCCTGTGAAATATGGACTGAATGTTGAACTTTTTCAAGATTGTTTTGCTTATTCCAAATATTGCCACCACACAAATGGCAATGTCAGTGTGCAAGTTTTCATTGTTGCTGAGCAGTTTATCTGCCGTGGACTACTAAAACAAAGGGAATCTAAAATAAAAAAATCTAGTAGATGCTGTATTTGGCTTGACCACATGATGGCAAGCGTTGAATTGAATGATCAAAGTACGCCAACAACGGGACCCAAAGCATTCAGAGAACTCATATTACTGATGGAGCTACAGATAAAAATATTATCACCTTTATCCAAACACACACACAAGCATGGGAACAATAATCAAGCTTTTTGGAAGCAACTATTCATCTGAGCCGCAAGCCACAGTGTTTTATTGTTAGTAACTCTGTTCTCTGCCAGGTTCGGACTTCACCCCAGTAACAGCCTGACCCAAATAGATGACGGGCTTCTGTTGTGTTAAATGAGTGTTAGGTGGGGCAATTGTGGAAAATGTGCAACCAACCAACATAAGAAGACCGAATGGGATCACATACAGTGAATGATGAGTTAAAACCTTTCGTATTGGGCCATATTTATACATAGAAGTCACTAATCCTCTGGGTGAAATTCAGGTTGTGAAATAGGTTGTCATGTTGTCCACAGCCAAAAATAACTTAATTGTACTGTTCTTTGGCTGTGCCCAGGAAGGAGGTCTAAAGTTAGGTTTTCTTTCGGGATGCACTGATTCCAATACCAGTATTGTGTCCGATACTGCACTAAGTAAGGCTACATGCTAAAGAGTTTCAGGTGTGTGTGTGTAGGTCACAGCAAGCTTGGTCCTTCGGTTTACAGTCTACAGTACTTGTCGTGTCTAAGCACTGCTCTATGTGTACTGTAGATTGTTGGAGATAAACTCAGTAAAGTTAGGGTGGACCCTGGTTTTCATGTATACCTACTAATCAGGAAAACAAAGTGTGTGTGCATGCATATGTGTGTGTGAGCTTTGCTGCCCAACTATACTGACCTCCTTGTCACATGCGTCATATTTTTCTTTTATAGAATTCATTAAAGATTTCTTCAAATTATAAGTGATATTCTGAACATATTTTGCAGTGTAAAGAGAATCAAGGGTTTCGGGTTGAGTTCGCATGAATGTTTTTTTTTTTTCCTCCAGGTGACTCTCAAATGTAGATGTGAATGCGTGTATTTGTCCTGTACTGGACTGGTGACCTGTCCAGTGACGTCATTGGGGTAAAGTCGTCCGGAATGTGGATTTATTGATTGATGGATGGAAATATGGAATATTCCTTTTTTAATGTCAGCACTGATAGGTTTGTCTACTAAGGTGCCAAACTGGCTAAGTCAACACGCATTTGAGCTTCGGCATGTATAATTGCTGTCTGAACATATCTTCATCATTTGACCCTCTCATCGTGATCTCTACACTTTACTAAATGAGGTGTTCAGCACTAATCTCTCACCATTGCATTGCTTATTTCGTGATGATGCCATTTTTATCTCCCCTGCAAGACCAAAGTAATGCACGCATAATTCTCTTTAATGCTGCCACACATATTTAAATGAATATCAAAGGGATAGAGATGATAAAACATGTGTTTCCAGGGAGGCTCCATCTGTTTTTAACATTCTGCATCCACTCTCAGCCGTTTCTATTTCTCCCCCTTCTGTCCTCGCCCTGCTTATGCAATTGTATGTGTGGATGTTTGCGTTCACACTTCACTCGTGCTTATTTCTTGCATATGTTCTATATGGGATTGCAGCGCAATTTGCATATGGACTCTCGACTTCAACTTTGCACACTTGGCTGTTTGTGTAATTTCACAGTCAGTGCTCTCCAGACTCTGGCTTGCTTTGCGCCTCACACTTTCAAGGCTTCTTGACACTCACCTGCATTTCACACTTTTTAAAAATTTGTTCTTGTGAACCTGTTAAATCTGTTGATGTAACTGCATGTGCATCACTACTGCTGTCCACTGATATTAAAAAGAGAAATAGGGCTTCAGTTTAAATAAACACTATAGGGTGTTTATGTTTTACAAGCAAGGGTATGTGGCTTTGCTCACAGCGCCTGCACTGTGTCACTATACGAGCTGTGACACACAGTTGCTCGTCCTGGAAAGGGCCGTACAAGCAAAAGGAAAAAAAAGAAAAAAAATCAATCCTGTGATCCACCACTTGTGTGCTGATTGCATGAATACACAATTGGAAGTTGAGGCTCCTGTGCCATCTGTACTGCCGTGCACTAAGAAAATAATCTATTTAATTTCCCTGGTGACCGCAGGTGCTATCATTTATCTCATCCAGAGAGACTTCTAAAGTAGATAAATGCACTTCTTAGAATGAGATAAATCTACCTTACCATATGTGCCCCGCTGTGGTGCCTTATGTGAGACAGAGAGGGAGAGGATGAGGGGGGAGGGGGGGTGGGGGGGGGGGGATTCCATGTTTGTGTTTTCTCTGCTTATTTAGTACTCAAGACGCCGGTTCTCGGCCAGATGAAATTCATTCTTTAGTTTCAGCGGGACACTGCTTTACGCAGGCGTTTCTCTTTTAGGCCGGTTACAAACTGTGCAACTTTAACAATCTTATACTACACTGTACGACATGAATCTAATAACTTTGTAAATGACAAGAATGGTAAATGGACTTCATTTATATAGCGGTTTACATCGTTAATCACATTTACACACTAATGCAGACTGTTTCGGTTTCAGACTTGTAATGTGGGCAGATGGAGATGGGAATCGAACCTGCAGCCTTCCGATTGGAAGACAACCGCTCTACCAACTGAGTTTACTGTGTGCCTCCTATGATGTACGTGAGACGGCGTGAATGTGGAAGAATAGAACGTCATAAGCGTGCGCCAACCATCCACAAAAAAACAAACTGGCGAAACACGAACAGAGCCCTCGCCGATGTGGAATTTGGAAATAAATCCCCCCATAAAAAGGTTTCTGCTGCTACAGCTCTACTAGGCTGTCTTTGTTTTCTTACGTCCCACATTTTTTTCAAATGCATTTTGCAATTGTAGCCTAAAAGCATCTATTCAGGTTTAGCGCCAGTGTCGCGGTGAGCTGTAGGCCATTTCATACTGCATTCTTATTGGTTAGTTAGTTGATGTAGGCCACAGCAGCAGTCACAATCAACCCAAATTTCTGACACCGTGAGAATTTTATCACAGGTTGTCTTTGGCCCCAAGACGTTCACGACGGCCGTCCTTGAACCAGTCCGAGTGTGACGCACTACCATTTAGTACCAAAACCAAAAATATCGCGATAGTTCTCTGACGATTGTTATCTTGCGTCTGGAACAGCTGGAAATCGTGCGTACCGGCCTTAAGTTGGGAAAACAGAGCAACAGCAAAGAGGGAGTGGCCGCTGCGTTCCAATACGATCCTTTTAAAAGAACATCAGATCACATTAAATTTTTACAGCCGTATCTGGTCTCGAGAGGTAATAACGGTACATGTGGTCCATCTACATGATGCAAATGAAGCGCCCTGCCGTTAACACAAGCGGACAACTCCCTGCGTGCAAGTGTGCAAGTTTGTGTGACTCAACCTCACAGAGAGTGGTGATTCTGCCCCGTGCTGTGTGCACACCCTCTGGTGTTTTTTTCCTGCACGAAGTTGGCATCTTAATTCATGCTTGCATGACTGTGCTAAAACCTCTCCGTGGCTGTTTCATCCTCATTTATTATCTCTGCCTTTGTCTCCTCCCATTTACTCCTTCATTTCTCTTATCCCAGCCCCCTCCCCCTTTCCTGTGCAGGGCTGTCAACACTACAAACTCGGATATCCTTTTTCCTCTCTCCTCCCCGAGGACTTGCATCACGCTCATGGCTAACATCTATCGGAAATATTATCCACTTGGGCTTGAACCTTTGTGACCCCCTCACCCCTTGGGATCGTCTATGTACTTTAGTAGCAATCTACTGCCTCATTGGTCACTGGTGACCACAGCTGCATCATGACAGTTGTAGCCTATACGCTGGAGCGGAATATGAAGCAATACATAATTCATTGAGTCAAGTCATATGGCCCTGAGCGATGCTGCTGAGAAAGTTAAGTGTAGAAAGCAGTGAGCCAGGAGGAGGTCTGTATGCCGCTGCCAGCGCAACAGTTTGCTCGTCGAAAGATTTGATCTGGGAGGTAATTGAACTTGACATGAGTTGAAGGAAAAGTGCATCCTGGTGTGCGCTGGAAAGTGCGAGTGCTGCTTTGAGTTTTGAGCTTAATGTTCCCCAAAACACAAGTGCTTCTTAAAAATGGCTGCGTCAAGGGATCTCCGGTGGGTCTCCACATGTGTGCGCGTTGTCAGTTAAAGTGGAACGAGCTGTCTCACAAACATAAAGGCCCGACTTCTGTTTTTTTTTTTTAATCGCAGTTTAATTTTGTAAGGATGTTTCACAAGAGAATGGTGGGAATAAAATAAAGCACAAGTGAATCAGTAATATTGTTGTCAGAAAGCGTGCATGATGTGAGAGTTGGGAGACAGTTCAAAATCCCCCCGTTCATCTATAGATTATAGAAAACTGCTTTTTTTAAAAAGGTATTTTACCACACATAAGGTACTCCTTGTTACTCCGTACAATTTAATAAGGGACATAAAGCCGATCATACCGTTTTCTTTTGGTTCTGTGATTTATAGTTGGTGTGTAACAAATGTACAGCTGGGTTTTTATACAAAGATGTTTATTCATTTATTCACATTGCTTTGATTTCTTTGTCTTTTTATGCATTTGTTTGCACTTTACATTGTTTGGGTCTTCCCCTATATATTTGCCCTCATTTACAAAACGTATCAATTGCATTAATTACACCAACAAAGACACAAACAAATACAGCATCGCTGAATGTAGTCCAGAAAATATGCAATTATGTCGGCAACAGCTCAAAAACTTTATAAGGAATATATTGTCAAGTTAATGTCTCAGCAAAAAATAGGAATTTAGCATTAATATAGTATAATTAATACTTCTGAGTATGGTTTGAAGTCTAATAAATTCTGATGTGTCTGTTGAAAGTTTGTGATGTGTTTTATCATTAAAGGTTCATAACAATGAAGCATACAGTTACAAAAATATTTTTCATAACTAGTCAGTGCCAAACATTAATTATCAATACAAGTGAAATCAGGCATCTATGCTCTATACCTCTTAGGTCAGGGCGTCAAATATAAGGCAAACTAGCCTCAAAGCCACGCTGTCAGGGTGAGTTTGTGAAAACACCAGTAATGCAACAGTTTTAGAAGGAGGTTGTTTTTGTTTTTTGGCATTTCACTGTATTTAGCTGCAGAAGGTTTGATTGGTTTTGTGAAGATATAGACATTTTCATCACATATACTCTGTATCACAACAAAGAAAAGCTTTATTTAAAGGTTACTATGACACTACTTTATCAGGATGACCCTCTCAAGATGGATATGGGCTGTATGTGGCTCCTGAAGTTTTAAGGTAAAGGCGCAGCAGGCCTGTCCATCAAAAGATTCATACTGAGAGACAATCACGAATGTATGTATTCACACATGTACGTTTAGTGTCTTCAACTACCTTAACGTGTCTTCATAAGGCAAAAGGTTTAAAGCGGGAGCCTTTTCTGCTTTGACTCATGCTACTGAAACACGAGAAGGTAAATTAGGAAGAAAGATGTAGAGCAACAGGAAATTACCGGGTGGGTGAAGCAGGAGTAACAATAAGCGTCAACAATGGCGTTAAGTTTTCATACATTACCCAGACCGGCGGTCAGAAAGATCCGGGTGAGAAGGGGAAGATATTATTAAAATGTGCCACGGCCACAAAGTGCTCTTGGAGTAATTAAGCCGCCAGCGGCTTGGCTCCAACGGCTTGGCTCCAACGGCTCCAGTGGCTCCATTTTGAGTGTGTAATGTATTTCAATAATGACAGTGCATGGCAGCAAACTAGCCTGATGTCACACTCTCTCTCCCAGCTAATCCTGTTACTGCTGACCACTCTGATGGGCTGCGGGAGCAGCCCTGCTGTCCGCCCGCATTTTTTCCACGATGAGGGAAGCGTATGAACGGAGTGAGAACAAAGCTGTTTGTTTTCCTCTTTCGTGGCTGTGTTTGTATATGTGCATAGACACTTTTGTACACAGCCACTAATTCTGGAGAGTGCACGAGCTGTTGTGCACAAACGTTGGTGCATATCTACCGTAAATGTTTATTCAGTCGGCGGTGAATACACTCCAGGCCCTCGTTGCTTACCGAGGAGGTTTTCAGCATCATCTCGGGCTCCGAGCCCATCCACTCTGCTCCGGCCACAATGGCTAATCCTTGACAGAGGCAGCGGCGGCGGCAAGCAATCAGCACTCACAGCCCAGAACATAATGGAAGCCTGCCTGTCTGACTGGATGGCTGCGAGGATGACTGGCAGGCCAGCTGCTCATCTGGATGCTTGCCTTTTATTGCCTTTGTAGCTGTTTTGATGGCGCAGTAGACAGTGTGTTGGGCCGCTGATTCTGTGAAGTCTCTCTGTCAATAACGAAGAAGTAAAACACACCGAGAACTGAAGAGAGTTGCTGATTACAGACAGGAAACTAGGGAAGAGGAGAAAGCTCTGGCTTTTCTCAAGTTGTCTCAAAAATCATCCTACAATGTTTTGGCATATCTAAAATATGTTTGAGTGGGAAGCATTTTCCTTTATATAGGGGGCATAGCTTGGTTGGTAGAGCGGTCGTCTCCCAGTTGAAATGGTTGCAATTCCCATCGCTGCCATCTCGGCTAACTCTGCCTGCCTACGTGGCGAAGTGACTTGGGCAAGACACTGAACCCCGAAACTGCCCCCATTGCAGTGACGGCGCCTCGCACAGCTGCAGCCTCCAATGGTGTGTGAATGTGATGAGCTATGTAAAGCGCTTTGGGGCTGTTGTCAGCTAAAAAGCGCTATATAAGTTAGTCCATTTACTATTTATATTGACTATAAATATGTCATCTTATCTCTTTTGCTGCTTTCTGCCTGGAAGGTTTGAGTGCTGAGGCGGGATAATCGGGCAGCTAATTTTTTTTCTGGTTCTGCATGTCACCTTCCTATTTTCTCTGTATCATCACCAGAAAAAAACCCCCAAAAAACCCACTATTTTTTGTTTGCTCAAAATACAAGGTATGTTGGTTAATGAGTCGATCTTTATGTGGGGGATACCTATGCTGTATGTATAACCAGTGTGGTTGTGTATTGGTTTGCATTATCATGTCAACGTGAGAGAAGTCCAATTCATGGTTTCTTGAAGAGTTTGCGCTCTGCTAAGTTTTTGACACTTAATCAAGTTTCATCCCACAGTGAAGACGGTGAATATTTGTGACTGAGGTGGACTCTGCAGTCAGCCTGGATCGGCTGCATCCACCAATCTGCATAGGAACAAGTGAAGAAGGTTAATAGATGGATGGATGTTGATTGTATAATCCTATAATATAGTTTAAGCTCTGCTACTCATTGCAAAGGTAACCATTATAAAGTTGGCTACTGTATTCATAAATACTTCAGATACTGTGTGGATCACAGAGGATGATGATTTAGATCCCAAGAGGATATTTAATAAGTTTTGAGGCCTAGAAATACCCCAAACTGTGCTTTCCTTCTCAGACAAACCACAAAGGTTTTGTGCTTTTGCCAGACTGAAGTGCAACTACTGAACTGAAGTGAAGCGACACCTGTAAGTGTTACTTTCTGAAGGGTAAACAACCTGTTGTGCAGTTCAAGTACTATACAGAGAAAAAAGCAGAAGAGGTTTTTCAAAGTGAAAACCTCCAAATATCCCCCTCTTTTCTAGAACCTGCTGTTGATATCCTTCATTTTGTAAATCGGAAAACCGAGAAAAACAACTTCTTGGTTTATGAATTTACACTCGTATCGTGTGTTTTGTCCAGTCAGCAGGTAAAGTAAGTTGCAGATGAGTTCCACCAAATCTGCCAGTTTCATCCTGATGTTGGAATTCTTTTTTCACGGAATAAAACATGTCAGTGGTTAATGATCTGATACAATCACTAAGGCCCCATTTACATAATCATTTTTCCATTTATTTTCATGACACTCTGGATGCCGCCATTGTTGTTATTGTTAATCTACTCATTTATGTCGAGAAGAATTATTTATTATGGCCTTGATGCAGTAGAAGGGTTCCTGGCAGAATTGCATTGTCCTCCATCTACACAGAGATGCATTTTCCAAAAGTTGTACCTTGGGAGCCATTTGTAAAAGGTTTTGTTTTCAGTGTCTGTGAGAATCGTTGTGGTGTAAAAGGATACCCAAAACCTTGATCAATAAACTGCAGGTAAACAACTAAGGAAGAACAATTATCACTATCGTTTGAAGCAAATCAGCAAATATAAACTCGCAATCAAAGGTATCAGTGAATAGTAAACATTACACCATGACTACCAGCATTCAGCCGTAACATGACCTCAGCACCTTAACCAACAGTGAACCAGATTTTAAAAAAAAAAGAAAAGTTGGTAGGATTTAAGTAAGTCAGTAAAACTTTATCTGTCCCCTTGAAACATCCCATTAAGCATGATCTGTTCTAAACCCTGTTTTATTTTCCAACCTTACCTCTTGTGATGTTAAACTTCCTGCTGTGTCTCACTCCCATGATTATCCACACCTGCTGCCGCTCGCTCGCAAGCCCCCCGGTTTCCTCGTCAGTCAGCCCTGGATATACTTCTGCGGTTTCTTTGTACTCCACTAGGCTCTCTTTGTTCTGGCTCTTGTGTACATAGTTTCCCAGCATTCATATCCACTGCAAGTATTCGCAGCTTTTGAACTTTTTTCTTCTTTTTTTTTGTTACTTTCTTCTTGCTTGGATTTGTTGGCATTTCTTCTGACGGATCTCCTGTGCATCACTACCTAACTCCCCAGTTTCTCCATCCAACTCTCTTGTGATATACAGTATATACAGTATACATGTGAACCTTTGCACTGCCCAATATCATTACAATGACACGTTATAAACCCAGCGCTGTCAGCTACATCAATTCCAATGGTTCTCCATTAAAAACTTCATTCCAATCACATAAACAGATCAGCCATGATGTGAAAATGGGATTTTCTTCTGCTAAAACTATGTAGAGACTATAGCCAGGTTTCCTCAAATGACTTTTGAGAGAGTCATGCATACTTTTGTCACATCCTAAGTCTTTTTAAATTGGACTGAGTCAGGTTGCTTCTGTTTGTTCATGCACTGAAACCACACACACATGCGTGCAGGGAACAATACACTATAAACATTAACAATGGGAGTTCATGGACGTTTGAATGGATAGATGATCGAATAGCAATCCAAGTACAGGTGACTCAACTGTAAAATTGCCAAGTCACAGGAGACTATAGACTGGGAGTTATGACACTCTGTTTGCCGCCATTGTTGTTATTGCCCATCAACTTCCAGATGTGCAGAGGAACTATTAACTACCGCCGTGTTTTCAGAAATATGCGATTTCCCCTGTTTACAGAGATGGAAAAGTTGTGTGGTCAGTGGCTCCGAGCACCGTTATGGTATAAACAAACATTCAAAATTCAAAAGTTTTCATTTTCACTTGAAAACGTTGTGTAAATGGGGCTTAATACTAAAGGTAATGGTCGACAAATAAAAGCAACCACTACCAAGTTTTTGCCAAAGTAGTTTTATTACACTATCGTATAACTTCCAACGCTGATCTTGTTCTATTTCTACCCTTGAATAAAGTTACTGTTAATGTTGCATTTCTCTTCGCTTGGTTTTCTTTTTATCACTTGAGTGTATTTGGTGCCTCTGTCGTCACAGCCTAAACGGATCAGTGGTTTGAAATATTACCATTTCAGTGTCAGACGGTAAATTTCCTTGAATGTTTCTCCTGGAGGATTTCAGAAAGTAGAGAACCTCACCTCTGTACCGAGGCGTGTTGTTCTGTCAGTTTCTGGACAGGCAATTTGACATCTCCGGGCCCAATACATTCTCGGAGTGTTACCAACCTCCCAGAACCCTTTTTACTTCAAACAGAAGCTCCCAGGTAATGTTGCCTTTTACTTGTTTTTTTTTTTGGATCTCAAACACTGGAAACATTTTTTTTTACCAAAAAGCTGAACTGTATTATTGTGGATGTGTTTCTCCTGTGGTACCTTTCAAATATTGGATCACAGCAAATAGTCTTTAATGGGAGGAAATGGGTCTGTCCCTGGGGCTTGGTTCACGGAGGCAGCCCCAAGTGCCTCAAACCTCTCCCTCTTTCTCTCTCTCTCATTCTCTCCTCTTCCTACTGTATCTCTCTCTCTCTATTATGATGCACTTTGATGCTTACACTCAGCTACAGTTTGCGAGTGTGCACGGCCATGAATGCTAAAGCTTTCCCATAATGAGGCCAGAGGTTGTGGAGGGGCGGGGAGGGGGGGGTAAATGGAAAGATGTGAGATATTCCGGAAGAGATGGATAAAAGGGAAGAGAGGCGGATGAGCTGGCAAAAGAGAGCGAGAGGCTGCGTGTGTTTGTGTGCGTGTGCGTGCATGGGTGTGGGTGATGGGGTGGGGAAGTGGTAAATGTTCTACTGCTTATCCAAGGTCAGTTGTAGACAGGCCGAGGCAGACGCCATTGTGTCCGCACCAAGGTAAAGTTCAAAAGGTCACCAAGTCCTATTTGCTTTTTCCATTCAGATTGTGACACACGAGTCGAGGTTCGCACCGCGTCACCTACGATATCCACAGCCTGGAGAGACTTCAAACACAAGGCCACAGAAAACACAGAGCAGAGACGGCTTCTCTCCAGAGCCACAAAGATAAAGTGCTTTCACTCCAAAGATCTCTATTCCTTCTTTTTTTTTTTTCTTTTGTCGCTCAAAGGTGTGTGAAAAAGATACTTTGCATAATCCGCTCGCATCCGAGTGATCGAGCAAGAGTAAACTGGATTTCACCCGCTGGTGCTGGACGACAAAAAAAAATAAAAATAAAAACCAAGGCCACATTCACAGAACTAAAGGCTTTCCAGGCGAAGGACCAGTTTCCCGCAAAAAATATTACAAGGCAATGAATTAAATATGACTTGATGAATACCATATGACTGTTTGTGCCAAGGCGGCAAAATATTTATGAGGGGAAAAATTGCGATCACACTTTTTTGGTGTATTTTTGGAATTTCAAATAACTTGCCAAAGGATGGGGCGACTCCTGTAAAGTGTGACATATTTTTATGCTTCTGTTTGAAATACAAAGCGACTTTGTAATTTTTCGATGTATATTTTTGATTTATTTATCCGTCCATCCATCCTCTTGCCCATAGCTTCCCAACCTTATTGTTAAAGGGCCAAAATTGTATACATTACAAACTCAGGCAACCCACCACCACCACCACACGATGACCATTGTAAAAGAAAGTTGAAGAAACTTCACAACACACATGTACTATATGTGTTTCTTTGTTATGTTATGTAACTATGAGTTCCAGCTCCATGTTGAGTGGCTCCGATAAGATCCCCAAAAAGTTTTCCATTTTGGACATGGAGGTACAAAAAGACTCCAAAAGCCTGGACTTCTATTCTCACTGTCCGCGTGCTAACCATGACAACACTAAGTGGCCAAACGCGCTTATTTATGCTTTTGTTCATTAAAATGCTTCGCAAACATCCGTGAGAAATCTGAGTCTTGTTGCGTTGATTCCCAGCGAACTGACTTTAATTATTCATTGCCTTTTATATGTGTACAGTTATAGATTTCGCTATTTTCACCTCTTCTCTCCAACTCAGTTTTTTCATTTATTTACACCTTAGCAAGCTATTTCCTTTGCTCCAGCTGACCACATCCCGTACATACCAATCTCTAACAACAGGCCATCAACAACACCCAGAGGGCTTCTGCATGCAATATTGAAGATTTCCATTAGTGCTGAATTGTTGGGGGTGGAATCTTCAAGAGTGTTTGTGCATCAGGAAAAGAAAAAGACATGAACCATCATCATCACAGAGGGGAGAGATGGCTAGCCAAGGGGAGCAGGGGGATTCACAGGAGGGCGAAGGACATGAAGAGAAGATTTTTCACTGCACTCGTACATGAGCGTATGAGTACATGTTGCTCTCGCGCCTCATGTCCTGTTTGGTCTAAAACGAGACCGTGTCCCACGAGAGGGTCAGCGATGGAAATGCTGTTCTGGATTTTCTACATTCAGGACATAAATCCTTCCCAAACAACTCTATAAAACTACATTGACTTCTTTCTACTTCATGAAGTCACCATAGATTTATATCTAGTCACCATCCCCACCGGTGTGGTGGTAACATAGTTGATGGCTTTGATCCAAAAACCTGAAAAAGCACAAGTTAAAGTAGAATTAATCTGTTGTTGATACACTAAGGACCTGTTTACACGACAATGGGGGGAAAGCGCGACCTATTGAAAACGATCTGAATCCGTTTCTGTGGAAAGGTGAAGGAAAAATTTAACTTTTCTTAAACTCTGCACCGCGGCACGTTTTTCTGCACTGGCCTTTGTGGAAACATGTACAATGCAACAGCAGTAGGAGAAGTTTTTGGGACATTTCACGGTATACTGCACCAGCATGTTTCATTAAAATTGGCTTTATGCTGAGGCGAGTGACATTTGGTATTAATTCTTTGATTTTGCAAGAATACAGACATTTTCATCAGGTGTCTCTGCAACACAACAAAAAAAACCCATTCAAGTTTAAATTAATAGGTTCCTCGGCACTATTTTACTGGTCCAGCATTCTCAAGATATAAATGGGCTGTATGTGGTCCATGAACTAAAATGACACCCCTGTTGTAGAGGTTCGCTCTTTGCTCTCACAGTAAGAGGCGCAAGGTCTGAAACCAGGTTGGGGCCTCTCTGTGAAGGCTCCCTGTATAAACAGCTCTTCATCAAGTGTCAGCTCGGATAGCCTCCGGCGTTAACCTGTGTGAAGAGGGTTTCGAAGATGAATGGGTAAATTAATAGACCAAACTCAGATACCGAGTCTGAGCCTCACAAAGAAATAAGCGCACATTTTTAAACAGTTCAACTTTTCCAACAATTTGCCAGATAAAACTAATGTCAGCACTTGTGTGTTTTTAACACCTCGTTCCAACGTTTCAGCGGTGGAGTGGGCTGAAAGATGGCCTTGCAGAATTTATGCCATCAAAGGCTTTGGATGCAGTTATCTAACAAAATCAGCAATTAACTGCAAAGAAGCAGAGACAATTCAGTGAATAAAGCAACCTAATTAACTTTCACCAAGTGAATGTTTTCTCTTTCTCACCCTGGCAAAACACTTCGCTTCCTATAGTGCGACTCTTTAAAAAAAGTGCTGGGAGTGTGTGTGTGTGTGTGTGTGTGTGTGTGTGTGTGTGTGTGTGTGTGTGTGTGTGTGTGTGTGTGTGTGTGTGTGTGTGTGACAGAGGGAGCGAGCGAGAGAGAGAAAAAGAGAGCGAGAGACATAAGGACACGTTGTTGTCCTCTGTTCAGCTGTGAAGTAGAAGATTACAAGCCTCCAGGTATGTCAATGCTCTGTTAATTCTAAAGCTAAAACACCTTTTTGCACGCACGCACGCACGCACGCACGCACGCACGCACACACACACACACACACACAATGACTTTTCTTCACTGTTTCCTGTAAAGTGCTCATTTGTTTTCAGTGCGAAGTAAGTAGCAATAAGTAGTGTGCATGAATAATCTCACGTTTTATATTTAAGACGCCATTTACATGACGTTTCAAGTCGTTTTTGTCCTTTTGCTTCAGAAAAGTTTTCACGTTTACACAGCAACGTTCTGAAAACGGTGTCCGTCTGCATGGCAACGGCAGAATATGAAGGAGAACAAGGACTGGGAGTCACGACACTCTGGAGGCGAAACGTTGTTCTTTGCCTAATCTCACACATTTACTCGAGCTGTGGTGCGCATGCCTGGTAGCAGCTCTTCCGCCGGCTCCTCATGAATGAGCTCAAGCATTTCCAGAAAGTGTCTGTTGTCGTGTCAACAAACGTCCAAAACTCATTGAAAGTTTTGCGCTATCACTTGAAATTGTCGCCGTGTAAACAGATCCTCATTTATGTGCAATCAATCGGTTGAAGGCACGAAAAAAGCAAAAAGGCTTTCAGGTCACAGTGCGCTGATCTATATTCTAACACACACATACAGGCCCTTGAAGAGGAGACCTGTCTCAGCAGGTGACAGCTATCAATCCAGCCTGGGGGTCGATGGAGGAAAACCCTCTCTCGTCTTCCCTCTGACTCTCACTCAGTCTGTCTGTCTGGGTGCTCGTTCTCCCTCCTTCCCTTCAACCGCTCCCTCTCACAACGGCACTTGTCCGAGATCATTTCCCAGCAACCCTCCCTTTTTCCCCACCTTGTACAGTAGATGTGCTGGCACAGCTTTGTTTTTTTCTTTTTTTGCTTTTCCTTTTCTCCTATCACCTTTCACTCACACAGATTTGGGTGGATGTTCTTGACTACAGTGCCGGGTGAGGGAGCAAATCACCCACAGAAGACTGCTTCAGAGAGAGAGAGAGAGAGAGAGCGAGCAAGGGAGAGGGAGAGTTATTGGCACCCGGCCTCCTGGAGCAAATTCGAAAAGAATTGATGCTAATACTCTGCCCGCGAGTACTTGTTGAATGTTTTGGCTGTGCACACACAGGCAATCACACAAATCCACTTTCAGCTGGGCCTCAAAATGAGTCTATTTATGGTTGGCCTGATTGGAGGATAAAGCCTGCTGTTTAAAGGGGACATTTCGAGTGTTTCTGAGGTCTGGAACAGTTCAATCGATATCTGGAAATACGAGAAAAGCTCTTTCAAAGCCAGAATTTAGACAGCTAAGTGGGGCGTCAACTAAAACGCAAATTCTAGTAAAGTCAAAATATTGAATGATGGTTTAAAGTTTCTCTTAAGACAACTTTAGATCAAAAACACGACAGACATTTAGTCTTTTCTTGCAGTTGATGATTACGTTTGTTAAGAGTGGAGTTTCTTTGAAAACCAGTCACTGCATCGCTTTAAATTATCTTTGTTTGTCAGTTCTGTCTAAATGTGCACATAGCTGTATTATCGTAGCGTAGAGTGACACATTATCTGAGCTGAAAGCAGCACTGCGTGGGTCAGTCTGATGAGTGATTCATTCATTAAGTCCAGCTGAAGTCACATCAGTTAGTGGGAGGAAGATGTTTTATAAGACGCTCATTCACGAAGTGACGACAACCAGATGAAGGGCAAAACAACACCTCAAGTACGCACGAAGGCAGGTAAAGGCAAGCTGCTATTTAAAATAAATCATCACGGCGAAAGCGGATACTATGTCATACAACCATCCACACATGTACATAGATCCAGATGATGATGTAGTGAAGATGGCTAAAAACACAACTTTTTGATAACAGCTCGCAAGATAGAACTTTTGGAAAATGCTCCGACTCCGTGGAAATGGGGAAAATGCAACTTTCTGATAACGCTGCTACTGCACATGCGCACCACAGCCACAGTTACTAGTTCTTCTACACCTGGGCAAGTAAATACAATAACAATCTTCTGAGTCTCGTGATTCTCCTGGGATTTGGTAGTTTTATAGTTGCGTCACCCAGGATGTCAAACCAACTTGGTCGTCTGTCCATGCCAATGTCAGTGCACTCCCCATTGTTAATATTTATAGCGTACTGTTCTCCGTGTGCAAGTGTGTGTGGCTTCATTACGAAAACAACCAAAAGCGCCAACTGGTGGCCTGGCATGCTAACTACATCTTTTATTTCCGGCTATTTCCGTGCAAAACCGACATCGTTTTCAAAATGTTGCTGTGTAAACACGAAACGGTCGTGAAGCAACAACGATGCGTTCTCACTTCAAACATTGTCATGAAAATGAGGCCTGAGACACAAAAACACTCTGCAATCCTCCATTGTTATTGGAGGATTGAAAACCATGGATGGATGGATGGATGGATGGATGGATGGATGGATGGAACTGTGCTTCTTTACATTGCTGAGTTTTCACTTATGTTGTGATGAACTGAGATCAGAGAAATTGGTTTTCAAAAGTGTTTCTCTGTTTAGTAATTTACACCATATGGTATTAATGCCTACAGCCACGTATCATTGATTTTCTATCTTTATTCATGCTCCTGGCATATTTCCATATTCCTCTGTTGAAAGGAGGGATTTAACATTTCAACATTTGCAGGAGCAGTGGCTTTATGGACAAGATTTTTATTGAGTGAGGGTAAAAAAAAAAAGAAACTGTCTGACTCTGTATTTGCACAGTGACATGATTTCCATTTCTCCATCGTTTCCAATCGCTCTTCTCTCACTTCGGCATGAAGTCGGTGTCAGAGTGTTATTCCTCTCCCTCATTCTCTCTCTCTCTCTCTCTCTCTCTCTCTCTCTCTCTCTCTCTCTCTCTCTCTGTTTCTCTGGTCCCTCGGGTAACAAAGCCCCACCCCTCTTTTCACAACCGCCCTCCCCATCCACCCCCATCACCTCATCATCATCCATCTGGGGAGGCAGGATAAGCGTTGCACGGGACATTAGGCCCATTACCCAATCACAACATGTTACCAGCTCCGGCCCACCAACCCGCCCCTCGTGCTCATGCCGCGCTCCAATTTACTGGAAAGGACACTGTGCTTAACACAAGTTGCGAGGCAGCGTCAGGGGCTGTAACACTCTTCCACTGCACCTTACGTCATCAGATTTTTCTGAAAGTGTTCTGATGTTTTGGATATGACACTCTGAAGGAAGGGCAGTCCGATCTGATAATGACGGATGCAAGTCAAAAATTATAGCATACATGTCTCCATTTAAAATCCAACGTTTTGACATAGAAAATAAAAGAAAATTGCATTTCGATATGTAGGTTCCGCATATATGACTTCTAACACTTCTTCAGGTTGCATTTGGCTTCTGGGTGCTATTTTAATCACATATCAACGTCAAGTAAACATATTGCTGTTTCTGGGAGACGGATCACACCAGCGTAAACATGAGGCTTATCAAAGAAACATTACATGCATATATGAAGTATTAAAGGCGATCAGATCGGGGAACAGAGTTTCTTCTTTTTGGTGGCCAAATAAAATCAGCTTCTAGAAATTATTTGTGACTATACACGTTGATTTTTATTGGTTTAACTCCCCGTCCAAGATAAAATGCTGGAAATTTATCGCAATGAAATATACATGCCTTTGGATGCAAGTAGAGCCACATTAAACTGACTGATGATTGACACTGTGTGTGAAGTTCTCATTCAAGAGTAAGGGGGGTATACATACGAATACTTCCAACAATTCCGATCCCCTACCAAAACTTTGAATCCTTCCCCGCAATCTGTCTGTCCTCTTCTTATCTCACTTTCTATTCCAACCCAAACTACGGAAAGTCTCTATCTCTGAGCATATTGGTCTGCAGGTTTCCTCCTGTTAAGAGTTTTTTTTTCTTTCTACTTTCTCCAATGTTTGTTCAAGTAGAATTGTTCACTTTTCTCTGTAAATATGCCTTTAAATGACAGCATTGTATTTATTGCTGTAGAAATCAAATTTAATTGAACACTGGAACTGGGAACCTCCCACATATAAATATGAAAACTTCCAAAGAGTCAAACAGGCAATTTTCACATCTCTCATCATGGCAGAATTTATGCATCTATGTCAAAATGTAATTTTCTTACACAATGTATTAACATGATAGTGACTAAAATAAAACTCCATCAGCCCCTCAGAGCCACAAAGGAGCTGAAATTAAGTTTTGGAACAAAGTACAACCATAAAAGTCAATCTCACATCTTTTCATCAGTGTTCTGGCTTATGTGGGTGATAATGTGCTGATGATGTTGGGCTTTATCAACTCATAGATTCTTGACTCTTTTTAAGTTCAAGGCCCCCCCCCGAGACCCATCATGCATTTATGCAAGAAAGAAAAAAAAAAGAAAATATGCCTCCTACGACTGTCTGCACAAAATGTCATAATGTGAAGCAAACCCCAGAATTTGACAGGCCTGCCTCACCTACCTGAAGTTACTGTGGATAGATTTGAAAATCATAGTGAAAAGAATGAGCACCGAAAATTAGAAACTACAGGCTTAAATATTAAATTACCAGGGAATTTAATAGGTAATAGTATTATTTCGTAACTTTAAACTATAGAGTCTAATTGCTTCTCTCAGCAACCCAATTTTGAAATAATAATCTAAAAAAAAAAAAAAAAAAAAAAAATCTGCCAGTCTGGGCCCACATTAACTTCACCCTCACAATCTTGCCTGTGCAGTAATTCTGGAGACTTCTTGGTAAACGTTTATTTCTTTTTCCAAATGAGCTTCCCTGCACCTTCAACATTGGCTTCATTAATAACGACTTGACATATGCCAGACACTTTTCTTTTTACACTTTTTAAAGCAGTCGAATTCTTTCCGAAGGCACGGTGTCTGCAGCAGTCAGTCAGAGCGGTACCGGGACAGCCACATAAGAAATGCATCAGGTGCGGAGATGCCGCCGCCGCCGCCGCCGCCGCCGCCACCACCTTCTGCTTTTAGACCTTGGCTGATGCTCGTGGAGGGATGGCAGAGTGGAAACAAGAAAAGCCCAGTTTCATTGGTGAAAAGAGGTTTATTTAGCAGCTTAATCTCATTTAATCTCTTTAAACATAGGTTTAAATGTTGTGGGAGTATGAAGCAGGGGTCCTTTGCCTTTTCTTTTTTTTTTTTGTTGTTCTTTCGGTTTGTTCACTTTCCTGTGTCATTAACTCTTTATATGGTCGGTCAATATACTTGGTATGTTTTAGTCTAAAACAACCAGTTATTGGTGATGACCAATACATTTGCACAGTGCCACAAATCCTCGTCAGAGATCTGTAGCCAATCTAAGCTGACTTTGCTTGAAGGCATGGCACGCCGGCACATCACACGACTAATAGAGAGAGACAGACGCGCCTACATTTACACCTACAGGCAATTTAAAGTCACAGATTAACCTTGATAAGGTTTCCAAGTGTGGAAGAAAACAAACACATGCATGCTGAGGCAGAACATGCATACGCCAATCAGAAAAGCACACTTTATTGTTTTAAAACTGGAGGACAGTAGGACTGATTATAAGCTGGTTCAAAACATCCACTTGATAAATCTCTTTTCAATAGATCTAAGTCATGTTTATATATTTGTCTTTATCCAAACATACTTGTTTAATTCATGGCATAGATTATTTCAGTTTGAGTATTTCAACAAATGCCCTGTAAAGGAAAGGTTAAGTGGATTGTTTAGATTTTTGGGCTTTTATGTGTAAGCCCAAACACAGAATATACAATTTTGTGATGAGTTGCTGACAGTCATTCGATCTATGTTTGGCTTCAGACTGAAAGATGATCACAACAAACTCGGCATAATAATTTTTTTTTTTTTGCAGCATTAGGAAGACAGTGGCTTCAAGAAAGTGTCCTGAAAGCAGACTGAATGAACAATTGTCAGTATTTTCTATCTTTGCATTTGTGTATCTGTGGCTCTGCTTGCTTTATAGCGTGTGTGTAGTCTCAAGGGTTGGTGGGGGGTTTCTAAGTGTGACTCTCTGACATTGTAGCCTGGATCCAGCAGGGATTTAGTGGTTTTGATCCATGGTATGAGTGACCGTTGGGCATGCAGGCAGGACAGAGGGTGTAACGAGCCTCAAGCCCCCAACTAATCTACTCCCGGTTATCTCCTGCTAAAGGAGCTTACAGAGCCACTGTCTTACCCCCGGGGGGTCCCCCACATGTACAGTGGGCTCCACGAAGGCACCAGCACTCCGATTCCTCTGCAGTTATAAGTTCTGATATCATTTATCGCCCGAAGTTCCCACAAAAAATACCCTTTGCATTGGACAAAAACTGTGATAACGAAAAAAACCAAAAACAAAACACTGAGTATTTAATGAAAAAAGTAAAAAAAAAAAAAAAAAAGATCTTATTTCTTTTCCCTGCCAAGAAAAATATGCGGCAATGGGTACCAAGGGAAATCCACAGAAGTTCAGCTTATCCCCTGTAAATGCATTATCTCATGGAGATGTTGTAAAGTTATTCCAACTGTTACAAAACCCCCGTGCTTCGAGCATTCAGCCCTCTCCCCAGTGCTGGATATTTAATACATTATGGACTTTAATACATTGTAGACAGATGATCCCTAAATAAATATTCTGTCCCACTTTGCATGCTGGGATGTTTGTAATGCAATAAGCTGGTGTAAGCACAAACCACACCAACAGGACTCTGATCCCAATTCTGCTCATCCACAGATCCCGATCTGACGCGCTGGATGTGCATGAATCTTATAGAGATCTTTTGTAAGTTTGCTAAACCTTGAACCACCATTTTTGGCGTGTGTCAGTCAATATGGCAGCAGGATTCTACGGTGACCTGATAATCCTTAAAACCTTGACATTTCAGTTAACCATTGGAAAAGATAACGACGGCTCCAGGGATGGCGCGTTTCTCGGTCCGCTGCTTTGCTCAAGATTGAAATATCTCAATGAATGAATGGGGAAACATTGGATATGTGTGGCACCCAGGGTATGAATTTAATTGACTTTTGGCACCATGGTGGGCAGGGTACCGACCGAAAGGCTTTGTTACTATGAAGTGTTGGAAAAATACCTTATGTGATACCAGGTATTAGTACTTTTGTATTTTTTCACATTCGTGTCTTTTAAACAGTGGACAAACTCCTACCGAGCACCAATAATGCTGATGGTGCACTTAATATTTATGCAGAAATCAACAAGTTGCACTCCAGAAACAGCACCTCATGTAAGTTACTTTACTTCAAGCCACATCGCTGCCCTGGAAACTATTCACGAACTCAAATACATTTACAAACAGGACTTCCAACTTTTTCTTAAGTCCATGTGATTGCATAGCGCACTTTTCATTTTCATTGTAAGAGTATTAAACACTGGTAGTTTGTGACATGCTCATGGAAGAACATTCGCTTTGACCGGTGAAATTGCACAATGATGTTTTTAAATATGAATTGCAAATTAGAGTACAAATGCCTTATGTAATACAAATGTATATATGTTAAATTATTTTACACATAAACGAAGCGAGAAGTAACAGAAAATTATATCTGAAAACGCTGTACAAAGTGGACATTCGGGAAATCTTTACTTTTGCACGTAGACACCCAGGGGGAGACGGTTTAACGTCGCAGCATGCGATAGTCGCCTCATCAGCATCATATGTGTGCGACCTGTGTTTACAGTTACTGTTCTAGAAACAGTGCAGATAAGTCCCTATGCTTTGGTTGACATGATTCCCTTCTCGCAATGTTTTCTTGTATTTTACTTGTTTTGTACTCTAATGACACGTTTATGAGGATCTCCACTTCTCGATGAGTCCAAACAAGCAACTCCCATGGCAGTATCGCTGAAGGAACCTAACATTCTTTATCAATTCCAGGTATAGATTGAGCTTTGTATTTTTTTTCACCAGTTATACATTAATCTTGTGATATGTCATGCATTTAGATTGTAAAACAAATGGCTGAAGGTCAAAGTAATAAGTGATAAGTTAATATTCCTTTGATTTGCCATGAAGTCTTTGTATTTATGTGAATTTATAAGCCTCAAATGGTCCTTTTAACTTTTTTTAAATTAATTTGATCACCTTTTTATCCATGAAGTAGCAGAGCTAACTAATATTTCAGTATTGATGAAGCATTGCTGGGGTTGTGGACTACATCATTGACCTTGTATCTGTTCTTTTTGTTAAGCATCAGCTTGTAGTTGAGGTATTGTCATTATGAGCACGTTTGCTTTCCAGTGGGAGCGTTTAACCCTCAGTTCTGGGTGTGTGTGCAGCCTCAGAGTTGCAACACTGGCGAATATTGAAATAAATAACTAAAGTGTTGGGTGTTTAGCATTGGACATGTAGTATGCCTTGTGCTTTTTAACCATTGATCTGTTAGTAGTGATTACTTACAGCTAATGGTGTGCATATGTGACGCTTCAGTGCTGGTCTTGGCTGGCGTTGGAGTTCAAACAGACTAAATACAAGTTTTAATGAGGAATCACTCTACCAAAAATAAACTAACTAATAATATTTGGCAAGCTTAGTTTTCCTCATTGTGATTAGTGTGCAGAGTATTTGTGGTGCTGTCGAACTGGCATCCTCCTCTTCCCTGCAGCTTGGAATCAAGTGCGAGGCCAAGGTGTTGATGGAAGCCACGACGACATATGAAAGCACGAGGAGCCGAAAGCACGTGGGAGGCTTTCAGATGCAACATGAGCCGTTCATGGGGGGGGGGGGTTCTGACTGTTTTCTGCTGAGTCCTCACTCCCACCCTCTGGAGGTGAGAGCCAGCGAGTGAGTGACTGAGTGAGTGAGGGCGGGAGGGGGGGGTAAAGAGAACAAGCCAGGCGAGCCAAGCCATGACTCTCTTACATAACGTCTGCTGCTACTGCATGACACGTTTGGTCACGCTCCGATCCACCACGCCTCAGTCCACCACCGTGAGGTGTGTGCACTTTGAGTGTGAATGGCAAACTGGAGATGCTGCTGGGAGGGTGTTCTGCAGGGCGGGGTGAACAAGTGGGGCCGTTATTGATTGCACAGCTGTCCCCTTTAATTACGTCTCTGTCCAATCAATGCAAAAGTCGACAGGAGCCAAAGTGACATTTTTCCACTCTGATTACTCGCGTCTCCTTTGTGATTCTGCCATCCTCCAATAATACTTGCTGCTGCGCTGCACCCATCTGCAGTCAGTTTGCATCACATTTCTTTGTGTGCCCAGTGTGAGCATACGGTTTGATTAATTTGAGGATGCACAATGGAACAAGTCAGAAAACTCCAGAACTTGTCGAAGACTGAAACTGAAAGTGTGTGAAGGAGCTCTGAAAGCCAGATTCATCTCGATGGCGGGTTCACTGCAGCTCCAGCAGGGACCAGAAAAGCCCTGAACAATACATATATTACAGACTGTGCATATAAAGTGTTATCATATAGGTGAATATTTGCTTATGTGAAACAAAGACAATACAAGCTAACATTTCATTTTCTCTATTTTTTTTTTAATATGTTACAATTGAGCACTCTGAAGGTTATAGAAAATACAATTTAAAATATCTGTCACGATATAAAAACTCCCACCATCAATATGTATTTATATACACTTTCATCCCCACAAAGATGTCAAACCACATAATATTGCAGAGCATAGTTTGAGCAAGACATTCGGAAATTGTACCGTACTAAAGAAACTGTCCTACTTAAATTTTATGAATATATTCGTAAAGGCAGCCTTTTCCATACTGCAAATATTAAAATGTTCAATTTTAAAGTGATCTACTGTTATGTGACTATTTTTTAAGAGCTTGTGGTTAAATGTAACACACTTTCTTATACAACATGTCGATTGATTAGGCTGGAGCCAATCTCAGCAGGGACAAGATTTGCCATTTAATCTGATCTGATTAGTAAGTAATGTCAATAAATGCACTGAAGAAGCAGATGTTAATAGGAACAATGCAACGGAGCTGACACATCAAATCCAACAATGTTGACAGTGAAAAATGAAGAAGGCATATGCACTTCAATTCAAAGAAAAATACATTGTTTGATCTTTTCACCCCCCCCCCCCCCCCACACACACACACACACACACAGACACACACACACACACACACACACACACACTAACACAAAAGATGTCTTAGAATATGTTATTACAATCCAGTGAAAAGCAACTGATCACTAACAACACAGGGTGCAAAAAAAGCTTTCCATAGAGGATGGCTGTATAAAAAGTACCCATTAGGAGGGTTTATTCATCTTTTTATCAAGATGAAAATGAAGCAGCAATTCACTTTTTTCATTGTAACATGGCAAAGTTCTTGGGAATTAAACAAAAGTTTCAGGCTCGGGTTGCAGTGCATTAAAAACAGGCATGATTTTCTTATGACTAAAAAAAAAAACAAAAAAAAACAATCACTGTGAGGGCTCAGGATCACTGAAAACTGACGTTTGTTAGAACAGCTCATCACCGTACAGAAAAGCTTTACATAAGATTAAAGATGGACTCAGGGAAAGTACAAACGAGTCAGGTGGTCCAATTATTTAGAATTTGAAAACCAATTTTAAAGATCAGACATGCTGTGTCCTTCAGGATAAAACGAAGAGGGACCACCCAGCAGGATATCAATATGCAGCTCAAAAGCCAACATTTGTGATGCAAACCACATTCTGGATGGATTAAAACAGCGGGGATTTGTGCTGGTACCACTAATTTATGTTTTTCTACTAACATGTATTTTTTTCCCTACAGACGGGAGGTTGTTCTCTATAAAGAGACCCCCCTCTCTCTCTCTCTCTGTTTCAATAACTATAATGGAGTCTTGCCTCAACCATCGTTTTTGTCAGCAGACCTCATCTGCTTCTACGGTGTTGTTCTGAGTCATCAAAGGTGCCGCGGTGTATCAGATTTGATATTGATAGTCATTACTTTTGATCAAATTATTCATTTGCATGTTGTTGCTGTGCTGTTCTCATTCATATATTCTACAATATTTAAATGATATGCATTTTCTATAAAGGCATGCATGTGGATGACACCCCGCTCTACCTTTCGACAGGATTCACTTAAATTCTGCTGACATTTAAGTCTCTAGATAACCTCGATCCTCACTGAGGAGTCAATCTGTCTCATATGGAGATAGGATCAGAGCCTTCATTCGCCTCAAACAATTAAGACCTCTGTCCTTGGGGGTTCAGGTTGTTTCTAAGTTTCAAGAACCCCATCCATCCATCGCTCCATCCATCCATCCATCCATCCATCCATCCATCCATCCATCCATCCATCCATCCATCCATCCATCCATGGATTCACAAGTGACAAACAGCCCAGATGTGTCTTTTCTGCAACTTCCTCTTGTACTTCTGGACGCTTCTCGTAGCTGCTCCCAGACCCAACAAGAACTATAGTCCTGGGCTGACCTCGGGACCTCCTCCAACTTGGATGTGTCTGTAAAACGTTTATGCGACGTGACCAGAGGGGCGTCCTCATGAGATGTCTGAAGCACTTGAAGGAGTAGACTCTCAGCTTTGAGTGTCTCCTGGAGGGTTGAGCTATAGTGAAGAGTGAGGCCCACAACCCTGTTGAGAAAACTCATTCCAGCCACTTGATTCCATGATCTCATTCTTTTATTCATAATGCAAAGTTCACAATTATAGGTGAGGGTGGAATTTAGACTGACTGGTCACCACAACGGTGTGGTATAGTGACGTAATCACCATGGTGGGATTACATTTTGGGGGTCAGCATCATTAAAGTAGGCAAGGGCTTCTCAGTGGAGTTGGTTTTCGTGCTCAGCCCCTTCCTGGAAATAGGTCAGGCGAACTCGAGTGGTAGAGACAGACTGACATAAAGAAGTTTGCAATTGGGATTTTATCATCCTGAATGTCTGTTTGTCGTGGTCAAGAAGCATTAACATAATTTAGTCAGATACTGAACAGCATACTGATAGTGCGTGTAACAATAAATGTGGACATGTTGATACCAGATGTAGGTGAGGAAGTGAATACATCTGCCACTGGCTTCATGGAGAAATCACATACTCTTGTTCCCAGCTTAGTAGTAATCCTTTGTGAGATGACGGAATTCATTATATTTCCTATTAAATTTCAATTAAAGAGGAGTTTCCAAATTTTAAGATCCATAGACAAGTTCATGACTTTGTTAATTGTGTGGTAGTTGGGAGGGTTTTAAATAAAATACGATCAATTTCTGCATCTGTCACGCTAATTGTAACCCACCCACAAAATATTGGCAACTCCCATTGTTGACCTGTAGATGGCACCACTGGCGCTCAGGTATGTGAATCTCGAAATCCGTCCGGTGTGGATAAACAGTATATGAAGGTAATTTCTAGTAAGTTGAGTCGAGGCTTAATTTGTGTTTGTAGATAAGTTGTCCATTGAGTGGCAAACTGAACTACACCCAGACAAGCCAGAACAAATTTAACGAAGGAGGATTCACAATAGCGCCGTGTTTGTAATTGTGACTTTCACTGTTTACCCTATTAAAATTGAACATTGCGCTAAATCAAATGTTCCCGTGAATAATAAAGTGATGAAGTCGGCACTGCTGAATTAAGCAGGCAGTAATTGAGGTTGCTGGTGGACCTGGGCTAACAATGGAAGGAGTGCAATATACCGCAGTCCATCAAAATTAATGGCATCTCCCATTGATTAACTCCAGGTCAAAGAATAATACAAGCAATGCTTTCTTCCCACCAAATATATATATATATATATATATATATATATTTATATATATAAAAAAGTCTTTCATTCTCCATTTCTCTCTGTTTCTCTTTCACATGCTCTCCTTGTAACTATTTCTTTGCCTCTCTCCCAGGTGCCCTCCTGTTTTTCTGTTCTCAGAATGAGTGAGGTGTAGAGGTAGCCAAGTCTGAAAGACATAATTGGGTCCTTGAATTCTTTATGGGAACAACATTCCCCTCTGACTCACTGCATTTCCACATTACCTCCGCAGGATTTCAAAAGCTTTTAAATCCCTTTTTTATTTATTTTTTTAATTTCCACAATGTTTCAAATGGAACTGGCAGCCCACATGGCTGCATTGCTTGTTAAGGCAGTTTACATGTGAAGTCCGATTTATCACTCAAAGCTCGCAATTAGCTGGAGCGTGCCTCTGCGTGCTCAGAGCAATAGCATAAACTAACGTCCAGCACTTACAAGCAGTGTTGGAAAAGCAATCAACTACAGCAACTTATTAATATCATGTAATTATGAACACTGTTACAATTACCAAAGCTTCCATGAAAATGATGACTATTACTTTGGGCATACACGAAAACATTTAGAAAGCTGCTGTCTCTCTCGCTCTCTCTCTCTCTCTCTCTCTCTCTGTTCTACAACCCGTGACAACTCCAACTTCACCTGCCTCTTCTCGTCCGCGCAGGAAATGTACTCGCAGCTTATTATTTCTGCTGCTGTCTGCATGTTGGCAGTTTATCTCCGCCGTTTTGTTATTGTGTTTCTCTCATAGCATTTTGTTCATTATCTGTTTTCTTTCAAGAACAGGTGTTATGCCGAGTTCTGCATGACCGCTAACACAGCGCTGGCAGCTCAGCCAATGTCACAGCAACACAACAACATTCGCACCATTCAGACATCCTAAATAGGACAATAGACGATAATGCTTGCAGTTATTTTACAAGTGGCATTTGTCCTTCAACTCACCCTCTCCTGCTACCCCGCCTGTCTGTTTTCACCGTGCAATATTTTGAACTTTCTACAATTTTCAACAAAACAGGTTCAGATAAGCAAGCCTGAGATAAATGGAAGTTTTCTAGCATTTATTTGAAAAGTATTAGTCAGTTGCTGTTTATGAACCCACATGAACCTTTTGTATCACACTCATGGCTCTTTACACAATCACCAATTTATTAGATTTTATTTGACCTTGTTGCTTTTGTTTTTATTACTTCCACTCTAGGTGTTAATTTTTTTAAACAATATGTTATTCTGGAAACAGATATTTCTCTCATCCTCTTATTTACCATGTTTATTCCTGATGAGTTACAGTGAAGAAAGCTTTCTGAGAAACATCAATCTCTATTACCTCCAATCGATTCCTTCTTTTCTGTGATAACATAACCTTTCTTTCTCAGTTAATTCATGCTTGAATGCCATGTTTCCTCAACTGTTTGTTTTCTCCATAAGATTTCCTCCAAAATTATAAACTAATGTTCTTCAAACACTTGGACCATTCCCCAGTGAGACGGAGCATTTTTCAAAAGTTCCACTTTGGCAGCTTTTTTCAAAAAATTACATTTTCAATGACTCTGAGCACTGCTGTTATGTAAACTGGGCCTCAGATGGCTATACTCTTGATGGCATTGCTAAGAACCAAATGTGTATATCATTTCTTATAGAAATAACCACATAATATATTGAAGGGTTATTTTTTACTATTTACAAAGCACTTTGCACTGCACAGTCTGTCCGATTGCGTTGGGTAATTCAAAGTGTCTTGTCTCATATGGGAGAAAATGAGTATGAGTAATCTGACTTTAGATGTGTTTTTAAGGACAGATAAAACCCCCCTAGTAGATGTAACAGATGCAACTTGAAACCACTGACAGACTAATGTGCCTCCTCTGAGGAGGGGCTCGCTCTCCTCCTCTCTGCCATTTTGTTGTTTGGTATCACAGCAGGACAGTCGTTAGCTAACTGACCCTCATCCGTTTCCATGGGGACAGAAAAGCCATTTCAGTCATTACTGAGATTAGAGTCTTATCTGCTTTTGTTCTATTTCGGAAAAGCTCATGCAGACTATCAGGGGGCCCACTGGTGCTCCTCCACCAGCTATTATCATGGGCCCAGTATCTGCATCTCACATCACCTATACTGTTAAATTTCCAGAGATGCACTTTCTGGCATCACTTTGTCTGAAAGCTTAGCTTCGGTGCTGGGATTAGATCTCCACTGCGGCCCGGTTCCTTTAAAACTGCACTGCACAGATTTTCCCTTTTCAGAATTGGAGAAGTAATATCATGCGTCATGATGTGAGTTAACTGCAAACACCAAATGTAGTCATATTAACAAACCTTTTGACCTTGATGAATTTTATACTCTTAATTCTCAGGTAAAAAGCAGGGCTGTTGTTGTGCATCTTGTTTTTCTGAAGAGTGCATTAAATTTTTCTTCTTTTTTCATGACTGGGGAAGTGACCAGAATAATATTTTTTGATGAATCCACACTTGAGCTACAACCAACATTGCAAATCCTCCACAAACCCAATTTTCCACATGACCATGTCAGTTGAATGTGTCTCTCCTGTGCAGGCCGGTGCATATGTTCTTTTAGTTTAAAGCCACAACCTGGAGAATATGAACCTCATTGAATTCAGTGGCCTCTACAAACAATAAGACCCACACGCGCCTTTTTCCAATACTGCGGTTTCAAACATAACTCACTGCTTATTTCCCATTCTGCTCACTGCAGAGAAAAGCCAAGCTGTATGTATACAAAATGAGTGATGTGAAGCCGACGGTGTACACATGGCAGGACTACTACTGAACTAAACGCGGAACGACGTGATTTTTTTTGCCAATCACAGAACAATAGGCGCCATCCACATGAGCAGTCAGTTATTAATGATCCATCATAGAACGTTCCCTTATATATTTCACAAAGCTTACTCATCAGCAGTGACATGCGACATGCCTTGGCCTTTCTGTGTGGAAGCTGCACATTTTCACATATTTCTTGAAGTTTTCTTTTGGATGAAATGGAAATAGGGGACTTGCCAATACGTGTGAATGTGTTGGCTTCTAATGACTGTGACGGAAAGATTTTAGAACTCAGTCCAATGAATGGATGGGAGGTTGTAGAGCAACAGATTGGAATGTCAATGCCGAGGCGTGTATTACTGAAATCATATACATAAGAATGGTGTCACAATTGGGCCATGAATAAAATCATTTAGCTGGAGGAAAAAGAAAAAAAAAACAGCAGCAGGATGCATCTGTTTGTGAGTCTTGGCATTTATGTTGTCACATATACTCTACATGTAACACCTGGCAAAGCATTGCTGCTGAGAACATTGCTGCTACTTTATTTTTCAGGTGGATCCACCTTGTCAGACAAAATGATCAGAAGTTGTCTGAAGAGCATGACAGCGAATCCAAAGTTCATCAGATGTGAATCCTTCTGAGTCAAAGGCAGAACTTTGCAGATTTTATTGGCTGGGTGGAAGATGACCTAAGAATTGAGAGAAGTGTTCGTATGGATTCCTATGGACAGATGGCAAAGTTGAATTGCTATTCTGAATGTCTCTCAACTATAAAACTACAGATGTGGTGAGCGTGAGCACTAGCAGTTTCCCCCATTTATATGGAGACGGAGTCGGAGTGTTTTCAAAAAGTTCCACCCTGGGAAAATGAAAGCTTAGCGTTTTTACCCAACATTCCCACCTTTTGCCTCACTGTGCTTCTTCAAAAATCTTTTCTGGCGATTCATGCATTTGTATGTTTTACTTCAACTGCAGGTATGGACACAGTTCAGGGCCACTTCAATATTTCGCAACCCTAGTGCCTTTTTGATACCAGCCTTCAGTTATCATTTTTAGTACATGCCCTTATAGAAATACCTATCTCTCTGGGGAGCCTCAAAATTCAGTTTTTCATATGCTGTTAACCAATTCCCTGCTTCTCCTCTCAGCTCTTTAAACACTGACCTTCAATTGAAAGTGAATTGGTGGAGCATGTTCTTAGTGTCCACAGTATAAAAAGCTATAAGCAAAACAGCGATTACACCATTTTAGTGCCACTATCACACAAGAATTGCAGCCTGCTGTTGACGTTCACTTCCTCAGCAGTAACTGTGACTCTGCATTACTGAGTACCACATTATTGAGCTCTATTGTGTGACCATGGCAGCGTGAGCACAGTTACAGCAAAGGGCATGTTGATCAAACTCTGGCTGATGAATAGAATTCAAAGAAACCATGAATAAAATATGTACTGTCCGTCTTTACAATATTCTAATTAAGAATCACATAAGTATTCCAACTGATGAGGACTGTAGCTGGGCATATATGCCACCCTCATTCTCATATCCCTGTATGCAATAAAGAAGCCCCTAATGACCTTCTCTTTGCTCTTGCTCCTCTCTTCTTCCCTCGCTTTGTAGACCAGGTTCTCACAATCCCCCGGGGGACTGGGGAGAAAGCCTGCGTGCTCCGTGTGATGATCAGCAAGTCTTAGAGAAAACCTGACAGCCAATCATCTGTCTTCTTCTGGCGTCCTGCTTGGCTTCACATTTCAGGACAGAGTCATTCCTTATAGTCCTGCCCGGAGAGCTGTTTCATGTTTGGAATGGAATAGTGTTTTGTTTTTGTTTTTTTTGTTTTTTTTTGTTTGCCCAGACATGCTGCTGAAAGTGACTTTGATCGATCAGCACTTTGTTCATTATTAGGAAAAATTATTTTTGCTTTTTTTTTTTTTCCACAGCCATCGTTCTATGCTCTGCTGTAAATTTATAAATAATACACTAGAGCTTTCAGAACATCTTGACTGTCTGCCTACTATTATGTAGGTCTCTCTTTTTCTGAAACAGCTGAACAACCCTGATCGAACAAGGCATTTACGCCACCGTGAGTGAGGGTGTGTTGTGGTATCAGGCACCCAGATGGTAGCAGCAGATCCTTTCTGTCCTCTAAGTTTCAAGGTAAGACCTCTATGGATTTGACAACCCCGAGGTGCCTGATTGGGTTGAGAAGAAGTCAATACCTTTAACTCATTGTTGTGTTCCTCAAACCAAACCATTTCTGAAGCATTGATCTTGCTGAAAGATGCCACAACACCTGAAAGGGTGTTCATGGTCTTCAACAATGCTTAACTTGGTAATACGTGACAAAGTACAACTCACATGGAGTATGTGACCCAATGTGTCCAAAACATCTTTGTGGTTTGTGTGGGTTTTTTTTTTTAGTATCTCCTGGTCTCAACACTGGTTCAACACGATTCGTCAGCTCAAGCCATTTCTTTGTGGGCCAAGGCTGATGTTTACATGCACTTTGCCGGTGCTGTTGACAGAAGGATCAGGTTCAGCGTGGCCACCCGGACTGTTGCTATGATACCCCATACAAAAGAAAGTGCGATGCCTCATATATTCTGATAAATGAAACAGCAATTGGAGATACAGTCAGTTGGTTGTTCGATCTTTTCACATGGTTAGCTTTTCCTGCCTATGTGCATCTGTGAGTCTTGGTCGTCTATGAGCCTGTCGCTGGTTCACTGCTTTTCCATCTTCGGGCCACTTTTCATAGATAAAAGATCCCTGACACAGTCCGACGAGTATTATGTGGCATCATCCGTCAGCAACGTCAGCAGCAGGTAGACAACAGAGCACGAGTGACGTCGGTGTGCACACCGCCCTGTACATACTGTAGGCTGTATGGCTGCAAGAGGTGCGTCAACGGAGAGGCTATGCAGACATGGTTCATGGCAATGCATGACTTCCACAAAAGGAGCAATAGGTTTATTGCTCGGTCTTGTCCTTTAAAAAAGTAGCATCCCTATATATCAGCACTAGTCTTTTCACTTGTCCATGGTCATATTGTGATGGCTGGTCAGGGTATTTATTTCTACCCAATGTCTAGTTGAAGGAATTAGGTGGGATTTTCTTCCTCGTGTTCCTTCCCAGTACTCAATCATTTCAAATACTTCTTTGAAGTGACTTTTGCTACTTCAGTATCAGAGCCTACGAGAACACAAACAAACTTGTAACGTAAGTCAAGTGCAGCGACTTGAAAACAGTCTGAACACAACAGCTATAGATTTTCCCGCTCAGAATTGAAGCGCATGTAACCACAGATTTAAGGCAAGTTTGTTAAATTGTCACCAAAAAGATATTGTCTTTTTCAGGCCAGAAAAACTACAACTTGGTGTATTTTTTTAATGTTGCATGCACTATTAATATCTATTTATACGTGATTTTCAAGGATATACTGTATGTATTCAACCCGCTTCCAAAATTAGGATGAATAGTTTCTGAAGAAACACAATTTTTTTGCTCTCCTTCACATGTGTAAAGAGGAAAGTTTCCCATTAAAAATGTTCCCAGACCCAGCTCAGTTAGTGTGGAGAAAATACATTAGGGGAGTTAATGTGATTTTGGCTGAGCAGATTAGAAATGTCTTTCATGGTCACATTCCAATATTAGTCCAGAGCTAAGCCTCAATATGTGTTTCTTTTGTGCTTAACCTCATAATGTCAAGAGACCCATAGTCACTTCTGGCATGGATATTCTCTTCCTCTGGCAGCAAACTTAGCTGCTTCTCTCATGTAGAGCCGTGTGGAAAAGAAGGGTTAGGGGAATATCATGTGGCCAGGAGCAGCGCCAGTACGAAAATGGACATTTGATAGATATTTTCAGCAGCGGCCTCCTTCAGAACTCTCGCAGTTCCTCGTCTGCTCGAGCACATGCTGGGGAAACTGGTGTGTGATGCGGCGCTGTCGGCAAGCCAGCGCGCGCTCGCGAAAACAAACTGACGAGAGTCGATGGCCTCCGCTGATGATCTGTCCTAACAGACTGAGAGGCCTGTCCGTCAGCGGGAGCCAAATCCTCAGAGTAAACATGTGACTGATCCACTTTCAATTTAAATGACCTCTATGCCGCCGCTGTGTCTCACCAAAGGAATTCAAATGCCTCAATCATGCAGCACGCTCTCCCTCATTCAATCCAAGAGGGATTAAGGAACCAAATCAATTAGAAGCTGCGGCTAAGAGGCAGAAGTCTCCAGCTATCGCTTCTTCCCTCTCACTTACTCTTCCTCTCAATGCAAGGAACAAAAAGTGCTTAAGTACATTATATATTGTAGGAGTGGCTGCTGGCTTGTAATTATAATTAATAACAGCAGAGTAATTGGAACTACTTCTCTGATATATATTAAAGGCACTTTCAAGTGTTGCTGTGTGAGTCCAAAGCAAAGGTCTGTTTAATTCTTTTGAAAGGAGACAAAAAATAAAACATTCCACTGTTGCTTAGGCTGGACTGAGGCTACTCAAATTAATTTTTGTGTCAAATCCCTGACTTTTCCACTCTCTCTCCTCTCCAACTTTCCCTCTGTGTCCTGTCCCTTCTCGATGGATTCTGTCTGTATGCAGAGCCTGTTCTCACCTCTCGTTACACCTTTCTCTCCCCTTCACCCCATCCCCCCCCGCCCCCCTCTATATCCCCGGCCCTGGGAAGAACGCTGAAGTTTTGAAGGGAAACAAGTGTGCTCCGGCGGCAGGATGAGAACAGCAGGGCTCCTTCTGCCCCCCCCCCCCCCCCCCCCCCCCCCCTCTCTCTCTCTCTCTCTCTCTCCTGTCTGTCTCCTCCTAGTCCAAGTGAATCAAAGGAGATCAGCTTCCTTACAGCCCTGTCTTAGAGGGGTTTGACTACAGAGGAAGGAGAGCGAGGAAGTGGGTAGATGGGGCGGGGGTACTCATCTGTTAGAAGTAACTCAGAGGGCAACCCAGACAACATCAAATGAATGTAATTCAGCTTTCTGTCGCTTTCTCTTCCTTTTTTTTTTTTTTTAAACCCAATCGGAGGGAGCTTGTGTTGTGGATGTTTGCGTTTGGCTCTGCAAGGATAAACCTGATTACATAACGTTTAAGTCTCACCTTCATTAGTTTAACCCTATTTCCCCTCATACGTCCCCTTGTGTATCTTTAATAATGAATAAGAGCTTGTTCTGTGCTTTTGGCTGATATAAGTATCACACTTCTGCCTGTTCCGGCTCTTCAGTGAAGCTGCAGAATGTTATGTTTAGTCTGAGTGAAATATTCAAACTTGAAACGTGTTTTTTTTTCTTCTCACTGTCCTCATCACTTTTCCATCAAATAGAAATATTCTGTCTCATTTTTCTTTCCAAATCATTCTGACATATTCAATATTTTAGAAACTTTGAAGTCCACACTTCAAAAAAACGAAATTGAAAGTTTGTATTGAGGGGCCGATACCGAAGAAAAAACAAACTTGCCGATCATACACACTTGCATATCAATTAAGATGGTTGCTTTCTGAGTTTGAAGTTTGAGAATGCAATACAAAAGTGATTCAGTACAGCTGTTTGGAATTCAATTCCACTGTCTGATATTTAGTCTTGGACATATTTGAGAAGCAAGACACTGTTTCTCTCAATAGTGGGCATTGGTGTGTTTTAATGACCTATTGATTCGTATTTAGTTTACAGTATTAATATGCAACTTTATTTAAAAAAACAAAATACAAGAAACAAGTGCAGAAATACCCAAAGACAGATATAATGATATGCACCTTAACGGTTTTGTTGTTTTCCGGCAAGACTCAGATAAGTTAAATTAATTTCCAGTTTGTAGTTCCGTCCTGATGTGCTCACGATCAGGTTCAGTCTGTCTTCGGTCTATGCCCCAATCGCTTCTTCCTGCATCCACTCTGTATTTGTTTGCACGTTCGTATCCCTCTCTTTGTCACCCTGTCTGTGCCCACCAGGTCTGTCCATCTGTCTGGATTCGTAATCAATAGTCTCTTCATTATACAAATGGAAGGAGATGGGAGGAAGCTACTTTGGGAAGCCAATCAGATAGCATAAGTGGGAGGGAAGGACTTTTCAGATCCAAATCAGCCGAAATGAATCACAAGGGCACGGCTGATTCATAGGGCACGGCTTGATTTAGGGCTGGATCAGCATGATTCAACAACAAACTGGCTCTATTTGAAACCAAGCATGCTTGTGCTTGTGACATTTACTAATGATTTCAAACTTCAGAGTTTACGTGAACACATTTTCTGCACGTGGGCTCTCACTGGTCCTCATGTGCTCTGTGATAACCACAAGGAAGTCATTTGGATTTGAAATGGAAAAGTCCTACACATTGTAGATGAGTTTTGAACAGGAGGGATTCCAAATGTTCACTTTCTACTGAAAGAAGCAGTAATGCAACTTGTTACTGAAAAACAGGTAATGGCCAAATTAACAAGTGGCTCATAGCAGAGAACTATATATATATATATATATATTTCTTTATTTCTTTTTTTGGGGGGGTATTTTCTGTCCATTGCTACAAGCAAACAATGGTTTCTTAAAGAACTCCAAACACAAAGATGATGAATACATTCTTTTGACATTTGAATCTTCTTTCTTTAAATATAAATGCCGAGTAGTCGGCAAGGGTCACAAAGAAATAAGGATCACAGCACATAAAACACCAAAACAGGTGAACCTCCAACCGCCGCCGGTGAATTTACACACAAGGGATGAAAAATGGCGGCCTCACAGACCACATCGCTTGTTCTCACCGGCAGTCTCTGCGGCTTACTGGAGCGCTTCGTCCCGAAACTGCTCCATTTTCAGACTCACTGGCTGGCTCCATATTCATAACCATTCCAGTGTGAATGTCCAATTCCATTTCAGCCTGTAGACAAATCACCTGCTTAGAACCAAAATACTAACCCCATTCTCTGCGCATTGATTGATCTGTCTCCTATCTCCCCGCAGCAGCTTTATTTCAAATCTGAAAGCAAACATTAGCGGCCAGAACATTACCCTTCTCCCTAATATTCTATCTCTTTTTCTCTCCCCCCTCTCTCTGTACATTGCGCCTCTCTCCCTCTCTTGCCCTGCCTTACTACCGCATCCAGGAATCATTCGTCAGTGCAATGAGGGAATAATGGGAGCTCCCTCTCGCTGGGTCGAAGTGACTGCTGTACCTTCCATTACAACTGGGACATGAGTGATTGCCTTGGAGGTGGAAGGTAGGGAATATGAATGAACTGATCTTCGTTAGAAAGGGAGAGTGTTACTCTTGACTGCACCTTTGTTTGAGACTGGAAGCTCTGGGATTCCTCCCCCTCTGATAAACTATATCGCCCACAAGCCCGAGAATCATTGCAGGGCTTTGATATAAGATGGTGTCCCCTTCTCTGTAATACATATTGGCTTTATCTTCCAAGTGGGGTGGCAACTTCAATGAAACGTGCCTTTTCTCTGTGTTATTGCTTTCTTTTGGATGGCATGAAAGCTCTTTTTCCAAGGGCCCCTTGTCCGCCGCTTGAAAAGCATATAGCAGTGGTGCATGCTTGGTGGAAAATGAAGAAATGTCCATATGATTTATGTGCCATATGATTTCCTGTACAATTGTGCCAAGAACAAAAAGGAGAAGACAAAAAAAAAAAAGACTTGCGTCGGAGCATTGTATTGTACGTTGCTTTGATAAGCAGGCATTCTCTCTGCAAATGAAAGAAATGTGTCATCTTTTTGCAAAAAATTCTCCAAGCTTTCATCACTTTGTTTGTCCCTCTGCGTCTGCTTTTGTTTCAGCCGTTCTCCCTGTGAAGTAGTTTTTGAAGGGCAGAGGGCCTCATTGTATCTTTTTGTGACTGCTTTCCTCTCCACTTGTTCTCTCTTTGTCATTCTCCTTATTCAAAATCTGCTGCTCCGGCCTTTGTCTCTGTTCCCATAAGAAAATGTTCTGCCTCTCTGCAAGACGTACAACTCTTGATTAGTCGCAAACACTTCCAGCATTCCCAGTGTCATGACATATCGTCTGTACATGGGGAGGCCACTCGGAAAGTTTACTGTGTTTTGTTCAACATTGCCAATATCAGAGGGCATTCAATTGGTAAAATCTTTACCTCATAAAACTTTTACAGCTCTGGAAAGATACATTTTTTAATCAATTACATGATAAAAAGAATAATTCTCCAATTTCAAGCTACTGTAAAGACTCTAAAGTAATGGCAGGTATCAAGTATAAAAGCCTTTTTCTCCTTCCCGTGAATGCAGCAAAAGCAGGGAACATGAGCAGTATCCGTTTCTACGCATGTGTTTAAGACTGCAGTTCTATGATGCATCTGGCTCTTCCATGAATTATTTGTGCGAGGCCGCATGAGTACGCGTTTGTCTGCGTGTGTCCCCCCCCCTCACGCAGCCATCTGGCCGCGGTCTGAAACAGTTAGGTATCACACGGCCGGCCCTGCCAGGTGTCAGGCCGTCCCGGCGCCCAGGTGGCAGCGGTGTCGCGACGGAGACCTTTGCCTGTCTGGATCTGTGGTGTCAGGCGCTACAATTAAAGCAATATTTCACTCTGATGCCGAAGCCTTTATTTTATGTTAGGCTCACCTTGACATGACTCAATGAACGGTCGACCTTTGGCATGAGCAAGCTGTGCATTTTTGTACGAGCACATACTGCTTTTTTTTTTTCCCCCCATCAGTTCTCAACTGCAAGTGGAAAAACAGTGAAGCTTTCAGTTCCAATAATAATCCTATGCGCAGGTTAATATTTTCACATTCCACATACATCTCTTTAGGAGGCATGGTGAAAATCAAACAAGCAAAGAGACATTTGACGTTTTGTAGGAAGAACTCAAAGCATCGTTTTGCTGTTGCACAAGCAAGAGTCACGGCAGCACAAAGCCTGATGCTGTAACCCCTCAGTCACCAGGATACGATTCATCTCCCGTCTTATCAGAGCAACTGAAATCTGCGGTGGAGCTGATGAAATATCAGTGGTCTGTAGTGTAGGTCTGATTCAAGTGTCTGTCTGAACACAACAATTTCCCGTCGGGTTGCAGGCGGGAGGGAATTCTTAAATTAAAGATCAAGTCCACGAGTATACTGAAAGATATCAGCTTCACCGTTTTGTTCCGCGGATACTGTGAGTTCAAAGGACCTCGGGTTTTATTTCATGTGAGGTTGCAATATTTACATTCATTTTACAGTGTCGGTCATAAATTCTCTTTCAAAAATACATACATAAACGCTAAACAATTTTGCTGTAATGAGTGAATAATCTGTTGTTTGGGCACGACTGGTTCCACTGACAAAGTCAAAACTTGTTATAGCCTACTGACAAGTTATTGAGGTCCTGTTTACACGACAATGTTTTCAAGTGAAAACAGAAAACTTGAAGCCGTAGTAATTAGTTATTCTGCACACACGCGAGTAGATGCACAGTAACAACAATGGCGGCCTCCAGAGTGTCATGACTTCCAGTCCACATTCTTCTAGGACTTGGTAGTTTTATAGTTGAGTCACCCGGAATAACAATTCAACATAAGAATGTCTGTGTTCTCCCATTGTTAAAGTTTACAACGTATTGTTGTCTGCGTGCATATATTTTTCATTCCAAAAACAAACAACATGGCAAACTAATTTTTTTTATTTATTTTTTGACGTTTCTGCCATTTACATGTACATGGACATCATTTTTAAAATGGGTAAACTGAAACAAAATTACAAAAATGACGCGTTTCACTTGAAACATTGTCGTGTAAATGGTGTCTCAGAATGCAGGATTAGTCAGTTAAAGTTAGTCTTACATGTCAATAAACCTATTTGAATGAAGTGGCAGATGTCCTGAACCCCCAAGCCAGCTAGTAGCCTTTCCAGACTAAATTATATATTTTTTTAAATGACTCATGGGAAAGTAGCTTTATGGATCTTTTTTGATTTGCGGCTCCTTGACCATGAAACTTTATCTGATCTAAAGTAGCAAAGGAGGTAACAGGCTACTAAATGATCACATCCTGTTAAAATAAACTGGACTCTCTTTGTAAGTTTTTGTGGAATAAATCTGTGTTCCATGGTTTTTACCTCACAGATAATTGTTTTATCGACCACCAAACCAAAAGTAAGAAATATATAAATATATAATAATGATAATGCATAAATATTCTTTTTGGTGCAAAATACGGTGACTCGAATGTCCAGAAACATTCTCCTATAGCTGTTCCATTATGCATATTGTTACAAACTCACCCTGACAGCATGGCTTCGAAGCTAATGCCAGTTTGCTAACAATGAGGCAGTTGCCTTTCAGGGCAGCACCGATATCTCGGCTCGTGTTTCAGCGTTGTTTTCTGTCTGTACTCTTGTGAAATGTGATTAAAAAAAAAAAAAAAGATGTTCGCAATTGAAATTTTTACGATTTGCTTGGTGGTTTGGCCGGTTGCAGGCCGGTTTTAACCCACGGACCTGATGTTTGACACCGGTGATCTATGTGAACAATGGCATATCGAAAGTTTGACTAAGGATTTCCCTTACGGTTGCGCTGAGAAATCACAGTTTATGTGCAGCGGCATTGTCCGTGCTACTAAAAAACTACTCTAGATACTTCATGTAGAAGTGCTTTTGAACAACACACACTGGAGCACAACATACTGTGGTATATTTCCTTCAAATGGCATATTTTAAAGAAAGCAGTGCTGTGGTAAACACGATGGATCTCATCTCGGAGCAGTAATTTCTCATGCTGAGGCCCATGATTGATGCAGCATTACGGCAGCAGCACCTCTGTGGCGATTGTCTATTCAAGCTCTGAGGTATGTGGTTAAAAAAACATGCAGGTACCCTGCAGTGCAGTGAGTGTGCTCTCAGTCTCTTTGTTTCTCCCTCTCTCCCTCTCTCCCCCTCCCTCCCTTCAGATGTATGTAGGTGTTAGGACTACAGTCCGTGTATCAAGATAACCAAGCCTGACAGGTGCTTCTCCTCATTATTCAAATAGATTCTCAACAGGGTGAGAGCGAGTGATAGATGAAGTACCTTCATGTGTCCTGCTCCATGAGTTCCTGCATATGCAAGTCTACGGTGTATACTGGTGCGTCCGTATAGATATCCATAGCCTGATGTGGATGCATTGTCCCTCGTTCCCCGGGCACTGATGGTTACATTATACTGACATTTACAATGAAATATCACCCTCTTATCATCTGTATACCATCACATTTTTCCCCATAAGCTGGACCTATTGATCTAAATATCACATCCATCCTGCTTAGCACCAAAGCTGCGGACCTTGCACGCAACAGTCCCTAAACAACGGGAGATAAATGAACGTCCATTAGGGAGGTTAGCTGGGCTTGTTTGAAGACCCAACCTGGCCAAATTGGATTCTAATAGATGTCCTTGATAGTGTAATCACTTTGACCTGCTAACGGCCCCTCCGGTGCGGGCAAACAATCAGACAGCAGGGATTTTAGGTAAAATAAGCACAATTAGTATCAATCAGCATCATTGTGTGTTGGTGTGTCTGTGTGGGGGAGAGAAAGCGCATGTGACCTTCACTGTGGAGGTGTTAAACCATGATGCAGCATTATTAGGATTCTCATGGATTATTGATAACGCCATGGCAGGTGGTGCCTGCTGGCAGCTGGCCTGTTGAAATGTTTTGTTCAGGCTTACAGTGGTGGGACTGATGCACATATTAATCACCTAATGCTAGAAATCACACTTTACAGCTTCACACAGCCAGATTATCTTAGTTTAGATCTGTAAAGAGGATGAATCTGCCAACTCTTAGATATTATTAATACACACTCACTTTTATGTATCCTTTTGAACCACAACTTACTGCAACAATGAAACACCCAACAGATGTCAAATAAAGATAAAGGGTGAGAAACTGCAACATGCGACTATTTGTTATATTCAAAAACAGCTCTTCAATAAAATAATTGATTATGAGTATAAGATGAGTATAAGTTGGCACAATTAGCAGGATAAGTTAAGATGACACCTCAACCTACTTCTTTTCATCGGCAGACCTCTATAAAGCAGCGAGGGCGGAACTCACACAACACTGGAGCCATAAGATTTAGAGCCCATTTAACACGACAACGGTAGAAATGCTGAAAATTATGCAGTTTGCATGTCGAGGCACTAGTGGGTGGTGTTGGTTGTTTTTGTAATGAAACTACACACATTTGCACATGGTGCTGCTCACTCTTGAATTTAAGGCCCCATTTACATGACTTTTCAAGTGAAAGCGCACTGTTTTTATGTTTTTGTTTCGGTAGAGTTTCGAGTTCAAACGTTGTTATTGTCCATCTATTCTGCATGTGCAGAAGAACTATTTATTATGGTCGTGGTGCGCATGCGTAGTAGCAGCGTTTCTACGAAGACAGAGCTGTTGCATTTTCCAAAAGTTCCACCTTGGGAACCATTGTTAGAAAATTGCGTTGTCAGTCGCTCTGAGCCAGTGTTGTCATGTAATTACAATAAATAAACATGCTGGGTTTTTTTCAGCCTATTAGTCATCAAAATTCAAAAACTGCTGTCGATGTTCTTGTGCCCACAATCAAAACTCAAGCAGAATACAGCTTGTAAATTAGCCCTGTGCATACAGATATGATCCAGACTCTCGTACATCGATTAAATGTACAGGATTTATCATGTGCAGCAATGTACAGGACTGAGATGTCTTCAGCAGGTAAAAGACTGTTTCGACATGCTTTCAATCAAACTGCCTTGTGGCAAGTAAAGATCTTAAATAGCTATAAATATCAACCATCGTAACAATTCTTTGAGAATTTCAAAGCACGCCTTTTCTGCTTTTGATATGTCTGCATGATTTATGAGGAACACAGTGTCTTATTTACATCAAAGTATGCATTGATATGTGCCTGTGCATCATTATTTAATGGGCTTCATGACAGATGTCTTTGTATTCTGGAAGCATGTCGGATCATCTCTGCAAACAGACTTCTGTTTCCCCTTAAAGCATATTCAGTATTATCAGTCCCGTTTGAATTGGTGGCTTTTTTTTCCATGTACTGAAGATTTGCTCCATGTTTGGTAAAAGCGGCTTATCTTTTTTTTTTTTTTTTTTTTTGTTATAAAGAAAAAAAAAATCTTTCAAACAATCCATATCTTATTGAGCTTGCTTTGGAGAGCGCGTTCAAAGTGAAGAGAGCAGGTGCTTCCCATAGGTGGTATTTTGTAGTGTGTCCTCCCCTCTGTGACATCGCACAAATATTACAATGGACAGGTTTTCCTCAGACAAAGAATTTACTCATCATTGGAGCCACAGCTGATATATAAGATATGATGAATATAATTGATTTGAAGGAACAATGTAGACTTTTTGACTGCTTTCTATTCTATTCTATCTTTCACATACCACCTCTTTTGAAAAAGCTCCCATTTAAAAAAAAAAAAAAGAAAGAAAAAAAATCCACTCTTCACATTCTCGGCCAGCCATAAGATCACTCCTCTATACCTCACTGACCTCATACTTGTCAACTCACCTCAGATCTGCCTCCTCACTCAGACTCACCCAAACTTTCCTTCAGACCATGAATGTCTTGAAAGTTGTTCATCAAATAAAATGCGCTGTAGTTTGTGAACTTTTCAAAATATGTATTTATTAATTTTCCATCACAGGACAAGCAGTCACACACATTTACATATGAAATTACAAGCCACCGTCTGTCAATCAATCCTTTATATCACTTTTTCCAATTTCTAGTCACGGGGGTGCACGAGCCGATCCTCGCTGACGGTCCGTGAAGGCATGGTCGATAAAAACAGAGACAGGCAACCACAAACACTGAAAATCTCACCCGTGAACCACTCAGGTGCTGTTTACACAACGTTTTAATTGAAATCACATGATTTTCGACGGAGCCAAAACATTTTCAATAAGTTGAGATTTCCTCTGTTACCACGGAGACAGAGTCGAAGCATTTTCAAAAAAGTTGCATTTTCAGTGACTCCAAGCTCCGTTGTTGCATAAACAGACCCCCAAAACGTAGTAAAAGTTTTTAATTTTCGCTGGATTAGAAATTGACGAGGGTAAAGTCTCCGAGCCAAGACTCAAACCTGTGACTGAACAGTGAAAGTGCTGACCACTGCTCCAATCTGCAACTTTTCTATTCATATTCTGAACTTTAAACATGTCGTCACTTAATTGTTGGAACATTTCAGGGATTCTCAGTCGTTTGTGTGAATTTACTGGAGGCGACAAAATTGCCCACAAAAGATATTTAAAACTGTCTCAGCTAAACTGCAATGGGCAGAAGGGCAATAGCTCGCTTGATCTTGATTTTCAGTACGAATACAGACCGTGAAAGCGGGACCTCACAATCCTTCTGACTTTTTGGGCTTTAAGCAGGAGGTGTCAGAAAAGCACATCGATAACTGGCTTGTGGCGGCCAAGCTTTCATAGCGACGTCGCATTTTGATCCTTGGATGTCGGCTCTTCCCATCATTGTGAAGCAGAATTCTCCAAGCGTTGGATTGTTCGCCCACTAATAGGGAACGTGAGCTGGGTTTAGACCGTCGTCAGACAGGTTAGTTTTACCCCACTGATGATGTGTTGGTGCAATAGTAATCCTGCAACAGTAATCAGTAATCAGCAGTCTGCACAGTGACTGACAATAAACATATATTAGATAATCATAAACTGTCCTATGCGGAGAAACGTCTGAATAGTCGCCATACGTCCAGCTGACACTAAATGTATAAAGGTAGAATTATGGACAACTCAATCCCCACCCCGAAAAATTCGTTCCTCTCCTTTGAACGCAGTTCCGAGCCATCGCTGGTAGGAAATGTTTTCACTGATGATTTATACATCTCTGCATCATGACATATATAATACCTCCTTAATATTACAACAGTTGTTGTGGCAGCTGGGAATTCATTTCGTGATTACTGAACAAGTAGCTGGGGTGTTATTAAAGTAAACCAGAAGCTTGAGTTGAATTCAGGTTGAAGACATGATCAAAGGGTTATAATTCATTTATTATGCTTTTTAGTACAGCGGAAAGGCGGGTGGGGGCCTGTTGTGGGGAAACGGAGAATACTTGAGGCGTTATCGTCTTTGATTTTTGTGTATTTGTGGAAGAGTTTCTTTAGTTCCTTCATTCTGTGTGCAGGCATTTTTGTCACAGCGGTGAAGGTTGAGCAGATCGGGGTTTACTAGCTCATGAATGTTTATGCGGATACGCCGTAACCTTTCTTCTCTCTCCTCTCTCTCGGGGGAGGGAGCTCGCTGTCCTCTTCCTCTTCGCGGTCTGCTTCTTCTCTGCTGTCGTTAATTAAGGGGAGCTGTTAATCTTCTCATCATTGCTCTGCTTTTAATTAGTGCAGTTTATATGTCACTGGATTATCTTTAATATCAAACCTCTGGATGGACCAGGTGATGCTTTGGCAATCTCAAACAGTTTGGACGAAGCTGCAATGGAAAAACGAAAAGGAAGAACTGAGGACCTGATCTGATAAATGCTTTCACATATGAAAACAGATCTACTGATGTGACGTAGAGAGGAATGCATTGAACAGGGGTGTAAAATAACACTTGTGTGTAGCCCAGTGAAAAATATTGATGATTATATGCCCATGATAAATAGTTGGATAAAGAGTAAAAAGCATATTAAAAACTGATAAAATTCCATAGTTGTCTGGTTTGTTATAAATGTGTGAAATGTGTAAAAGTTTAATTGAATGTTTAATGTATTTCCTTTCATTTATTTTGCAAAACCAATGTTCTGAGTTGTCTGTGCGGACACGTGTCTGTGATCCTGCCTGCAGCTTGCTCGCTGCTGATTGGTTACTTGGAATCCTGAGGTGAGCAGGAGTGAGGTGCCGTTGAGCAGGGGTGTGTGTGTGTGTGTGTGTGTGTGTGTGTGTGTGTGTGTGTGTGTGTGTGTGTGTGTGTGTGTGTGTGTGTGTGTGTGTGTGTGTGTGTGTGTGTGTGTTCACCAGCCTGGGAGAGAGACAGCAGAGCAGCAAGAAGGTGGTGTGTTGGACAAGGTTTCAGGGAGTTCTGCATCGATGTGCACGAGCAGCTCCTGTTCGGTCCACAAACACGAGTCACATAGATTCCCGAGCGTTTTTGGAAAGTGTTTTTCCAATTTACGCGACGAAGCATTTTGGAAAAAGTTCCACCTTGGGAGCCATTCTCAAAAAGTTGCGTTTTCAGTGACTCGGAGCACCGTTGTCATAGAAACAGACATCCAACAAAAGTCTTGCGTTTTCATTTGAAAATGTTGCCTGTCCACGGGGCCTCAGGATGTGTACGCTCGGTGAACAAAAATGGCTCGACCAAAGATTGGTTTCCTTTTCAAGGGTTTATTATTCAGCTAAGTTATACACAGTCTGACAGCAGTCAGCAGAGAGGCTCAAAAAGGATTTAGATCACACATAATTTATAAGAAGTCAGGTCTGGTTCAAGCCTCTGTAGCTGACGACACATTAGTCTTCCAGAAAAGCAGCAAAGTTGTTGAGACAAAGGAGGTAAATAAAGCACAAGCTGTTATAGAAGCTAATTAGAAATAAACTGTCTCCTGATTAAGATTGCATTCACACATTTCCTTTACATGGCACAAATGAAGTCATTGAGAAAAGTGATCTAAAAGGGTTTTGTCACGTGTTAGAAAACTTTCAACCTTTAAAAAAAAAAAAAAAAAATTATTATTCAACTTTACCAATGTACTTGTGCCTTCCACTGATGCAGCAACACCGGATGTAATAATTACAAAATACATGTATTGGAGGAGGTCCAATTATTGTTTTCAGCAGAACATTAGCGAGACACCCTCATCCATCCAATCCAATCACTGTTTCATTGTTTGTTTGTTTTTCCCTCCGTCCAGGTCAGGGCTGCAGTGACAGCAAGGGTCCACATGTTGCTTTAGCCTCGCAGCCCTATTCAAAGTAACAAATGGCTCCAATTTCACTGGACATGCAGGAGATTGTTTCATTTGAGTCCTATTAGACCTCAGTGCCTCATTTAGCACTGCAGTTGTAATTCACCTTCCGGAGCAGTGAGTTAATATCTGTGGCCCTCCGCTGTGGGGGTGAGGTCTCCGGGTCACCGTGTATTTCTTTGCAATGAGCCAAACTTCATCAACAAACAGCATTTTTCAGATTACAGATTGCTGTGTTTCACACACACAACTTCACCATGCTCCGAAATGTTAGTTTAAAAAGAAAAGAAAAAAAAGCACTGTCAGCAAAAGGATGACCAAAAAAACACATCAGTGCCTACAGGACCTTCAGGAACACATTTAAATAGATCAAGTTATTCCATGTCTGAGAATATTTTACAGTTCAATCACACTCGGTTGTAAACAAAGTTCTTTTTTAGCTGTGCTTTCTGCAGGAATCCAAAGATCTCTTCCCAGTTCTTTTCTTCTTCACAGAACAAGAGAAGGTCATTGATGCTTTGCTGCTCGTCTCCCTCTGGCCCTGCCTCAGTCAAAAGTCACTCTCACGCCTCGAGCTATTCCTCAGCGCAACGGCTCGGATTTGAGCCTGCGCCAAAGAGAGCGAGTCCGCATCTATCTCTGGATTTAGCTTCCTCGCTATTGTTTGAGAGTGTTCATCATGTTTCAACCTGCTCCGATGCCCAGATATACACTGACCCCTGGGTTGGCTGTATGTCAGAGCTCAGGTCCAGACCCTCAGGCACACTCCCACTTGGTTTGGAGCCACACTAAAGCACTGTTAGCGCCGCTTCAAGACACTACCTGTAGACATTTGCATAATTTCTTGCTTTGATGCAGCTGTTTTTAATCCTGTTGTGTTTTTTTCTTTCTTTTTTTTTCTTCTTAGCAGCATGATGGTTTTGCACCGCTTGGCATCTTTCCTTGCTTTTACAAATCTCCCCATTATGTTATTTACTTGTTTTTCTTGCTTTAATCATCTCATCGTGATCTTTTAGTGAGGTTATTCTTGTTTGTATTTCTTTTCCAGAAACACTTTGTAAACCCTACTTTGAGATTTGCATCAAGAACAAACATTCCAGGTTTTTTTTTAAGAAAAGCCATTATGGGTAAAAGAGTTCTGGTTAAGACTTCTTTATTTTATTTTTTTTACCTATAGCACTGCTAATGCAAAGCCATAATTACCAAATCAAGGGTGCACAGCTGCTGTAAATATAAGTAACACACACACAGTTTCTAGATCATTAGCTGTATTGGCGACACTTTGGCTGCCATTATTTCATGGGAGAAGAGTTTCTGCTTCGTAGCGTGGTGACCCGTGACTAAGAGAAAGCGGCATTTAAAATACTGCAGTTTATCGTGTGATCAGAGACTTGGCAGCAGCAGGGGATCGTGACATTCGAGGTACAAGGAATCATTTTGACAAAGACCCTTAACAGGCACAAGCGGAGATCTAATAGTAGTCAACAGGTCAGAGGTCTGTTATCTCTAAAACCAGGAGGGATGAATTTGCGTACTTTACAGAATAAAACTGAGTTTAGGTTGAAAACATTTAACTTGTCGCAGCAAAGATACCTTTACATATTTTTTGTTACCATTAAAAACCAATGACAAACTAGTCTCGAGGGTTTTAGCGACTTTGACTATTTTTACCATTTTGGGCTCGGTTGGTATCGTGTTCGTCTCTCAAACGGAAGGTTGCAGGTTTAATTTCATATTTACCCCTATATATATGTCTCAATGTCTTGAGCAAAACACTGAAACCCAAACTGCTCCCAATGGATAGCTGTTCCCTAAATAGTTGTTTAGGCTGTTTTAACTGACTTTGCTGATTTATCCATTTTAGTTCTTTGCTTAGTTTTTGCTCTTTGAGTGGTTTGAAATATTTCAGCAGGTTTGTATGCACAAACTTGGTCACTACATAAAAGTCATCAGGGGATTTGTCTCCAGCATCAATAACGTATGATTTTGTTTAAACATGGAGGGCTTTATTGTAAAAAAAAACAACAAACAACTCACTGGGTTTTCTGGGGGAGTATTTTAGCCATTCTCGCCGTTTTATTTATTTATTTTTACAGTTTTAACTGCTTCGACTGATGAGCAGCTTTAGCTGTAATAACCGATTAAACTGGTTAATCATTTTAACTCCTTTAGTTGTTTTCACTGTTACTTAACTTTATTGGTCATTTTCACCATTTAACAATTAACAAAAAAAGTCATGTGTTGAAATTTCTCCCCACATACTGAATAAGCAGCTGAAAAAACATAGTTAAAAGCAAGTATGTAGCTGATAAAACCTTCTATTTCGCTCCGAGACGTTCCTTTTTTTGGATTTAGACATGGTTAGGTTTAGGCCAGTGGGGGTGAACTACACCAGTCAGAAGACACATTAGTGATAAATATTGTAGTTGACAAACTAATGAACCATTCTTTCACTTAAGTACGTCATTTTTCAACTTGAACTGCAAGATAAGAGTGACTTTGACGACTGTCTGCTGGAAAATTAGATAAAAATGTGCATTTGCACATACTTTTGTGAAAGCTATGGGGAGCCATGACCAATGGGCCAGAGAAGGGGCCACAATAGTTGTTTCAGACTCATTTTGACGGCTACAGGGCGATTCTAACCCAGGAAACAATAGATCCTAATTCTTTTTTCTTTCCTGACCTCATGGTGTGCTGGCGCTTCATGAGAATGTCATGGGTTTGAAATTGAACAGGGCCTTTCTATAATTGGTGTTTAGGCCTTTCTCCCTGGATGTCCTTTGGGTGCTCCGGTTTCCTCCCACATTCATGCATGTGAAGTTAATTAGTGACCCTATATTGCGCACAGGTATGATTGCCTGGCGGCCTGTTCAAGCTGTATGGTATTCACCCTTGGTGGGGCCGGCTCTGGGCTCCCACATTCTGAACTTCAAGAAGTTGTATAGAAATAGGATGGATGGATAAAAGGATGTTTATAAACCACATTGGAACTTCAGCACCTAGGACAGCTCCCTATATGTATGTGTGTGTGTGTGTGTGTGTGTGTGTGTGTGTGTGTGTGTGTGTGTGTGTGTGTGTGTGTGTGTGTGTGTGTGTGTGTGTGTGTGTGTGTGTGTGTATATATATACGGTGTATATATATATATATATATATATATATATATATATATATATAATTCATTCATTCATTCATCGTGGAGTGGTCGTCCCTCAATCAGAAGTTTGCAGGTTTGATTCCCTATCTCCTCCAGTCCATACGTTGAAGTGTCCTTGAGCAAGATACGAAACCACAAACTGTTCCCAATCGATGGATTGTGCCACCTTCACTGGGGTGTGAACGTGTGTGAAAGCGCCTTGGGGGCTGCTTAAGCAGTAGGAGATCACTATATAAGTGAAATCCATTTAACATTTAAATAGGTGACACAAAGAGTGATGGTGAAAGTGTGTGGTTTTATGTCTCTGTGTGTTTGTCCTGTGATGGACCGGTGACCTATCCAGGGTGTATCCTGCCTTCGCCCAGAGTTGACTGGAATTAGCTTCAGCGGCCCTGTGCTTGGATTAAGCGGTAAAGAAGATGGGCGGTGTTTTTTTCTTTTTTAGCCACGTTTACTGCACCTGATTAACCATACACTTTTAAGACAAAAGGAAAGTGATTGTTACTAGGCACATTGGAAACTTTTAGATTGACCACGAACAGTCCGAAATGATATTAGATTTTACTTATTTATTTCAATTATGTCATTTGTTAATTTGAACAATGGCCACTGCCATGCTGTGCAGTCCTCGTGACTTATTCCATGCGCAGTCCCAGCGCGCACGCACTAGTATTTTACTGCTAACATATCGTATTAAAGGCATGTCTAAAAATAAAGAGTAAAGGACTGTCATTATTGGTAATTTGTCCTGCGGGGGCTGGGGGAGTGGGTGTACACCACCCTCCCGGAGTGCGCAGAGTGGCTGCTGTGCGGAGCAGAAGGCGGGTCAGCGCGTCAGAGAGGGAGAGATCCGGGCAGGCAGAGGCACGGGCCGCGATCAGACGCGCTGAGTGAGCCGAGCGATGCGCCTTCACTGAGCCGGAGGAAGGGAGGACCGCTGCGTTTTCCTCCTCATCACTGATATCAGCATCCCGACGCTCAGGGCACACTACACTTCAAACACACTGCGCTTTCTGGATGGAGTTTTCCTCTGGATTACTATAATTTCTTTTACATTTATTTACAATTCCGTCCTGAATCGTCTGTCTGCGCGAAACGGTAGGGGCACATTCATTTAATCTTTTTTTTTTTCATTTTTTTTTTTTTTTATTTCCCCCCATCCTTCTTGCATTATGTGTTTTGCGTCTTGTGAAGTTTTCTGCTGGAATTTTAGGGATTTGATGTGTTATCCGAGCCGAGTTTGGGTTTATTGGAAGCGTTTTTACGCGCTGTGGGATGGCGCGGATGCTTAGTTTTGGAGCTCTCATCCGCACTTCGAGCTCGGAGAAACTGGGCGATATGTTCCTTGCAAGCAAACACTTGAACCTTAACCGCATGGCTTGTATTTTCAATAAATCTCGTTTTGTTGGCGAACGACTGAAGAAGCGTAAAGTTTGGGTTCACAGAATCGCGTCTTTTGGATCACTGCCGGAATAAAACCCAACTCCATGAGAAAAAAACGGTCACGACTTTACATTCTCGAAACAAAAACCCACGACTTGTGTTGAAATTAGACTTCATATTTTAAAAAGCGGGGGTTTTCTGAGCCTTTGAGTCACAGTCAGACTGCCACCGTGTGAGAAGCGGAGGGAAAGCTGGAGACAAATGTTGCCCGTTTGTTTTATCCATCGGTGCCGAGCTGTGTGGGATTTCTTAAAGGTTTATTTTCCCCTCTTATGTGAAGCCACTGACTATTCACTGACCATGAGAAATTTTTCTTGTAACCCATTTCAACGTTTACAATACTACTCATCTAGTGTACACATGCCTGTGCGCAGCTGAAATGTCCATTCATTCTGTACCGAATCACTATAATTTCATATTTCTGGAAGTTCAGTCTTAAACTGACTGATGAAATCTCAGTGACCCCATGTATTTTTTTGTAAAACTCCCCACACATCTGACTTTTATTGTGCGCTATAGCTGCAGGATTAAGTTATATTTGACCATTTTTCTTCTATTTATTTTGTTCCCAGCAAACACTTTCTCATCCATACTTGGCTTTAACAGTCTTTTTCTTTCATGCAAACATGTGCTGGTATCTAAAAATGACCGACCCAAACCCTGAGTTAAGTTGGGCTATGTGTTGAATTTGTATGGTTATGTGAGGAGCAGCGACTGAATTACAATACTGAAACCACCTGCTTTTTTTTTCTCCCTGGGCCCTAAAATCCCCAGCAGTGGTATCTCGACCCCACTTTGTCTCACCACTGGACTCCTGATGTAGTGTACCTCTCTCCCCCATGACTGATGTGGGATTAAATCGTTCCTCCAGGCTGAGGTTTATGATGGACAGGGGGCATGTCGGGTGGGATAGAGGGGTTTGCCGTGATAGGGGCTATGATACAAAACATGTCAATAAATCTGCAGCACCAGAGCTGGACGCTTCAATGCATCATTTATGGCCAGTTAGTGACAGTATCCCGCGCAGGTCATCTCATATCCTGCACTCTTTAATAATTCAATGTGTATATCCCGGAAAATATGTGCTTGTTGTTGCATTAGTATTACAAACCAAGTTAGGTAAAGTTACTGGAGACGGCTGACATGGTGGCTGATATTGAACAAAATGAGGATCAGGACACACCCAAAGAAAAGTTATCCCATACTGAAGATTCAGTTTGATAATGACTGATTTTAGAAAATGTACTCATAAACACTATATGAATCCATTGTGGTTGTTGATAAAAGTACTGTTCTGTTGTTGTTTTTACATATTTGTAATGTTTAAACCCCTCATGTGATTTGCAATGGTTTAGTCCACTCTATACCAGCTCCAAGCCAAAACAATGAGTGTAAAGGAAGTGTTCGTTTTCCCCATTATCATGTATAACTTCCATATATTTCACATTTATTATTTATTGGGTGGCTGTAGCTGGGTTGGTAGGGCGGTCCTCTCTCAATCGGGAGGTTTGATTCCCCATGTCCACATGTGGTAGTGTCAATGAAGTTGACATTGAACCCCAAACCCATCCCAATAAATCGATTGAGCACCTTGCATGGCAGCCTTATCCATTGATGGGTGAAGGTGATTGACAATGTAAAGTGCTGTGGGGACTCCTAAAGCGGTGGGAAAGTGCTTGTGAAATCCATTAACCATTCATTCAACATCCATGGGTGTATTTTGAACTTTCACTGTTCAATTCCTAATCAAGTCACAAAGGTTAAAAATCAAAATATAAAAAATAAAATCACAATTTTCTTAGTTTGATCCCATGGGCCATGATTACCACAGTAAAAATAATAATAAAATGAAAAAAAAGTATTAGTTTATATGGTGTGCATGTAAAAAATAGCTTCTCTATGTGCACCTGTCTGCTTGCATATGCAGGAGTGGTGTATGAAAATAATCATAATCTGACTTATTTTTGTCAAATTTAAAAAAAAAAAAAAAAAGAGTGCATGAAAAAATGTTTTCATCTTTGGATATGAGGTTCTTAGTGAATGGACAAAAATAATTTACTGTTTATGACATTTTAACACATGTACTCTTGTATAAGGGTGAAATTGCTCAATAGATTTTTGCCCCCATGAGTAAAGAATGTTACCTGTCTGAAGGGCGTCATTCAGAGGAAACCTGTGGGGGAAACAGTCTGTAAAATATTTGCGTGAAACTTGACCTGCCACTACATTAGCCTCATTTAGCTTAGCCTTAAGGATAAGCGGAGCCTTTGACAAAGTAGGATTTAAGTAAGTCAAATGTGACGAATATGAAAAGATGTTACGGTACAGTTTAACGTAACATTTTGTTTTTAGTTGGAAGCCCATTTACACGACGTTGTCATGTAATTGAGCACAGTGTGCCCTGTGTTGTCACAGAGAGACACTCCTGCACAGGGACACACATGCCTGGATGCACAGTGCATTAGCATAGGTATCGGTTTCTAGAATTCAATAGCTCGCCTGCTGCAGCAAGATTAACTATTCAGGGCAGGTGGTTAAAGGGCCTATTGTGTTGCATGGTTGTGTGCTGCTGTCATGATTGGACAATGCGTTTGTTTGGTGGGCAGCCCACTGCCAAAACAATTGCAAGGGCAAAGGGCTGGAAGAGTACACACACATATAAGGTTTCGCCCTGTGAATCATTTCTAGCTCTGCTGAGCAAATTTACACAGACCTGGATATGTACAGGTGTAGCATGCAAAGGCATACTTAATATTCCATACAAGAGCCATCTGAGTTTTGGCAATGGAAACAATTTGAATATGTATTTGCTGGATGAAATTCTAATTAAAAAAAAAAAGTGGTTAGCAGTGGTAGGATTCGAATATGAAGTAGTGCCACCCTAACATCTTTCTGAATAGCTGTTTATGATTGTAATCCCCCAAAGACATGCAAATTAGAGCGAGAAAGAGAGTGGCAGTGGATAATTAGTCATATTTATCAGGATCCCAGCAGGCCCCTAAAGATAGCAGGCTCACATTTGAGGCTAAACACATGTTCTGGCTCACCTCAATGGATTTTTCACTCATCATGGAATCAACGGCAGTAATCTAATACTGGATGGCTCTCTTTATTTCTCACAAAATATCAGTGCTGCACTATCACTGTTTGGGAATTCAGACCTCAAATTAAGACTTTAAAACGCTAAACGATTATTGGAGCTGGTCCCCAAAATGAAATTAGTAATTTGAAGGAACTAAACCCCGCAAAAAATGATCATAAACCTTTAATGGATGTTCTTAGTGTTTTTTAGTAGTATTTAATGAGCACATTGTGTCAAATTGCCTGCAAATGCTCTTCTCAGCATGATTTCAGTTCAACCTAAACTCCCAGGCACTATTTGCCCAATCACTGTTCTCTCTGCTGAGTTTATGTTTTAATTTGAACTGGCTTTATGACGCTGATATGAGCCTCCATTATGTAACAACTTTGTAAAATAAATCCATACTGTGGGCTGTTCTCTGATAGTGTTTCTCAATTGATATGTATTGTAAATGTATTTCTTTTCTTTGGATTTTGTTTACATTCATACATTCATTCCTGATCTTATTCTTTGTGTTCCACAGATTGGAGAAAGGTGTGTGTGTGTGTGTGTGTGATGCTGGAGGTCAAACCATGGGGCACACAACTGGACCAACGATGACCGTCATGTGCTTCAATCCAGGAAGTCGTCTCAAAGAGAAATCGCAGCATGACGCAGTAAATCACTGACAAATCTTCCTCAGGATCACCTCAATCAGCACCTTCACATCTCCACTTTGTGTGGAAGCTGGATATTTTTCCACGCGTCTCTCCATAGACTTGGCTGTCAAGATTAGATTCCATCCATTATCAGCGCTAGATCTGCCTTTAAAGTCAAAATTAAAAGGATTTTGCAGTGTCTGCTTGCCTCTAAAGTTATCTATGTGGAATATAACAATCAGCAGATAAGCCCTGGAACAAAACTGTAATCAGATGTTATTATCGCTTTGAGGATCCATCCCCAGTTCTAACCCTCATCTGGCACACGCTGTTATTCTCCACGATGAATCCAAACAGCCTACCTGGGCATTTCCTCATGCTGCTAAGTACCATGCTGGGCCTGAGCGTGGGCTTGGAGTTCACTGGCTCCGAAGGTCAGTGGGCTCGTTACCTGCGCTGGGACGCCAGCTCCAGAAGTGACCTGACGTTCCAGTTCAAGACTTCGCAATCAGAAGGCCTGCTCCTCTACTTCGACGACGGCGGATATTGTGACTTCCTGCTCCTCGCCGTGTCCGGGGGTAAACTGCAGCTCCGCATCAGCATCGACTGCGCCGAGACCACCATCACCTCCAATAAAATGGTCAATGACAGCCGCTGGCACTTCGCTGCCATCAACAGGCACAATTTGCGGACTGGCTTGGCCGTGGACGGCCAGACCAAGACAGAGGAGGTGCGACCTCAGCGCCAGTTCATGAAGATCGTCAGCGACCTTTTTCTGGGAGGGCTCCCAGGGGACATCCGCACATCTGCCATCACCCTGCCCTCTGTCCGCGAGCTCCCTCCCTTCAAAGGAATTATCACAGACCTCAGTTATGGGAGTAAACTGCCCACGCTAATCAATAGTCAGAAAGTACGCTTGGAGATGATGGGCCTTTGCACAGAGAACCCCTGTGAGAATGGCGGAATCTGCTCATTGGCAGATGGAGAAACCTACTGCGACTGCTCCAGAACAGGATATGTAGGTCGATACTGCACTGAAGGTAAGACGCCTGACTCCACAGTTTTCTGTGTCAAGCGCTGAATATTGATTAAAACCTTTATTTAAAAAAAAATCTGAGTGATTCCTTACAGATATAGTATTTACCCACCAGGAGGTCTGCTGTCTGCTTTCAGGTATACGACACAAATGTTCATATTATTCTGTCATTCCTGCAGATGTATATTGTTGAACCCATTTCCAGGTGCAAAACTGATTCTATTTTGCTCCACCATGAATCCAAATCCAGATTTCTAAAATTAGATTGAATTTCCATAACCCTGTTGGAAATTCCGATGTGATTTGTGCCTCACTAAACTTGTGAACCGATTCCAGTGTAGCAATCACACAGCAGTGCCATTTCTATCACGCAGGAGTATCTCCACTCAGACACATCTGTAAGACTGAATGCAATCCACACAGGGTGTTGAATCAGAGTATCTCTCTGTGGGTTGTTGTTGTTGTTCTTGCAGCTTCCTTTAGCAAGTCTTCATATTTCACGTGGGAGTTAAATTGAAGGTGATGTGCTCAGCATTTCCTCTCCCTTCAGTTATTACTTTTGATGAGGCAGTGGTGGATATGGTCTAAGCTGATATGACTAAAATTACAACACTGAGTTTTCCTTTTTTTTTTTTCTTTAATTTTTTTCTCTTCATTAAATGTATTCTGATTTTCCAAGGTGCTGCAGGGACCTGAAGGTACACACAAAGTTTTGAACGAGAAACAACTTTATCTCTTTTCATTCTGCTTCTGTGCCAAGGCCATCTCTTCTTTGGGGAGTGTGATGAGATGCAGCACTTTGACAATATTTGACTTAATGCTGTCTTCAAACCTTTTAAAGCTTTAGGCATTAAAAAAAAAAAAAAAAAAAAAAAAGCTTTTTTCAGTTAACACTTGTGTCTGCCCTCAAACACCCTGATGACAGTGATACATCGCAGGGTAACTGGTCTTTCTCTTTCTTTTCAAGAAAAACCAAAAGAGACATGATTTTCCTGTGCTTTAAACTACTTGTTTGTGTGCAGCCCTGCTGGATGAGCTCTGCTTAATGTTAACCCTGCCTCTTTCAAAGCACACCACCACTTATAGCCTTGTGATCAATGCCGGCAGTCGCTAGAAATGGTGTTGCCTTCCCGACATCACCAAAAATTCCCCTGTTTATTCCACGCCAGTAATACTCTAAATGCAATTTCTCTCTCACCTCACATGCCTTACCCTTTGCTTTATGTGTCGGGATTGTAGGAGTGTGTGAAAAGACCCATGTCAAATTTCCTCCACCGCTGACCCACTTCCTGCCAGTCTAAATCACACCGACATGGCTGAAGGATGACTCCATTTTGCCCCCAAAAAAATACAAAATCGGGGGAATGCTCGCTGAACGCTACAGCTCTGATTAGGAGCTATTTTGAATGGTATCTAATGCGGAAAAAAAGATTTAATTTGTCACCATGATGGTGTGTGTTTAAAATACGATCCTTCTGCTTTGTGTCGTTTGGTTTCCGTTTTGTTTGGGTTCCAACAGCTTCGCTCAGACGAAGCTGTTGGGAGCGTCGGTCCGGAGCGTTGGCCTGTGGCAGCGTTCAGGACAGCACGCGATGTGCTGGTTGCCGAGCAGTCAAGCGCGCGGGCTGGACTTGACCTCTTTTTCGCTTCATCCCATTTGCTCGCTGCCTGTGTCGAACGTTCAATAGAGGAGGTGTCGGTAGTCTGTTTAACCGAGGGGCCGACGGGGAAACTGTGACACCTTCGTGGTAAAGCAACCAAGGTTTTAAAGAGTGCATTTACAGCTCAGCGAGACGGACAGGCGAGGCAAGGAGAGCGGTGGTCATATCTCAGCCTCAGGGCAGAGCGAGTGTGACAAGTAGATTCACCGCTAGTTCGCTGTACCCTGGTTTGTCCTAGGAGGTCATCCGTTGGACAAGAACCAGCCCCTCCCACTTGCTTTCTTCAATTTTTTTCACCAAAGAAATCTATTCAAGCATCTATTTTTTTTCAAGAGCAGAAGACGCAGAGGGTAGTCATGCTCGTCCCCTTGATCTGACTGCTGCTCTTTTCTGCCTCCCCATTAACTGATGTGGCGGATTGTTGATTATGCCACAGAGACTGGGAACCATAATTAGAGGGATAATGAGAACAGAGATGGCTAATTTGCCTGGAAAATGCCTGCACAAACACCACCGTCAATTCAAACTGTCTGTCGGCAAACTCGCGCCGAGGTTTGTCCCCTTTTTAATTTTTATGCACGCGCGGGTCCACAAGTGGTAAAATACTTGTTGTTCGAGCAGCGCCTGAGCGCGGGTGGGTGGGGTGGGGGGGAGGTGAAATCAAAGCGATTCGGTTGCACTTAAGATATGAACAACTGCTCGGCACACCTGTCCGCGCCGTATACAGTGATGCTGTACGTTAATGAGCGATGAATGCAATCTGTCAAACCTGTGAAAACGTATCTGTTGCATTATCAGACTGTGTGGTCCAGGTCTCATATGCTCAGACACATTTGCATGTGTGCATGCATGCACACAATCACGCACGTCAACACAGACGAATCTCCCCCCCCCCCCCCCCCCCTCCTCTTCCAATCCCTGAAGCTGCTCGTTAAAACGGGCAGATGGCTGACTGACTGAGCGGACGGGGCCTGGGAAGCATTTTGCCAGCCGTATTCCTAACGGTAGCCTGCTAGCCCACTGGCCTAGAAGGGAAAAAACTAAGTAGTGGGCAGAAATAACATGCAAGATGAGAAATGAGTAAATGGGAAGTGGTGTACAGACAGTTTGTGCCGCTTTCTCTGAAAAGCCTCCACGTTCCCACACTCGCCTGCCCACTCTTGCTCTGCCTTTCCTCTCGCTGGGGTTAGTCTGCATTGCCGTTCGACTGTCGAGATAATCACGAGACGGTTCCCACGTCTCTCTGCTGAGCTTTCCCGCAGCTCTTCCCCCTCAAACCGTCGGGCTCGGCTCGCGGCTTAGCATCACAAACAGTTGGCCATAAAACACATGTTCAGTCTCTGCACCCGCGTGGATCAGGATGTATCAGTGTGACTAACTGTGTCAGGGCAACGAACTGAAATTAGACACCACTCGGCCCTCGCTTCGCATACGTGCAGGCTTTGGCAGGCAAATCCGCCTGCTGGTCGCTTCAGAGCTTTGTCTTGTCATTAATAATTCTCTAACTACTCTTTTTCGCACGCTGGTGTTTAACACAAGTGTGCTCTTATTATTAGTTGTGCAAATATCAGTATCTTATATGGTAATGATGTGGATATGGAACCTCATTCAGTTCAATTAACTTAGTGCTGGTGACATTATGAAGTGGCTTGAATACCTTGGGGTTTTCCTATTACAATGAGATATGCGTAAGGTCAAGGTGGTTAACTGGATTCTTTAATGAATATGCAAAAAGATGGCCTGTTTTTTTTTCTTCTTCTTCTTCTACAACCGAGCTCCATGCGTTTTTAATGAAAAGTTTAAGGACCTTTTCTTTTTTTTTTTTTTTCTTAAAAATATGCTTGATGGAAGGCTCGTAATTGAAGGCTCGAGCAAGCAAACTGTTAAGCAAGTGCTGAAATGGTGCCTTCAGGCTTAGCTTTGGGGATTAATAAACAGACATGGAAAAAATGACAGTTACAATAATCTTACTATAAAAAGTAGGTCAGGGAGGGAAAAAAAAGGAAAAAAAAAATGGTGCAGGGACTTGCCTGATTCCAGTGCAGAGGGCATTTGTGTCTAGTGCCCAAGCTGAAAATTATGTTTGGATTTGAGTGGTGAAGCTGCTGGTAAAATAGAGCAGGGGATTACGCTTGGACCACATGTCCTCCACGGCACATTGGCTTGTTCCAAGTACTGCTGCAACGAGAGAAAGGGTTTTATCTACATGGCACGCTGAGCGTTCGACATGCAAACATGTACATCCTGTATGCACGTTCCCAAGGTGCATCATACCTGCTGATTCAGGCGAAAATATTCAGGGGTTCTTAATTCCCTTCCCCCTATAGTTTTTGAGAGCTGAAAGAATTGCACTGCTGTCCATCAGCTGGCCGCCGTGCCCCACAATCCCCCCCCCCCCCCCCCACCCGCGCTTCCATGCTCCGTCCTTCCTTTTCCTCTGCCAATGTCATCCTTCATGAGTGGGAGCAGAAGGAAAAGAGCATCCATTTTAGACTCCCCTAAAGGAGACGGGAGGAAATCTCACCTCAAGTTCACCAGCTCGAATTTCCGTGGAAATCGTCTTACCGCCCCTCCTCGCCAACAATATCTCATGTCTCGTGTCGAGGCTCTTAAATTTAACTTTTAACAAAGACTTAATGCTGGCTGGGAGGAATAAAACCAAGCGTGGAGACTCGCTGGTTGGATCCAGCGGTACGGAGCAGACCGGGCACAGCACTCAAATTAGGACCTGATATTGTTTATTAGAGCTGATGCTCTAAACGCCTGACGTCGTCTGTCTTAATTAAGAATTGTTTAATTTCCTCTTGTCAGCTCCTGATGCTCTTTCAAGATGCTGATTACAAGTGTTGAGACTAAATGTGATGAAGTAGAATTTGCAGGCACTTAATAATCCTGTCAGGCACCGCTGTAAACAGTTAAATACTATACTTAACAATATCATATAAGTTAATGCATGTTTTACTGCAATCTCTGGAATTAGGGCTTGCATTAGGATCATAAAACCTTACTTGAATAAGTCCATAATTGAAATTAAAAATTTAAGTTATTGCAAATCGTAGCTTACTCTGAAGTCAGCGGTTTTATTGTTGAAGCCAGAAAAGGAAGTCGAGGGTTAGGGGTAATTGGGAGCTAACATTTGCATCAAACAAAGACTTAATGTTGCCCAAGAGGAATAAAATGTAAAATCTAATTTCACTGGCGGTATCCAGTGGTAGAAGGCAAATCTGAGGTAGGATCTGATATTGTTTATTGAAGCTGAAGCTCTAGATGTCCAATTAAGCACTTTAAGTAAAGTGAGCCTCGAATCTTAGAGATCTATTTAAAATATTTAGTGAAAAGCCATAACAGGAATGAAAGTTGCAAAGATTTAGGCAGAATCCCAGTGCATATTCTCCTGGGACTTTAGTTTTATGGTTGAGTCACCTGTGACATCAAACCAACTTTGTTGCTCCATACGAACCAGCGGCACCCACTAGTGGCCCAACATGAAAACCACAAAATACACTATCTGAAGGGATCTAAAACAACAGTGTCCCAATTGGGAAAATGTCCCCCAAAAAACGGAAAAAATACTGATCTCTTTACCTACACACACTTATAGACTTTGGGACCCGGCTCCCATTTCACACTGGCCTATCAAAGCAGAAAATAGCAACAATTGCAAATTAACATCCACAAATTTATCAAAAGTTATCAAATAGGTATCAAATTACTAAACTCAATTTTATTGGTGAACAGAATACTACCTTTTAGGTCATTTAAATGATACACCTTTCTCACCCAAATCTCTGAACATACTGTGAGGGACCTGGAGCTGAATAACGGAGGTCATTAAACCAAACATCATTACTTGGCTTCTGCTCTTGTTTGGGGCCCCATGTGGCCCAAGTTTTGAAAACCCCCGGACCAATGTCACCTGTCGAATTAACTTTCCTGTCGTCGGCTCGTGATGCCCTTTCAGAAGATTTGAAGAAGTGAACAAAGAGCGAGGCCTCGTTCCTTCACCTCGCTCGAATGATGCCCATGAGGTGTCACTCTACATGTTCGATCCTTGAGAAGATCTGTGTTGCAAGGCATGGGAAGAAAGCCCTTCTGTGAGCGTTCCTCTTAAAAAAAATCAAAACAAAATCACAAGAGGTTGGCGTAAAGTGGCAGGTGGAGGAAAAAAACTAAACATGGGTCTGAGAACGTCCGGAGAGCCTTAAAAAAAAAGAAAACTCTAGAAATTGCCATGAATCTGCAAGATTTATGTGTCTCTTTATGTGTGTGAGGGGCTCGGTGTGCTACAAGAATATTATAATGTTTTGACAATATTCGCTATGTGACAGAGTTGTTTGCAATTGAATGTAATGTCAATCTGACTCCCTGAGAGGACGGGACAGATGAAATGTTGTTTTTTGTTCACAGGGGGTTTTCTTACACTGAATCAGGCATGTCAAGGGGCACCTCTTTTGCTCCCTTACATGGCAGCTCAATTATTAGCAGTGTGGTATGTTTTGCATGATAGACCCACATGCAAACGCAGCTGGAGTGTGTTGCTAACGCGCGGCTTCTTTCTCTTTGCTTCCTCTCGTTTCCTGTGACACCTCCACAGCAGTCCAGAGAAAACCAGGTGAGTGGAGAACAATCTCTCATAGCTTAATCTCATTTGTACCAAGAGTCTTTTTTTTGAAGTCAAGGATTATTGTTTGCACAATTTTAAATGCAATCAAAAAAATAATAATAAAAAAAATGTACCAGTAATCCACTTTTCAATTTGCATAGTAAACAACCTGCACAGCATCTTTATATTCACACACTCTTTGCAAGTCATTTGTTTTAACGGGAAGCTTTCAGATGCATTCGGGGGAAAGCTTTGCTCTTTAGTGTGATGGCCATGTTTTGCTCTCATGCAAAGCATGCACAGTGGCAATACAACTGTAGTATTGGTGTGTTGTTGTTCTCAATTCTACTCTCTTCCTGTCCGTTTGATTTTTTTTCCCTCCTCAAGGCCTCGCGCACCTGAAGGCAGAGCAAGGTACTCTCTTCTTCTTCTTTTTTTCCTCTGCTTGCTCTCTCCCCCATTGGCTTAGTTTTGGGGTGTAAATCTTCTGCGCGTGCCTTCGCTACCTGTCCATGTGCATTTGTGTGTTGCACTGCTGCAGAGAAGTGTGTGTGTTATGGGGAGTGTGCATGCAGCATGACATGTCCCACATCTCCCCCCGTCCCCCCCTCACCCCCCGCACCTCTGTCTCTCCTCAGTCTTGTTTTACCCAGGTTTCTGTGTATTACATAATTGTGTACTATTCTCAGTTCCACAGCAAACATGCAGTGACACGACCCACCGTAGGGGGGGGGGGGGTGTAAGGGAAATCACTGGAATTCGGTTAGACAGCGTAGAAGAGGAATGTTTCAGAGAGAGAGAGGGGAAAAGCAAAGAATAAACCAGACTGTGAGGAGAGGAGTCCTGAATTCACTCCTGCTTTGGAAACTGTTTTTGATTTAAATGTGACGGTATAAAAGTTGTCAAATTGCTGTGGTTTGAAATGATCACATTCATCTGTATTTTGAATGGATCGTTTGAGAAGCACTAAACCACATGTTTGAATCATTTTACAGTTTTATAATCCAAACTACATATTTTAATGAGCCCGAACTACTCGGCAAGGGAGCAGCGGTTATTTATTGCTTAACCGTCAACAGATCACCGTTTTAAATGGATTGTTCCTCAGCACGCGTCGATTATTGCAGAAGTCAATGGAATCTGAAGCTTTTCACAATGTTCTACTAAACATGCTGGATAGTTTTCAGGCACCTTTTACGCAACATTTTCAAGCGTAAACAGAAAACTTTCATTTTGGGTCTCGAAACAAACATCGTTTTTCAAAATGTCGCTGTGTGATCGCGCAAAAAATTTAAAGGGATTATAATATTTTTCAACAGTTTATATTCAAAGCATCATTGTTCCATTGTTTTGATGCCTTCAAGTACAATTTATTTGCGATCACATCTATCGGAATTAAATCATATCTTGCCTGTTGCATTTGTGAAGTTGCATGCATCGTTCCCATTTCAACACCTTTTTGCATGCACGTGTCAGTCGCCCGTGTGGAGGCTCATTGCAGACTAATAATAGTTTATCCTTACTTTCTGCTGTCTCTCTCCGGTGCTCTGCCTGGGATGACACTCTTCCCTTCTCTTACCTCCGTGGATCCTTTCTCCTCTCCAAAACCTGTAGGTAGAAACAAAGGTACAGAAACCCTTTTTCTTTTGCTCTGTACTGTACTCTCATTTGAGCTGCAGATGTCGTGTGTCGGTGTTTGTGTGCATCTGTGCGTTGGACATCCGCTTAATCATTTATTATGTGTGTGCGATAAAGATATTCATGTGCTCCTCTGAGTGTTTGGAGAGAGAAAGCACAGAAATCACCGGCTCTTCGGCTAACGAACCTTTACTGTTGCATGAAGGATGTGAGCTCAAGCGGACGCCCGAGCGACGGTGGAACCATAACGGAGGGCCACCGCTGCAGACCGAGTGATTCTCGCTTGATTATCGCCATTTAATGAAAAAATTATGAGAGTAAGCTTTCGCGATGGATTATTCATTGCCTGTGTAAACAGTGAGCGTTAATGATGGAGCGTGTGCAGGCAGCGCCGTGACAGTTTTATGGCTGTGGGAAAAAAAAACGTCTGATTGGTGAAATTGACCTGACATTTGGCTTCGTTTGGATGAAGAAAGCTCTGAGAGTTGCAGTCGCGCCGACAACATCCCAATGATTCACTGGTTAGAAGTGTGTGCTTTGCATGGAAGGTCATATTGTGTTTGTGTTGATCTTAATTTATATCTGCTTGAACAAAGTTGTTTTTAATGACCTTTAGTCGTGAAACTGGCTTCAACTCATAGTTTATCTTGTTTATGTGTTTAACAACAATACAAAGTGACGCGCTCTGTATGGAATCACTAATGCAGCTGCAATAGCTGAAGTTTTAAAGGGTTAGTTTTCCTGTAATGCTGCAACGCTGCTGTCACTCTGTGTCCTTCAATTGCATGATTTACCTCTTTAACCCGGCAGACTTGCAGAAAAATTTGCTTACGAGGCACAGTTGTAATTTCGCTGATTTTTTGTTGCTGCCATTCACTCACGTGTGTTTTTCAAGTTGTACTAACATGCTCAGGATAGAGCATCTTCCTTCAACAAACAGTGATTCACAAATGCTGATCAAAATGGAGGAGCTGATGCTGTATGTTTCAAACCAGGAGTAAATGGTTGTAGTCGCAAAATCTGATTTGCTTAATCATTGTTTGGCTTCTCACGTTGCATAATTGTTTGTTTTCAGAAAACATGTCTTCACATTTCAAATGCAAAAGAAAACTGCTGTGTTTGGTAAATGGAACACGATCCTGCTGCAGTGTACATTTCTTCAAATCCACCTATCAGTCCAGTCTGATAGCCTAACCTCTGACAGCATCCAGGATAAGCTTTCATGCAGCGGCCAAAGAGTACGCGCTGGTCGTGGAGAACATGTAATCTCACAAACTGATGTAATGTGATCTTAGGCTCTGGAAGTGATCCTGGGTTTCGTCTGTAGGCAGTCAAACCCACTACTTAATCCTGTTCTTAGTCCTGCGGTAACTAGTTATGACTTGCTAGGTGAAATTCTTTCGAGTGTTTTCAATTGTACTTCAGACAATAACTACAATAATGGATGAAATAACTTGTTGCAATATTGGCATGTTTTACCTTATTGGTTCTGGCTGCATTTTTAGAGTTAATTGGTCTTAATTATTAATCGCTCTGCTTTTCTTCTGTTGAAATGTGTGCTTACTATAAAGGGCGATAGATTTTATTTCCTCTTCAGATTAGAAAATAATTCATCAGAAGCAAAGATGCATCGACCAGATCGATCATGTACATTCCTGGTTCCTTCATATACAATTGTTTATGATCATCTTTGCTTTCCAGTGAGTAACAGTTTATATTTTTGAACTTTTTGCTGTGTCAAACACTCCTCATTGGTCACAGTGAGTCAGTCGCTTTGTCATGTCTCTGGTGAAAATGCATAGTTTTTGCTAAAATGGGAGACCATTTTGTAAATGGACCCCCAAAACACAACGCAAGTTTCACGTTTTTATTTGGAAATGTTCTGTAAACAGGGCCTAAGTTGTTAACGTTGCATAACAGAAGGTTTGAAGGTTTGAAGAACATCCGAGACCCTTTCTTGTTCGGTCCTTGGGGGGGGGGGGGGGGGGGGGGGGGTTCCTCTGCATGTTCCAGTTCTCTCCAACCCTGAAAGGACATATCAGATGGGCCGGGGACTCTAAATTACCCATAGGTGTAAGTGTGAATGATTGTCTCTATATCTGTATTAACCCTGCTGTGATCTCTAGAAAGGAACCAGATTACGTTTGTCCCTGGGAAGGAAGAACAACGTAAGAACATGGATGAACAACACAATCGCTACTGACACTAATTAATCAAAACTTGATTAACCGTGATGAAAGATGATTCTAAAACACACAGACATGCAAACAAAGGCAGTGTTGACATTATGTAACCCATTACATGGCCTTCCTTTTTCTTTTTTTCTTTTTTTTTAAATCGTGAAATACGATGATGGGATGTGCAAAGCAAGGACGTGCCTCACAGCAGGTCCCTGTGCTATTAGATTCATGTCTCTGCAGCCCTGTGTATGTACTGTAAATGGCGCAGCGGTCAGAGGGCAGAGTAAGTTGGAGACAAGATGAGAGACTCCGCCTGAGAGCAGACATGCAAGAGTGGGGTGAAAGAGTTGAAGAGAGGAAACGAGAGACTTGAGGAAAAAAAGATGAAGGGGACAGGTGAGCGTGTCAGCGCTGCGAGGCCACGATATTTGTAAATGAGCGATATGGAGCACCTTGTCATCCCCTGCACTCAGAATCCGGGGACGGTGCCGCATACACCATGAGCCAGTTGCAGGAAAAGTTTTGGTCCTTTCGCAATCAGACGGGACCTGATTGTTATTGGCTCAGACGTAATGCTCTTTTTATGCAAACTTTTTTATAAACCGTGGCAGCTGACCAGAGACTCTGCTCCAGTTAGCAACATTGCTCCATTTAGCAACATGCTGCACATCAGCCTGCAGATATTTTCACATTTATTGCCTTTTAAAAAAAATTCATATACAGTATATATATCTTGATAATTAACCTCTGCTTTCAAGATGTTAAACTCAATTATTCCCATTTAACACTAAATGTAACACCTTTTTTTTTTCTTTTTTGCTGAATTTGACCTTTTCCGCACTCAAGAAAAGAACTGAATGTAGGACAATCTTTCTGTGAAATACATGGAATGAGTCCAAGTTGTAAAAATGGGCTTCATTTTCAGCCGATATTCAAAATGTGGTCGTAACTCTGTGTCACCCAGACGATGAGATCCGATCAGAACAGCCCGGGTGGTAATTACCAATGTTGTTAGTCGGGTTTAGGTACGTGCCTGTAGAAAGCGCGAGCCAGCAGCTTTTGCAAAACCATCCAGATATGAAGTGGAAGATTTGTGTCACAGGCTGTGGTATCTAATTGTCGCCACTGAGCGATCAGAGCACAGACAATAAGACGCAATGCATTCTGTTCTGCACAAAGCTTGTAGCACCATTATTTTCTCCTCTAGATCTCATAAAACATGTTTCCAGAGGGCATCTGGATGGAATTCATCAGGGTTTATCAGGTTAGCTCAAGGTTAAAGATGACATTCATAGGTATTTGCTTTCATATGAAAGATCTATCAAATTATATTATCTCAGAAAATGCAAATAATACCCATTTAATACAATGTTTATAGTGTGTCCGTCTCCTACGGCCTTATTAGCAATAAAACTTTTATTGTAATGAGATAGACAAAATGATGAGTATGGTTTTAACCTGCTTGATTTGAAAATAAACGTTGTGATTAGATATTGCGCAGACAGCGTGACATTTTCTTTTTCAGTGCGAGTACAATTGTATAAAGCAGGGGTGTCAAACATAAGGCCTGTGGGCCAAAACTGGCTCAAGTTTAAAGCTTTTTTTTTTTTAAGAGTAGTGGAGACAAAACAACACTGAAAACTGAGCTGAGGTCACTGCAAGCAAACTCACATTAGCCTCAAAGCCATGCTGAGTTTGTAAAAACATGCTTAATGAAACATTCTTTTGGGGGGGGGGGGTTACTGTATTTTGCAACAGAAGTTTTGATTATTATTGGCTTTTTGTTGAGATTGAAGCCATTTTCCAGTAGAACATTTTCATAATGCACTCTGTATACTGAACAAAGAAAAACTGACTGTATGCCTCTGAACTGAGATTCGTTTGATGATCTTGGTTTAAAAGAATTAAAAAGAAAAGTATAAATAAATATGTATAAAAACAAGGTTACAAACAGTATCTTGTTCTCAATATGTAAAACTACTGTATGCACTCATGCAGGTGGTAACACTCTGATGCCTCAGATGTCTGGATTTTCTATTTATAAACTTTTTTTTGTTTTTTGGGTTTTCTTGCTGTAGAATTGTCAAATGTGTTTTCGGCTTTTCCTAGAAAACATCTGGCAGTTTTATAATAATCCTGTGTGATTCTACTAGTGAATCCTGTCTGAATGATCTTACTGCACTCTCAATTCCCGGAGCGACTGTATTTGTTTTAAATTCATTTCTCTGCATTCATTTTTGTTTTTGTATATTCTAGATATCATACTGTGAGAATAGGAATGAACGAGTGAAATACTTTATAGTTTTCAACAAAATAATAAAATTCACAGTATATAGTATTTAATAAGCACAATATAGAGACTAAAATATGGAGTTTTGGAAGAAAATGTTTTTAAATTGGCATTTATACAAGTGGTCATAAAGTAGGGTTATTAAATAATCTATTACACTCAATATTTTGAGATTCTACAGGTTTTCTTGCCATTTTGATGGATTTTTAGTAGATATTTTGAGGATTGCGTAATATTAGGTCCCCAACTCGAAAGTGCAGTTTATTGTGTTTGGTTTTAATAATTTAGTTTTGGTGTTTACAGTGCAACTGTACTCACTCTGTCCCAGAAAACGGTGGATAATTCATCTGCAGTGAAGCTGCATCAGACGGAGGAAGAGGACTGACATAGTTGCCTGTCCTCATTGCCGGGTTGTCACTGGTCCACTTGAGAGAGCGGAGTTAGAGGGGAGGGATGGAGGGAGGGAGGGAGGGAGGGATGGAGGGAGGGAGGGAGGGAGGGAAGGAAGGAGGGAGGGAAGGAAGGAAGGAAGGAGGAGTTCAGCCCCAGTCTAATCCCTCTGCATGAAGGCTTAGGACTGAGAACTTATTCTCCACTTCTGGAGTCACTTTCGCTAATTATCCCCTCAAAGTCGTGCGGCAAAGTTCCCACAGACACGATTTTCACTCTCTGCCTCTGTGGCGCTCGCTCTGTTTCTACACCCACACCCCACCCCCACCCCCGACCCCCTCCATCTCTCTGCATACACTGATGAATATATACTCTGTCTATATGCATTTTCTTTCCCAGGCTATCACCCACTCTCAAATTGTCTCCCACTCTCTCTGCCACTTTCCCATCCTATCTGTGCCTGTCTTGGATTTCTGGAAAGCTTTTCTGCCCTCCTCTTACCACCACCACCCTCCTCCTCCTCCTCATCATCATTCCTCTGCCCTGTGTTTCTTCAGTTCAAAGTGCCGTGGACTTCATGAGCCTCACATCATAGCCAGGCTCAAGATGGGAGTTCTTACTGCCTCTCCACAGATGGCGCCCAGCTTCAGAGGGATTTACGTACAACGCTGTCCGCATTCCTCATGCATTTTTTTTGGGGGGGGGGGGGTGTTCGCCCACAGGGTCTGGCCAGAAAGCTTTTCAGCATTGTATTCTGTGCAGTTTTTCAGGAAAAAAAACCCCATTGAAGCACCTTTACTGTTACACATGAGCATTTCTAGACGCTCCAGTGTATTTTAATTCAAGCTTTTCTATAACTTGAAATTTCTTCTAAAGTGGAAAAATAGAGCAGTATCCTTTTGTTGTAGCCCCAGCCTACTTGTACTCTAAACATATGACAGCTTAAATATTTGATGCACTGTGGTTGCTGTTTTTTCCCCTCTCTCCTCCTCTGCAATATGTTTTAACTCAGTTGCAAAAAGCAGTGGTTTGAAATAGGGTTTGTACATACTTTTTAAGCAAATGTTTAGTTAATAATGAAAAAATACCTTTAAAATACTTTTAAATGTGGCTTTCAATTGCTCATGCAAATTCCTGCTGCAATTTAGTTCACTTTTGCACTCCATTTACACGTATTGAAGTGAAAACAGAAAACTTTGTTGCATAACAGTGCTTGGAGCCACTGAAAATGCAACTTTTTGAAAACTGCCCCCAAGGTGAAACTTTTTGAAAACACTCCGACTTTGTGGGAACGTGGAAAACGCAACTTTTCGAGTTGACAGTTCTTCTCCATATATGCGAGTAGATGGATATTAACAAAAATTTCAGCCGCCAGAATATTGCCATGTAAACTGACATTGTTTTCAAAACGTTGCGGTGTAAACGTGGAACATTTCTGAAACGAAAATGAAAAAAAAGAAAAAAAAAAAAAAAGCGTTTTAGATTAAAATGTTGTCTTTTCAGTTTAGCCTGCTGATGATCACGGCTCACTCGTTGACTAGAGAATTTCAAAATGCCACTCCACGCCAGAAAGGGCACCAATTTAGAAGAAGTTTAAGAAAAGTTTTGCTGCTGCTGTAATAGCACTAGCTCATGCTTAGTGAGACTATTTTATCAACATGTTTCACGGCAGGGGGTCCCACTAGAAACATTCCCTACCTGCCAATGCACTCTCGGGGGAGGTTTCAAGTTGTGTCACTGATGTTAATGATATGGAACAAATGTGAGAAGTCTCTGGGTGGTGCCCCTCTAGCCATGACACAGCAGCAATGGGGGGGGGGGCTCTTTATGGGGGTTCTCATCTGAATGGAGGGGTTCCATCGTATTCCTGCTTCCAGCTCGAGGCTCTGTTACGACTAACAATACATCACGATCACGCATTAGAGCAGAACGTTACAAAGAAATGGCAGCGTGTGGTTTTCTCAAATTGTCGACCACAGGTGTCACGTGTCAGCATCATGTAGAGTCACATTATTCGATATGCCAATCCTCAGAGTGCTTAAATTACAGCTTTTCTGGGCAGTTTGACGTGTGTAGACGCCTATAAATTGGCCGATGACATACAGTGAAACACTGACGCGTGTCGCGGCTGTGTGAGTTTAATCCTGAAACAATGGCTGCTGGTATTTTAGGACGAGCTATGTGCCGTCAGTGTTGCTCTGAACTTCACTGACTCCTTCACTAATTGAGGTCTTCTGTTTGACATTGGGATTTTATTATTAGGCAGGGACTTGAGTGACATTACTTGAGTCGGTTTTCCCTTTTTCTTTTTCCTGTTTAGCCTGAACCACCACCATTTCTTTTGCTGCTTCCCTTGAGAGCTTAACTTTGTGGTACTGCAGACGGGAACTTAGTTTTGGGAGACAAATGCTGACTCATCTGAAAAAAGTTCTACCCCTTTAAATCAAGAAGGCTTTGTGACCCCTGGTAAATCTGTCTGTTTACTCACGATTATACCACAAATATCGAGTTTACTTTTGCAAATCACTGCATTCTCTTTCTTTTCAAATCAGGGTGTCGCTTGAGAACAGTTTGTCGTTGAATCAGCAATGTTGGAAATAGATTTTTTACTCTTTAACTTGACGTGTAACCCCAGAGAGGAGATGATGATTATTTTCTGAGCGTGGTTCTTCTAATCCCTGCAGTTTTTGGTCTATTTTAACATGAAAACAGCTCATTGTCATTTGAAAATTAACATCTTGTCTACCAAATACTGTGAAAATATATTTATACCGCTGAGTCACTTTATCCTGGAAGTGACCATAGTTAGTTATTTCCATATATCTCCCAATAAGTTGATTACAGCCTTGTACTATGTGACTTAATCAACATTGATGTGTCTGATATGTGGAATTCACCTGGAAAACATAAATGCGGCTGTGTTTGCTTAGAAAATTGTGCCAAAGTGCACCAGATTGATGCTTTTAGTGTAATTCAGAGTTTAGATTCTCATTTAATTTAATGAGTCATAGTGAGGGTGAATTCTTGGAAATAATTCATGATTTTGTAGGACAGTAGTATACAGTAGTGTATGTGACAAAATACCCAAAACACATTTGGACAGGAAATGTTTGATCTTTACATATATTTTTAAGCGTGAATTATGAATGAAAAGGTCCTAAAACACCATTCGACAACAACCTAGGGTGAAAATTTCCATTTCAGATGCTTTCTGACTGCAAATTTGATTCCCTGCAGTTAAAAATCATAAGATAGGATAATGCCCCGAGCATTTCCCTCTTCTAAATGTAGTATTTAACCTACTGACACATGATTGCATGTTAGAAAATGAAGCATTTGTCCTTCCTTGTCCTTTGTAATGCACCAGACAGGGGCAGGCGCCGCATGTCATCCGAGGTTCTGGTTTATTCGCCCTCCATGTGGCGTCACAGGATTTTTCCTGTTTGGCCTCAGACCCGGGATTCGGAGCACCAGCTGGCACTTATTGGCCCCGCCGAGCGTCGGCCGCGCTGTTGATAAACGGCTATTAATGGCCAGACGCTCGCCCTGAAATTGAGTTTAACTTCGCCTCTCCTCATTACTCAAGCCTAAAAAAAACAGCGGCATGGCCCTCGAGGTGGATTTCAAAGTTGGCCCCAAAAAAATTGAGTGCATCGGTCAAATTGATTTCCGTACTGACCGGCTGCTTTTCAAGCAGCCAAAAATATGAGCCGTAAATACCTCCTGCTCTGTACCTGCGGGTTTCCTCCTGGCAAGCTTATTGTTTCTCAAAAAATGCTGCTTGGCTGGAGTGAAGTTTCCCAATGTCTCCGTCTTATGGTCCAACTGTGTGGAAAAGTGGAGTGAAAATGCGACTCTGGAGGACATAAATGAAGAATATTCTGCTTTGTTTCCTTGAATTTGGGGTATTTTGTTTATTCTATTTACCCTGTTCAATACCTGTCTTAGCTTTGTCGTTTACCCCATACACTGTTAATCCCCTCTCCATTTCTCCAGTATTCCCACGTCACGCCATTTCTCCTCTCGTTTGTCCCTTTTACTTCGAGCCATTCCCTGCTTCCCCAGGTTCTCCAGATGAGCAAGAACAATGTCAGCTACATTGCACATTTCAAACCCCCGACACCGACTCACTGATGCCAACACAATGATCTGTAGACATCGTCCTTCCTTCCTCCCTCCCCCCCCACCTCTCTCTCTCCCCTTTTCGGCCCTGTGCTCTCTTTTACTCCTCTCCCTCTGTTCTCTCTCTCTGCCGCTGACCTCTGGGATCAACCGAGCAAAACTGATTCTCACTTTTTCACGGATCATGACTGCGTCAGTGGTTACGCAACAGCCAGAGAGAGAGAGAGAGAGAGAGAGAGAGAGAGAGAGAGAGAGAGAGAGAGAGAGAGAGAGAGAGAGAGAGAGAGAGAGAGAGAGAGAGAGAGAGAGAGAGAGAGAGAGAGAGAGAGAGAGAGAGAGAGAGAGAGAGAGAGAGAGAGAGAGAGAGAGAGAGAGAGAGAGAGAGATGGAGAGAGGGAGAATGCAAATATGTAACTGACATATTTGTCCATCTTTATTTGTGTTGCTTTTGGTTAAGCCTCTTTCTCAACAGAATATTCAGTATGTTTGCATGAAATATTTAATACGTCATCATTGGCACACACACACACACACACACACACACACACACACACACACACACACACACACACACACACACACACACACACACACACACACACACACACACACACACACACACACACACACACACACACACACAGAATCTACTTTAACATTACATAAATGTAGATCTGCATTACGAGCGACAGGGAGTTGAATTGTTTTCGCCGTACCTTCCACCTCCACGTATTTCACTTGTTGTTGACCACGGAGCGATTAGAACGGCACTCACTGGTCCTAAAAACCGTGGCAGAAGCTCAGGACATGAGGGGAAGGAAGATGCAGAAGTAGTAGCGCACGTTCGGCGGAAATCTCTGGAATGCAGTGTATTGTTTGTGAAGTGCCTGAGACCTTATGAGTAGGATTTATGCGAAGAACTGGGTTAAGATGTGGCTGGAAGGGCTGCATTGTGTGAGTCGGAGTATGGAGGCTTAGCAATACGTGGGAGCGCGCGCCTGTTTGTGCGGAGTATTGTGTGATTGTGCAGAGGGGTGACATGTGTAGATGTGATGGCTGCAGCCATGCATGGATGTTCACACCAGGGAGAAAGTAAACAAACATGGCAGCCGAATGGTTAGGAATACAGCGGCTACTGCCGGAGCACGCTGCCTCCTCCTATCGCTTTCATCTCTCCTCTCCGAGTTTAATTCATCCTTTTTGTTCCCGTTAGCTGCTTCAAAGAAGAAACGTTACTCAGCTTCTCTGTGGAGTGCTGATCCGTTGGTTTTTGTAAGTCTTATTAATCGGAGATGACTGCGGAGATACGAGCAAAACAGTAAACATTCGATTGTAAAAGTAGGCACGGAGAGACATAAATGATGTCTGAGCTCTTTATCTGTAACGCTGCTACGATTCCTTCTCTGTGATTCTTTCAGTTTTGACCAACTTATATCATTGATGTAGAGCCACACTTTATAGCAATCCCTGTCTTTTAACAATAGTCTAGATATAGTTTCCTTTTTCGGAAAAAAAGCAAGCAGAAATTTTTTAAAACACAACATACTTTGTTCCTCATATATATATATATGTTTTTAGTTTAAAACTGTATCTCATGCTGTCTTTATTAACAGGGTTCAGCCATTGTACCTGCCATTTTTTTTACAATTTTTTTCTTTTTCTTGACTCTTCACTTTCATCTTCTAGAAATTAGACGTCACTCCAGTTAGTGCTCATCTTTGTGCCATTTTTATTTGAATCGTTACTAAATGTATTTTGGGTATTTTCATAAGCACATCACGTTAACACGAAAATTTACACGGAAATTACTTGGCAACCAGAGAATGGACGTTTAATTAAGTCACTGTGTGAAGAATATTTTGAAATTGTCTTAAACTGCTGCAAATTTGGTGAGGTAATTCTTCTATAGGCCAGGTTTGTATCAAAATCCATTCATTCATATGGTCAGATGTTGCTTTGCTATTTTGGGTTTTTGATTCTCAACCATAACACTACCAAGTCCGAGGAGAATATGGACTATTATTGTTATTGTGCATCTACTCGCACATATGCAGATAAACTAATCACTATCGCTGTGGTGTGCATGCACAGTAGCCGCATTTCCACTGAGGCAGAGCTGGAGTGTTTTTGAGCTTAGGTGTCATTTTTAATGAAATGATCAGTTGGAAAAAAAAAATTAATTTAGAAGATGATGTCTTTGAAAAAAAATATTATTAAAGTGCAATAATGTAATGTCAAAAAATACAAGGACATAGAGTGTTACAGTTGAGTTGTTTGCAGAGGTTCACTAACTTTTCAGAATACAGCCTCTAGCAGCTGATTAAAAATGTTTTGTTTTATTTTGTTTTGATCATCTATTGACAAATGTGTCATTAAAATAATAAAAAAAAAGGAAATCGGTCATTCGACCAAAGTTTAATACTCGGTGTTAAAAAAAACCTTTATTAAATCCCCTGAGTTTCTCACTGACTGTGTGAGAAGGAACAACTCGGCTTTATTTAAGGATTAAATAATTATTTGGTGTGTTTTTCTCCGATCAGTGAGTGAAGTCGCTTTTATTGCGATGTAGGAATTGTAAAATGGCAAGAAAATGGAAATTGTAGCCTGCACATAAATAACACTTTTTTTTTTACTATGATAAGTATAGATTAGAATAGAATTGAGATACCTTATTAATCCTAGAGAAAACATCTTTAAAGCATTGGTAAAGTGTTTATACTATAGAAAACTATCAAATTACCATAAATAACAGTGGGACATTCCATCAATTGTCTGTTTATCTTCATACATGGACTCCAGGCTGCTCACAGACCAGATATAATCTCTCCAACGGGTTCGGGGCCAAACTTTGGACTTTTTCCTAGTTGGACATGCGTTATAAACCTCTAAAATGAATAAATCAAGGGGCCTGTTAGACAGATGACAACCATCTCAATATGAGGCTGGAAATCCAGAATGGTTCATCTTTGTGTTCGATGCAATTAATCAGATTAAGTCTGCAGAACTTGAAAACATCTGATCTGGCAACCACAGCCGCCACTATTCTGATTCCAACGTTTTCTCCCGCAGTGATTGCCACAATTGCACTTCATGAGCATTTGTTCTACTTTCTTGATGCTTCTGTTTCTTTAATATCAATGACATAACAGACCGACCGAGCCGTCACATTCGTGGAGTCTAACGCTGCATGGCAGTCTGACAGACCGCCGGCTCTTCCTCCTCCTTCCAAGCTTTTTCTTTCTGCGTTTGCATGAGCGCTTACGTGCGATGAAGTGCAACGTCCATGCAGCATGTCTCCGGCTGCAACGCTCCGACACGGACGACTCGGAAAAGGTGTCGTCTCAATTCAAAAAACACGTTTCATCTCGGCTCGGGGGAATTTTGACCCGTGAACCGAGGTGAAGGCAGCGGGTACTTATGGGAAGAAAAGAGAGCCAGAACTAATGGAAGAAATGTCTGTGACTTCTATTAGCATTAAAGTTACAAAGTAAAGCGATATGAAATGTTCAAAAGGTGAGAAGAAAAGGGCCGTTCTTTTGTGGCGAGCCAAGGGCAGACATTGGTGGGGTTAGCAATGAAGACCATTAGTGGCACACCATTTGTAGGATATAAATATTCTAAGAGCTTTGATAATACTACATGACTCCTTTTTGTATTATTCTGTATGGATTTGAAGCGAGTTGCAAGAGACCGAGGAAGGGATGCTGGCAGTTTTTGTTCCATAAGACCAGAATGACCAAGATTCCATCAATCCATTCATCTTCTATACAGATGTTTCAAGTTTAGAGTCACAGGGACCTTGAGCTGATCTCAGCTGACTATGCGTGAAGATGTTTGCTGCAAACCACGATTGCCAACCAATATAGGACTGTGTACCTTTGACCAGGATCTTACCAAGGGGTATTAAATATTTCCAAGAGAAAGTCTCAGGCCCCATTTCCACAAGAACGTTTTAAGTGAAAATGTGTTTTTTTGGGGGGTTTTTTGCAAAAAGATTTGCGTTCAAGATTTTCCAAATGATGTCCGTTTTTATGGCATTGGCAGAAATGCTGAAAATGATGTCGTTTTCATGTTGAGCCACAAGTTACTTAATATTAACAATGGGATTACACGGTCGAATTTGGATTGCTATTCCGGGTGACTCTCAGCTATAAAACTACCAAGTCCCATGAGAATATGGACTGGGAGTCATGACACTCTGGAGGACGCTGTTGTTGTTATTGTCCATGTGCTCATGCATGCGCAGAAGAACTATTTACTATGGCTGTGGTGCACATGTGCAGTGGCAGCATTTTCGCCATCGAGACAAAGCCCGTGTATTTTCCAAAAGTTGCGTTTTCAGTGGCTCCGAGCACAGTTGTAATGTAAGGGAACCCTCAAAACACAATGAAAATTTTACGTTCACGTTTGTAAACAGGGTCTCAGTCTGCTCAAAAAGCATTAAGTCGACATTCACAGGTTTCATTTGCAGCAAAAAGACTGATAAATGGAGGAAACCGCATGAATGTCCTCTGAATGAAGCACAATGAATCGAAGTCTTTTTTTTTTTTTTTCTAGCCTGCCCTCAATTAACTGGCCAGTTGATATGTCTTTTGAAATCCAAAAATAGGCCTTAGCATATGTTTAGTTATAGCAAAAATGAAAGAGGATCTCTAACCCTAACCCTCCCTGTGCAGATTGAGGCATGGTAGCAGCCACGTAGCAAGCGAATGCCCTTGCGCCGACTGAGACATTATGCAAATGATATGCTAATGAAGTCATCCGATTTGATTCTGCTTCGGGTGTGCTGCACTGAGGGAAGATAATCAAGCGTTGATCAGCTCCCGCACTGGCTGTGTGCTCATCTCTGTGTGTTGCTGTCTGTATCAGCCACGTGTGCTATGTTGTGCTGTTTGGCTTTGGGAGGGAGCATATTTTACGTTCATTAGTTATTTGTGGTTGACTTTTGTGTGCTTAATATCCATTTAATCTACACAAATTGCATGTTTCTGCTGCATTTTCAGTGGTCTTAAATAGTGGGACCCTCAATGTTTTTTTTTAGCGTTAAACCAACACATTTTATTTCAAAACCTTTTTGAATATGCTACACTTAATACATAAAGTCCATCTTTTTACTTTAGGAGAGTACAATACCTACTCTTTGGGGCATTTCTATTTCAGCATGGTCCCCAGGTACTTGTTTATAAACTTGTGGCATTAAAATGAATTTTAGTTTTTATTTAATTCTGTTTTTCATGTCAGTACTTCCTATTTACTTATAGTCTTCCATATCCACATATCCATTTTTTTTTTTTATATCATAGATACCTACTGTACCACAAACCTAGCAGGAAAAATCTGCTAGTAGCTCATATATGCATGCATTGTCCTTATGTCCGATACATTACTTGGTAGTTTTAGAGTTGACAGTCACTGTAATAACAAACCTGTTGCCTCTCCTTGTGTTAAAAACAACCAACATCACCCTCTAGTGGCCCAACATGAACTCTACATCATTTTCTGCGTTTTAGCCGTTTCCATGAAAACGGCCCATCATTTTCAAAATGTTGCCGTTTAAATCCTGAACATTTCTGAAATTAATATGATGCATTTTCACTTGAAACGTATAAACGGGGTCTTAGAGCCATCAATTAGCCTCACATGATTGTTTGTTTTTAACTGAGGAAGGAAACTGGAGTAGTTTTGGCTATGGGCATGTCACTGTGTGGCTCTTTACACCACCAACAAATGAAATTCTAAAGAAAGTGTTTTGATTCATCTTCTTCCATTTTTTTTTATGATTTCTTCCAACAAATGAAAAAGGAAAACAAAAATCCTGCTGACCTTCAGACTGTACCTGCTCCAATATCTCTCGTGCATCCTGCTGAGTCTCACCCAGCCCTTTGAAAATCGTAGATTAAGGGGATGAACCTTTCTTTGTGAAAGAATCACTGCATGATGATTTTGCCAAAAGTACCCATGATAAATAGCAGGTGCTGATATTAGCACTCCGTCCCAAGAGCTTCGTTTGCTTTTTTTTTCTCCATACTACGCTCAGAATTTAAGTAAACTGCAGCACGACATAAACTCGCCCATGTAGCTAAAAGTCAGAGTCCCAGTTAAAAAAAACAAACTCAAAATGACCTCATTGTCCTCAGCAGTAGCTACGTCCCTGGTGCTGTCACAACAAATGTACTAAGAGGACTCTACTCCAAGGCTCTGGTATTTATTTATTTGTTATAGTTCAGTTGCTTCAGCTACTCCTGTCTCTTATGCTCTCGAATCGCACTGACGAGCATTCTCAGTCAGATTTTTACCGTTTCGTTCACTCCTTCTTCCCAGTGTACCCATTTTAACTTCCTCCTTTCATGTCCGTCCTCTCTTTCATCCCTCTGCTTGTTCCCCTCTCAGTCTTTCACCCTCACTCATTAGACACACACAGCCACGATTCCTGCTATCAAACAGCCATCAGTTCACTTTGCTTCGCTTTGCTCCGCCACCTCCCCACCACCACCTCACCCTTCCTTGCCTCCTTTATCTATCTTCTTTATCCTTCCTTAATTTCCCCCACTGTCGCTCTCATTTTTTTCTCAGTTCAGGCAAAGTTCAGTACTGTTTTCGAGCATCCACCCTGCAGTCCCCACTTAGGCTACCTGTTCCCTCTCTAGTGCCATCTCTGACCCTGGAGCTTTAAGTAAACATCGCTCTCCCCTTTTATCTCCACTCGCTCCTCCTTTATTTAAAATTTGACTGGCGCAGATAATGGATTGAACTTGTACGTTCGTGCAGGCGGATCTCAAAGCACCGCGGCACACCCATTAACCCCCATTGCCTCAGCGCTTGGCTGGGGGTCCTCCGAGAGGCTCATGGGTGTTTTTGATTCAGTTTGATTGCCGTCCTTCCCGTTTAGCTACGTGCACACGCACTCCCGCGTGTGCGCGTCTCAGATTAGCACATCCTATTGATCTCCGCTGCCCCGTGCTTGCACAGTGTGACAGATCTGCAAGAGGCAATAATTAGACTGGTAATTGGCTGATCAGTTGCATGGAAATATGCTGAGCTGACACACTTGCTGGAACGTGTTCCAGTCGATTTTGACAGGTGTGAGTCTTTGCGAGACGCCTTTTATGTGAAACACGATACACTGGGAATTTTTCACAGTTATAATACCAGTTGATGATCACCCCCTTATTTGATTCATTAAAACACTATTAGGGGAGTTGGTTTAATTCAAATCTTAATTAATTGTGACATTTTAAAAAGGTGAAATGTTCACGCAATCTTACAGTAATGTGCCCTTTTCCTTTTATTTTACATTTTCCTCTTGACATGTTTGTTGACATATCCTTTTTCATCATTTACCTTGTGGAAATTTGTCTCTGAAAAATTGAAACTGCAGCAACTCATGATACCAAGCTCTGTGTTGATTATATCTCCAAGACTAACATAGCTGCTACAGCGGTCCATTGTTCAAGAACAAATAAAAACACCCACATGAGCCGCACTGTTTCTCCTTGTAGTAAATATAGTGCGAGCCCTATCAATTCCACACACTGGTGACATAAATACTCACTAGTGCAGCAAATCCACAGCTGGAAATGTTGAACAAATGCATAAATTACTCTCAGTTGAGTAATGCTGGCTGTTTGAAGAGGGAAGTTATCCTTAAAAAGAAATGAATGAAAGTTCCCCGTCAGGACCGAATATTCCTCCATCCATCCATCCATCCATCCATCCATCCATCCATCCATCCATCCATCCATCCATCCATCTGTACCCAAGGTAAGATTTTAAGAAAATAGTCAAGAACCCCATAGATAACATAGTGCAAACTACAAAAAAAAAAAACTCAAAACACCTGTTTCTATTGTGGAAACAACCAGTCCAGAGGCCCTTGGCAAGCCCCCCCCCCCCCCCCAATTCAAAACAAAATTAAGAAAATATGGTGTATTCATCCACATATTTCATTTTTTCATGTTCTTTTATCAACAATGATAAGGCTACCTGAAAATTACAAAGTTTTAAACCATACACCATAAAATTTGTACCAAGATCCATTAACTTATTCTTTAATCAATTCAACCAAAACATTGCTATCCTACTACAAATGATGAGGGTGTTTCAGTTCTCAAGCATTATCCCAATTTGTTTCTCCATCTCTAACCGTAAAGTGCATCTTTGGATGGAGGGAAACAACACTGAGTGGGAATGCCTTTGATTTGTTCTGCCCGTAAATAATTCAATAACAATCACTGATCAGTTTAAGTTCCACTCTAACAAATCGCGCCCAAACTTAAACCACCACTTGCTGGGAAAAACTAAGTTAGATGACTAAAATACATTAAAACTGCACTGTTTTGATGGACACTATCAAGTCCAGCAACAGCTCATCATAACAACTTGGGCTCTTCCATATTGCCAACTAATGACAAGTAATGATGAAAAACATGTCTGGATCCATAGAATGAAGGACACTGTACATCTGTGAGGAAAATGTTTTAGCTTTTACCTCATATTTGCTCCATCCACCCTTTGTCACCATTAAAGCCACTGCCCCTCTCATCGGCACTGAACACAAACTAATCTCTCCATGTCTGGTCACTGCCGCTGTAACCTCCACAAGGACGGCCGTGTCAAACCAGAACAGGCAATATTCCAGAGTACACAGAAACTTATATTTATCCAGCAGTTTTGGGAGCAAATTCAACAGTGAATTGGCCCTTACAGCAATCAGCCATAACATTCAGAGCACTGAGAGGTGGGGAGAGTAACACTGAATCTTTCTTTATCTTGGTACCAGATATATTAGCCAGAAAATGGACAACTTGTCACAAAATATGATGTGTTAGAAGGAGAAAAATAGGCAAATATAACCATTGGAGAAGTTCTCTCCCAGTCATCTTGTCAAACTCAAAGACAACTCCTGTGGGGAGTTCACTGCCTGCGTTGGTCAGTATTTATCAGAAGTGGTCAAAATGGAAAGGGGTGAACTGGTGGAAGAGTCAAGGCCAGTCAAGTCCCATTTCAGCATGCTGGAGAGTAAAACCTCACTCGTGTGGCCCAATCCTACAGACCACCCTAGACAGACAAGTTAATGCTGGTTCAGATAGAAAGAAAGGCACAGTCCAACACACATATATAGTATAATACTCATTATTGCATGTGGAGCAGGAAAAGGGAGAACTCCACAACAGTTGGCAGGTGGTCATAATGTTATGGATGCAGGTGATCATTCACAGCTATATTGAATTTTGAGTTACTCCACTTTATTCTTTTGTCATGATATGGAATATTTGTAAGTCGTCTTTTAATGAGTTTGTTTTTTTATCAAAATGGAAATAATAAGTTTGTTAAATAATTAAATGTCAGAATTGTTCCATTATCTAAATAGAGTAATTGGCAGGGCAGTAGCAACTCATTCCCTGAGATCTTTTATAAAATGTGCTAAATTGCTTGACCAAATTTATTTTCAGTCTGAATATGTTGTGATGTGGTGATCAATGCATAACAATACCACGAGGGGGTTGAAATGAGAGTTAGATCCTGTTTATATGAGAAATAGCAGCAAGAAATGGTACAGTTTTCATGTTTGTTGTCATGAAATAAATGGAGCTTGAAATGAACCGAGATGCTATGAAGTTGGACATTCTTGGAGGAAGTTATCAAACATGTTGGAGTTTGAGAATGTTCATTTTCATTGACATATCTTTTCAGAGTCATGACTTCTCTTTATATGGAGCTCATACTGTAATAATGACTAAGCTTTGCGGTCGTACACCTGTAGCACTCATCGAGGTTTCACTTTCGACCTATGTGACGACCATTATGCAAGCGAGCATCAAGTGGGGCAGTGGAGAGGGATGATGCTGCCGCAGGCGTGTACTTTGTTGGAGAGGACGCCGTGCAATCGTCCACAGAGAGACAAGAGGCTAAAAGTGGTTGGTGGACCTGCGAAATAGAATATCTTTGTCTTGCAGTGAAGGGAAGCTCTGACCTTGAACTGACCTGCGAGACGCTCACACCAGCCGATGACGTGTGGAAACACACAGACGTGTTATCTTGTCAAAGTATGTTCATCGTGGTCCTTGAACATGCTAAGCAAAGGGAAAGATTAGTGTGTATGTGTGCGAGCGACTGAACGAGTGCCACGCTGAATTATGAAGTATGTTTGCCTTTTAACAGATCAGCAGAAGAGGTGATGCCACAGTCAATGTCACAGCCTTCACGCATAATTGCTTCACTTTGTCATTGCCAAGGGCTGGGCAGAGCCACATCTGATTGCTTTCCCCCTTTTCCTCCTTCCCTCCCTGTCTTTTCCTCTCTCTCTCTTTCAGTCTTCATTCTCATTAGGCTCATTAACTTATCCGGCGGAGACAGATAGAGTAAGACAGACAAAGACCGAGCATATTGACTCCCCCGGAGGCAAAAACCAACAGCGCACACAGAATTTTGTTTGGAGGAAATGTTTTTTTTATTTTTTTTGCATCTCGCAGGTTGACACGCATCGCCGTGTAAACCAAGAATACTCTCGTGGAGCTGGCTGTGGTAAAAGGGTAATGAACGTATGACACCATGTCTGCTGCGACAGACCTGACGCCGGTCTGGTCTGTGGGAGCATGTGCGAGGTAGCGTGAGGTGCCACCAGTGTTTATTTGCTGGAGCGTACCTGTTGACATGCGTGTGTGGATGCTGCTGGTAAGGAGACACTAAGCGGCAGAAAGCTTACCCCAGTCTGCCGCGCTTAGAGGTCACTGTCAGCCACTGACTCACTGTCCGACACTTGTTAAAAATGAATAGGCAAACACGGTTTCGGGAACTCTGCAGCTGCATGTCCTGACAAATGTTCATTGTTTTGCATTCCCTCTTGGAAGACAGCATGTCTTGTTTACCATTTATCTGTAGAAAGATTGCGATATTTTTGTGTTTCCTATGTAAAACTAGATGTGAGCTGCATCTCAAATAACAAGTTCCAAATAGTTTGTTTGTTTATTTTTTTTTCTGAAGGATGAATTACATCATCTATGTTGATGTAAATCTTACCTTTGCTCTCTTTTGCTTCTTTTGACATTGCGTGGGTTAGTACAAATTTGGACTGTGCGTGTGCGTCTATTAGTGTGTCGATGCGAGCCAGCACAAAAAGGCCGGCAGTGAGTGTCTCATGGTTAAATGATGGGGCCTTTTCGGGTTCACAGAGGGCTTTGAAACACTAAGTAATTGGTTTTCCTGGCAGAATGGGGCCACGGCTATTGCTTAGGGCCAGTGTGAACTCCACTGTAGCTCAGGGTAGTCCGGGACATTGGGCTGTGAAACTTGGGGTCGAGGCTCACCAAGCCATGAAAAATATATAAAAAAAAAAAAAGTATGGGTACAAAAACTGCAATTTCTTTTGATTTGATACTTACATGCAGTCTTTTTGTTTTTTAGGATTTCCATACCCGGTCACTAACAATATTTTACATCATAGTGCGATTTTTACCCTGATAATAAGCCAGATTGGGCAAGGTAATTCAGTGTGAGATCAGTCTTGCAGTATTAATCTCAATCCATGGTCATTTTTAACACAAAAGCTTTGAACATAGTTTAAAGCAGGGGTGTCAAACATAAGGCCTGTGGGCAAAACCCGGCCTGCTAGAGGCTCCCGTCCGGCCTGATAAACCCACCAAGCAAATTGTAAAAATGTACAAGAACAAATAGTTTTTTTCTCTAAAAAGTAGTGGACACAACACCACACTGAGACTTTGAGATATTGGTGATGCTGCCATGAAGGTCAGCAGGCTGCCATTGGCCTCAGAGCCATGAGGTTGTAAAAACGTGCATAATGTAACGGCTGTAGGAGAATGTTTTTGGACATTTCAATTTATTTTGCATCAGAAGGTTTCAATTAATTTGAGCTCATGTTGGGTTTGTAGTAATTTTTGATCGTAAGTGTTTGGTTTTGTGAAAATATAGACATTTTCTTCAAGTACACTAAACCCCTGCTTTAAGTTGCTTCTTTTTATGAAAGTTTGAGCCTTTGTCACCTTTAACTACAGTACTGTGAGGATCTATACAGACTCAGAAACAGTAGCCCTTTTCCTGAGCCTTACATTGGGGCCAACGTGTGGATGGGCTCTTGTGTCCTGTTTGCTTCACCACTGCATAACCATGAGCCTGTGACATGACAAATGTGCGCGTGGAGCACGAGAGAATGTCAAGACCATCGCTTAGCCCCACATGCAGGGACATTGATTCACTCACACTCGCAGACTCAGTCTGCTCCATCACTCATTGTTTGTCCCTGAAAAGTCTATGTACTGTGCGCTTCTCAATCTTTTACTCTGATAAACCCACATATACTGTACTTACATCCCCAGATCTCCTAGCTGATAAATATCCTCAAATGTGTGTGTGTTTGACTGCATGTTTGTGTGTAGATGCCAGGGAGGCTGGCTGTTTGATGCTGAAGCTTGGCTCGCCCCAGGCACAGGAAAGGCTTTATATATATATATTGGCCTACATGCCACTAACTCTTCTGGGAGTTTGTCACAAGCTAATTTCTGAGACTGATAGAGTTGTGAGCAAAATATACTGCTGTGACTGGGGAGTACAGGAAGCAACTTTTTTTTTTTTTTAAAAGACGATATTTTTAATGGTCTTCTTTCCATATGGCTCATCTTCTGTGTTTTCTTACTTCACTGTAATGGTCCCTTGTATTATATTTAGTCGTGTAGAATAATCTTCCGCCGTAGCTGGTCTGAAATATCCTAAACGAATGTTATTTAATTCAATTATCTTCTTTAATTCAGTAAAATATGACTCTCGAGATTCTGCAGGAGCACTGGGTCGTGGATGCTTGTAAAAATGCAGAGAAAAGTATGTGTCCTTAATGTAGCGTAATGTTTATGGCGGCGACATAAATCTACGCTGTTTACTTGAAATCTTCGGTGTATTCACTCGGCAAAATAAGAATGATTAAACGGGGCCAGATTGTGCAGGTTTACTCGGTGGAATTCAACACAAAGCAGATCAGCCTGTTGCTGCACTTCACCTTGAAAGCCTCGACAGCTAGATGAGCTGCGAGATGTGACCTCCGGCATCGACGGAGTTTGACGTGTCTGCTTTCTTAACCGAGTGCCGAGCGGGTTCTTTTTCTCTCCAAAAAAAGAGACTCCGGTATATTCAGGTTTCTGTGCAGATGCGAGCTGTCGAGATCTCACTTTGAAGGGTCTTTTTAGGACGTCAGAGGTCTTCACAAATCACTGTAGCCTTTTAGCTGAAAGGCTGTTTGATCCGCAACATGGCAGAATACATGTGTGCAGAAAGAGCCAAAGATTTGTTGGTGGAAGGTTGTCGGATAATCTGAAGCAATTACAGGATGAATGTCTGATTCCTCCAGCTCCTCTTCCAATTTATCCCTTTTGCTGTTAATGCATTTCAATCATGTGAAACAGCTGGCTGTTTTTAATCGAATGCAAAGGGAGACGAGCAGATCTTTAAAGATTGTGTGAATTAAAGTCAAGTGTCTCTTGGCGGAGTCTTTGCTTATAAACTTACCTGTGAGATGGATGTGGAAGTTTGTTGATGACCATCAAAATGTTATTTGAGATGGCATTAAATGGTCCAAGGCCGTTCCATACTCGATGCATTGTATATAACAAGAGGGACTCTAAAATCAATTCCTAAATGATGCTGGTGAGGCCATTCTATGTCTACACAATGCTTACTTCTTTACCTTTGGCTGTCGTGGCACATTTGAAAATCAGCTGAAGCCTGTTGATAGTCTTTAAATAATGGATCATGGATGTGCAGCACTTGTGAAATGAACATGCATATTCGTTCCTCTGCAACCCCGTCCAACAAGGATGGTCAAATTATTATCTTGGAGGTATGAAATTAGTTACTTTCAAGACCCCATTAGCTTTGGTTTTCTATATATTTCTCCAAATATGAAGCTCTGTTCAATAAAGGCAATTTTTTAGGGTTTGAAGAATTAAAACGTTTTTTTAATACTGATCATCATAAATCTTTATCACCACAGATCTGCATCAAGACAACCGTTCCCACCTCTTTCACTGTGACTCCTCTGTTGATTTTTGCAGGGAGATGATCTCTCGCTCAAGGCGTCTTCTGGTGGGAACGGTTAAGCCGTGTTTCACCCAGTTCCAAATTTTTCTCCAAATCCTTGTTCTCCACAGTGGATGGAAACAGGGGACCTCTGGCGATGTATGGGACAATGCTGTCAGTGCGGCTTGATGCCTGTCAGATGTCGCACATTTAAAGCTTCGGGGAGACGAAACAAGAGCCGGATTGGTTGGCTGCCACAGACTGGAGAATATCAGAAAAAAGAAATGTCTGTATGACAGATTATTTTCAGTGTTTTCAAGCAGAAGTGGTTGTATCAAGTATCAACATCGTTCTAGTGATTCAGTCAGTCATTCATCTCTGATCTCTCGGGGATGACAGTGGGCGAAGATTGATCTAAAAACCACACACACACACACAATCATTAAATGAATTATCCGGACCGGTATGTGTTTCGATGGTGAAGCCCTGCACAGGGAAAACATGCAAACCACTTGTCACCCAGTAGTAATCGAATACAACGATTGTACCTGAATAGTTTACAGATAGAGGATGTGTAACATGAAGTCCTTAGTAGATGGCGGCCGCTCAGTGGAGCAGTGGTTAGCGATCTCACCTCAAAGTGAGTGTTACAGCTTCATAGAATTACATAAAAGACACCGCTCCGCTAAATAACCATAACAAATGAAAGGACGTCATGCAAGTATTTCAGGTTTTGAAAAACACAATTCTTTCACTCAGCGTTTTTTGTTTTTACTGCATTAATTTAAGTAGTTTTTTCAAACAATCATAAACTGCACGCATCTTTTTCTAGGCATACATACGATCGAATGATGGAGCTTTATAAATATAGATTTGTCTTTACTTCTTCCCTGCTCCCTCCATCCCCCCTCCGTTCTACACTGCGTGCCTCGTGGTAATTGAGTCATTTTCTCCTCGTTGGAGCACTGTCTCTGGCAGGCAGCTGCATCAAGGTGACCCCCCGCTATTGTTTGGGCCTCCGTGTTTTTGTCTCGCTAGCTCGCCAACATAATCACGGCCTTTCAAGCAATATAATGGGTCAACTGTGGCAGTGAGACATCATTTCTGACCCCTCTGATACCTCGCTTCACAGTTGGAAATGTCAGCAAAGAGTCAAGGAGACGCGGCACTGAACGTAGTGATGTAATACTGCAGTCAAACCTTCCCTCTCTCGTGTGTCCCTCTCCCTCTGAGCTCTGGCTCCGTCTGATTCGGGGGCTGTTCTCGGTTCGGCATCTCCCTCTTCAAAACATCCACAGGGGGAAGTGAGAATCTGTTCGGAGTCTCTCTCTCTCTCCTGCTTGGAAGTGTAGCTGCTCAGAGGAATAATCACCATCTCTTTAAAACACTAATCCATCTGCCAATTCCTGCCTATTAATTGTTTCATTAGTGTTTTGTAGGCAGGGTGGACAGGCGGGGTAATTACATTGATTTTACTGCTTTTTAACCTTTATTTAGCGCCGACCCACGCAAAAGCAAAGTTTCAATGACAAAACGTAATGTCTCAAACGAGCAATACTTTTAAAACTGAGTCTTCTGTCTCGGTGACTGAGTGTGACGCCTGTGAGGACACATCTTTACCCTTAAATGCAGCGAGAGGTTTGTGATAAAGTGTCAGTCGCTGCGATGCACAGAGCTCGGAGATCAAGCTGTGGGAGCAGCTGCCAAAAGGAAAAGTTAGACAAGATAATTCAGTTCCATCCATATCATTGTTAGAGTGATGGCTTTGGTTTTCTTCATGACCGGTTGAACTGTGTATTATTGACACTTCAGCTTTTATCACTGTTGTGGAGAAAAATTGATGAACCTCAAGCGCAGAGAAACATCCACAACTGATGATGCTGATTCAGTAAATTGCTGGTGATCTGTTCTTGCAGGAGCCTGCGAGGTTCAACTCTGGCATGAACGTTGACTAATAGCTGTTGGTCAGATGAGGACAATGCTCAGTGACTCTGTTATTGAAGCACAGACATCAGGAAAGTAGGAGAATAATACATCGGAAAAATCTTTGACCTTCACTGTGGGTCAATGAAAAATATGCACGTATTGTTAAATTGAATGGTTGTTCTCTTTTGTTGGGAAAATTAAATGGTGGTTAATTTGGCTACATGTTTGAAGTCAAGTTTTACTGCTCGTTATTTATAGGACTAGAAATTGTCCTTTTAAAGAGGTCATAATCTTTGGCTTTTCAACTCTTGTTTTTTGCCCCAAATCGAGCTTTTCCTTGATTTCCCTGCATTTGAATATTGGCTCATAGGAGCTGCATTCTGAATCTGCTGCGTCTGTGTGAGCTGGACTGGCTCCGCCCACACATGTCCATCTTGGGAAGATGATAAAGTCCTTGTGTGGAGCCATGTGTCAGAGCAGAGCTGTGGGACAGTCAAAGGGAGGGCTTACCTTGACTGGGATTGGCTCACCCCCAATGACACTATATAGTGTTTGATTTCTGATTGGCTCCTTGGAGCAACACACTTTTTAAAAATTTTAGTAAACCAGGGAGAGAGATGACCGACTTTCTTCACTTTGGGGCATTATTCCCAGGTATGGGCATGTAAATTACTGTTGTAAAACCATTAGAAACTGAATTTTGCATAATATGACCCCTTTAAATCAGGGGTGTAAAACCTAAGGCCAGTGGGCCAAAACCAGCCCACAAAAATTGCCTTTATGTGGATATTAATGACCCCCCCCCCCCCCCCCCAAAAAAAACAAACCTTTTTGATCACGTATACTTTAAAGTTTAAGTTTAAATGTTATTATGGCACTAATTTACAGGTCTGGTCCACTCGAGATGAAATTGGGCTGAATATGGCCCCTGTTTGACACTAACCTCTCAGCTGACGTGATCGGCGTTACTAAAAAGATAATCAGAAGAGCTCGGCTGAATCAACTGGTCAGTTTTGAGGGACACTATATTTTACCAGTTGAATAGTTTGCCTTCTTGAGAATTTCTCTTTGTAAAGTATTCACCTGTCAAACTCTCTGAGTGCATGTGTGAAGTGGAAGCGATATTATACGCATCATTTCCGCCACATTGCTGAAGGATCTTTCCTTCAGAGCAGAATAAACAATCCAGAGTGAAAGTCTGAAGGTAGTGTGTGCAGTGAGTGTGACACACACACACATGCACACATACACACACACACACACACACACACACACACACACACACACACACACACACACACACACACACACACGGCTATGACGTTAGCAGTGCAGCTGTGTGTGAATGTCTCATCAAAGTCTTTGCTTCCCGAGGGACCAGCAGACAGCTTCAGCTGCAGGTATAGTCTCTGGGTGACGGGTTCAGGGGGAAACCTTTTCCTAGCTTAATGTACAAACAATAATGACGGTTTCAAACTTTATGTAATGACTTATCATGAATATTTCATTCAAAGCATTAAGTTGCATGGAAAGAAAACCAACAGTGAATAATTCACTTCAATTTCAATTATATTATATTTCTATAGCACCAAACGTAACATCATTTCATGGCACTTTTACAGATAAAAGCCCAACAAAAGTAACACTCCCTTTTAATAGGAAGAAACCTGCAGAACCGGACTCAGTTAAAGACTTTCTGCTGTTTACTTTTAGAGTTAGAAGGCGAGAAAAGGGTGGGACAGACAAATTATGAGAAGGGCTTCAAACACGGGTTCAGGCAGGGGGTTTCTCTATTAAATTCAGCAGACATTCACTGCAGATGTGGTGGGGGCAGTAATAGTAGCACAAACGTCCTAGCATAAAAATATCTTATGATTTGGCTTTAGATAAAAAAATGACTGCTTGGTGTTAGACGTAGTGAAAGTCAATGGGCGGGGGTGGGCGGTCTCCCCAGCCTTTTCTCCCTACCATGGTAAATTAACTCATTTCACCACAGTGTCAGACAGATGTTTATCCTGTTTCAACAGAACTAAGAGTCCAGATTGAGTTTTCTCACTTGAAAAGGCCGACTATGCTTCATGGCTTCTGCAAGCACATTGTGCCGGGAGTCTTAAGGTGTGCTGCCCATCGGGAAGAATGGGGAAAAAAGATGTCAAAAGAGATGACAAAATGTAGAATTGAGGAGGCTTTGTAAACCCGTCTTTGACTCAGGAAAGCACGTATAATGGATTTTACAGTATATATGTTACACGAGGTTTTGAGGAAATGAGGCCCTGACCTGCACTTGGGATCCTGCTTTGTGATTAGAAATTAAACAGCCACACTTTTGCTGACCTTACGCTCAACAGCCTATCCTGACCGCAGGGCTTCCGGCTACAGGAGGTGTCGACTCAAAAGGTCACGTGTCGCTTGTGGGCTTCTAACATGTCTGACCGAGGTTAAGAGTCACAGCCAGTGTGTTTGATCCAGCGAGCGTTTGAAGGTGGCGGTGAGGACATGGCGGGCCCTCTGTGGTCAGTCATGGCCTGCAGGCAAATATGTCACCCTGTGCTGGTCAGACACATGTATGACCTGTGTGTGCGTGTGACCTGTGGAATGCATGTGTGTCTCCCTAATGGACGTCATAATATAAAGAATTTCATTTCAGAATTGAAATAAAATTCCCCTCTAGTGTATGGGTCATGGAGGCTTCAAATAAGACTTTTCATATGCAAAATGAGAGCTGCTTAGTTCCATCAGATATTACTTCAGTTATTCTTGGTAAATTCTTGAAATCTAAAAGGACTTTTAATTTTCTTTTTTTAATTTGCACCCCTGCGGGTGTTTAACTTTAGAGATAATTGGTCAGTTGCATTGTGCAGTCATAGCTCTCTTAACAAATAATCAAATCACGTGTGGATATAAAAGGAAATTGTTTCATATTCTCAACTTGCATGTATTCTGAAGCACTTTAAACTCATTAGTAACTTTCAGGTTAAAACATATTTCTTGATTACAAGGTCATCTAAAATAAATCTCAAAGTAATGGGCCAACGACAGGCTTTTAATGGTTTTTATGACTCATTTTGTAAAGGTATGAGTGGGAGGTTGGAGAGTTGGAAAGCCTTTTCTTTTTCTGAGTAATTTCCATTCAGTTTTACCATTATGGACCATCTTTTACATTTCAGTAGATATTTTAGTGTTGAACATCCATCCAACATAAATGAAACTCAATAATTCATCAAGCTACGGCAATAACTTAACAATCCCTCCCCCAAATAATCAGTTGAGAAAACTAACTTCATTTTAAACAATATATTAGTAAAACTCATGTCTTTGCCTGGAATCAACTGGGATTGCCTGCAGCACCCAGATAAATGGGTGTAAAGGACGAATTATTTAAACTTGGTTGCACTTGTACACAATAAATGTGCAAATAATGCATTTGTATGTTTTAAATGATACCCTACCCCCCGTCGATCTCACAATGGTTTGGTCCATTTTAGTGTGGGGAGGATGAGAATCGGCAGCACGTTGCAGGCCTGCCTTTGGATCAGAGGAAGTGTTTCAAATATTCCCGCAAAATAATAGACATCTAAGACTGTGATTCTACAAAGAGTAATTTACTACTCCTTGTTGGAGTAGTGTTTAGCAGGAACATGCACAGTTTGAGTTCCTTAAGATCAAGAAACATGCATTGAGGTTAATTGCTTATAAATGTTATAAATGTCACTCAGTTTGTCCTGTTGATGTGTCCAAGGTGTATCCCACCTTCATCTATAGTCAGCTGGGATCGATTCCTGACCCTAAATCGAATAAGCGTTATAGAAGATGGATGAATGGCTCATTAGAGTTACTACAATGTTTTTCCAAACAGAGTACTATGCTAGTTCTGAGTATTTGGGGGTTTTAACTGTCCATCCATCTGCCATTTGCTCCTGTGCAGGGTCCCAGCTAAGTATGGGCAAGGTCACGCCCTGGACAGATCACCAGTCCTTGTAAATTTGTGTTTTTATGAAGTCTCTAGTAACAATCTAGAAAACAATGTCTTTGGAAAATCTTCCAAACTGAGCCAACATCTCTGACCCTGCTAATCATGAGTCAAGTCGCTTATGCAAATGAACTTAAAGTGCAACATACTTGTGTGCGCAGAAACACGACATGCGAAGAAGCTTGTATAGATGAGTTCATGAAATGTTCTGAAGAGGGTGTAGACGATGGGGTCCCACTGTTTGTTGTGTTGAAGTGTTGGCTCGAAGAGATAACTCATCAGCTGGGAAAAACGAGGCTCGCAGGTTAACGGTGTGGAAGTAAAGAAATAAAAAAGTATCCCGGCATTTGAAATCCTCGGTATTGAAGCCTCATCATTCAGAGGAGCCTTCTGAGGGAGATACGTGATTGCCAGGTGAGTACAAGTGGACTGGCGGGGGGAGAAAGAGGAGAGAGGGATGCCTCGTCAGTGAAGCTAAGCCATGGGTTGCTGTCAGCACCGCGTTTACAGGCATTAAGAAGCCCCCCCCCCCCCCCCCCCCCCCCCCCCCCCACACACACACACACACACACTTTCTCTCTTTTTCGGCTCGTGACTGATTTGGCTCATTAAGATTGGGAGAGGGAGAATTAATTATTGTCATTAAATGAAGCATGCAGCTCTCCCCCCTTACCCACTCCCCTCCTTCCTCTCCCTCCTCTCTTTCTCACTCCAGCGGCAGAGTTAGTGAAGTGTGGACAGCCATGAGGGAATGAGAAGGGAATGGAAAGCGACTGGGGGCAGGGAATAAGGGTGGAGGAGAGAGGCAACAATATAGGGGTAAAAGAAATAAAAGTAGGGCACAAGGACGGGGGTTATAAGATGGATGGAGGCTTGGTGAATAAATAAAATAAATAAATAAGGGATGGACACAGAGAGGAGGAGCCTGAGTGGGATTTTCAGTTTTTTTGCATGCTAATACGCTGCAGCGTATTGTTCAGCTCAGGGAGCTCTAAAATAAAATAGCGTAATCCAGGTCAGAGGGTTGGAGGAGTGGGGGAGGGTGGGGGAGAAAGGCAGAGCGCATTTAAAAAAAACAAAAAAAAAACAAGAAGAGGTCAGAGACTGAAGCATTAAGAGGTAATAATCCAGGAGGCACCGTCACCCTACAACTACAAGATGTTCAGCAAACCTTGATTCATTCATGCTTGTTACCTGCAAATACTGCATCCAGGTGTGTGCGTGCGTGTGTGTGTGTGTGTGTGTGTGTGTGTGTGTGTGTGTGTGTGTGTGTGTGTGTGTGTGTGTGTGTGTGTGTGTGTGTGTGTGTGTGTGTGTGTGTGTGTGTGTGTGTGTGTGTGTGTGTGTGTGTGTGTGTGTGTGTGTGTGTGTGTGTGTTTGAGCTAATATTATTGACTCTTGAGGAGGTGACTTGAATGCGCATAAAGCTTGAGGGCGAAGCCACTCAAGAACATCCGCTGCAATTCAAGTGACCTGCTTTTCTGATGGCGGCATTTTCCCATTACCCAGAGTGGCGTTTCATTTAGCTTCCGTCATTCATCTTCCTGTTTCCAGATGAGACAGAGACTTTCATGTTGCCGTCACCTTGTCGTCCTGTTTTTGTTCTTACTTTGTGATAAATTTTTTGCTTCTTGTTACATCGTTGCTCTTTCTGTATTTTTCATGCTTTGGACCACGTTTGCGTGCGTTCCCAAAAAGACTAGACTCATATCGCCCCGGGGAGAATCCGACTGTGGTCAGACTCATGGTAGCACAGCCCGTGCACCTAGCAGGGGATGGTATTCGAGGTGAGCATGTATTGAGTGTTGCAGTTAACATGACTCAGCTGACAAACATCCCGGAGCGATAGACTCTGCTGGCTTTGAAATGTTTTTTTTTTAAAGAACGTTTTTTTGCTTTAAGAGCAACTGATGTTGACAGGCATAGATTTTGAAAGGGAGTCTGTGGCAGGCTGAGCGGCAGACAGGTGAGCTAATGCATCAGCTTGTCTGGATTTGAAAGCACGACTACCGCGTTGCGAAGCTGCTGCAGGGATACCTTTGGTAGTAATGAAATAAATGAGCACATAACAAGGTTATCGGAGAAGCACGGCCAGGCCGCTGCTCGTCGACGCTGTTCGAGACATAACATGCTGCTCTCACAGTTTGTGCAGCGTTGTCCTCGTACAATAGCTCGCCAAGTGTGAGTGTTGTTGAAGTCATTCAGACTGAAGGCCACATTTATTATATAACTTATCAACTGTAAACATCCAACAAGCAAATGGTGCTAAATCAAAAAAATGTGACAAGTCAACTTGTGCTGGATGAACCAACTTTGAAACACCTGGAGTGTTAAGCTCTTCACATACATGTTGTGATTCAGTGTTCTGCAATATTGTGAAACACATCAGTGCAGGATTATCCTCGCTTGTAATGTGGTTGAGCGAAACTGCAGGGGTGGGTTTGCGGAAGCAGCTCAAGGAAGGCCTTAAAGAAAGGTAACGCAACGTACCTGAGTCTCATCGGTGACTAATTACCTCGCGCCTCTCTGTCACAGTAGCATGCTGGGATAAAAGGAGACCACTCTCCAGGGTGAGGAGCAAAGAGCGGCCTGAAAAGGCTGGAGCCCAAACTAAAGAGTGCAAAATAATTGGTCAAACGGACGTCGTATGCGAGCTTCTGTGCTGGAGATCTTAAAACAAGAAAGGTGTCCCATTTACACTATACACTCTGTTAGCAGTAATAACAATGTGGCCTTCACAAGCTGAGTCACATGATTCCCCGCGTGGGAGTCGACATGCCAGAAGAAAATGAAAATTGAGCTTAACATGTTCCTAGGATAGAGGCTCCAATCAAAGCAGGAGTCAGACAACGGAATGAAACGATCCACCAGTAAGTTAGACTTTCCAACCTGCACCATGAACTTGGCTCGTTTTGACACTGAATGTTGCTGCAAACCATATTTGAATGCTGAACACTGAAGGTCAAGACGTGACCCAAATGCACCACCAGAAGGGTGACAGAAGGCGATCCACGACTTTGGGCTAACATGGTGAATTTGGTTCATTTCTCCTTGTGAGCATGTTAGCACTGCGCAGATTTAGGGAATGCCGGCAGCAGCGACGTTTTGGCTGCACTGTCTTTGTTGATTTTTTTTTTTTTTTTTTGCGGTGGGGACAGAAAACTCAAAGCAGAAAAAAAAAAAAAAAAGATTGATTCAAAAGGTTATCCAGTTGTAAGTAGCATTTAGTTATTTCTGTGAGTGAAGAATTCAGACTTTGAGGTTTAAAGTCAAAGTGTCCCACAATAACAAAAAGACCAATTTTTATTTAACATGTCCTTTTTGTTTTTTTTGTATGTTGAGTATATCTATTAAAAGAAAATGTGTATTTTTGCAATGCATTGCAAGAAACAACTTCATTGAGCAAAAACTCACTATGAAGCTTCTGAAAAATCACCCCGGCGTCCTCCTCTGTAGTGTAACTACACACAAACGCGCACAGAAGGGATACGCTATAAACATTTGTGTCGTGAAGCTCTGGAGGCAAACGTTGTTATTGTCCCTCTACTCGAACACGTGCAGAAGAACTATTTACTACAGTAGCAGCGTTTGGTCCATTTCCATACAGACAGAAAGTGAGCATTTTCTAAAAGTTCCACCGTGGGAACGTCTTCATTGACTCAGAGCACCGCTGTCATGTAAAGAGACACCCAAAATGCAGTCCAAAGTTTTCCATTTTCATTTGAAAGTTTTGTGTAAACGGGCTCCAGGGTCAATCAAGGATGAGCTGAACATATTATGGTTGAAACTTTAGTTTGGAGCCTCACATTTGTTCTGGAAGATAGCTTTGACGGCCTATTTAATCTAATTTTATACCTCAAATGTTTTCAGTGAAACTGCACTTTCAGTCTATTTCCACGAGTGCAATATCGTAGCGAAACATTGGCCTCAGATGGTCACGTGAACTGAAAGAAATTAGGACATTTATGACCTCAAATAACACAAATGCTCTAATTTCACACACTTGCCAAGAAGCATTTTATCTTCTGATGTAGGTTGATGTTCCTCAGGGTTTTGAATCAAATCGTACAATGTTCATTTTATTTAATACATTCCATCGTGTTTCTTTCCATTCTTTACAACACATCCCTTCCGACTGGAGAGATGTTCTTGTTCGCTGCTCATTGGAGGCATACAACCTTTCAATCAAACTGACCTGAGCTGAGGCAGCAAAAAAAACCCAAACTAATAATTCTACCGGCAACGGTCCAAAGTTACCACCGCGCAGAAGAAATACCAACAGTTTACAGGCCATTACACAGCAATAAATGATAAACCATTACCATTTTATTTTATGGCAACAGCAAGCCATTACATTTTTATATTTAGTCTATTCATCTGAAATGATACACAGTGCAAGGCTGAAGAAGTCTGTCTCATTGGTAGTCCTCGCCGCTATTATCCTCTGCAGTCGATACCTCAGAACATCTAAGCTTTCAGGCAAAACTTCCTTCAAACTTCAAACATTGACTCAGCATTGAACAAAATAAGTCAATATTTCTTTTCTCACCTTCACACTCCCCTCCTCCTTACACGCCTTTCTTCCAGTCACTTCCACCTCTTTTAGTTATTTCTTTAAAAAAAAGATGAAAAAAGAAAAGGCCCAAGCTTTACTCTGCCTTTTACAAAATCTCATATGAGCGCGCTTGTGCACACAGTCACCGCAGGTGTCCCTTGAAGCAGCTCAATGTTGAGATAGAGACGTCGAGGAAGAAAGCGCAAACTGGAACAAAAAAAATTGAGCGGAGCGCAACCGGAGAAAGAAATAATGACAAGAAGCGGGAGCAAGAACAAACAGTGAGAGTAAAGATCAAGAGAGAGCGAGAGGGAGAGAGAGGGAGAAAGACATGGCAGCGAGCTGGAGAGAGGAGTTGCGTTTTAGCAGCTCCGGGGCCTTTGTTTGCTATGTAGATACTCATATATGCCAAAAAGTGCTCTCAAAGTCATGCTAATCGGTGGAGCGCATGCAGGAATGAAACTGAGGGAGAACAAATACTCGAGCGCCTTGTGCCAACATCTGGGAGAGAGATGAGACTTGGACGTGGATTCAAAATTGCTGCTGCCGTTCTCTGTGGTGTGCATGTGCAGAAAGACTCTCATCTCAATACTCAGGGTTTCTTTTGACTTTTATTGTGGCGGGACCATTTTTGTTTCTTGCATGTTACAGTGAAGTCATTTATTCCAGCTATTCACTAATTTAACTCTCCCTCTCTCTCTCTCTCTCTCTCTCTCTCTCTCTCTCTCTCTCTCTCTCTCTCTCTATTAAAAATTGTGTAACGATAATAGTCTTTCTATTTCATTTCCATTTTTTCCCTTCAAACTTATTTCTATATCTAATCTTTCCATTCTACTTTTTGTGTATTTATGAACTTCTTCACTAAACATGACTACAACCCCCTCCTCGGTGTGTTTTCCCACTTCCACTCAGTTAATCTTACTGCAGGGATTATAATAATTATCTTCCCCACAGAGCGATTAAAGCCTCTTTACTAAACAAACCAGACTCAAAAATGTCAAAAAAAAAAAAAGTCTCACGGATTCTTTATTTTCACAGTTAAAGCAGTTATAGCCTGCATGCAGGGTGCAAATTGCCGGGGTTCCCTTTTTCTGCTAAATTGTAATGATTTTTTTATCCTCTGCACTGTAATCAAAGCTGCTTCTCGAGTCGACTGGACAGAATCTGAGGTGTCACTTCTCGTTTATCAGTGAATCGAACAAGTCTAAACTCAGCTGCACACAGTTATTGCAAATGTTTTGTAATTGTTTTCACATATTATTTATAGCCTTTTTCAGTGGCTCCGAGCCCCGCTTTTTGTGTTTTTGCGTAAAAATGTCTTCGTGTTATTGGGACCTGAGTCTCTGTGACCTCTAACATTTATTATAGTTTTGCAGTTGATTTCTGCATCATAACATTACATTTATTACTGGAAATATGATTAAAATATGTTTCAATAATAAAGTTTTGTGTTATCATATAATTGATATTTTCCATACATTAATTCCTGTCTAGTTTGATTTATTTTCACTTTCCTCACACATTGCACCCTGGATGTGACGCCAGTTTTGCTCCCATCAGCACCACATTTCTAATCTGACAGCGTCCCACTGAATCGTCATTCCCCACCTTGCTCAAGCTTCTCTAATTGTGAAAGAAAAGCAACGACTGATGATGTAAAGGAACATTATTTCTTTCTGAAATGATATAAATCTTTGAGACATATAGATCATAGCGGATTGAATGAGAGCGAGAGCTGCAGGATTAAACCAAACATTTAACAGACGTTTCTTACTCGGCACAATAAGCTGTGATTATTAATGTGTGAGTAATATGAGCTCTGATGAAAGTCTGTCTGAACTGTAGAGCGAACAAGTGTCTTAATTGCACGAGCCCTCTGCTGATCTCTCAGAGTAATGAGCTCCTTGATGCTCCGTCTGCAAGCGTGTTATTCAATCGGCACAATTTTCACTGATTAGTCATAACATTTAAGCAATTGTGATGCTTAATATTCATTTATTTATTCCAGTTTGTCGTAAGAATGTTTGCATTATTCATATGGCAGAAATAGAACCAAAAGCGGCATCAGTAGTTTTTATTTAAAAATTTTGGGGTATTTACGTAGTCATGAGTAGTGATGAGTTAAATTGTGTTTTAACATTGAAAACAGTTTGGTTAATCTCAAATTTACTTGTTTTAGTTAATCGATTATTGTCTTTTCAGGTCAATTTTAAACAGCTATGTTAACAATAACTACTCTGTCATTATTGTCTTTGGAGGTTTGATTTAAAAAATATCAAATCTATAAATTTCTGAAGCCTTTTTAATAATCAACCAGTCATTCACAATTTATTTTTAAAGCACTTTTCATGCAGTTTGGACACCATCTAAAGCACTTTACAGCTAGATTGCTACAGTCATCACAAAAGATGGTAGGACAAGCAATGACAAAACGCAAGACAAGAATTGGGGGGAAAAGGTACTTAAATGGTCAAATTGAAGTTGAGGGAAGAAGAAGTGGATTAAAACTACATTTAAGGTGACAACTAAGTGAGATCACAGATTAAAGAGGCAAATCAAGGTGTAGCTGATATTAGAAAACTGTTTAAATTGAAAAGGCAGTAAATACAAAGAAAAAGTACAACAAAAAACACTCTAAAATACCAAATTAAAGTGTCTGGGGTCCCTACAGGCGCTGATGTCGTCCACATTTTTGATTTGTCCGTGTTTGACGTCATCCTGGGGCTTCAGGATCTGATTAAAAAATAAAAAAATAAACAAATAAATAAACTTTCGAGCTGAAGAGTTATGTTTCAAGCTTTCTTTAAATTGTCCCAGTATTTCATGCAGACTGTTCGAGCCCGGAAGCTGAAGGCTTCACCTGAGGTCTTTGTTCTGCTACATTCTCACACCAGAGGATATGAAAGGTCGCACCAGCTTCTACATACAAATTACTTGCCATGATTCTTCTTCTCGAAAGGCTCGGCCACAAATATGGCTGTGTGTGTGGGGGTGGACGTTTTTGAGGCCCTCTCAATGGTTAGAATTGACTGTGCCTAAACCAAATGAAGCATTTGTTAGGGGAAAACTGTGATGGAACACTGAATATTTGTCACGTTTAACATCAAGTACCTATAAATTGCATAAATCAGAGAGAGAGAAAACACTAAGCGACGGTCATTTAGTGATCTGACACTTCAAATCTGCTGACATTTACCTCGGACTCCCGTTTTGTCTCTCCAAGTGTAACTCCTGTCGTTTGACACTGACGCATTATACAGTAGTTTCTTCTGTCATGTGCAGGCAGATATGAGTTAGAGGTAAAGCCCTGACAGGTGGTGCCGTTGTTTGCATTGCAGACCACAGCAAGACTCCAATCCCTTCTTTTATTATTATTATTGTTTTCATTCATTTCAGCTAAAGCGGCTATATGCTTTCTCATTGTTCCTGGAACAGTTACAGTAAATTCTCCTCTGTCACTCTGAGCCTCGCCTCAGAAGAGGGATAAAAGTTTCGGTGAGTGCTGTGAAAGATTTAGAATCGCTTCCTCTGGTATTTAAATGTTGGATTTGATGGAAACAGTAAGACATTTTGCTGTGAAACCTCCCAGCAGGTGAGCTGTTTGTTAAAATGTTTGAACTGTGATGAATGGGACTAGTTTTGTTATTTAGTTTTATTATTATTATAGAATAATAATAAAAAATCAAGTATGCAAACATGCAAATGATAGTAATATTAACTGTTTAACTAAAAACTGCAGTAAATAGCAGTGAACTAATATTTTTTCTCTTATGTTCCATATGTTTTTGCAACTTTGTTGCTACATTCACTGGTAATAAAAGAAAAAAAAAAGGTTTTGTAATGATTTATGACCTTATTCATAAAGAATTTTAACACATTCACAATGCTTTTAAATGGGGTTATAAATGTTCACTACTCAGAACAAGGTTATTATGATTATATATGGTGACTGAAATGCAAAAAGGCCATCATCAGTTTTATGAATCAGCCTTCAGACAAATTGTCACGTATCTTTCTGAATATTTTAAACATGTTTTATAAAGCCTGAATGATTTTCTTGCATTTTACAATAGAAAAAGTTCCTGAATTTTCCTGTGCGAAGAAACAATTTATTGGGAGTTGTGACAAAAGCTTGGGCCTATTCTCTCTACCAAGCTGCAATTTGTACAAAGTCTGAGAGGAATACTGTGAGATTTAATGTCACACCTGGGTGCTGTGTTGGATAATAGTGTGCGTGGGTAATGAGATATGAAACATCTTTCTATATGTTCACCCCGTCGCAGTTAACACTTGATTTCCATTTTTGTTACTGGCCATTGACTCGATATATTCATGCCCGACGTCTCCTGCATGCTGGGAAATCTGCAGTGTGAAGGAGGGGGAAAATCAAATCCAAATTTCATTTTAGAGCATCATCTATCACCATCATCTTCATCAGCTTCATCATTACCGTCTTTAAAGTCGCTGACCCCGCGGGACGAGCCGTGACCTTGCCGAGACGTCCCTCAGCTCTCTCCGTGCAATGCATCCAGTGCTTAATGAACTTCTCCCAGATGCTGAGGGGAGAGGCAGCCTCCCAGTAGCCCATGGTCCCTCTCCAATCTCAGCCTCATTCTCCCTCCCTTTTTTTTTTTTTTTCTTTTTCGAGACGACTTCTAACGTTTCCTTTCCCTCTGTGTCTGTCTCGACTGGAGCTGCTTGTCATTTTGATTATAAATGAGCTCCATTACCCAATTCCCTCGCTTTCCTTTTGCACAATTTCTTCCCCAAGAACCGTCCTTGGTCCTCCTGTCAAAATTGTGAAGAAGGGAGTCATTTTTATATTTTCTGCGTGCATCCGTACAAGCGCTGTCATGACACATATTCCATTTCCCTCTTTATTCCCCCCCCCCACCCCCGCCATAAATGTAAATATTAAAGTGTGTTTTGTACTGCTGCGGGTCTGTAAAGAACAAAGTCATTTATCTATTCACATCTTCCTTCGCTCCACCGGCAGCAGCCAAACGTGGAGCGAGCTCACGCTTCCACTCACCTCGTCTCCCCCGCAGCAAGAATAGCTGAGCCTCCTCTTAGCTCCCGTGAAGAGGGAGGGCTGCAAAATGTTTGTTGTTGGAATTTTTCCCACACACTAAAGCACAAAATGGATTCATCTCTTTATAGCACAGTGGAGCAAAAAGAAAAATAAGTAGAAGAAAATAAACAGACATGGCAGACTAAAAAGCAAAAATAAAGGATGATGACAAATCGGTCTTCGTAAAGCTGCATAATTCTCCCGTTCCTCTTTGCCTCGGAGCATTAGAGCTATTAGATCCCTCAAATAAAATGTCTTCCAGCACCTTGACCCTTGTACATAATGGACTCTAAATGCCTACAGTGACATAAATAATAGAGATCGGTGAAGGTCCAGAGTGTGAGAGAAGGTGTAAGTACACCGGCGCTGTGTGTACCTGCTCTGGTCCACTCTGACATACATGTTAGCCATTAGGACGGCAGAATGACTCTTTAAAGACAACATATTTGCTCCCAGGCCTTATTTGTGACTCAAATCAGCTCAGTGAGTCACATTTGCAGAGGCCATGATGGCATTTCCAAACAAACTCTGACATTATTATCATTATTAGTGCGTCCTCTGTCAGGCCATGTGTTTATTTTCCGCCCACCCCAGTGACAACTCATCAAACACCGGGTAAATCCGAGCCTCTTTAAATTGAACGTGGCCGACCTCGTGCTGCGCTAATTAATATCCTGCAGCTCCCGTGCTGCTTTGGATATGCTGCGCAGCGAATCTGCTGAGGAAGAGTGCCACGGACATAAAGTGTTTGTTTATTGAAAAAAGGAGTCCAAGCCTCTTTGCTATCAATAGAGGCTGGAGTTTGTTTCGCCTCTTATCTCCCCTCCACTCTCCCTGGCTTCTCTATTTGTATTCCGCTGTGTGTTTGTTTATGTGCGAGTGCGTTTGCTTGGGTCTATTTGTGACTTTGTGTTTGTGTGTATACATCCAGTACATGTGAGTCCACAGGCATGCCAGCATTCCTCCCCTGTGTACATATCTGTATGTACAGGCACAGATGGACCAGGGATGCGCCATACATCCCATTCCAGGGTGTTCACATGGTGCCTGCTCACTGCAGATGGTGTTAATCATCGGCCATTTTTCAGCACGCAGTTGCGTTGTGAGGGGGAGTTCCGTGGTCAGTCAGTGTGAATGAACTTGACTTGAAAAGTGAAGAAATGATGAACCCCGTCCTGTGGCCCCTTGGTTGGAGTTACCATTCATGCCTCTCCTTCAAGGGCAGCCGGTTGGCCGGACTGTGGATACGACGGGATGAGAGCGTTTACATAATTGAGCAGTGAGCCAGGGATGCTCGCTTGTTGGCAGGCCCTCACAGAGAAGATGAGACCTTCTCTCTGGGGACTCCAAGTCTGCCAGCACTTACCTCTTAAGGGCACTTTGTCTTCCAGGAAAGACCTTTAGCTTGTACTACACTTCACATATATGGACATGGATGTACATTGCTGTGTTTCAGGGCTAGGGTAGGTTACTTTTTCTCAGTTTTACACTGTTTTAATTCTTTATCAGTTGATATGCGAGGTATGCTTTTATATGGGGGTGGTGTGGTGACTTAGCACTCTTGGCTTACAGTGAGAACGTCCCCAGGTCAAGCCCTGGGTCGGGGTTATGTCTGTGTGGTGTTTGCATGTAGTCTTCCTTCACCCATAGCTGGGATTTCCTTTGACTCCCTAATAACCCTAAGATGAATAAAGGGTAGAAGATAGAAGAATTTATGTTGGGTTTTTTGAGGTTGTGTTTATCATCACAGTTGAGCCAGTGAAGAATAATCTCTTGGACTAATATCCGTAACAGCTATCAGGTATTGAAGGACAGGACAAGGTGACTTTATATTTGAAGTTTGTGTGAAGTGTGCAGTGTTAATTTGTCACCCTCTTTGCTCCGGACTGAATTATTTCTGCAGCTTTGGATGGATTGGTATAAAATTTTATGGTGTGCATAGGATGATCTCTCAATTTTGCCGCCTCTCTGAAAGACTCTTTTTTTTTTTTTAAAAGTCTGTGTCATAGGAGAAGCTATTGTCCCATCCATATTTTTTCTGACATTTTCCACACAATAATTCAGTGTCCAATTCCTTCCCTTGACGTTGTCCTCCGCACAGCATTTTGTGTAATTTGACAGCAGCTTCGATGTTATGCTGGCTATGTCGGAATCTAGCATTGGTCAGAGCAGATGGAGCCATTCTCATTGTTCAATATTGTTCATTACAATGTTTTACTCAAACTTGTCAGTTCTCAAACCTTATTTATGAAACCTTTTTTTTTACTTTAACCTAATAATGTTTTTATACTGCTATCATACGTCTACTCAAGTAGATAAAGTGATTACTTTTATGACATCTGACAATTATATGGTAAAGCAGCTATTCCATTGGTTACTATTTTGAAGTATATTTGACAGTGAATTCAACTAAAAGTTTTCCCTCCAGAACATTTTGCATATTTAATGATAATTCTAAAATATTAAACTTCCCCAAAAGTCATCACATTAGCCCTGAATACATTCTAGCTATTACTAATGCTCGTAAGTGAGCATCCAATGACAAATGAACTCAGAAAACTGTTTGACGATGCCCCGACAGTGTCTTTAAATTGATAGTGATGTTGACATGTTTATAAAACTCTTGCTCCTAATATTAACCAAAGTTATTTTGTTGAGGCCAAATATATATCACTTGAAGATAAAGAAATGAGCACTGGCAGGCTGGAGCAGCCATTAATCACAGGCTCATAAGTTTGACACAAACTGTGAGGAAAATTTAATCTCTACATATTTTTTTTTTAGCATTTGCTTATTAAGTTACATCATGCACCCTGTTATAATCAATAACTGACACTTGTGTGCGCGTTCAAAGTGAGGCTTATTCAAAGTTGTTATTGCTGTTTTTGCAGTGGGGCTCCGTCTGTGGTGCTGAAACTTCTATTGGCTGCTGTGGTGCGGTTTCTGGTTCTTAGAGTGCTCTATGGCACTGTCCATGGTGCTGAAGGCATTGCACTGTCCATGGTTCTGTAACATTTCTTTGGTACTGTCCATGGTGCTGAAAATCCTCTATGGCACCGGCTTTGAAAGCACTGTGCGGTGCTGTCCTTGGTGCTGATATCACTCAATGCTGCTGCCAACACTATACAGTAGAACCTCTGACAAGCGGACCCGGTAAGAGCGGACACCCGGTACTGGGCGGATAGCACTCTCTGGTGCTGTCTGTAGTTCTGAAAGTGCTCCATGGTGCGGTCCATGGTTCTTTAAGCATTTTATGCTGGTGTACATGGTGGTGAAAATGCCCTGTCCTGCTCTGGTGCTGACCATGGTGCTGATGGAACCACTTATCTAAGCTACATACTGTGATGTTGAACTTGGAACATAATGCTCCAGTGCTGCTGTTTTCTTTTTTCATGTTTTCTCCGATGTAAAAGTAGTGCTCAAAAGTGCTCAGAAGTAGTATACTGTTGTTTGGCATTAGAGACCAGCCTGTCCTCCGTCACTGTTTGTAGTTTCACCTTTGTTTGCTTTTTGTAGAGGCTTCAGCATTTAAAAACTTAAATTCTGTTTACCAGAGTTAGCACTCACTGCTTCTTCATCCTTCAGGAAGGTAGATTATTGACTCAATACACCACCTTGTGGTCCAAATTAGTATTACAAGCCATGTCAGCCAGGACATGTTTAGTTTCAGAACTTATGCACTTATAGTCGTACGTCAGGGGTGACCAATATGTTGATTACAACTGACCTGTATATTGCGTGTTGTCAAAATAATGTGTATTTCGTTTGACTGATAAACAGTGCATCCTATTTGAGATCTCACTTGATTAACACATGTCAAAATGCAGGGAAGGTTAAAATCATCAGAAGTTTTTTTCATAACTTTATTAATTAAGTTATTTTATCAAAAGCATGAAAGTAGTGCGACTGAGCCAGTAGTTTTGAATTACTAGTACCCATGGTAACTATTGAATGTCTTTTCAAATTAGTTATTGCTGTTAGTTACAGCAAATGGTAAAAGCTTGTAAATTCTTATGTAGTCTGGAATCTGTTTGAAAGAAGGTATTCAGTGATTTGAATATGTTGTGACCATTTTGTGTTTGCAATGCTAACACAACTCTAAAAATGCTCAGCTTTTATTTAGGTTGAAAATATGATTAAATGTGAGAAAATACCTTTTTAATTAATTTGATATAGATACTACATCATTTTTTGTCCTGGTCTTAGCGAGAAAGCCAAAGTAGTGTGGGTCCCTCGCCTCAAGACAACTCATAAGCATTTCTATGATGCCACAAAGACCTTTTGTTTTCTTGAATTCTACTGAGTATTTTAGGCTATGTAGGCTTTTTAAACTAAAGCCACACATTACACCTTTCAAGAACAAAAGCAGTTGTGGGAACAACACATTTTGGCTTCCCAGAGAGGCTGTGTAAACATTTAGAGTTGGCCATGTACCATGTGAATCCCTTGTCGAGGATAATGCTTATAATGAGAGTGTGTGGAATGTTTTTTTGTTGTTTTTTTTAAAGGTGGCCTATTTCGCACGGTTTCTTTCTGTTTACCTTCAAAGCACCTCGGAGTGAGTGTGTGTGTGTATGTGTGTGTTTCCTGTGAGTCTGCTTCAGGAGACTTTACTAGTAGGAAACAACACAACGAGATTCTGTCAGCCTCATGAAGAATGCAAATAATGTAAACCTGGAAAGTAGCTTCTGCCCATGTTGATGTCAATGTGAAACTAAGGTGTAAATTATCATGCTGTAGTTCTAAGTGACTAATCCAATGTCAGATTAGGCCAGAGCTCTTGTTTAGGGGTCGTTTTCAGTGCAAATCTAATGCAACATGTACAATTTTACAAAGTTGTGATACATCGCCAACCTTTGCACTCTTGCCGAGAAATCCATGTGCAGTGTTGCCGCACAATAACCCTTTGCAATTTAACTGAACACGCTCTCAATCGCCTCTCCAACAGAATCTCTGCACTTAATTTAACTCCCTCTGTCCATTCCCTCTGAGCAGCCGTTTACTACGTGGCGTAAGAGAGGGAGATAGACCGTGGGGGCCTTAAATTATCCCTGCTCTACATTGGCTCCCAAGCCTCTGAAGCAATGTGGGTGGACTGATTTTATGAGTGCGATGATGGTTTGACGTGGCGTAATCCTCTTTCACTGATCTTCCCTCGTCCATCTGCTCCATCTCCATCCCTCCTCTCTCCCCCTCATTCTCTCTCTTTCACTCTTGCTCCCTGTGGTTTTAACTCACGCATGTAGACACACAAAAGTTGGCATGCGGACACACATGCACACGTACTGTACATATGCGCTGCTTTCATCAGATTAGATATTTTTTGCAGCCGGGTGTCTGTGTGAAGTAATCGCAGGTCAGAAGAGCAGATTTCCATCAATCTCTCCAGTCAGTCTTCTAACGGCTCTCCTCCATCGCCTCCTGACCTTCAAAAATTACAAAACAAAACAAAGACTACATGCGAGATTGTATTTATTTGCCTTTTTTTGGGGTGGCAGTTTGAATCTGACCCACTGAAAAGAGAGACCTACGGAACGGGAACATGAGGATCCCTTGGTTTCCTGACGATATCTATGGTGGCGTGGCAGCGCCTTTCTCTTAAAACAGCTCACTTTACGCCTCCCTGAAGTTTTCACGAGACAAATACAAACTCTGCAATTATCATCTTAAACTGAGAATTAATTTGAGAGATGAAGACTTCTTTGAAGTTTTATTTTCACTTGGGAGATCTTTTTTTTTTCACGCACAAACATATGTACATTCATAATGATTAATATTTCACGCCTCACTTCTGTTTGCTCTAATTTCTCGTGACCTCAAAATGAGTTTGAAAATTTGAGGGGGAAAAGAAGCTATGCTTTGCTGGTGCAGTTGGCTCTGACTTTTTCTTTTTTTCTTTTTTTTAATACACACCCTAGTTTGCATTGCTGCTCTCATTTTCACACACTGTGGAGGTACATGCTCACCTTTGATGGTTCCTTTGGCAATTTTTCCGATTGTCTCTCATCTCCTCCCTTTTTTTTAATCTTTCTCTCCCTCGTAGCTTTTATCTTCTCTCTGTCTTTCTTCCTCATTGCCTTCCTTCTCATCATTCACCCCCTCCCTCTCTCTCTCTCTCTCTCTCTCTCTCTCTCTCTCTCTCTCTCTCTCTTCTTGCCGTAGCAGTGGGTGTACTAAGCAGGGATTAGGCGTGATTGAAGTGCTGACGTGAGAGTTCTTCCGCCGGGGCCTCTTATCCTCCGCAGTCCCCCAGAGAGACCTCTCATTCCTAGGCTTCAGTAGCAGGTTGGGTCTGGCCTCTGCAAGGACTCCCCATGGAAATAGCCTCTCTTCATGCCTCTGCGCTTTATCCCCAACAGCCTTAGTGCCTTTTCCCTGATAGATGTGTGGCTTGGCCCTGATAGAGCCCTCTGCCTGCCAGACCCAAGCCTGGTTTTATTTGTTTATTTATTTTAGAGCGAGAGAGAGCGAGAGCGAGTGAGGACCTTCTTGTTACTGTATATCAAAGCCCAGGCTCTTTTTAGGATGACTTGTCTCGGCCTTTTTTTGCCCTCAGTCTTCCTCCTCTGCACATCTATAGATATTACAGGCGATATAGTGCCTGCTTTGCCTCTAATGAACTCACTCCCTCTGCCCAACTGCTGCCGAGTTCCTCGCATGTGTCTAAAAAAATCACAGAAGTCTCAATGAGTCGCGTTTTCGAGGAGGCGCTCAGATCGCGATCACATTTTACGATTCCGGCTTGAAAGGTCAGAATGTTTTCCTTTCATGTGGCATATCGCACGCAGTGCTCTGTGGCAGGAGCGCCAGTGAATACAAAATACGGGGCGAGCAGATGTCAGGGAGTCTTCGGTGGGGTGATGGGTTTGGGGAGGCGGCTGCGGGTTGCACCCGTCACTTCCCACGACCTAAATCTTTATTACATTCTCATTCGTCTCCCATCCGCCGCTGCCGCGCTGACGGTGATTAACACATAAAAGGAGGTGGGATGCGTGATATGGCATGCACTCAGCACATTGTGTGCTTTACCCCCACCACAAGCTCCCCCCTTTACCTCCCCACCTTCTTCCCAACCTCCCTAGGATTCTGCAAGAGAGTTCGTCTTTGAAGTCACTGTGCAGCGAGGAAAAGGCTCCTATACGCAGAATGTAGAGTTGCCCTCGGGGGCTAACGGGAATATTCATGGCCCCGCTTGTTTCAAGTTTGTTGATTTAGGCAGTATTTGATTTTTCCCTCTTTGCTTTATATTCCTCAGCAGTATTTTAAACTCTGCTTGTATTTGCTTGAGAAATTTCTGTCATTACCTCTTTAGCGCTTAAATAAGAGCCTCAACATGATTATGACACTGCAGGAATCCAGGGGCCAAATACACTGCATTTTCTTTTCTTTTTCTTTTTTTTCCGGTAAAACATTAATATTTTATAGATCACACTAGATTTTTGTAAAACTTTTGTAGGAACAACAAGAAGTGAGAGGTAAAATACACCACAGAAGCTACAGTTTGGACTCTATAGACAGGTACATCAGTAATTGATCACTATTCAAAACAAAGATCAAAACCCGGTCATTCTTTTATTTTTAATGTCTTTCCTGAAATAATTCATTTTATTCTTTTTTTAATCTGCTAAACAACATGATGGCATCATATACCTTGAGAAAAATGGATGGTATAATGACTATTTGTTTTATTTCTTTGTGAGCGACACCTCATGTGGACTTGTAAATCGTAATATAGAATTCTAAAATCGAATGGATTCATTTCTCAATATTAAAATTGGGTTCCTGGCTATTGTTGCCCTGTTTTGTTTCTTGTTTAGTTTTGCGTGACTTTTTCACATTTTTTATTTTCTTATTTGTTGTTTGAAATTGGCTGTTAACCTCTGAAGAAATCCTCCTCACCCAACAATATAATTGTCAAACAGCGACCTGCCCCCCGCCTGCCTGTGTCTCGCCGCAAATAAACTTTAAAGGAGAGGATCAGGTGGTTTTCTTGAAACCTTTTTCCTCAATGGACACGGCACTGCGAGTTAAAGGTCATCTGACAGCCACACTTCTCCCAGCCTGGATTGTAGGTGGAGGTCAAATTCGGCCCCATCCTAGAGGAGAGTTTCTCATTCAGCCTCATCGATGACAGAGCGAGTGGGAGGAGTGACACTGACTTTAAAACGTTGTTGGAGATGGTTACTACCTCAACTACAGACAGGGAAATAAAAGAAGATCCCCAGGTTTAATAAAGCTTCTCTCGGCTGAACTGGCTGAAGACGTCATGGAGATATCACAGCGACACACAACTAGAAGGCAAGGTTGATCACCAATCCAGCATGATGTGACTGTTGGATGAACCTCCCAGCTCCGTGCTTATGTGGGCGTCTGTTAAATGCCACATCACGGACTGGAGCTGCTCTAATCGCCGCATTGTGAAGCTGTGTGGCCGACTTCTAAATGCCCTTTCCCTTCTCCTCCTCACTCCCCTGGCTGTTGAGTCTCAGAGCAGGAGGAACGTATGGCGCTTATTACAAGCTAATGGATCATAAATTGAAACTGAAAGTTCTGTAAAGAAGTTCCATTCATATGCACACACGCACGCACACACGTACATACGCACGCCGCTCTCACTGAGATTTCTTCCAAAGCCTCCGACCTCACTCTTCCTCATTCATTATGCCCAGCCATTGCCTGGTTTGAGGTCATCTTTTATGAATTACTGGTCCAAATTTACGGTCTAATAAGTTTTCGAGCGTTTATGTGGTACTCTGCCCTGCGTGTCCTCCACTGTGGAGTGCAAAAAATAGGAGTCAACCTCTGGAGTTTTTAACTTAATCGACTGCTGCTATCTGACAGTTACTCTCTGATCCTCTGCTGCTGGTGAGGTCCTCTCTGTGCAGAACAGGTTTGTGGCTAATAGCTGTTCTTCGATGTGCACAAATGACATATCAGGTCTTTTTATTCCCAAATACACACTCATGCTGCTTGGATTGATTTCAGGTACTCCAGATACCTTCAATATTTAAAGAACATGCTTATTGTTGGCCATAGGTGTTAATGTGAGTGTGTTTGATCTGTCCAGGGTGACAGAAGTTCAATGTATGGCTAGTTGATATATGTGAGGGTTTTAGGTAGGTTTTTTAAATTCTTTTTTATTTCAGGGGCACATGAGAGCCAGTAAAGTAGCCAGAGAAGAACAGTCTCCTCCACTGAAGAGTCACCGCGCTCCTGATCCCTCAACCACATCAGATTAAATGTGTCACCATGAATAATTACAAATCAACCGTGCTCATTATGGCAATTCAGCAAATTCTCTTCTTCTCATCTCACCGCTGTTCATTAATGTTTCAGACGCAGCACGCAGTGGACAAAGTGTTCGACACAGTACCAGAGAACACACACACACATACACACACATACACAAATGTACAGTAAGTACGGATCACTGAGCTCTGCTGGTTGCTCTAATGGTGATTTCATGAGCACATTGAAAATTGAGATGGACCCTTTGAGACTTTACAGCAGGTCTTTATTGTTTTTTTATTCGTTTTTTTTTTTTTTTTCAGTCTTTGTTCATATTTTTTTCTCCTCTTTTGCTTCATTCTCCTTGGCTAGTAAGTGTACATGAGCTCCTCTATGCTGGCTCTCACACAGAATCCCACAAGGACACTAAACTGCTATAGCGATCGTCATCATCATCATCATCATCATCATCATCATCATCATCATCATCATCATCATCATCATCATTATCATCATCACCATCATCATCAGCAGCAGCACCATCATCCCTGTGTTTATGCACTCACCTGAGTATCAGATGTGTGGAATGTGCCTCTCTGTGTGTTTGTGTGATTATAAGCTCCAAGTCAAAAGTCCGAAGAGCGTGCTTTGTTTTAAACCCCCGCCATACCTTCGTGCACGCACATGCTATTGTGGTCCACCCACCTGGCCAGTCCATCTGGAGCAGCCTCTGGTGTAACGCAACAGTGCCACACTCCTCACCAGCCGTAACTGGTCAAACACATACGCACAGACGCTCATGCAGATTCCAGAAATAGACACTTAGAGTGGTAGCCTGCAGGGTGGAGCTGACCACCGTACCATACAGCCAGCTGTCCCATAGGAATTGACATTTACTTCGATAGGTCCACGCACGCACGCACGGACACACACAACAAGCCACTTCGACTAACGCTTAGTTTGTCCAATCCATTTTAAGCTCAACACAAAGTACTGTACTAGTTATTGTGTATTGAGTCACTGCGGAGTGTAAGTGTGCCTTTAGTTTTCATACTCGTTTCCAGTTGTCCTTGGGCTCGAAATTATAAACCTGTTTTTGGAATAATGAAGCGAATGTGGCTTAAGGCAGGTTTGAGGGCCACAACAGCTCTGCCACCGTGTCGAAGAAGTTACACCTTGTTCTTTTGAATGGAATGGAGGGTAATATTTCTGTTCACACTGGAACAGGCGAGCGCAAGAACAGCTTTGTTACAGCTCTGCTTTCGAGAAGAAGTTAGTGGCGGTCGAGAGCTTCAATCTCATCAAGTTTGCATGAAGCACTAGAAGAGGGGTGTCAAACATAAGGTCTGTGGGCCAAAACCGGTCCTCAAGAGGGTCCAAACCATCCCACCAAACCACAATGCAAAGTGTAATAATTTCAAAGAAAACATTGATTTTGTTCAACAAATTTTCCAAGACTAGCGGACACAATAGCTTGCAAATTGCTCGCAAACTAGCATTAGACTGAAAGCTATGCTGTCAGGATGAGTTTATAAAAACATGCTTGATGCAGCTATACATTTCACTGTATTTTGCACCATTAAAAGTGGCTTGTAATTTTTAGTACTAATTATTTGGTTTTGTGAAAATATTCAGACATTTGTTTTATAATTTAAAAGCTTTGACGTTTAAATTTAAAGGTTATTATGGCACTATTTTAACGTCCGGCCGACTCAAGATTAATTGTAAAATTCTTGTTGGGCTGAGGGAAGACTAGAATAATGTTACTGCTGTATTCTCACATCTTCTGACTGTAGGTTGCGATTCAGATTTAGAGAGGTGTGGGTCATCTTACAATCCTAAAGTATGTGTTCCAATTTCCAACACACCGTGTCTATGAGTTGAAGTGTCCCTGGACAAGACAGTGACCCTCAAACATCCTCTCATTGGAGTTCAAGCAGCTTGTGCTGATGTGGTAAAAATGCTCCATATGAATGAATTCCATTGAACATTTATCACCCACAGTGAGTATTCATGAGCTAAACTTCTATTGTATGTTGAATCTGACAAACGATAGTCAAGAGGAGACTGATGAAGGGTTCAGTTTACCTATAATATGAGTCAGTGTTGGTCAAACCCATGCTCATGGCCTTCACACAACCTTAACCACAAGGATATTATTCTAACTGTGATGACAAAAGATTCCTAACATTACCAAGGTGGTTATTTTCATCCGACCAGCCATTGTTCTGTTTTCAATCTTAACCGAGCGCTGCAATCTTTCCCGGCGTCTAATCAAGATGATTCTGTGCGTACATCCGTCCCAGGCTTTCGTCATCGTCCTGCTTTATTTTGTTACTGTGATTTATAGTATTTTTAGAAGCTGCTGACAAACAGCATTGTCTTTTCAAAGGAGGCATCAGAACTGAAAAGCATTTCTTCAGCGATATGAACAGATGACGTAAATGGACTGAAGATTTCTTAGACTTGTTACTTTAGTTTGACTGGCAATCAAACCCAAAAAATTGAAGATGCTTTATCATAGAGGAAAACTTAAATGCATCTTTTTCTGTCTCTTGTGAAAGCAACGCGGTGACTTCTTCCTCTAAATTGTGAAAGCAGCTTGAAGTTGTTGATGTAATGTCTTCTATACAATAGAAATAGGGCACAGACGTCCATGAGGTGTTCGGTTGTGCGTTATCCAACTCGCGGTAAGCCTTCTGGCATTTGTTCCTCTCTCCTTGTATTTTGAAGAGTCCCGTGGGAGAGAGGAAGCTGGGTGAAACGGAGAAGGGAGTCAGTGGCAGCAGGGGGGGGCAGGAGGGGGCAGGAGAGGGAGACAAAGTGGATGCTTTTAGAGTACCAGGCCAAGTAAAGCACCTTTTCTCTCTTTGATAAAGCAGAATAGAGCGAGATGGAGAGTGAGTGTGACACAGGGAAAGAGATGGGAGGGAGAGAGAGAGAGCGAATGAGAGACACTTGGGTACAGCGCTTAAAAACCAGCTGGATTTATGAAGCCAAACATTTGGAAAGAATTGCTTTCACATCTTCTGCACCTTTAAGATATAAAATGAAATGTCATACCAACCCAACTTTGGTGTCTCCACACCTGAGTCGGAGCGTGTGTTTTTTTTTTTTTTTCTTTGGGAGTCGTATTCCGGGTCCAATTCTCTCTCACTTCTGCCGGCACACTCGTGCTTTCAGCGTGGTGATTTATCCCTTCATCTCCAGAGTGTCATTGAGGAGGGCCGTTTGGCTCTCCAGACTAATAACCGTCGCTGAGATGGAGAGGGGATAATGTTATTGACTTCCCCGCTAGACAGAAGCAGGAAGTTTGCGTGCGTGCGTGCGTGCGTGCGTGCGTGCGTGCGTGCGTGCGTGCGTGCGTGCGTGCGCGCGCGTGTTATCTGTACCTGTATTCACGTGTTGATTGCGTTTCCAGTTTTGCATGGAGGAACGCCTCGGTAGCACAGAGATCGAAAAAAGTTGGGAGGTTTTGGAAAAAAGAAAATAAGAAGCAAGTGCAATGATGAATTAATTTAAACTCCATATTTAAGCAAGATCGCCTTAAATGTCTTCATGTATATGATACATTGTAATGCTGCAGCAGAATCAAATTGATCAATGTAAATTGGTTTTATTTGCACCTTGGGAGCAACTTGAGGTTCAGTGTTTGCTCCAAAGGCCGTTCAATACACAGACAAACAAAAAGGAGGTCGAATCAGAGACATTTTGATCTGAACACTATAGTACTACCACCTGGGCCACCTGGAGGAAAACATAGTCATCGTAAAGTTAATGCTGTTTTTCTAATGAATGAAAAAGGTTAGCATTTTCAATTCATCGTCACACAAAGGCTATTTTTAAGAATCTAATACCGCTGAGATTTCTCATGCACATGTTGTAGTGTCCTAACTTTTGTGGAATATGGTTCAGTTTTGTAAAAATGCCATTGCAGGTCGGCATAATGGTACCGTGATGCAAGCAGTATTATGATCATTGCGTCATCTTCCACCGTGCAAGTTCCTGCGTGCACGTGCTTGCTGTTGCAGCTGCAACACGGGGAACAGCTGAATCATTTCCATTCAGCAGACGGCCCAACAGACAGCGGGACCGCTCTAACAAGCTTGGATTAGCATAGTTATAGTAAGAGTGGGCAGACCTTGCTCCACAAATAGTAAATACCATCTTCTTCAATGACGGTAATTTAGCATTTACCTCTGCATGTCAGGGAACATTTGATGTGATTGCAGCCAAACAGGATTTGGAAAGGCATCTGGCATTGTGTTTCAGAAAAACACACACAGACACACGTACACACACATCCTCCCTTATGTTCACACGCAGGAGCATAAAACACAAAAGTTTACAAGGTCCATTAGTAGCGCACTACAAATCAAACATAAAACGAGGAAGACTGATGTTCCAGATGACTTTGCGAGTCGGCCCCTTGCTTCTCCTTGCAGAGCCTGTGGAGCTCTGCTAATTTTAGACGGCTGAAAGGAGGCAGTGGGATGGAGCCCGCTCGGTTTGGTTCAGCCGAGCCGAGCCTAGGAAGTGACGACGAGGTTTAAACTCTTCCCCCATCCATCCCCCGAAGCACAATTCGGGAGGAAAATTCACGTGTCGGGGGGGTATTCGAGGAAGAAAGGAGAGGACGGTGGGAAGGAGAGAGGGTGGAAAATGGCAGCATTCAGAGGGAAAATGTAGGCACGCGGTGGCCAGGCGTCAGGGTTTGCGTCCACGTGATCGAGGCCGTGCATGTGAGTGCACGCTCGTTTGAAGGATAAGATTAGTGTGGCTGTCGCCTGCATGCGCCAAGATTACTGCTGGTCCTGTTTGTGCTCAGGTGTGGGTATCCTCTTCATTCATGTGCCAGTTTATTGCCCATGCATCATTTACACGGAATCCAAGCCTATACCCATTAAAAAAACAAAGTTTACAACCAACAATGTGGGTTAAGGTTAAAAGAGAGAGCTGGAAAAGGTGAGAGTAATCCATCGTTACTCTTATCTTGTCACGAATGCTTGCACACACTGGCACACAGTCTTACACGCACGGAGCGAGAGTCACATATTGTTTTGGCTACAGGCTACAACTGGTTCTAGCTGGATTTAAAGCTGCAGAAGTATTCTCTTCCCCTTCTCTTCTTTCTGTTAAGCTCAGCGTGGAAGATGTTATTCCTGCCTCTCCTCTGTGATCCCCCCAAAAATAATCATTGTACTCGGCATACCTACATTTATTTACAAGATAGGGTGGTTTTCGTCCTCTGAGTCATCTTTTATCCAATTTCTTACGGTGCAACTGATTTCACAGTGCCTAAATAGATGGTAGTCCACCCAAAATCATGGTTGGCTTCTTTAAAAGTCCATTGGCCGTATTTGGCCCTTGAGATGAGGTCACAGTTCACGCCTGAAGGGGGTGCTTGTCATTAACCACCTCTGGCACCCGGCTCTTTCCCCTGCCATCTCGATTATATTGGCTTTGAGGGCTCTTTCACGGTGAGTCATGTTTATTTCATTGTCCCTTTTATGGCACCGCTGTTCCCCTTTTAACCCCTCGCCTCCCTGCATGCAGCTAAACGTTCCGGCGGTACACAGGAGAGTAGGTTATAGAGGTAATAAATATTAGATGGCCTCTGCTTCGACTCGGAATGTGCGCTAATCTGTTTCAAGTGCCGGTGAGGGACTCCGTCTCCCTCCCACTCATTAGTTTATGATTTCTGCCAGGAATTGTATTGCATTATTTGAAATCGGGGAAAATACAATGTGAAAAAAAAGAAATAGAAACAGTCACAGCATCAACTTGCATTTTTTTTTCTTGATATCTTCCCCCTTTTTTTTTTTTTTTTGCAGTGGTGATAGTCCACTGTGGAGCTTGATAGCTTGTGTCGGGTCAGCTCCCATGAGTCTATTGTCATCTATGTACTATTCCTATATCAGAGAATTGGGGCAGAACATGAATAAAACCACAATAAAATAATGTGCAAATGGCATAAAGACAAAAGGAAACATGCCAAATTAAAGATGGTATCATTTCACTTTGAATAAAGTATGTTCATTATGAGTTGCTTAAATTGTTTACCATTACCATGTTTACCATAACTTTTAAAATCTTCATGATGTCAAAAATATTTAAAAAGAACCACCAGAAACTAAACAATTACAGCTTTGTTCCCATATTCGTTTCATTACAATGGACCCTATGAGCATCCAATCAAAGATTGCTGAGTGTATCACATTATTTTAACATTCAGAGTCAAAAGCACACTTTAATGTTGAAGAGCTGCCATGAAAGAGAAAAGCCAGAAAATTTGAAATAATTCCACCACTCTGGTCATAAGAGGGTTAAATGTAGTTTGGTGTAATTCTCCTGAAATGAACATGGTGTTCCATGAAAACATCATGGCCTGGATGGCAGCATATGTAGAAAACAATCTTTTTCTCATTTGTGTTAGTCCATCGAAATCATATTTTTGTTTGGGTAGTTATCTTGGGTATTGGCTTTCTTTTTTTTCCCATCAGAAAAATATTTTACTGGTATTAAATGGAGTGAGAAATTACATATTTATTCATCCATCCATCTTCCATCCAATTCAGGCGCCCTTGAGCCGGTTCCAAACTGGTTGAAGGCCGGGTACATCACGACGCAGATACACTCTCAATCCTGTGGTCAGTTTAGGCCACGACAACATTTTCAAGGGATGAGGAATACACCTCAGAGGCGCACGCACCAAACTAATGAGAATGGTAAATGGACTTCACTTGTATAGCGCTTTTCAACTACTTGAGAGTAGTCTCATAGCACTATATAAGAAAACAGCGAAATATGTAGGCAAGGGACTAAACAGCAACTTGTACTAAGGCTAAAACAAGGAAGTGCTGCTACAACAAAGACTGGGAAACTATCTCTCCCTGGGTGAACCCAGCGCACGGCGAGTCTGAGAAAGTTTTTAATGACGTCTGCCGAAGTCTTTTTTTCCATTTCACGTGGAGTGAAACAACAGTTTTCTGATGTGAGAGAACTTGGGGAAAGATGCATTAAAATAAAACAAGTTTAAGTTTTCATTTTCATAGTCTGTTATGTGCTACATAATAAACCAGATGGCAAAGCACAGTAATGTTATAACCTGAGGCAGCAGAATAGAAATGCTTTAGGTCTTTTTAATGCTATTTCAGACTCAAAGATAACATTCTCCCACACAAACGTAGTGTTTGTCCCACATCTGGTGAGCTGGGATCTGGTCACCCTACTCCCAGTCCATAATCTCCTGGGATTTGGTAGTTTTTTAGTTGAGAGTCACCCGGAATAGAAATCTAACTATGTCATCTCTCCATATGAATATCTGTGTACTTGTCATTGATGTTCCCAATTTCCATCAAATCCCTAGAGGAAACTGTATGCCAAGGGAAAACATGCAAACTCCAGACATAAATGCCCGAACTCAAAGGAGAATGGATGGATAAAAAGTGAGGATGGGCAGATGGCTGGTTTGACGGATGCATGCGAGGAAAACATTTCTCAAATCATACAGGAACTGTAATTTCTACACTCTCGCAGAGCAATTCACCCAAGTCTAATCTTGTGGCTGTTTTGGTAACTGATTTGTGTATTTATTCAGTTTCATTTCATCCTTGCAGCACATGTAGACTTAAACACATTTGGGAGGTTTGCGTATGCGTGAAACCGCTGAAAAACCTTCACATCAACCCCTGCGTTGGTAATTACAAGCGTGAATGTTAAATTGCGGCAAACATTTCCCAGGTGGTGGTAGGGATTTAGAAAGTGTGTCAACATAAGCAGTAAACACACCGGAGAATCTGTGAAATTCACAGACTGAGATGCAAATACAATGCATGTGAAGTGTCCGGTATTGTGCATAAAAATCACTTCACGCGTGTGCAAATGGGAAAAGTGGCAGCCGCTTAAAGGACTTGTTAATAGTTTTTGCCGACGCTGCCATTGCCAAGTGTGGGCGGAGAGCATCAATATAGCGTGCTGAAGCTATGTCAGGCTCAGCTGCGAAGTGGATGATAAAAGTAATCTGACATATCCTTCAACTGGTCCTCTTATTAAATTAATGAAATAATTTAATTGGACCCGTTCACTCAAAGGGAGAGGGGCGATGTTTGTTGATGGAGGCCCGCGCTGAAACAGCATATGTCACTGAAAGTAATGATAACAGTAGCATGTGGCTTCATGCTCCACAGCTCTATCCACAGGCAGCGTGAGAACTGACAGAGACTGATGTGGTGAGGTGGAGGCACGGCCAGCGTCTGACAGCAGAGATAATAGCCAATAAGGCAACGCCACTCTGGGTGATTGACAGGCTCTGGGGAAAGACCCGCCTGCCTGTAACCCTCCGCACAAACATGTATATATACACTCAGACATGCATATTACACACAAAGCACGGGAATTGTCGACAGGTTACTTGAAGCACACAATGTAGTTTTTGTTTTTTTTTGTTCGTTCAATACAGAACGCAAATGCATCCATTCATTAAGTAAATAAATGATTTCACTCATAAGCACACACGCACAAAAAAAGAAAATTTCATGGCAAAGCATATAATGTGTCGGGCGAACAATGAAAACAAATAAGTCGCAGAACCCACACAGATGCGGAGTGATGCAAGTCTATCAAGGCCGCGCTCGGCAGAACGGTGGAGAGAATGTGAAACCGACGCAGCGCTCCGTGCCGTCACTTTGCATTTGGGCTCAGGATGACAGCTGCCATCCTGATGCAACAGTCGGCATTCAGGAGACACACTGTCAAAGATGGTTTGATTGTTGAAGGAAATAATACAGACTACAGATGACTCCACAATATTGTAATCCACAGTTAAAAAAAAACTGAGATTTATGAATGCTACAACAGCGGTGTAAGATTATGCAGGTGGTATTTCACAGCTATAAAACAGAAAAGAAAAAAAAAAAACAAACATGGGAGAAAAGTTTGGTTTGAAATCTCTCTGTGATCAGCGACACACACTGCAGGATGATTTGGGCTTTTAATGAGGGGTTAATGAGGCTGATATGATGAATGAGGGTCACTGTGGTCTCCTGGTTTTTAGTTTTTTTTTTATATTTTTCTAATTTATAGTATGCTGACATATGAGTGAAGCATAGATTAGTAAGAATTTCTCTCGGCCTCTCAAAGATGAACCAATTAGATTTTATTCATCGAAGGTTATTGTTACTACAGATCTGGGGCGGAGCTTCATGGTCATTGTGGGGTGGCCATCCAACTATTTTATTCATGCACACAGACTGTGCAAATCAACACCAATTAGACTTGCATAAATATTCATTTGAATTATTGCAATGAAATGTGTTTTTCCAAGAGAACCATATTAACCTAGATTCAAATAATTATGACAAAGAAATTGTTGCTCCTGTCTGGAAATGCATTCTTGGTATAATACGTACATGTAGTTGGGGAATTGGGGGCAGGAACCTGTTCGTCTTAGATGTTTTAAAATTAATTTCTACATGTTTCATGTACTTCTGTGCAAACGCACACATTAAATAAATATATCTTAACTCAAAAGAAAAAGTCAATCCATTAACCCTAAACCGAATATTGCCACGCATGGTCACACAAAGTAGTCATGACACTTTTGCTTTGAGAAGCCTAATAAGTCTTCATTTATCACTTGCAAGTGTGAATTTGCACTACAGGTAAATTTATAATTTTAATTTTGTGTTCTACACCGATTAATTCAGTTTAACCACTCAATGAACACGTACTAGTCACAATATAGTCAATGCACTGCACTCATAGCTGGACATATAATCAAGGCATTTGCTGTATTTACTGATTATTGTGTTTAGTTAAGTAGTGGAAAAGTCTTTTGATGGACTATAAACACATTCATCCATGCATCCTTTACCTGCTTTGTTCAAATTAGGGTTGGAGGAGCTGAAGCTTTGTCAAGGCTCCTTTATGCTTTACGTGCAAATAGTGTTACTGCCAATGCCTGTATGCTTCTACGTATGCACATTGCTTTTGAATGAGCATTTGGTATTGAAGACACCAGAGTGTGGATTAACATACTGGCCAATTACTAAGAAAGAGTGTAGCAACGGTGCCCTTACAGTTACTGATGGTCATGTTGGTCTTTATCCGTTTGTATCCATCTGTGCATGCAATTTCATGCATTTCATCATTCAGCCACAAAGACACACAAATGCATGCTTATATCTAAGATTCATAGTCCAGCAGCATGTTTTGTTTGTCTGTCTTCAGCCGGAGAACATGGAGACTCTACATGAACTCACAGAAGTGTGATTCATTTGATTGACAATACTACTAACTACCAAATCTCCATATTATCACGACCGATGATAAATGTGATTTTGTCATTAGTATGCCAAGGTCAGTTCAAAGTCACCACGCAGTCACTCTAAATCTGTCTTTGAGCATTTCATGACTCCTAATTGACCTTCTATTGGTAAAACGGGCCACCTCCTCATGTTTTCTCCCACTTTATATCAGCGTTGAAGGCTTTTTTTCCACCCTGAAGCCCTTCCCACAGGAGAAATTCTGCTTGCAAACATCACTTCTGCTCTTAACTGTACAGCATTAGAAATGCAGCCACCCCCCCCCATCCCCCACCCCGCCTCTTTGCAAACTCATCCTCAACCCCCACCTTCCACACTCCAGCATTCGCTCCGCACAATTGCCTCAGTTGATGGGATTGGACCTGAGGCGCCTGCCCCTATTCTTCAGACACCCTGCATCCCTCCATCGTTCACTCCCGCCATTCACACCGCCGCCGCCCCCTGCTGTCACTCTCAACCTCATCGCTCACTCTATGGAGACCATCAGTGGCCAATAAGGGGCTCCGCTGGCAAACACACACACACACACACACACAGAGGAAAACACAGTGAAGGTGACAGTGACGAGCTTGTCACAGCCAGTGGCCAGGAGGAAGCCTTCGGCCATGTCCATACTGATGCAAATAAATTAGAAAATGATGCTTAGCTGTCCTTACCACGTCTCTCGTGTACCGTTTAGCCTGAGATGCTTCACTCTTCGTTTGGACGTACCACTAGAGGCACTGTCTTCCTGCACTCTCTGGGAGTGTGTTTTCTGAACTATTTGAGATACTGTTGTCACACAATATAGATAGAAGAACTGAGTCATTCACGTATTTGATATAAAGTTAGTTTTAAAACTATTTACTGATTCATTTGATTAGTTTATGTACTCTGTGTTCAAACCTTCTTCACTGAAGGCCACATACATACAAAAACACAAAGGGTCTGCTCCTCCACAGAGGTGTAGTACATCGCATTACTTCTACAGTATCAAAGTTTGCAGTACCATTCAAATGTAGGCATACATATTGCTTGAGATTTGCTGGAGCCCCAATCAAAAATGGGTTAGAGTGGGCCACAGTTGGCCAGGATCTGCTGGAGCTAGTTTGGTATGTATACGTTTCCTAGTTGTACCTGCAGATGTAAAAACACTTAATAATGCCTTCAATAAGGTCTGTTTCCATCTGTAGCCAATGTTACCATGCCTTCCCAAATCTAATTGTCAATTTAGTTTTTCACTCAAAGTGTACAGAACGACTGAAACAAAATTAAAAGATATATATTTACATGCAATTCAGGAATTTGACCAGTCTGAACATTACACTATAAACATTAACAATGGCAAGTACATAGATATTCATATGGACCAAGTTGGATTGCTGGGAATATGAGTCATGTCCCTCTGGTTGTTATTATTGTCCATCTACTCGCACAAGAACTACTCACTACGGCCATGGCAGTATAGCGGCGTGCATGTCGTCTTCACAGCGACAGAGTCAGAGCATTATCGAAAAGTTCCACCGTGGGAGCCGTTTTCAAAACGTTGCGAGCACCGTTGTCATGTAAACGCACATCCAAAACACAACAAAACTTTAGTGCTTTCACTTGAAAATGTTGTAAACAGGGCTCTAATCTATTTAATGAGTTTTTGCTTTGCTATTTTTAGAAACTACTCTTGTGGCACTCTATTGTAAGGAATGAAAAAACTCTTATTCAATGCAATCAGCCCAATGTCACCGTATCAAATGTTCAAATGTTGCTGAAGGTCTATGTAGTCAGCGGCCTTCGGGGAATTTCCATCGTCATGCTGATAACATGGGTGGTGATAAGATAAAGTATTGTAAATCCCAGAGGTACATCAGAGGCATTGACCTCTGAGGTTAATTAAAAATCTGTACAGAGAACCATAGTGTTGAACTTTGGAACAAAACACATTGAGTTCTGCTGCAAATTCGCCGGCTTTAGCCTGCGCTCATCAGCAGCCCATCGGACACCACAATCATCTTGATTACCCACTCTCTGTACGAGTCTACTTTAATAAAACCGCTGGTCCATTGAGGATAATGGCTTTAGTGCTTTCGACTTATCTTGTCGCCTATAGTGTGGTGGCTGACCACTCTCTGCTTCGCCCTTATGTATGCTGAGTGTGACTCACATTTGCTGTCCAACGCCTCCCTGCAGCACTTCCCATTGCTGCAACAATTTGAGCTCTATATACTTTTGTGGCTATGGTCAAAAACGTCTCCTGAAAAGGTTTTTATGAACTGCAAACGGGATGTTTTGTTTCAGCAGAACGTCTTGCAGGTTTTTAAAGGACACTGTGAGAAAGTGTGTGAGAGCGATTGGGTGGTGTGTTCTCCAGTGCAGTAATGAGGAGGCAGGAGCCAGAGGGACAGCTCCTTAAGTGCTCGTCCTAACACACAGTGTCACTTTGTTTCTCTGGAGAGCCATTGGAAGTGCCTCCATGTCTTCTTTCCCTCAATCTGCCACTCTCACATCTCCCAAACTGCCGTCTTTTCTTCTTTCATTTTGTCCTCCACGTCTCTTTTTCATTTCCTGTATTTCTTCGTCCATGTCTATTCTGTTTATGTTTATCTTTATGTCTCTTCTTTTCGTCACTCTTCCGGGCTCTATCTGTGCCTGCAAACCTCAAACGTAGTGTCGGCGAGGTCGTCCGCCGCGGCGTCGCAAGGTTACACGAGACGGGAACAGAAGTGTCAGGGTGACGATTCTCTTTAACCTCTCAGATATGCCATGTGACATCTTCAAAGCTGTCGTGTTGCAGTTTGCCTCTGACTGGGAGATAAATCTTTCATACGCAGCATTTTCAGAGCTAACATCAGTTATTTTTGTGTTCTGATTGAGTCCGATTATTGCATACAGTACAACGGCGGTAATTGGACGGCGAAATGTTACCGCAGAACATTTTCTGTCCAGTCTCCCTCCAACATAAGCCAGTCTGACAGTGCCGCCCGCCTTTGAAGAGAGACATCACCCGTAATGCTCCAAATTTGTTTGACATGTGATGGCTCACCATTGAGCTTAGAGCCCGCACAAGCTCACATAGTTAGCATTAGCTCCCTCTTGCAGAGAAGCACATTGTTCTTTTTTGGCTCCATTGGGGGAAACCGCACCGCTTTAACTGTTATCAGATGATGCTATTTTCTCTCGTCAGAGAGAGCGAGAAGAAGAAGCAGCAGCATGCATTTTCAGCTTTTTTTTTTTTTTTTTAAATGCATTGTGTGGCACGACACTGCAACCTTGAATGGCGTCTCCTCCTCAGGGTATCTCACCAGCAGCAATAGCTAAAAGCAGATCTTAGCTTTCGAAGTTTTAGGTCTCAAAGTCCCGGCCTTTTCATTTTGCAAATACGGCGCAAACATTTATTTGATGTGTTGGATGTCATCACAGATTGCGTTCACTCCACCAGAGACGTCTCCTTGGGACTACCACGCATGCTATTTGGCCTGCTAAGCTTCCGCACGCTTTGAAGCCGACGTGCTTGGCGGCCGTACAGATGTAGCATCTCG